>NC_047086.1:390186826-390836201 GCF_902459505.1 Geotrypetes seraphini
TGCATGGTAAGATCCCAAAATAGTAAAACAGATTTTATGCTGGTTATCCTAGAAACAGACAATACTAGTATTTTTGGAAAGAGTAAACAAACAATTCACTACTACCCTTTCCACTCCACTCAGTATTTTATAGACCTCTATTAAATATATAATATTTTTATACCACCCTGCCAGTAATTAAAAAAATAAAAACATTTCAGTTAATAAATACAGTCACATGCACATTTCTATGGGCAAAATTATACATCATGGTTAAACATACACCAATTAATATCTCAATTAAATACAACATAGTTAAAAGGAAAGGTTACAAGCATAACCTAATAAAAATCTTTAAAAATTATGATAAAAATCATCATTCTTGTTTATCAAATAAATATGTTTTTAGTAATTTCCTAAATATAGGGTAAGAGTGAGTCTGAGCAATCAGCGGGCTTATCCAAGAATTAATTTTCCTGGCCTGATATTCTAAAGTCCTATCAAAGAATGTTTTATAGCAACATGCCCTTGGGGTAGGGAAGATAAACATCCCCGAATTTCTGGTATGCTTTGTTGAATTAAACAGTTTCAAATATGATACTAAATACGAGGTTAGTAGTCCATAAAGAGCCTTATAGCAAACACACCCAAATTTAAAAAGCACTCTGGCCCCAAACGGTAGCCAATGTAATCTAGTATAATAAGGGCTTATGTGATCGTATTTTTTAAGACCAAAAATTAAACGAACTGCAGTATTCTGAACCAGTCGAAGTCTTAAAATCTTTTTCGGTAATCCTAAATAAACAATATTACAATAATCTAAATGGACAATACTATAAACAACCAGTAGCCGAAAGGATTCCATATCAAAATACTTCTTAATAGTCCTTAATTTCCACAATAATGCATAACATTTTTGATTAAAAGGTCTGTGTGCTTCCTTAAAGTTAGACTATGATCTAGAGTTATGTCCAAAATCTTCAAATTTGACACTATCTCAAAGTTTTGACCATTAAGTTGGATTGTTGATTCCTGAATTTTATCGTTAGGGCTAGCTAAAAAGATCTTAGCTTTTTCAGAGTTAAGTTTTAACCTAAACTGCCTCATCCACGATTCTACCTTTTCCCAAACACTGGAAATCTAGTAACATAGTAACATAGTTGATGACAGCAGATAAAGACCCGAATGGTCCATCCAGTCTGCCCAACCTGATTCAATTTAAATTTTTTTATTTTTTTTCTTAGCTATTTCAGGGCAAGAATCCAAAGCTCTACCCGGTACTGTGCTTGGGTTCCAACTGCCGAAATCTCCATTAAAACCTACTCCAGCCCATCTACACCCTCCTAGCCACTGAAGCCCTCCTCAGCCCATCCCCCACCAAATGGCCATTCACAGACTCATACCGTGTAAGTCTGCCCAGTACTGGCCTTAGTTCAATATTTAATATTATTTTCCGATTCTAGATCCTCTGTGTTCATCCCACGCTTCTTTGAACTCAGTCATAGTTTTACTCTCCACCACCTCTCTCAGGAGCGCATTCCAGGCATCTACCACCCTCTCCATAAAGTAGAACTTCCTAACATTGCCTCTGAATCTACCACCCCTCAACCTCAAATTATGTCCTCTGGTTGTACCATTTTCCTTTCTCTGGAAAAGATTTTGTTCTACGTTAATACCCTTCAAGTATTTGAACGTCTGAATCATATCTCCCCTGTCCCTCCTTTCCTCTAGGGTATACATATTCAGGGCTTCCAGTCTCTCCTCATATGTCTTCTGGCGCAAGCCTCCTATCATTTTCATCGCCCTCCTCTGGACCGCTTCAAGTCTTCTTACGTCCTTCGCCAGACATGGTCTCCAAAACTGAACATAATACTCCAAGTGGGGCCTCACCAATGACCTGTACAGGGGCATCAACACCTTCTTCCTTCTACTGGCTACGCCTCTATTTATACAGCCCAGCATCCTTCTGGCAGCAGCCACTGCCTTGTCACACTGTTTTTTCACCTTTAGATCTTCGGACACTATCACCCCAAGGTCCCTCTCCCCATCTGTGCATATCAGCTTTTTGCCTCCCAGCATATACAGTTCCTTCCGATTATTAATCCCCAAATGCATTACTCTGCATTTCTTTGCATTGAATTTTAGTTGCCAGGCATATGACCATTCCTCTAACTTTTGCAGATCCTTTTTCATATTTTCCACTCCCTCTTCGGTGTCTACTCTGTTACAAATCTTGGTATCATCTGCAAAAGGCACACTTTTCCTTCTAACCCTTCAGCAATGTCACTCACAAACATATTGAACAGGATCGGCCCCAGCACCGAACCCTGAGGGACTCCACTACTCACCTTTCCTTCCTCTGAGCGACTTCCATTAACCACTACCCTCTGGCATCTGTCCCAACAGCCAGTTTCTGACCCAGCTCACCACTTTGGGTCTTAACTTCAGCTCTTCAAGTTTGTTAAACAGCCTCCTATGAGGAACTGTATCAAAGGTTTTGCTGAAATCTAAGTAAATTACATCTAGCATATGTCCTCGATCCAGCTCTCTGGTCACTCAATCAAAAAATTCAATCAGGTTCGTTTGGCACAATTTACCTTTTGTAAAGCCATGTTGCCTCGGATCCTGTAACCTATTAGATTCAAGGAAGTACACTATCCTTTCTTTCAGCAACACTTCCATTATTTTTCCAACAACTGAAGTGAGGCTCACCGGCCTGTAGTTTCCTGCTTCATCCCTGTGACCACTTTTGTGAATCCGCTCTCCTCCAATCTCCAGGAACCACTCCTGTCTCCAGAGATTTGTTGACAAGTCTTTAATAGGACTCGCCAGAATCTCTCTGAGCTCCCTTAGTATCCTGGGATGGATCCCGTCTGGTCCCATTGCTTTGTCCACCTTCAGTTTTTCAAGTTGCTCATAAACTCTCTCCTCCGTGAACGGCGCAGAATCCACTCCATTTTCTCGTGTAACTTTGCCAGACAATCTCGGTCCTTCTTCAGGATTTTCTTCTGTGAACACAGAACAGAAGTATTTGTTTAGCACATTTGCTTTTTCCTCATCACTCTCCACATATCGGTTCCCAGCATCTTTTAATTTAGCAATTCCATTTTTCATCTTCCTCCTTTCACTAATACATCTGAAAAAATTTTTGTCTCCCTTTTTTACATTTTTAGCCATTTGTTCTTCCACCTGTGCTTTCGCCAGATGTATATCTCTCTTGGCTTCTTTCAGTTTCACCCTGTAGTCCTTTCTGCACTCCTCTTCTTGGGTTTTTTTTATATTTCACGAACGCCAACTCTTTCACCTTTATTTTCTCTGCCACTAGTTTGGAGAACCATATCGGTTTCCTTTTTCTCTTGTTGTTATTGATTTTCTTCACATAAAGGTCCATAGCCATTTTTATCGCTCCTTTCAACTTAGACCACTGTCTTTCCACTTCTCTTATGTTCTCCCATCCTAACAGCTCTTTCTTCAGGTACTCTCCCATTGCATTAAAGTCTGTACGTTTGAAATCTAGGACTTTAAGTATCGTGCGGCCGCGCTCCACTTTAGCCGTTATATCAAACCAAACCGTTTGATGATCGCTACTTCCCAGGTGAGCACCCACTCGAACATTAGAAATTCTCTCCATTTGTGAGGACCAGATCCAATATCGCTTTTTCCCTCGTGGGTTCCGTCACCATTTGTCTGAGCAGAGCCTCTTGAAAGGCATCCACAATCTACGACGAATTATCAAGACTCAAGGTGAACAAAGCCATGGGCCTGGACAATCTACATCCCAGGGTGCTTAGTGAGCTCAGGGACGTCCTGGCAGAACCTTTATCCGTACTCTTCAATCTGTCCCTGAGAGCGGGAATAGTCCCCTTGGACTGGAAAACAGCTAACGTCGTTCCTCTGCACAAAAAAGGTTGCAGGACAGAGGCTGCGTATTACAGACCGGTAAGTCTCACATCGGTAGTAAGTAAACTCATGGAGACACTCATCAAACGCAAGTTGGACATGATACTAGACGAGGAGGAACTACGAGATCCCCACCAACATGGATTCACCAAGGGTAGGTCCTGTCAATCCAATTTCATCAGTTTCTTTGACTGGGTAACAAGGAAACTGGATTTGGGAGAGTCCCTAGACGTCGTGTACTTGGACTTCAGCAAAGCTTTTGATAGCGTCCCCCACCGCAGGCTATTGAGCAAAATGAAATCGATGGGATTAGGTGAAACACTTACAGCATGGGTTCAAGATTGGCTGAGTGGTAGACTTCAGAGGGTAGTTGTTAATGGTACCATCTCTAAAACATCGGAGGTAGCCAGTGGGGTGCCGCAGGGCTAGGTCTTGGGCCCGATCCTGTTCAACATATTTGTAAGAGACATGACTCAAGGACTTCAAGGTAAAATTACATTATTCGCTGATGATGCCAAACTATGTAATAATGTGAGTAACGGCAATCTGTCCGACAGCATGACGCAAGACCTGCTTTTGTTGGAACAGTGGTCCTCGACCTGGCAGCTTAGCTTCAATGCTAACAAATGCAAGGTCATGCACCTTGGCAACAATAATCCGTGCAGAACGTACACATTGAATGGAGAAACCTTAGCAAGGTCTGCCGCAGAACGGGATTTGGGGGTGATCATCAGCGATGACATGAAAATGGCCAAACAAGTGGAGAAGGCTTCATCTAAGGCTAGGCAAATGCTGGGTTGTATCTGGAGAAGTTTTGTTAATCGGAAGCCCGACGTCCTAATGCCTTTGTACAGAACCATGGTGAGGCCTCATCTGGAGTACTGCGTACAATTCTGGAGGCCACATTACTGCAAAGATGGGCTGAGAATCGAGTCGGTACAGCGAATGGCCACCAAGATGGTCTCGGGGCTCAAAGATCTATCATACGAAGAAAAGCTGAACGAATTGCAGCTATACTCTCTCGAGGAACATAGAGAGAGAGGGGACATGATTGAGACGTTTAAGTATGTCACTGGTCGCATCAAGGTAGAAGATAATGTTTTCCTTCTTAGGGGACCCTCAGCCACAAGAGGACACCCGCTGAAAATAAAGGGCGGGAAGTTTCATGGCGATATCAGGAAGTACTTCTTCACTGAAAGAGTGGTGGACAGCTGGAATAGGCTCCCAGTACAGGTGGTTGAGGCCAGCAGCGTGCAAGTTTTTAAGATCATTTGGGATGCTCATGTCGGGTCTCTTCGAGGGAAAGGGTCATCAGAGAGCAATTAACTAGGGGGGTGGGTCAATGGAGTGGGCAGACTCGATGGGCCTTGGCCCTTTTCTGCCGTCACTTTCTATGTTTCTAATCTCCCTACTTCTTTCCGATTCCGCAGACGGAACATTCCAGTTCGCATCCGGCAGGTTGAAATCTCCCAACAACAGAACCTCCTCTTTCTATCCAAACTTTTGCATATCCACAATCAGATCCTTATCAATTTGCTGTGATTGAGTCGGAGGTCTGTAGACTACACCCACGTAGATAGAAGTTCCATCTTCTCTTTTCAGAGCGATCCATATCGCTTCTTCCTCTCCCCAGGTCCCTTGCATTTCAGTCGCTTGGATATTGATCTTTACATAGAGAGCTTACCCTCCACCTTTTTGACCATCTCTGTCCTTCCTAATAAGATTATATCCTAGTATAATTGCATCCCATCCATGTGATTCACTGAACCATGTCTCTGTGATAGCAACAATATCTAGATCTGCCTCTAACATCAGGGCTTGCAGATCACGAACTTTGTTACTTAAACTGCGAGCATTTGTGGCCATCGCTTTCCAGCTATTTTTCAGTAGTAATCTCCTTTTTCTTATAGATTTTTGTTTTGTTTCACTTTCCGTTGCAATACTAAGAAATGAGTTGCTGATATTGTTTATGTTGCAATCTTTACTACTATCACATCTTTTCTTTTGCCGGGGGTGGTCTCTAAAATTGTCCTTCCTACATACACCACCCCCACCTTCTAGTTTATATGCCTTGAAACATATTGTCTAAATTTCTCTGCAAGGTTTCTTTTTCCTGCTGTAGTAATTTGTAGCCCATCAGTGCAATATAGCTTCTTGTCCTTCTCAATCTGAGAATCTCGGAGAGAGCGAGATCAGAAGGCTTTGAGCATGCGCAAATGCTCAAAGCCCAGTCCAGCCCGGCACAAGGAAGAAGGAGGATCTCCGTGCACCGCACAGCCCAGCCCAGCCCAACGAGGGAGGATCTTCGGGCACTGGCACGTCCTGTGCTTTGGTGCTGGTGCCGGTGCCCAATCGGGTAAGAGATGTTTTGCGGTGCTGAGGGAGTTGTAGGATCGCAGGGCAGGGGGGGTGACGCGAGCGGGGGGGGAAGATGCCGGATCGGAATGAAAAAAAAAAGTTGTAAAACGCACTCACACCTATAACGCGCACGGTTATGCACGGTTTGTAAAAATCGTGTATAACGCACGCGTTATATGCGTGAAAATACGGTAACTCATTCGAAATGGTTTTGCAGGGTAGCAAAATAGTAATATCATCTGCATATATGTAAAACATTACGTTCAAACTTTGAAGCAAATAGGTCAAAGACACTAAATATACGTTAAACAACGTCGGGGATAAGGGAGAACCCTGTGAACTCCACGAGTTCTTCCATGCAAAAGAGTATTTATGTTAGAAACATAGAAGATGATGGCAGAAAAGGGCTACAGCCCATCAAGTCTGCCCACTCTGCTTACCCACCCCCAGTCTATGCCTTAATGACCCAATTTCCTTATCTTGACCCTCGTAGGGATCCCATATGGGTATCCCATTTATTCTTAAAGTCTGGCACGCTGTCTGCCTCGATCACCTGCACTGGAAGCTTGTTCCAATGATCAACCACTCTCTTTGTGAAGAAATACTTTCTGGTGTCGCCATGAAATTTTCCGCCCCTGAGTTTGAGCGGGTGCCCTCTTGTGGCTGAGGGTCCCTTGATCTTGTGGCCGAGGGTTCATAAGATCTGTATTTCAAAAACCCACTAAACCAGTTTTTTACATTACCCCTAATCCAAATAGAATCCATGCAGTTCAGCAGTAGGTTATGATTCACTAAATCGAAGGCGCTACTCAGGTCCAACTGTAAGATCAGGGCACTAGTACCTGTGCTAAACAGAATATTAATCTGATTCAAAAGTGATGCTATTACAGTTTCTGTACTGTATCCTGATCGAAACCCTGATTGGTGGTCATGCAGAATATTTAATTTGTCCAAGTATCTTACCAATTCAACATTAACTAACCCCTCTATTATAGCTCCTCTCAGCCATCTCTTCTCCAAAATGAAGAGCTGTAACTACTTTAGCCTTTCCTCATAAAGAAGTTATCCCACCGACTTTCTGTTGTCCTTCTTGATACCTTTCTAATTCAACCATATCTTTTTTGAGATGGGGTAACCAATAGTACAACATAACAAGAAACTTAGTGAAGATGTGGAGATACAGCAACCATGATCTAAAGCCTGACCAAAGTCTTCTCTCAAAACAATGGAAACATCTTCCTGTTCAATTAGTCACTGCACTACTGTGTGGACAAAATAAAACTTGTAAGGGCATATACACTGAAAATAAGGGAAAGCTTCTCCTTTTTAATATTTTTGGAACGAGTAAACAAGTGATTCTCATCTACCCTTTCCATTCCACTCAGCATTTTATTGACCTCTATCATATCTTCCCTGAGCCATCTCTTCTCCAAGTTGAAGAGCCCTAGCAGCTTTAGCCTTTCCTCATAGGAAACTCATTCTATCCCTTTTATGAGCATGGATTAATGAGAGAAAGTCAACATGGATTTAGTCAAGGTAAATCTTGCCTCACCAATCTAAGAACATAAGAATTGCCAGACAGGACAGACCGAAGGTCTATCAAGCCCAATATCCTGTTTCCAACAGTGGCCAACCCAGGTCCCCAGTACCTAGCTAGATCCCAAGTAGTAAAACAGATTTTACGCTGCTTATCCTAGAAATAAGCAATGGATTAACCCAAGCCATCTCAATAATGGCCTGGGACATCTCTTTTTAGGAAATTATTCAAGCCTTTTTTTAAACCCCACTAAACTGATTTTTGACCACATTCTCCAGCAACCAATTCTAGAGTTTTATTACATGTGTGAATATTTTCTCCGGTTTGTTTTAAATCTACTACTTAGTAGCTTCATCGCATGCCCCCTAGTTCTAGTATTTTTAGAAAGTTAACAAGCAATTCACATCTACCCTTTCCACTTCACGCAGTATTTTATAGACCTTTTATCACCCCTAAGCCACCTCTTCTCCAAGCTGAAGAGCCCTAGCTGCTTTAGCCTTTGCTCATAGGGAAGCCATCGCAAACCTTTTTATCATTTTTGATGCCCTTTTCTGTACCTTTTCTAATTCTGCTATAGTACTCCCCCGATATTTGCAGGGGTTCTGTTCCAGGAACCTCCGCTAATCTTGAAAAACCATGAATACGGTTTTTCATGGGGGATACTGAAGAGGACAGCGGGAAAGGGCAGCAGCCGGAGCGCCGCGAGTGCAGGAAATCACTCGCGGTATGCTCCGACCGCCTCTTCCTGCACTAAGTTGGGCCTTATCCAATCAGGAGCTGCGTGTCAAAGCAGCTCCTGATTGGATAAGGCCCGAATTTGTGCAGGAAGAGGCGGTCGAAGCATACCGCGAGTGATTTCCTGCACTCGCAGCGCTCTGACTGCTCTCTCCTGCCTCTCCCGCTGCCCTCTCCTTGTCGGCGGTTCATGGTCGGAAAATACTGTGAATGACCAGGACCGTGAACCGCCGACCGCGAACAACCGGGTGAACACTGTATATCTTTTTTGAGATATGGCAACCAGAACTGAACACAGTATTCAAGTTGCAGTCGTACCATAGAGCGATACAAGTACATTATAACATTTTCATCTTTGTTTTCCATTATTTTCCTGATAATTCCTAACATTCTATTTGTTTTCTTAGCCGTCACTGCCACACATTGGCTGAGGGTTTCAAAGTATCCTCAAGAATGACACCAAGATCCTGGGCAGTAACTCCTAACATAGAACCCAGCATCACATAGCTATAGTTCAGGTTCCTCTTTCCCACACGCATCACTTTGAACTTCAAATTCAAGTTTATTAAAATTTGATATACCACCTTATCATTTATTTCAAGGTGGTTATACATTTTAAAATAGGGCAGAAACAGATAATATAATTTAACATAACTTTAACAAAATAAACATACATGATTAGATAAAAACAATGACATACACGACTGGACAAACGGGTACGAGTGGAAAAGAAAGGGAGAACTACAACGATGAAAGAAAAATAAAATATTAAAGATATAAACTAAAGGGTGGGGTTAAAAACAAGTAAGTCCAAATGGACTCGTAAAAGATAAAAAAAAGTTTTGTTGTTTTGGTTTTGTTTTTTTATAAAAATCCTTAAAAGGGCCATTTACACTTGAAAGGCATCTTTAAAAAGGAATGTCTTAAGGAAAGATTTAAATTTCTCAAGTTTGGTTATCTCTCTTAGAGCATTTGGTGCTGAGTTCCAGAGGGTCGGGGCAACTACTGAAAAGATAGTGTTTCTTCTAGTGTTAATATGGTTCAAGGCTGGGATTACTAATAAATTTTGCTCCGAGGAATGAAGAAATTGCGATGTGGCGTACGGTATTAAACATTTATTAATGAATTCTGGCTGTCCTGTGTTTCTTGTTTTAAAAGTCAATAAGGAAAAATTATGTTCTTACCTATTAATTTTCTTTCCCTTAGATGCAGCAGATGAATCCAGAGACCAATGGGATAGCTCACATCTACCAGCAGGTGGAGATAGAGAAACTGATTAACTGGTGGTCCTATTGGCTGGCACTCCTCCTGTTTATCCAGTATAGCTCCTTGCCCAAGCATCCGTAACCATCAATAGGCATAGCATGTAAAAAACTTCTTTCCCATAACAAATCTCAAAATGCAATAATACAGAAAACAACCTGCCGTAATAACAAACTGCGAAAGTTGCAAAAGAAAAAACCGAGAGACAATATCCAGAAAGGGTGGGGCTCTGGATTCATCTGCTGCGTCTAAGGGAAAGAAAATTAACAGGTAAGAACATAATTTTTCTTTCCCTAGCAACAGCAGCAGATGAATCCAGAGACCAATGGGATGTAGCAAAGCAATCCTCAATCTGGGTGGGAAGCAAACGCCGCCTCCGCAACAACCGAAGCACAAAACGCCCTTACCGCATGCGCCCCCACATCCAAGCAGAAATGCGGAGAGAAAGCACTCTCGGAAGACCAATTAGCCGCAAGACAAATCTCCTCCAAGGAAAAAACCTCTGGGCCGAGCCCAAGAAGTAGCCATCGCTCCGGCGGAATGGTCATGAAGTTCTTTCGCCAACCACTTCCCTGCCAGCAAGCAAACATAAAGAATGTCCTCCTGGACCCATTGAGCAATGGAGGCTTCGGACGCCCCTTGAAGAGGCGTCCCTTGAAGAATACAAAAAGGAGATATAAACAACTAAAAGTTGTTAGAAACCGAGCTCGCGGAGAACGCTACGTACGTATCAAAAAATGCAGTGAATAAAAGCACTGCTCCCAATTTCTCCTCCCAGGAAGAAGGAAGGAAAAGCGAGCATGACATAAAAGAAAGGATGACACCCCTCTAGAAAGAAATAGTGGTACCATCCGAACTGATACCCCATATTTTGGAAATCAGAAATAGGAATCCCCGTTAAACAAGGCCTGCAACATAGAAAACTGCAGAGCTGAAGCCTTGCCCACAAGAAACCCCATGTTCAATGGCACAGCCCTTTAGAGTCCCAAAAGACAAGGATGAAATGAAGCCTTCGGTAAACTGAGAAGAAGTACGTGAAGATTGTACTCCAAACCGGGCTTTCTAAGAGGCGCATGAATATACCACACTCTGTTTAGAAACTGAACTGCATGAAGCTGAGAAGTAAGCGAAGAGCAATATACCTAGCCCTTGTAACAAGCCAAGAATGGCACTAGAAGCTGAAGGGAATTGAACGCTAAGTCCTCGGCAATACACTTGTGCCAAAAAGGAACTCTTGAGTGGTTCAAACGTTAAGAAGCAACCAAGAAAGGAAAAACCTCCAAAAGGAAGCAGAAGCTACAGGAGAAGACGTCCGTAGCACCTGGATAAGAGAAGAAACAACCTGCTTCGCATAACCCTTACACGTCAGCCAAGATTTTTCAAAAAACTAGGTCGTAATACTAAAGTAGTACAAATATCCATGTTGATCGGACCCTAGGCGAGCAAAGCTGGAGATACCAGGAAACTTCTTAGTCCGGCTGTCGAAAGACTCATCAAATCCGCATAGTAAGGATGGCGCCGCCAATCCAGAGATTCTACAAATACTGTGCCTGGAAAGCGAGCTCGAGATGGCAAATCCAAGCCATCATCAGCCAGCGGAAAACACTGAAAAAGAGAAGGCAGAGGCGAGAAAGGAGCCATGCAGCTACCCCCTCTAACCCCCACTCCCTGTGCCCACCGAAGAAGCTAGGAAGCTTAGAATTGAGAGACGAGGCTATGAGGTCTAGGTCAAGGAGATCTCACGTCCATAAAAAGAGCTAGAACGCCTGAGCCACAAATCTCAATATCCAGGATGCAGAAGATTACACTATTACTAACATGCACACTTTCCAGAGCGTACACAGCGCTGTACACTGTAACATACAAGAAATGCGCCATGCTCAGATTCCGCGGAGAGAAAGTCTATCCAAACTCTTATCCTGATCCATAAAAGGATCTGCCAACAGAAGACAAAGATGAGAGTCCACCCACTGAAGCAGACCAACTTCACCTGCCAACTGAGTACAACACCTACTGCCCAAGCTGTAGAGAAATACCCCCACCCTCAGCGGCAATCCGGAAGAATGATCTGAAGCTCCAGAAAGGTAGCCTGACCCTGCTCAAGAGTAGAAGAATGAACAAGTACTGAGTCGCCTCTGAAGACCAGACTCCTGGAGCTGAGGATGGAAGCCATCGAGCCCCCCAACCCAACAGCCCGGGATGGTCGGTGGTCATGAGCTAGTCCAGCAAAGACCGAGGCATGCCTTGAAAAGAGAAATCGCCCTGAGCCACCAAATCATACAGAGCGATGCAGGAGGAGCATACCAAATAATTGGAGCCCTGAGATACCGGGAACCACCAGAATAAAAGCGACTGCTGTAGCGTAAGAAGGGGAAAGCAAGCCTAAGTTCCCAGTGGAGTCAGCAATATGGATCACAGAAACTGTACAGAATCCCATACTCTTGGTCATGGTAAGCGAAGAAGAATACCAATCTGAGACCGAGACCCCACGCCCAAGTCTCCGGAAAGAAACACATGTCTCTCCTATATGAATAAAAACATTACCCCGATATACCTATAAATAGTACAGGAGAAAAGAGCGCTGTGCAAATTTGCAGATGCACGTGTAAAGAACTGAGGAAAAGATACCACCCTTTTCGTGTCAGTCAAATAGCCCCACTGGAAGTCGTCCGAATCAAGCAGGCAGTCAAGAAGAAATTAGATGAATCGCCTGGTAGCGCCAAAACGGTACCACCGCCCACATCACCTAAAACGTTTGTGAAGCCTTGGGTAGGCGAAATGGCATGTGCCAAAACCGAAAGCGCTGCTCCAAGAGAGACAGGCAAACCAAGTGCCAATTCGGAGTCCATAGAGAAAATGTAAATATACTCCCAGGTTGTCTGCAGAAATGTGAAACCCCGAGAAACTAATTCAGCAGAATGGGATCCAGACTGCCCAATGCCCCCGTCTAGGGCACCATGCAGTAAGTGGAACAACGTCCCTTAGTTCCCGAAGAACTACAAGAACTGTCCTGAGGACCAGTAACACTGAAAAGGGAAACACAAAACATAGAGACTCCAAGAACGAACTGGAAACCTGAGGAGGATGCAAAGATGCAAGCATCCTGAAAAATCTTCACAGCCTCCTGACCTGACATTATAGCGTCTTCTCCCTCATGAGAAAGCCTGTAGAGTCATTGGAAGAAGTCAAGATCCCCTCAGAATGAAGTGCAGAAGGTCAGGGAATGGCAGGATGAGGCTGTAGGATCTGCAAGAAGATTCTCCTAGGAAAAATCAAGTTTCACAATGTAAAGAAGAATATACTGGAACCATGAAAACAGTACTAACCATGAAAACAGTACTAACATGAGCGAAATACGTATGTCCTTTAAAGTGAATATGTACTAGACTCAATCAAGATGCTGCATCTACCGCCCCGTGGAAAACAACAGCATCCTTACAGGTATCAGACAAAGCTCACATCGCTAATTAGAGCTTCAGGGATGAGGCTAACAGCCACATAGCGCGTGATCCTCCGCGGGTTTGATAGAATAGGTAACTGGCTCCTAGTTAAACCCCTTGAGTGCTAACCCCAGAGTCCGATTAAACAAGCAGCTTCCTTCAAGGGAGTACAGCAGGAACACAGACATAGACATATAAATCTGCCCAAGCTTGTCCGAAGGCTGGTGAAACACATACAACTTGTCCGAACCGGAAAGGAGAGAAGCCCCGGCATATCCTGACCAAAGTCAGCTGGAAACAAACTACCGGAACGCTGCAGCTCTCCCGCCATCGCCGGAGAACCAAGCGCATGCCTGATTCTCACTGACACGTGGCCGCTGCATCAACGCTCCTAGAAACATAGTCGGTTTCAAGCCCCGCAAAATTTACCCTGCCATGGCTTGCATAGAAAAAAATCAGACTCAGGGAATAACCAGAAGAACGGCCCACAGCGCCGGAAAAAACATGTCCCATCTCATGCTGCTATAAACCGGCACCTGCACAATCAGCTGCACATGGCCGTGACAAATACCGATGAAAGAGAGCCTCAGAATAAACAGGACTACTGCTGCACTGAAACCCAACAATGAGAACAAGTACGAGCATGAAATCGCCCCGTTACTGCCGCGCTGTAACCAACAAGGAAACCAAGCGCGTGCATGCAAAGGGCGGGAAGTCCCGGCTCCCTCCACAAAACTTAGCCTCAATAAAATATCCATACCTTAAATGTACGATGACCGAATCCACAGTATTAAGACTCCCAAACAGAACCTGAAGTTCAAACAACAGTAAAAGCCAGCCATACTCACAAGCTTGTTGTTAGGGCCGGTTGAAGCCAGTTTGCAGCAAAAGCATGGCAGAATGTAACAACTGTGGTCTCTTTTTTTTTTTTTTTTTTTTACAGAGAAAGGAAAGAAGAAAAAAATTGAGACCCAGTCAGACCCTCTAGTAATGGAGGGAGGGTGAGGCAGGGACCTGGGGGGGGCCCAGGTGTAACCCCTAAAGCCGGCACCATTCAGCCGGACACCCCTGTCTCACTGAAGAGAAAATCTCAACAGGAGAAATAGCACTGCCAGCTCACTGAAGAGAAACCTCAACAGGAGAAACAGAATGGCAGTCTCACTGAAGAGAAACCTCAACAGGAGAAAATAAAGTTCCAGTCACAGCCAGAATTCAGGAGCTAGTTGAATAGCGACCTTTTCCTGCTGGGAGAAAGAGAATACTGGATAAACAGGAGGAGTGTCAGCCAATAGGACCACCTGTTAATCAGTTTCTCTATCTCCACCTGCTGGTAGATGTGAGCTATCCCATTGGTCTCTGGATTCATCTGCTGCTGTTGCTAGGGAATTGAGTTTTATAAATGAAGCGGTAACTTGCTCACATTAAACGTCATCTTCCGATCTCACAAGATCCTCTTACAATTTTTCACAATCTTCCTGCAATTTAACAACTTTGAACAACTATTTTTGGGCCTGTTTCTGGAATTTTCAATGGAAGCTCGATGGTTTTTCCGGAAGCACATATGTTTCTGTCATTCATTATTTTTGAGTTTTCTCACGGCCAAAAATCAAGAATTACAAGGTTCCCGACAAAGGGATTAGTCCCAAACCAAGCTCAGTAGAACCACCCTTTGTGGCCCCCAAAAGGAGTAAGTTGATTTTTTTTTTTTTAACTTTCAAAAATACCAGATAAATGTTGACTGCTTTTTTGAAATGCCGACAACTCTGCAAAGTACTGTATTTTTCCACTCCATAAAACACACCCTAGATTTAGAGGAGGAAAATAAGAAAAAAAAATATTCTGAACCAAATTATCCCTGCCAGGCTCTGCACCCAACCCTACACTCCTTGCCAAGCTTTGCACCCTGTCCCTCTTCCCTGCCAGGCTCTGTACCCTGCCCCCCTCTGGTGGTCTAGTGGTAGGCTGGGACAGGGCAGACAGGCCAAGTGACTGGCAGG
This sequence comes from Geotrypetes seraphini, assembly GCF_902459505.1. NCBI lineage: Eukaryota > Metazoa > Chordata > Amphibia > Gymnophiona > Dermophiidae > Geotrypetes > Geotrypetes seraphini. The sequence continues at coordinate 390,202,036 of NC_047086.1, forward strand.
CAGGCATCCACCTCCCAGGCATCCTCCCCAGGCAGGCAGGCCTCCCTCCTCCAAGGCAGGCTTTCCCCCTCCCAGGCAGCCCCCACAGGCAAGCAAGCAAATAGGTCTCCCCATCCCAGATAGGCAGGCAGGCCTCTCCCCTCCCCGGCAGCTCCCAAGGCAGGCAGGCATCCCCCCTCCCAGGCAACTTCCCCCAGGCAGGCAGGCCTCCCCTTACTTGGAAGCCCCCCTCCCGGCAATCAAGAAAGAAAGCAGACCTCCCCCTCCCAGGCAGGCAAGCCTCCCCCCTCCAGACCTCCCCGAAGGCAGGCCCAGCCTCGCCCTGCTTCCTTCCCATTTTTAATTCAGCAGGATAGGCCCCGCCCCGTTACCTTTTTTTCATTCCGTCGCCCTCCCTTGCTAGACGCGGCTGACAGCCTGGTCCCACGGGAAGTGGTGCGGGACCGGGCAGTCAGCCCTGTGCACTGCCCTGTTGCAAGGAAAAAGAAGAGGACTCGAGCCGCGTCAGCTGTCACTGCTTGTGGGGACCAGGCAGGCAGCCGCATCTAGCAAGGGAGGGTGACGGAATAAAAAAAAGGTAACGGGGGTGTTATTCGCTCCATAAGTCACACCCTTATTTCCACCCCCTTATTATCCAAGTCTAGTAAAACAGAATCATCAACTGCCTCTTTTCCAAGTGGCAAACAGCCTAAATATGATCCAGGCACGCCAGAAAAAAATGGCACCGAGAACCCTAGAGCGGTGTTCTTCAACCACCGGTCCGTGGACCGGTGCCAGTCCACAGAAATTTCCTGCCGATCCACAGGGCCAGCACATGAATCAGGCCCAAAACAGTGTTCTTCAACCACCGGTCCACGATGCGATCGATGCGGTGTTATATTCAAGCCAACTCCCTCTTCCTCACTGATTCAGTGCACAAAGCCATGGGCAGTGGCTCCTACGCACGTCCTGTGCCTAAACCGGAAGCCTTCTCTCTGACGCTGCTTCCAGATGAGGCACGGGATGCACAAGGAGCCGCTGCCCGCAGCTTTGTGTACTGCATCAGTGAGGAAGAGGGAGCTGGTCTGAAGATAACACCGGGGGCGGCATAAAATGTCCATGCTAGAGCAGGCCAGAGGGTAAGGCATAGCATGGAGGGAGGGAGACAACAAAGGTAGGGGGGAATGATTTTATTTTTTAATTTAGTGATTGAATTATGTCAATTTTGAGACTTTACATCTGCTGTCAGTGTGCTTTGTGTAATTTAATTTTGTGGTTAACCATTATGTGTTGTTAATAAGATTATATTGTATATCTGTGAAAAATGAATGGAAAAAATAGTGTTACAATTAGTACTATTATGGGGGCGGGGTATGGGGTGGCGATTGGGTTGAGATGGGCAGGGTCTGGCCCACGACTTAGCCCATTGTTTTTCAACCGCCAGTCCACGGACCGATGCCGGTCCACAGAATAATTCTTTTATTTCTGCCGGTCCATAGGTATAAAAAGGTTGAAAAACACTGCCCTAGATTTCTTAATTTCTGAAATGCGTGCATTTAAAACTATCATTAAAGAACAAGTTCAAGAATCAAATTGATTTGCACCGAAACTGAGACTTTAAATGCACAATTCACTGATACTAGGCACCATCTTGATGTGCTTGAGAGAATATTCTACTGAATATGCCATTCGCGAACAACATGATCAAGAGTCTTAATTTAAAAAGGAAACTAGAAGCTCTCTCCATCAGAAGTCACCAGAACAATAACAGAATTCTAGGCCTTCCTGAAGGATCAGAAGGTTCTGACACCATATCTTTTCTGACTACAATTCCCTCATTACTTGGCCTGAAACTCAATACTCCTCTAGAAATAATAGAGCATACACATTGGGTGCCTTCTCGAATCTCTGCAAACTAGAAGTCTCCTAGACCTATGGTCATTAAAATCTTATGTTTTCAACATGCTTTGAAAATTCTAACCAAAGCTAAAACCCATCAGCAACTGCTTTACCAAGGAAAGAAACTTATTTGCTCCTGATCTTTCAAAATCCAATACTGCTCGTAGAAAACAATTTCTGCAACTATGTCCAGGTTTAAAAGACATTGTTGCCAAATTTGACCACATGTATCCTGCGTGTATGAAGATAAAAAATTTAATCTGAAACTTTAATTTAATAGATCCCTGAAGAATGCTTAATCCCAAAGGAAGATACAACAACTGTACTACTACAGTGTTCTCCCTAGGTCCTTTCAGCCGGACGGTGCGCCCGGCTAATTTATATGACCACCCAGCTGCCATCCATCGCGAATCCTGCAGCTGCCGCCGCTGCACAACATTTTTTTTAAAAACCCCACCTCTCATCGGCTGGAGATTTGGTGCCTTAGCCCATAGCGAACTCATGCTTCGGGGCCTTAAGGTGTGCGTTCTGGCTTCCCCTCTTCCCTCCTAAACTAGAAGTTACGTCCTGGGGGGTGGGGGGAAGAGAAGGGAAGCCAGCACGCACACCTTAGAGCCCCGAAGCATGAGTTCGCTACGGGCTAAGGCAGGAGATTGGTCAACGACGAATGGAAGCTTACAACTTGCTTCGGGCCTTCCTCGCTGCCGGGTCCTGCCTACTTTCTGTTTCCGCGAAGGCAGGACCCGGCAACGAGGAAGGCCCGAAGCAAGGAATTGCAGCAAGTTGTAAGCTTTCCTCCGTCGCTGACCTATGGAAGATAGGTCAGCGATGGAGGGAAGCTTGAGACTCTGCCGATTCAAAGATGACATGAACTTCATTCAGGAGGGCAATAATAGCAGTCACTGGTCTTTCCAAAAGGCTGCTTGTCATGGATGTGGAGCATGAGTTCGATCTGCGAATTATAATAATTGTTCAAAAAAATACTCTTTCAGTCAACTTGGAAAGAGAGCACAAATTGGAGATAGATCTATAGTTATTAGGGTCAGAATAATCTCCAGTGTTGGATTTGAAGATTAGATGGACAAGGGCATTTTTCCACATCTAATGATAAACTAACATTAATCAAATTTAAAGCAAGTGGCAAAAGGCTGTGAACAGACAGTTTTAAACACGAGGAAGGGACCGGATCTAAAGAACAAGTTGTACTTCTCATTAAAGAGAGGATTTTGGATAATTTATCCAGAGACTGAAGTGAGAAAGATGACCAGTTTGATAGGGGCAAGATTCATGAGGTAGAAGTAGTAAATGATGGAGACTGAACTACTAAAGAATCTGTAGAACATGATTTTGTATCTGCTGAAGAATTTGTTGGTAAAAATGAATGTCTAAGTTTAGTAACTTTATTGAGAAAGTGATTCCCTAAAACATCAGCTGAGGGAAACAGATTGCACAATGGAAGGTAAGAAGTGAGTCTTAATATTAATGAAAGAGACATCTTGGGGGGTTATCAGATCTTGCATCCTGCTATTTTTTATTATATTCCTTTTGAAGGTTTCTACAGGCTTGTAGATCAGAGGAATTATGTTGCTTATGCCAAACTCACTCTGTACTGATGTTTCAGGAGGTGAAGACTGCTGTGATACCAGGACTTTTTGCGTGTTGTATTAGGAATAAATGTCTGAATAGGGGCAATGGTGTTTAAAGCTGTTTGCAGGCTCTGATTCCAGCTAATAAGGCTAGTGAAGATGGGCTACTGGGCTAGATGGACCAATGGTCTGACCCAGTAAGGCTATTCTTATATTCTTAGAAGCTTGCTCCTCAATGGGTAAAAAAAGGAAATCCACAGGAAAGAAAGAAAGAAAAATAAAGGGGACATTCTATGTGAGGTGTTCTTCCAAGAGCCTTTTAGCCGGGCACTCCGTGTGGCTAATTTAGATGACCGCCCGGCTGCCATCTATCGCGAATCCTGCCGCTACTGCCACTGCTCAACATTTTTTTAAAAAACCACCTCTCACCGACTTGGAGATCTCCCACCTTAGCTCGTAGCGAATTCATGCTTCGGGGCTTTAAGGTGGCTTCCCTCCAAAACGGGAAGTTATGTCCCGGGGGGGGCGGGGAGGAGAAGAGAAGGGAAGCCAGCACGCACACCTTAAAGCCCTGAAGCATGAGTTCGCTACGGGCTAAGGCAGGAGACAGGTCAACGACATTGGGAAGTTTACAACTTGCTGCTTTTACTTGCTTCGGGCCTTCCTACTTTCTATTTCCACGAAGGCAGGACCCGGCAACGAGGAAGGCCAGAAGCAAGGAAGAGCAGCAAGTTGTATGCTTCCCTCCATCGCTGACCTATGGAAGATAGGTCAGCGATGGAGGGAAGCTTGCGACTGCCGATGGGAGGGGAAATGCTGCTGCTGCACCCAATTGGGGAGGGGAGAAGACCAGGGAAGGGAGAAGAGAGGAAAGAGATGCTAAGACCATGGGAGTGAAGGAAAGGAAAGGAGCTACCAGACCATGGAGGGGGGGGGAGAAATGTCAGGGCATATGTGGTGAGGGGGAGGAGGCAGATGCCAGATCAGGTGAAAGGAAGGAAGGAAAGAAAGGAAGAGATGCCAGATAATGGAGTGGGAGGGGGAGATGGAAGGAGAGGGGAGAGATGCCAGGGCATGGGGGGAAGGAAGGGAAACTAAAGGAGACAAAATGCCAGACCAGAGGGAAAGAAAGGAGAGGAGGTGCCAGAGAAGGAGGGAGATGCCAAGGCATGGGGGAAGAGAAGGGAAGGAGATAGAGATGCCAGACCATGGGGTGGAGTGGGAAGGAAAGAAGGAAATGAGAAGAGAGAGATGCCAGAGCATAGGGGAGGGAGTGAAGCTGAAATGAATCATGTACAAAGGAGAGAAAGGGAACAGAATATACAGTTTATTGAAGGGACATAGAAAGAGGGAAGATGCCATATGGAACAGAAAGGGCGAACACTGGATGGAAAGGGCAGAGAGGGTGGAGAGTAGATAGAAGGGGTAGAGAGAGAGAGGGCAGAGGCTGGGTGGAAGGGGCAAAGAGAGGACAGATGTTGCATGAAAGGGAGTGAGGACAAACCTATTTCATTCTTCAATACTAATTATAAAATAATGGCTAAAATACTATCTAATAGACTAGTTATTGAATTACTTATATCACATGATCAAATAGGTTTTATTAAAAACAGATACATTGGTGATTATTTATTTTATTTAATTTGATTTCTATCCTGTTCTCCCAGTAGCTCAGAACGGGTTGCAAGCTAACATTCATAACATCAATAACTTGACTAAAACTATCTCAGAACTTGTAGTAGGATTAGCGGTAGACGCTGAAAAAGCCTTTAACAGAATCGAATGGAAATTCCTTTTACAAGTGCTAAAATGATTTAAGTTCAGAGACACATTTATTTCCTGGGTACATACTCTCTACTTCAACTCTCATCTAGAATACTAATAATAACATGTTAACTAAATCAATCAAACAACAAAGAGATGCCCTCTCTCCTCACTTCTATTCAATCTAGCACTCGAACCCCTACTATCCTCAATTAGATCTTGCCCTCAAATGCAAGGCATACAGTCTTCCTCCAGACAAAAAAAGTTGTTTATGCAAATGATATTCTCATTTCTCTGCAATCTAGTGCTGCCCGATTCAGAAAAAAAATTTTTGATTCAATTCGATTCAGCCTATTGAGTCGATTTTTCGATTTGATTTTCCTGCCCAATTGGGTGTTTTTTGCAAACATCCTGGTGAGTTTATTTTATAGCCTCTTCACCATTTTATAGCCTTTTCACCCCTTTTGCCCTCTTCTATCCACACTGGCACTGTGATGTAAACAAAAAATACTTTTCCTCTCTATGTTAAATCCTAGCTCACATTCATGGTCTAACACCAGCTCTGGCAGGATACACATTTCAAATCTGGCATATTGTAATCACAAAACAGAAAATAAAATTATTTTTTCTACCTTTTGTTGCCTGGTCATTATTCAAATCATGTTGGTTCCAGGCTCTGGTTGTCTTCTGATAACTCACTTGCCAGGGTCTGCTGCCCATTTGTCGTTTCCTTCTTTTTCCGTGCTAACCATCCATCTTCCATCTCTGTTGTCCCCTTCCCTGGAGGTCTGGCATCTTTCCTTTTTTCATCTCCATCCCTGCAGCTGCAGCAATGGACCCTACCATCCCCAGATTCACTCTCTCCTTTTCTCAACTACCCTTTCATCCAGAATCTCTCCCTCCTTCCCCACCACCCCAGAGTCCACCATCTCTCCCTTTCTCTTCCCAATTACCCTCCTATCCAGTATCTCTATCCCCCCTCCATACAATCCCTTGTATCCAACTTCTCTTACGTATGGGACCGCAACAGAGGGAACATGCTGCGGAGGCTACGGCAGCCTGCTAGGATCGCTACAGCCGACCAGCAATCCTCGGCAGGCTGCTTTGAAGGTGAGACCAGGAAGCCAGGAGAGAGATGGTGGACAATGAAATGGAGGGAGGGAACAGAGTATTTTCTCACGGGTCAAATTTAATTACCCTGCGGACCTGAGTTTAACACCTCTGCAATAGGTATATTGATATTGTACTGCTCACTAAAATGTTTACAATGCTGTGGTGAGAGGGAATAGTGAACCTAATGTGTGTGCTGCATATTCTTACGTAGTATGCAAAACTGTGATGTTGCTTCTCCCCCCTCCCCCAATTTGTGGCAGTGGTGCTAAAGCCCTGCCCTGCCAGCAGAAGTGCTACTTTGGTGCCTTCTCGTGGTTGGTGGCACTGGTATGTATTTTTCAAGGACCATCATGCACCATCCCCTCCCAAGCATGTTCGACTTTCATGCATGCACAAAACTGACCATATAAGGTGTGTGTGGTAGGGGGAGAAAGTTATGGCGACAGCCCATGGAAAGTGATGACAACTGCTAGCTTTGGGGAGCCTCTGGTTGTTGGCCCCAGGAGGAGAACCTCTTCAGCTGTTGAGTAGGAGGGTATAGAGATCAGGGAAGAAGCAAGAGCCCAATTTTGTGTCCACCTACTGTGGGCTTAAGGCCCCACAAAAATAAAGGTCTGGCTTAAGCCACTTTAAATACTAAAAAAAATAAAAAAGAAGAGGCAGACTAAGAAATTATTTCCTATTGAAACAGCTAGAAACACAGGTCCAAAAACAATAATTACTGAAAAAAAAAAAATCAAAACATGGCAAAATACCACTAGACCAGAAAACCAAAAAGAAACCCAGAACCCCCCACAAAGATCATTCCTAATCCTCGCCGCCACTTCTCCGCCTATCCCGGGCCAGCTGAGTCCTCCCTATACCAATCACTCTAGGTTCAATCGTAAGCAACAGACCAGCGAGTCACCCTCTGTAGGATTCTTCCTATCGCTTCGCCCCACTTCCCTCTCCCTCCCTATTGGCTGGCCACGGTGGAGGGGGCAGGTTTGCCAAGTCTTTTTAATAATAGAATGCTGAGGTTGCTGCGGGTAGCTCTGGGTGCAAAATGAAGAAGTGACCGAGCAAGTGCAGTAGCAGAGAAAGGAAGCCAGGCTGCAAGATGGAAGGAGTAGCGCTCCAGCAGGGCCAGGGAAAGGAGTTTCTGTGCTGCCCAGTTCGGGGGGAGAATTTGTTACTGGTCTCCCGAGAGGATCCCAGTTTCTGATTCTCCAGAGCTAGTTCCTGGCTCTCCTCCGCCCTGTTACACAAAGGTGAATCCGTGCCCGCAATGCAGCGCTCCACCTTTGTGTGACTTCAATTCGGATCACAGGCAAGGGTAAAACCGGAGATCCACTATCAGCTCCGGGCCCTCCCCCCTCAGCCTCCCGATTCAGTGACCAACTCTCCTCCTGCCTTCAGGTCTTCTAAAGCAGGAGCGGCAGTGGACGGCCAGTAAGAGGCAGCGCTGCCACTCCTGATTTAGAAGACCTAAAGGCAGGAGGAGGGTTGGTCACTGAATCGGGAGGCCAATTTTTTTTTTTTTTTTAACGAATCAATTCACTCAAAGTGAATCGATAAATCGATTAGAATCGTGAACTGGCCAGCACTACCACAATCTAATCTCCTCTCTATCTCAGCATTTATTCAAATTGTTTCTGACTACTCACAATTTTCAGGATATAAGGTAAATTGGGATAAATACAAACTTCTATGTTTCTGACTACTCACAATTTTCAGAATATAAGATAAATTGGGATAAATACAAACTTCTACCTTCTCCGTCAGATTTTAGTCACTTAAGCTCCAAAGTAATAAAATACCTTGGCATATACATACACAAAGATCCTACAGATTATAGAAATAAATACTTCTAAGAATAAAGATTTAATCAAACGCTCATTTTCAAAATGGTCCCTGCTATACCCATCATGGTGGGGAAGAATTTCCTCTATGAAGATGACCCTTGCCCTACAGATTAATTACATCCAATCAATGCTTCCTTCGCTTTGCAAAAAATCATTTTATTGGTGGATTGATAATCAATTGATATTCTTCTTATGGAATAATTAAAATTTAAAAAAAAAAAGAATTTCCATACATAAATTAAAAGCTTCCAAAGTAAATGATGGAATGAATCTTCCTGATTTCTATTTATCATTTAGCCTCACTAGTGAAATACGGAGCACACTGGGTTCTATCAGACTGCTCCTCTTCAACCACAGCCCTAATCTGGTTGGAATTCGATAAACAACTTTGTTCGCCCATACCTCTATCCAACCTTTCCACAATGCAAATACCCAAACACCTTAAACATTTCACCTTAATATCTGCAACACAAACTGCCTTGCATAATCTGGATAAGGTAACCAACCTCTCCATATTCTCACAGAGACATGTCTATTTGGAATAATCCCAAACTTAAACACAAAATTAAATTCCTCTATTGGAAAAAATGGAAATCGAATAACATATGGACCGTAAATCAAAACTTTATTTATTTATGCTTTTTCAAACAGTAACACAAGTATCCACTTGTTACAGCAAAGAGTATTCAATAATAACATAGTAAATTCCAATATCAACATAATAATCAAAGAAAATCATTCCAATATTTATCTTTTTAAATTGAAAGCATTCAAAATAAATTTTTAACTCTTAGGAAGAATTCAAATATACAGGAGAGACAAAATTTCAGAGATAAGGAGATCTCTATTAATAAGAAACAAAAACCAATATAATAGAAAATATGGCTTTTAACATGCATTAAATATCCGGTCATTAATTACTGCTATCCTTACAGCATTTTCTTAGTATCCAGAAAGCTACGAAGGTGTTCAGGCATGTAAAAGATATATTTAATTCCGGTGTATCTTATCAAACATTTACAAGGATAGCTAAGCAGAAAGGTTGCCCCCAAACTCTTTACTTCCTCTTTCATAGCAAGAAAAAGCTCTCTCCGATCTTGGGTAGATTTTGTCATGTCTGGAAAAATCCAAATTCTCTGACCCAAAAACAGGGCCTGAGAATGTTGGAAGAAGGTTCTCATTATAGCATTTAGATCTTGTTCAAATACTAAGGACAATATTAGTGTACCACGATATTCAATATCTTCTTGGGTGGTTTCCAATATATCAGTCAAATTATTTAAATCAATAGAGTGAGGTCCATCATTTTGTTTAGCTGGTAAAGAAGATTCAACTTTTCTTTGGAGATAGAATACTTTGTTTATAGGAGGAATTGCTTTAAGATGAAATTTCAAATTCTCAGTAAGATACTTTTTGAACATATCAAATGGAGTAATGGACAAAGACTTTGTAACTTTAAGATTAAGTCTCCTACTATGATTTTCCAGTTGTTCAATCTTCTTTAAAAAGAAAAGTCTATCTTTAATCAAAGTTCCAGTTGATTTTTGAACTGAGGCAATTTCTTTATTAAATTTATTCAAATTTGCCAAGTTTCAATTTGCATGTTATGTACCGAGGTAGAAAAGTCATCCAATTTACTCACTATTTTACTGATATCACCGGCAGATTTTGTAGACGCATCTTCGAGTTTCTGGAGTACCCACCGAATGCTGTCCAATGTCACTTTAGTCGAGCAGGTATCCTCCGCTCTTGGACTTGTTGAAAACTTGGCGCTCAAGAGTGGCATCAGGCTCTCCACTGCGTGAGGCCGCTGGGCTCAGAAGGACCACTGGACTCACGTTCTCGACGTCCTCTGGCTTTGGTGGCAAACAGATAGCTGGAGGGGAGAGTGAGATCTCAAGTCCCAAAGCTCCGGAGGCTCCCTCCTATGGAGTCACTGCTGGGCTCTTAACCCCTTCAAAACTGGCCAGGGAGCTGGTGAGGAAACATTCCATCGACACTTAACGGGGCAAGGGGGCATCAGTCCGGAGAAATCCCTTGCGTTTAGTGTGAGGCATCATCAATGAGAAGGAGAAAAAAACTCCTCTTCTGCAAGGTAAATGCTGAGGAATAGCAAGGCTCAGTGGAGCGTAGCTCACTAGCTGTTAGCACGCCGCCGCCCAAATCAAAACTTTATTACAATGATTATCTGAAACTCTTCTCAAAAAAAATCCCAATGGTTGCTATTAACTCTTATTCAAGCTGAAGTTGTTTCCAGTTTTTATAAACTCTTAAGAGAACCAACTTTATGTATTTACTGATGTAATATGTTCTATGTTTAAATATATTTATTGATTTTCAAATCATATAATCAAGAATACCTTGTACAGAAAGCAAATTAGCATTTCTACATAAAGCAAGAAACATTCCAATAACATTAAATCATATATTAACTAAAATGCTCAAGTCCTCAAATTGGATCCAAGATTTCTTATAATATAAACCAAAACTGAAGAATTGAACTTAATGTACATTCTTTCATAAAGTTAGCTGGAAGGCTGATTGCTGGGATTAACCAATAGTCATAGAGCTTATGATTTCTCTACCTCCAATCGGGAGAGCGCTAAAAAAGAAGTCAACTGATTAGGCTCAAAGAAAACATATTTAACTGATCGGTGATGCACTATACATTTACAAGGATGTCGCAAATAAAAGGTAGCACCCAAAGATATAACACCTGGCTTCAACAAAAGAAATTCACGACGACGCCTTTGTGTCTCTCGTGATAAATCAGGAAATACCTGGACTTTACAACCCATAAATTCTTTCTGTCTATTTTTAAAGAACAGTTTTAACAACCATACTTTATCAATAGAGAGAGCTACTGTTATAATCAAAGTACTTGATTCTACAACCTCTTTATCTGATTTTTCCAATAACTCTGATACATCCAATAGTCCTTGATCCAACGACTTTTTTGGTAATTTAGTCTTATTAGGTAAGTAATAGACTCGTGATAAAGGAGGTAATGAATCTTCTGAAGCCCCCAAAATTTCAAGAAAATATCTTTTAAACATTTCCCTAGGAGGTATCAGTGGAAGCTTAGGAAAATTAATGATTCTTAAGTTATTGTATCTAGAGTTATTTTCTAAGTTCTCCATTTTTCTTCTAAGATTGATGTTGTCTTTCATTAAAGATTCCTGTAATTGTTTGGATGATTTAATATCTTGTTCAAACTTTTGAACAGAGGAATTAGAGGCAGTCATATCTTTTCTCAGTTCTTTAAGTTCAGTAGAATGTTGAGATAATTTCCCCTCAATTAACTGAAGTTTGGGACTTATGGTCTTCACTAGTCCGGCCATAAGATCCCATAGTGAGTCCAGAGTTACTTCTGAGGGTTTTTCCAGAGAAATTAGAGGTAAAGAAAAGTCATAGTGCTCACCGTCCAGTTGAATAACTTGACGCTGTCCCTGAAGGTTAACTCGCCTCTCAGATGAATCCCCCTCAGCTTCTCCAAAGGAGCTCTTATCCATAGGAGCTCCTATCAGCAGGCTCTGTGATGGACTACTTGCCTCAGGGGAAGACAAGACCTGATGTAATATGTTCTAAATGGTCCCATCTACTCACTATTTCCTTAAATGATCTGGAATGGAGCACCTTTTGGTCTAAAGTAGAGAATGGCATGGTGACTGTTATCCGTGGCTAGCTACCGGTAGCCGCAAGTAACCTGCTGAAATGGGAAGGAAAAAAAAACCTGATTGCCATGGATATGAGGACAAGGCCATTCACCACCCCGTGGAACAGTGAATGGCCTTGTCCCCGCAGTTAAGTATCTAGCGTGTGTTGCCTCATTATCCCAGGACAAGCAGGCAGGTATTCTCACATATGGGTGACATCACCGACGGAGCCCGGATGCGGAAGTCTCGCAAGCAAACTTACTTGAAGAAACGAGAAGTTTCGAGTCAGCCGCACCACGCATGCATGAGTGCCTTCCCGCCTAGTGCAGGGCGCATCTCCTCAGTTCTCCGAGGAGCCGAGAAGTCCGTCTTTGACTCTCTGCGTTTAACTAACTAACTTTGTGCCTTCTCTCACCGCGGTTTTGTGTTATTTTCTTCACAAATCGCTGTGTTTCTTTTATTTCTTGTTAAAAAAAAAAAAAAAATTTCTTCCGTCCGGTTGCCGGGAGCCCACGGACTTCAACCTTACAGTAGCTGTTTTTTCCTTCTATGTCCCGGCCAGCTACCGGCTTCATGAAGTGTAGCCATTGTCAGCGTGCAATTTCTCTCCCAGACCCACATACCAGGTGCCTTAAGTGCCTTGGGCCTCACCATCAACAAAGTCGTGCGACCACTGTGCTGCTCTTCAACCTCGTGCTTACACGTCGTCTATTTTCAGTGGAGAGGCTCTTCCAGATGGAATCCACTTCTTCCTCGACTCCGAAGTCGACCCCGGCCTCGACTTCAACCGAGGGTCCACAGACCTCCACTGCTTCGACCTCGAGCCTCATCACCCCTTCCTCGTTTGCAATGGCTCTTTCCTCGACGACAACTGCTGTATCTTTCCCTGTATCCTCAGGTGAGCTAGCGCAGCAGACAGTTCCACCGGTGGTGTTTCAGATGCCTAAGACTTCCAAGTCGAAGCACATTTCCACTGCCTCGGTGGAACCTCCAGCCAACGCAGGTGGTCTGGTTTCAGACGCGGATCCATCCTTGCCAGCTTCTTTCCAGATCATGTTTGGGCAGCAATTTGTTCAGTTATTGAGCAAATATAGTTCTGCCTCGACAATGCCTCTTCTACTTCAGCTGGGAAATCAGCACTCTCCCATGAGGTTGAGTCTTTGCTTCTGTCCCGAGCTCCAGATTCGCACTCTATGCAAGGAGCAGAGTCTTTGCGAGTGTCTGATCTGGCATATATACACTCAATGCAAGGAGCAGAGTCTTTGCGAGTGTCTGGTTTGGCATATGCACACTCGATGCAAGGAGCAGAGTCTTTGCGAGTGTATAGCCTGGAATATACACACTCGATACAAGGAGCAGAGTCTTTGCGAGTGTCTGGTCTGGCATCTAAGCACGTGAAGCAAGGAGCAGAGTATATATGGGCTGGCTGGCCTTATTGTTCAACTGAATTGACTCATCCCACATGCTTAAAACAGAAATAGCAATTCTGACTTCCCATCTTTGGCAATGATTATGTTATATATTACAAAATGTTGCATGCAAACACCAGGCATCATGGATTTCAAAACTTGCTTTGGGATATAAAGCACCTTGGTTATAGAGTAAAAATGTTAGATTCTGCCAATAAAAATATTCCTCTTTTTAATGATGCTCAGTGTTCTCCTTAAGGCCTTTTAGCCGGGCGGTCCGCCCAGGTAATTTAGATGACCGCCCAGCTAAATTCTGCTGCTGCCGCTGCTGAACATTAAAAAAAAAAAAGTTGGCTTGGAGATTTCACGCCTTAGCCCGTAGCGAACTTATGCTCCGGGGCTCTAACGTGTGCGTGCCGGCTTCCCTTCTCTTCCCTCTGAAACAGGAAGTTATGTCCGGGGGCGGAGGGGGGGAAGAGAAAGGAAGCCGGCACGCACATGTTAGAGCCCCGAAGCATGCTTTCACTACGGGCTAAGGTGGGAGACAGGTCGGTAAAGCTTACAATTTGCTCTTCTTGCTGCCGGGTCCTGCCTACTTTCAGTTTCCGCAAAGACAGGACCCGGCAGCATTACTCCCAATCGATCGTGATCTTGGGCCGATCAGCCTTCCTCTCCGACAGCAAAATTGATATCGGGGAGAGGAACGCTGGTCGGCCCGAAGCAGGGAGAGCTTGGGGTGGCGGCAGCTTTGGGGCCTGTTATCCGATGGCGGCAGCTTAGGGGCCTGTTCCCCGATGGCAGTGGCATTGGCAGTGGCTTGGGGGAGGGCAAGGAGAAAGAAAGAAAGAGGGCAGGCAGAGAGACAGAAGGAAAGAAGAGAAACAGAAAAAAGAAAGGGGGCAAGAAGAGAGAAAGAAAGGGCAGGGAGAGAGGAAGAAAAAGTTGGGGGGAGGGGAATGAGGTCAGGAGGAGAGGAAGCATACAGTCTGAAAGAAGAGAAGAAAGATTGGATGCACAGTCAGAAGAAGAAAGTGCAACCAGAGACTCATGAAATCACCAGACAAAGTAGGAAAAATTATTTTATTTTAAATTTATTGATCAAAATGTGTCTGAATGTCTATATTTTACATTATGGTCCCCTTTTACTAAACCTATGAGCGTCGAGAGCAGCGCTGGGCATTCAGTGCAGCTCCCTGCGCTAAAAACTGCTATCGTGGTTTACTAAAAACGGAGGGGGGTATTTGTCTTTTTTTGTATGGTTGTTACTGAGGTGAAGGTGACAGTGCATAGAGTCATCTGCTTTGACCTCTTTGAAAAAAAATCCGGAATAGGAATGATTATTAACATTTTCTCTGCATACAGTGTGCTTTGTGGTTTTGTTTTAAATTTTATTGTTGATAGATCATTTTGACTTGGTCATTTTAAAAGTAGCTCACAAGCCCAAAAAGTGTGGGCACCCCTGCTCTAGAACATCGCTCCTTAGTTTTATCAAGTGGTGCAGTGAGGGGCCAGCACTTTACATCTTATCACCTCATTCTTTCTTTTTTCTCCTCATGTACAGCATGGTTCTTTATTCTAAGCAGCTCTGGCACTAACAGTACTACGGGTGCCTTATGCTACTTTCACTACCACTTGCAGTCAGGTTCGGCATTATATCATGGTTTTGGTTTTTTTATTTAGTTTTTCACCAGTATTTTAATTTATTTATTAAAGCAGCATTTTTAACAGCCCAATCCCCCTCCCCTATCAGTGTGCATTCAATCCACTGCCGACACTTTTTTGGCGTCTCTTTCAACGGATCAAATATCATAGCCCCACTGTCACGTGTTCACATTTATTCTGCGTACGAGTTTATCTCATCAGTGCAGAGACCTTTTTGGTAAGTCCATTTTACTCTCCCTTTTTCACTTTCCCAAGTGCTGTGGTTTTATTCTTTGGTTTTAATAGAAGATCATTTGTACAATAATTTAGATCTTTCCCAGGTTCACTATTCATCTACCCGGTCTTTGAGCTACTATCAGCTTATATTTTCAAGATACACTCTGTATTATCAGCTGTTCATTTCCCATACCTTTACTTTTGCCCTGTTTAGGTCTATATAGTTTAGGCATACTGTTTGTAACCAGCCATCATTTTAAGTATGTATATGCCCTATTTTAGGGGGGGGGGGTTAAGTTCTTTTAGCATGTTATTTCATTAATTCCAAGTTCGGTGTTACAATATGTTGTTCTTGGTTTTTAATTTACACATTATTTATTCTTTTCTATGACATGTTCGCATCGCAATTTTACTCAAAAGTATAAATAGGTATCCATATTCAAGTTTCATCACGGTGCTCTGGTTTTGGCTCCAGTATTTGTCACTTCCGTCCACCAGGTCTGGCTATCCGTTACCGTCTCATATTTTAAAGACTCACTCGTTATAATTAGCGGTGATCCACACGTCTCTTCGTAATGGACATGTCCGATTTTAGCATTTGGATCTTAGTACTATGGGTTTGGTCTTTTTTGGTTTCCTTTCTATAGTCTGCTTTTTGTCTGGAGTCTTTTGAGTTTAGATTTACATTTTATGGTTATAATTGTATGACATATCTAAATCGGTCAAGTTATCCATTCTTTTTATTATTTTTTGTCCCCTCATACAGTGGCAGACCACCCCGGGTGCCAGCCCTAGGGGGGTACACAGCCGGCCGGATCCAGAACCTTCCAAGCTGCTCTAAATGGTACCTGCATCTCAGCATGGCTGCCATACTTATTCTTAAGCAATCGGCAGCCGCACTGAAGTGCAGGAAGGTCCCGTGATGACTGCCTCTGGAAAACGTAAGTGAAATCGGAAGGGGTGGACCGGCAGCTGCAGTCATTGCAGAACCTTGCCGCAACTCCCTGCGTCTGCCGGCACACCCCCTCCAACGTCACTTACATTTTCCAGAGGCAGAGGCAACAGAAGCAGTCATCATGAGACATTGCTGGTTTGGAGGGAGAGAGGAGCATAGAAGGGTGGTGGAGGGAGAAAAAGGAGGTCAAGTGGTATGGAAGGGGGTGGAGGGAGAGAAAGGGGGCAGATGCTGATGGAATTGGTGTGCAGGGAAAGGAGAGAGAGACATAAGGGGGAAGGATACTGGATGGAATTGGGTTGGAGGGAAAGGGGGCAGATGCTGATGGAAGTGGGGAGAAGGGAGAGGAGAAAGTGAAATGCCAGACCATTGGGGTGTGGGAGAGGGAAGGGAAGAAGAGGAGAGAGATGCCAGACCATTGAAGGAGGGAAGGGAAGAAAATGGATGCCAGAATAATAGGGGTGAAGGGAGAGATGATGCTATATAGAAGGGGCAGAGAGAGGGTAGACAGTGGATGAAAGGAAGAGAGTGACAAGACTATAAGTAAAGCAGAAACCAGAGAAGACAATGTAGAAAAAAATTCTATTTATTTATTTTTTTGCTTTAGGGGAGATGCATCGCTATTTCTGTGGTGTTGCATTGTATGCAGAGTCCAGCTTCTTAGTGGTTCAATTTAACCTTTGTCTACGTTTTTCTATTTTATCCCCCCTTTTACAAAACTGTAGAGCGTTTTTTTAGCACTGGCCATGGTGGTAATTGCTCAGAATTCTATGAGAGTTTGAACTGTTACCACCATGGCTAAAAACCACATTACAGTTTTGTAAAAGGAGAGGGGTTAGTTTGTGATTATATATTCCATACTAGGCGAAGGTGTTTTCTGTGTTCTGTGTGTTTGAAAGAAATGGTTTTCAGTTAGGATTGACTGTGTAGGATTGATCTGTACTAGTCTGGCTTGTTTAGTTTTACAATGAGTGTATTGATGTACTGCTCACTGCAATATGTAAGATACTGCCTTTTCCTAGGTACACTCTTGTGTGATGTGTGGATTATTACTAAAAATCATGTTTTTCATACAGATGGGTGGTGTCAAAAAATGATGGGCCTCGGGTGTCACATATGCTAGGTAAGCCACTGCCTTCATAGCTCATATGTAATCCACAAGCCTGCTTTTAGGATCTACAGGACCTATGTATCCCTCTGATTCATGACAATTTCACTTCTCATGTTATCTTATCCATTCTTTTTATTATACAACTGCCCAGATAAGCATCATTCTTTGACATGATTGGACCTTGAAAACTAACGGCAACAGTGTTCTCCCCAGAAATTTTTTCCAGCCATGAAAAACATTTGCTGCATTTAGTGTGCCACAAAAAACATTTGCTCCGTTTAGTGTGCCGGAGTTAAAAAAGTTTGAGAGACGCTGCTCTGTATCATTTGAAAGAGGGCAAATATCTAATTATTCACTTCTAGAATTGGATACTTCTTAAATTTAATATAAATATTATGGAACAAGTGTCAAACCTTAAGAAAGGCAGTCATATTGAGCATTGGAAAATAACTAATAATAATTAACTAATCAAATAGTACACATTTAGGGTTCCTTTTAATAAGCTGCGATAGCAGTTTTACCACACGCTTAGCTCGCACAGAATTGCCGCACGTGCTAGACGCTAACGCCAACATTGAGCTGGCGTTAGTTCTAGCCGTGTAGCACGGCAATTCTGCACATGATAAAAACGCTATTGCAGCTTAGTAAAAGGAGCCCTTAATTTTCCCCACCACCAAATTTCACTGTCCCACCCCATCCGGCTACTTTTTCATGCCACCCGGCTGGAAAAGATTTCTGGGGAGAACACTGGTGATAAAAAAATTAATCTAGTCTGACATCTATTGAGCTATCTTCATCTGAAAATAGGGCAAAATTTCATACAAAAAATGGTTTGCCTATTTTCAACCAAGCTTATTTCAATAAATAAGCACACAAAAAATGTTTCCTCTTAACATTATATTGGCAACTCTGGAGTAGGTAGCCAATTTTCTACCTGAAGCCATTTACTGTTGAACATTAATCCAAACTTTAGAAATGTGACAGCAGATAAATTCTGAATGGCCCATCCAATCTGCCCAACCACAGCATCCACTATCTCCTCCTTTCCCTAAGAGATTCCACATGCCTGTCCCAAGCTATCCTGAATTCAGATAGTCTTTGTCTCCACATCTCAACCAGGAAACTATTCCATTTGTAGCATGAAATGATTTTATAATTCTGATATGATCTTAAAATATGTAGCATGATATAGTTAATGTTGCTGGGGTTATGAATTTTGAATTTGAATTATTGCCTGATCCAATAAATCATTTATTCCAGTGGTTCCCAAACCCTATCCTGGGGGACCCCCAGCCAGTCGGGTTTTCAAGATATCCCTAATGAATATGCATGAGAGAGATTTGCATACCTGTCGTTTCCATTATATGCAAATCTCTCTCATGCATATTCATTAGGGATATCTTGAAAACCCGACTGGCTGGGGGTCCCCCAGGACAGGGTTTGGGAACCACTGATTTATTCTGAGGGACTTAAAGTAAAAATGATATGGTTTTATAATTCTGCTTGAAGTTAAGATGGTTTTATAATTATTAATTTGATGGATTTAAAAGTGAATTTCTGATGTGGTCTTTGAGCCAGCGTAGCCCATCTGTTCAAAAAGGTGTTAAATGCCTCATTCAATAAAACACAAAAGGAAGGGTGGATAACAGGATGTAGGCCAGAAGACCAAATCCATCTATGAACTACCCCAGTCTGAACAACAGCAACTCATTTTTGTGTTAAATGCACTTATTACAAAAGAAAGGACTGAGCCATCACCTTCAGAAAGTGTTAAGTACAGACAAAAAACATGGCCAGGGTGGATACCAGAGCTAAACAGAACTTTAACAGAATGTAGATCAAACAGAAGCCCATCACACCAAATTCATCTCTGGTCTGCAAGATCAAACAAGAGCCCTCCACACCAAATTCATCTCTGAACTAACAATAGAAGCTCATTCGATCAGATGACCTCATCTACCTATCCTTCATTTTAAACCACTCAAACATAGATTCACAGTTCATTCAGCAAGGACAGTAACAATACTCTGTATTGTGACACCATGTTAAGCCATTGTAATTCAATCATCATGCACCTAGGAACAGAGAATGGATTTTATTTTTAGAACAGGTCTCAACCCTATAAAAATGAAGCAAATCCTTTCTCAGAAGGGAAGAAGCTCACCCTCTGGAACCAGCTTGGATCAAGCTACAATTCTTCTCCACCCTGGATCACCATGCTGCATCACTAGGCCATTCGGCCTCTGCTCCATTTTAAGGACTATTCACATTGTGAGTAACTTTTTGAACCCAGATAAATTATTCATTCTGCTTTAGCAACATTTGTCTTATGCAATCTTATTGTCTTTGCTCAAAAGGTCCCATCTGTAACTGCCTACCTGCTTGGTTTTTAATGCTTTTAAATAAACTTTCAATTTGCTTATAAATGTTCTGGGTCTTGGTCCTTGAAAATATATATATATATTTAATTATTAATCAAGCAAGCTAACTTCCCCCCAAATTAATATTTCTTTATAAAATATATTCCTCTGTATGAGAGTGATATATTTTATTGGTGGAGATTAATAATAATTTTTATAACACATCCTTTTATTACACATCCTTTCTGTAAAGAATTATTTTCATACATTACTCTAACTTCATCCTATGCCCTCTTCTTCCGGAGTTTTCCTTTATTTGAAAAAGACTCACCTTCTGTAAATTAATGCCAAGGAGATATTTAAATGTCTCTATCATATCCCCTCTCTTCCATCTTTCTTCCAGAGTATACATATTAAGATCTCCAACTCTACTCCCATTCGATTTATGACAAAGACCACTAACCAATTTTGTAGCAAACCTCTGGACCGATTCCATCCTATTTATATCTTTTTTAAGGTTTGGGTTTATTTTTTTCAGAATAAAATTTAAAGAGCTTAAAGACTATAACATTTTTATTCAGCAACAAAAATTTTCCTGAGTTGCTAAATTCTGTTCTTCAAACAGACAATGAACTTGGCATTTTTGTTACATTGCTTTGTATTTTGCATTGTTGTTTTTTGTCTGTAGCCTATAATTCATAAGGAGGGGATGGGATTTGTATACCGCTTTTTCTGTGTAGTTCACACAATCAAAGTGATTTACATATTTTCAGACAGGTACTTATTTTGTACCCCAGGCAATGAAGTGTTAAGTGACTTGCCCAGAGTCATAAGGAGCAGCAGTGGGAATTGAACTCACAACCTCAGGGTGCCAAGACAGCTGCTCTAACCACAAGGCCACTACAAGATTTATATATTCCTGAACTTCTACACCATTTAATTAGAAACATTCTAGAAAATCCAAACAAAGTTTAGTCAAAACTGGTCATGGCCAAGTGGAAACCCCTGGTCCTCTTTACATCGACAGGCTTTACTACGGTTAAGCTGTTTCTACAATGTACATTATCAATATTAAGTTACACCTATTGTACTGCTACTATTAATTATTTCTATAACGCTACCAGATGTACGCAGCACTGTATAGTCACAAAGAAGACAACTCCTGCTCAAAGAGCTTACAAACAAGACAGACAAATAGGATGTCATGGATACAGTTAAGGGGAACAGTTAATCTGCTAGCTGGGTTGGTGGGCAGTAGAGTTATGGATTGAAGGCTTCAGTGAATCTCTTCTTAAAGGTGGATAATATTTCTTCAAAAAATATATATCATTATTTGCCATGGGGCACTCTACATAAATCAGACCTTGGGACAAATAACACACATGCTGTTAGTAAATGATGACATACTTCAAATTACAGCACCTCTGAATCTAAAATAATAGGACAAATGAAATTTGAAATAGGGTGGGTATGGTTATAGAATAGCGCTTATGCCTGGGAATAACGCCTAACTTTAGGTACATCTATTTACACCAGCTAAACATCATATTTAAAATTCCTCTTTATTCTATAATTATGTGTTTAACTCACAAGAATGCCCCCAATCTACTCATGACTCTCCCATTTCTGTGCCCACTTTTTTGATTTACACATATCTTAAAGCTAATTGGCTTGTTATTCAGTAAAATTGCACATGCAAATTGGCCGTATACAATTTTTAGCAATTTCTTTTTTTTTTTTTTTTTTTTTAGAATTTGGAGTAATGTATATTCTTTAAGAAGAGAACTCACTATTACCTATGGATATCTGATTCAAACAGCAGCCCAGTCCTAGTTTCAAATTGTATCTTTCCACTAAACAACATTAATCATTTAACTCGGGTACCTCATAGTAGCATAGTAAATGATCCGAATGGTCCATCCAGTCTGCCCAACCGTACATGCTCTATAAATTAATGGGTTTTTTTTTAATTCTATTTTCTATACCATTGTCCCGAGGGAGCTCAGAATGGTTTACATGAATTTCTCCATGGACAAGCAGTATAAGTCAGCCCCACTTTTGGTGACGTCATCTACGTCCCCAATTCGGATTTGCTCTCCTAGAGCTCAGGTGAGGCTTTGGGAGCCTCATCTGAGCATGTGCAGGTAGCCCTATATATACCTGTGCTGTCCCTCATTTAATCCAGTTTAGTTCATCCGCCCTCCCAAACGGCCGGATCACAGCTCTCCACAAAAAAAAAAAAAAAAGAAAGAAGAAGACACAGAAACCAGAAGAAAAGGGCAATGGAAGCAGAAAAAACCACTGCAAAATCGGGATTCAAGAAGTGCCCGACATGCAAGAGGAAAATGAGCTCCACAGACCCCCACGAGGTGTGTGTCTGATGCCTAGGAGAGGCTCACCTCATGGCCGCCTGCCCTCAGTGCCTCAAGATGTCCCCGAGAGCCCGCAAAAATTGCCTGCACACGCTTCAGAACCCGGGGGAAGACAAGCAGAAGGGGAAAAAAAAATCCCCACCAGCAGCAGGGAAGACACCATCGGCACACCCGACGCTGGAAAAGCCCCCCCGGGGAGCCCAATCGGCAGCTACAGCAAACCCTGCTTACCTGCTAACTAAAGAAACCCATATTTTAAAGCAGGCTGCTTTTAAAACTCTCTGACCTAATGAGACATTCCCCGTCGGCTGCTCCAGGGCCCGGGTCGAATGCAGAGGCACAGACAGTGGCAAAAACGGCCGAGGGTCTCCTATCCCCTCCGCCTGCTTGCCCCAGTGCTCCGACAGTGCCATGCTTCGATACAGCACGGCGCCATGTTGCCTGCAGCCCAGGATCACTCTCTACTCCGATTCCAGCTCCCGATGACGTCAGCACGTCGGGATCCGCCCCCTTAAAGGCACAGCTACACCTAAAAGCTGCACAGCCTAAAGACAGTGCTTTTTCAAGCATGAGCACTGACTCTGCCCAGCAAACCAGCCAAGATGCAAAAAAACAACAATCACAAAGCTGCAAACAGGGAAAAAGAAGGAAGCGATACAGGACAACTTCATCTTCTTCCTCCACCTCCTCCTCCTCTTCAGTCTCGCCGAGACGGCACAGACACCACCACGGAGCCAGGAGCAGGGGCAGGTCCCGCCAACACAGCACCAGTGCCCCCGACCAACCAGCCGCCACCATGGACCACCAACAACTACTTAATCTATTCAGCAGATTCATCTCACAACAGCTGACGGGAAGTCCAGCACAAAATGCAGAACAAGTGCGGCAACCATCACCGGCAGGGAGGCATGGAGCACAGACAGCGGCATCTCACTCACCGACCACAGGCGGCTACGCCTCCGACCAGAGTGAGCGCTACCAGCCAAGCTATGCCTCAACAAAAAGCAGCCCACATGCATCAGCATTTGGGGAGACTCCAGACACTGAGCCTGCAAATGGGACAGCACAATCTGACACTCCCGCAGAAGACCTCACCTACCCCAAGTTCCTCCAGAAGGTGGCCACCCGCCTAGCACTTGCTCCAACACCGGAGCGAGAGGCGACAAACGAAGTGCCGGGACTGCTAAAATACCTGCAAGTGCAAAAGGCCACAGCGATACTACCAGCCCACAAGTTGCTACTAGATCGCCGGGACGAGATCTGGAAGACCCCAATGTCAGGCACCGCTGTGTCCAAGAAACTGGACCAAAAATACCAGATCAGTGAGGCACCAGGCTTTGACAAACCACAGCTCCCTCATCATTCTATCATAGTGGAATCTGCACTCAAAAAAGCGAAGAGCAACCGCCCTCATGCCAACGATCCCCCGGGCAAGGAACACAGGACCCTGGATTCCACTGCTAAAAAGGTCTACCATGGCTCCATGCTCAATGCAAAAATTGATACCCACTTATTCCACCTGACCCTGTATAACGATGCCCTCCGGAGAAGAGTAGAGGAAACCCTGGATACTCTACACCCGGAGGGAAAAGCCTGCATAGCTCCCATACTGCAGGACATGGAAGAATGTCCTGCTACACAGGATCAAGTCCACAGAGGTCAAAACGGCAGTCAGGGAGGCCAAACTTCGAGTGCAAGAAACTCTAGCAAACAACATTAAGAAAGGGGACAAATCCTTCTTCCGGTATATCAGTGACAGGAAAAAAAACACAGACGGGATAGTACGCCTGAGAAAAACGGAAGGGAATTATGCAGAATCGGATCCCGAAAAGGCTGAACTACTGAATGAATACTTCTGCTCGGTCTTCACCTGCGAGGCGCCAGGGTCCGGCCCTCAATTGAAGCCACAGTCAAACACAAAAGACCCGTTTCGGAATTTTAAATTCACACCCAGCGAGGTTTACTTTGAGCTAACAAAACTCAAGGTGGACAAAGCCATGGGACCGGACAATCTGCACCCCAGAGTGCTCATGGAGATAGGTGATGTCCTTGCAGAACCGTTGGCCGAGCTATTCAATCTCTCACTGAGTACAGGGACAGTCCCCTTGGACTGGAAAACAGCTAACGTCGTTCCTCTGCACAAAAAGGGTTGCAGGACAGAGGCTGCAAATTACAGACCGGTGAGTCTGACATCGATAGTATGCAAGCTTATGGAAACACTGATCAAACGCCAATTGGACACGGTCTTGGACGAAGGGAATCTACGGGACCCCAATCAACATGGATTCACCAAGGGTAGGTCCTGCCAATCAAACCTCATCAGCTTCTTTGACTGGGTAACAAAAAGACTGGACGAAGGAGATTCACTGGACATAGTGTACCTAGACATCAGTAAAGCTTTTGACAGCGTCCCACATCGCAAACTGAAGATGAAATCGATGGGGTTAGGAGAGACTCTAACGGCATGGGTCAATGATTGGCTGAGTGGCAGACTTCAGAGGGTGATGGTTAACGGTACTTTCTCTGAGACATCGGAGGTGACCAGCGGGGTGCCGCAGGGCTCGGTCTTGGGTCCGCTCCTCTTCAACATATTCATAGGAGATCTGACTCAAGGGCTTCAAGGTAAAGTAACATTATTCGCCGACGACACCAAACTATGTAATATGGTAAGCGAGAGCAATTTACAAGATAGTATGGCGCAGGACCTGCGTACATTGGAATGCTGGTCCTCAACCTGGCAGCTGGGCTTCAGTGCTGGGAAGTGTAAGGTCATGCACCTAGGTAGCAGAAACCCGTGCAGAACTTATACCTTAAATGGGGAGACCTTGACCAGGACTTCAGCGGAACGAGATTTAGGAGTAATCATTAGTGCAGACATGAAATCTGCCAATCAGGTGGAGAAGGCTTCCTCAAGGGCAAGGCAGATGCTGGGTTGCATCCGTAGAAGTTTCGTCAGCAGAAAGCCTGCTGTCATAATGCCACTGTACAGGACCATGGTGAGACCTCATCTAGAATACTGCGTGCAATTCTGGAAGCCACATTACCGCAAAGACGTGCAGAGGGTTGAGTCGGTCCAAAGGATGGCCACCAGAATGGTCTCAGGGCTTAAAGGTCTCTCGTACGAAGCAAGACTAAACAATTTGCAGCTCTACACTCTCGAGGAACGCAGGGAGAGGGGAGACATGATTGAGACGTTTAAATACGTCACCGGACGTATAGAAGTGGAAGATAACATTTTCCTTCTCAGAGGCCCCTCAACCACAAGGGGGCACCCGCTCAAACTCAAGGGCGGGAAATTTCACGGTGACACCAGGAAGTATTTCTTCACGGAGCGAGTGATTGATCAATGGAACAAGCTTCCAGTACAGGTAATCGAGGCCAGCAGCGTGCCAGATTTTAAGAATAAATGGGATGCCCATGTGGGATCACTACGTGGGTCAGGGCAAAACATTGGCTAATCTTAAGGGGAGGGTCTATAGAGTGGGCAGACTTGATGGGCCTTGGCCCTTTTCTGCCGTCATCATCTTTCTAATGCGGAAAACATATGATAAGAGCGACCTTCGACGCATTCAAAACCTCGACCCGCACAGCTGGAGTAGCCATAGCAGCCAGACACCTGACATGGCTACGAGCCTCGGGACTCCGAGAGGACACCCATGAGCGTATTGCAGACGCGCCATGCTCAGGGGAGAACTTATTCGGAGACAAAGTGACGGAAGCAGTGGACAAAATGAAGGAGCATTGCACTACTCTCCAAACCCTCTCTTCAGATGGCCTGGTAAAAGCCGCAACAACAAGACGGCACATCAACCAGTATCGCCGACAGAACACCAATGGAAGGCGGTATGACAGCCAGACCAGATGGCCGCCACACAGACAGAAAGCACATCAACCCAGCGCCCCTTACCAGCAAAGGCAGCGCCAGAGGGAACGAAAACAACACAAGCCAGCCACTTCCACCGGCACGAAAGCGGGGCCCAGTTTTTGACTCATCAACAACACCCCCCACCCCAGTAGGGTGCCGCCTCTCCCTTTTCCACAAGGCCTGGGAGAGGATAACCACAGACAAATGGGTGCTGCGAATCATAAAAAAGGGATACCGCATCAGATTCCGCACCCACCCACCACCCAACCCACCAAAAAGAAACTACAGGGAACCGCAGCCAGAACTCATCTCCAGAGAAATAAAAGCTCTCCTCCAAACGAAAGCAATAGGTCACAGCACAACCAGGGATTCTATTCCCGTTATTTTCTCATCCCCAAGAAGACGGGAGGGTTCAGACCCATCCTAGACCTACGAGGCCTGAACGAGCACGTAGTCAGAGAAAAATTTCGGATGCACTCCCTAGGGACAATCCTACCATTAATTCAAAAAGACGACTGGCTGGCCTCCCTGGACCTTCAAGATGCATATTCCCACATCCCTATGCATCACTCCCAAAGAAAATTTCTACGATTCAGGACCCTAAACCAGCACTTCCAATACCGGGTCCTGCCCTTCGGACTCTCATCCGCACCGAGAGTCTTTACAAAATGCGTCGCCGTAGCAGCGTCCCACCTCCGCAAGAGCGCCATATGCGTGTTCCCCTACCTGGACGACTGGCTACTGGTGGGTCCATCGGCCCAGGCAACAGCAACAGCAGTAAAGACAACGATGTCACTCCTGCAATCCCTGGGTTTCCTCATAAACATCAAAAAATCCATAATACAACCAACACAATCATTAGAGTTTATAAGGGCAAGAATTTGCACACCCCAGAACGCAGCCTTCCTGCCCCACTCAAGGGGAACAGCATTATGAAAACTAACTCAGAGTATATCAGAGACACGTACAGTCACAGCCAGAACGATACTACGTCTCCTGGGCCATCAAGCTGCCACCATACACGTCGTCCCGCTTGCCAAGCTCCACATGCGACCCCTGCAATGGTTCCTCAGAAAAAATTGGAACCAACACACACAACCTCTGTCACACAGAGTCATAATGGACCAGAAAATCTGCAACAGCCTCGAGTGGTGGACACAGCAGCAGAATTTGTTCAAGGGCAGGCTCTTCCAGCAGCCACAACACCAACTGACACTCACCACAGATGCCTCAAAGCAGGGGTGGGGAGCCCATCTCCTCCACCTGAGAACCAAGGGCCCCTGGTCCCCATCCGAGGCCAAACAACACATCAACCTGCTAGAACTCAGGGCAATTGGGAATGCCCTACAAGCCTTTGCCCCCTGGATCTCCAACAAGACCGTACTGATTCAGACAGACAACCAGGTGGCAATGTTCTATATCAACAAGTAGGGAGGCACGGGCTCACTCACCCTCTGCAGAGAGGCCCACAAAATCTGGACATTCGCTTTAGCAATCAACACTCTCATCCAGGCCACCTACCTCCCGGGCCAGAACAACGCCCTGGCGGACAGCTTCAGCAGAAAGCTGGACCCCCACGAATGGTCCCTCCACCCGGAAGTAATCCAGGAACTCTTCCACAAGTGGGGCCTCCCAACAAGAGACCTCTTTGCAACGGAGGACAACAAAAAGTGCCCACAATTCTGCTCCAAAAGACCAGCACAATACAGCCAAACCAGGGACGCTTTTGCCATACATTGGGGAAAACACCTACTCTACGCTTTTCCCCCCATACCACTCATCCACAAAGCGCTCCAGAAGATCAGGCAAGAGGAAGCCTCAGTGATCTTCATCGCGCCCTACTGGCCGAGACAAGTGTGGTTCCCCTTCCTACATCGGCTGTCGACACAGTCGCCGATCAGCCTACCACTGCGACCGGACCTGATCACCCAGGACCAGGGACAAACACTGCATCCCAGTCTGAAAACTCTAGCACTTACAGCATGGATGTTGAAAGGCTAATCCTGGACCCTTTCCACATGTCAACAGGGGTGACTGAGGTACTACTAGCAGCCAGACGCCCGTCCACTAGAAAATCATACAGGCTCAAGTGGAAAAGATTCCACATATGGTGTGTTTCGAAAGGAGAAGACCCACTGAACTGCCAGGTCCCAACTGTACTCCAATACCTACTTAACCTATCCAAGACGGGCCTCAGAACATCCTCCATACGGGTCCACCTGAGCGCTATATCAGCATTCCACAGCCGCATTGAGGACAGGACCCTAGCCACACACCCGCTAGTGTCCAAGTTCATGAAAGGGCTTACAAATCTGCACCCCCCGGTCCACCGCCCGCCACCCGCGTGGGACCTGGGCATCATCCTCCACAGGCTAACAGCGCACCCCTTCGAGCCTTTGGAGGAGACGCCAATCAAATTCCTCACCTGGAAAGTAGTTTTTCTCATCGCCATCATATCAGCAAGATGCATTAGCGAGCTACAGGCCCTGGTGACATACCCACCATACACACAGATCCTTCATGATCATGCAGTGCTGAGAACTCACCCGAAGTTCCTACCAAAGGTAGTCTCACCTTTCCACATAAACCAAGCAATAGTAATTCCCTCCTGCTACCCAGGACCACATAACAACAGCACGGAACAACTCCTACACACTTTGGACTGCACCCGTGCACTCCGCCTATACATTCAACAAACACAATCCTGGCGAAAGGCAGTACAGCTGTTCGTCTCCTTTGATCCCAACAAACCAGGATCACCAGTGGGAAAACGCACTATTTCCAACTGGATCTCAAACTGCATCGCCTTCTGCTATGAGCAGGAGGGAGCATCCCTTGAAGAAAAGGCCACAGCACACCAACTAAGAGCCATGGCCGCTACATTGGCAAACCTCAGCAACACGCCACTCCAGGACATTTGCAGAGCAGCCACATGGTCTACCCCACACACCTTCACCAGACACTATTGCCTGGATCGCCCAATGCAGACCTCCAATAACTTTGACCTCAACATATTACGATTGGTGACCAAAACTGACACAGCAAAGGACACCAACACCTGAACTAGCTGATCAGGACTATTAGCCAAATCAGATAGAACAAACTGTCAGCAGATCATATTCTGCCATGTTAGCACAATTTGCACATGTTAGCACAATTTGCACTATTTGCACATGTTAGTACAAATTTGCACAGTTACTTGTTATAATCGCATCTGTTATTGAGATACATACTCTACCATGATGGTAAGAAAGAAAGTGTTGGTCCAGTTCTGAGGACCAAAATAAAGTTCCTATTGTTTACAACACATAACCTCTGACTGGTCTCAGTAATTGGGGTTTTATCTCTGTCCCTCACCTGACTTTTATGCAGCCTCACCCTACCGCAGCAAGGTAGCGGAGACGCAGAGGGGACCATCCCCTGATGGGGACCCCGTCCTCTTACACCCTCTGCCCCCCGCAGCTGGAGAGTCACCAAAAGTGGGACTGACTTATACTGCTTGTCCATGGAGAAAGCGAAGTTACTTACCTGTAATGGGAGTTCTCCATGGACAGCAGGATAAGTCAGCCACACTGACCCTCCCTCCTCCCCTAAGGGGTGACACTGCAATAAGACTCAAGCTATGGAAATCACTGGATTAAATGAGGGACAGCACAGGTATATATAGGGCTACCTGCACATGCTCAGATGAGGCTCCCAAAGCCTCACCTGAGCTCTAGGAGAGCAAATCCGAATTGGGGACGTAGATGACATCACCAAAAGTGTGGCTGACTTATCCTGCTGTCCACGGAGAACTCCCGTTACAGGTAAGTAACTTCGCTTTATTCAGGTACTCAAGCATTTTTCCTTGTCTGTCCCGGTGGGCTCACAATCTCCCTGGGGCAATGGGGGGATTAAGGAGCACAGGGTCACAAGGAGCAGTGTGGGGTTTTTTAACCCACAACCCCCAGGGTGCTTCATCACTAGTAGTATTCAAATCTAAACTATAAGCCCACTTTTTTAAAAACTGTTCTCAACTCTTAACTCCCACTCACTGCTGTCAGATACCTATACCCACTGTATCATTTCCTCTACCATAATCTCCCCATTAGCTGGTAAGCTCTTCTGAGCAGGGACTTTCTATTGTCTGTTAAAATGTACTGCGCTGCGTACGCCTTTCAGCGCTATAGAAAAAATAAAAAGTAGTAGCAGTAGCGCTGAGGCTGTAGCTTTAACCACTGTGCCACTCACTCCCCCTAATTTAAATGGACCTTTTTTTCTTAAGATATTTTCTGGGCCTCAAATATGTATAGATAAATATTAGGGTGTTATCCTTCCACATTACTCAAGACTTAAGGTAACCCTTTTATGTAGTTATCATCTCACCATCATTGAAATTGTGAAAAGGCCAAAGATGTCCCATCCAGGCCATGTGGCTAAATTAATGCAAACAAAAGAAATACCTCCTCGGCACAGCAGAAACCTTGATCAGTAATAATTTCAGTTTTCTGCCTGTATGGTATCTTCCTTGCTTTCTCCGAGTACGGTTGGTTTCTGGATTGTCAACCCTTTTTTATACTCGCATTAGGGCCCTGCAGTGAATGGCCTCATTATCCCGGTGCCATCATCAATCAGGAGCCGGTAATGATGAGGACAATGAGGAGGAGGAAGATGCCTCATGTTTGCTATCCCTTTCAACCAAGATGCCACAACTTGGCCAAGTGCGTTATGACAAGGGGAGAGAGGCAGAGAGAGAAACCTTTTTAGTCAGAAGAAAAAGTTCACAGCGTTGGGAGGAGAGGAAAAGGTAAAAAAAAAAAAAAAAAAGCTGGGAGCAAACTTTCCGCACAAGAGGGTGTATGTAAATAGCACGAGAGGCGGGCACGGATCTTCCTCCCCCCCCCCCACGCGCCATCGGGCCTGGTGGCGCTTCTCTTGGCCCTGCGTGTGCCCCCCCCCCTCGGAGGGGGGGGGTCGGCGTGGCGCTTTTCCACTTATTTCTGCAACGAATAAACGCGCCTTACTAATAATATCAACATTACCAACGGACTGAAAAATAAAACATTCCCCCGCACCCACGTTACGCACCGTCCGAGACCATTAACCGCACTGCTCCCACGCCGGCGCTAGACAGCTTCCTACATGGCCGCCGAGACTCCATCTTCATCTTATTAACAACACCCCCCCCCCCCCCCAAAAAAAAAACAAACAACATACCTCCGACTCGGTACATGTTAGCCGCCATATCTGCCCTCCTGGAATAGCGCGGGGGGGGGGGAGGGTAGGCTTTACAGGTGAAGGAAACGTAATGCGCAGAGGGCGCCAGAAGCGCAGGAGGAGGGAGCGCGAGGAGGATGCTGAGCGCAGCGTCCCGCTCCCCCTCACGGCCCCCGGCTGCGGGGACAGACGGACCAGCGAGTGGCGCCTCTTCCGCCCGAACGCGGCGGGGCTGGTGCCGAGCGTGACGTCACGCGGCCTCGACAATCTCCGGAGGGACTGGACGGCAAAGGGTTAAAAGGCGCGCGCGAGGCCGGGTTGGGGAGCATAGATCCCCCCTCCCTCCCCCACTCCGGACTTCTTTGGATGCTGCGCGTGCAGGTGGGAAGTAGGAGACGGGTTCGAGAGATATGGCGCCAACCGTGCCTAAATTGGTTCTTTGTGATCATCCCAAAGTGGGGAATTAAAACTTTCACTTTATGGTGGCCAACAATCTTTTAAAACAGAGCCAGCCAGCTTTCCAAATTTTTGACTAAGGTGAGTTATAATTCAGGCGTAAGTAAATTGCTCCCAATTCTAGTCAGTCATACAATTTGAGGTGTTCTACTTTCAGGAAATAGGTTAAGAGGTGAGGGATGTGCAGGACAAGGTTCTCATCACAACCTGACCCTATCTTTCTAATGCCACAAATTTATCACTGTCCCTGCGGGAACTCATTTTCCCATCCCCGCAAGTTCTGCCCCATTCCTGCAAGTTCTTTCCCCATCTACAAAATCCTTGAACGCGAGGCGTTAAGGCAGAGCTTGCAGGAATGAACATAAGAATTGCCGCTGCTGGGTCAGACCAGTGGTCCGCTCATGCGGTAGCCCCCAGGTCAAAGACCAGTGCTCTAAATGAGTCCAGCCTCACCTGCATACGTTCCAGTTTAGCAGGAACTTGTCCAACCTTGTCTTGAAACGCTGGAGGGTGTTCCAGTTTTCTACCACTCTCTGGGTGAAGAAGAACTTCCTTAAGTTTGTACGGAATCTATCCCCTTTCAACTTTAGAGAGTGCCCTCTCATTCTCCCTATCTTGGAGAGGGTGAACAATCTGTCTTTATCTGCTAAGTCTATTCCCTTCAGTATTTTGAATGTTTCGATCATGTCCCCTTTCAGTCTCCTCTTTTCAAGGAAGAAGAGGTCCAATGTCTCAAATCTCTCACTGTACGGCAACTCCTTAAGCCCCTTAACCATTTTAGTCGCTCTTCTCTGGACCCTTTTGAGTATTACCGTGTCCTTCTTCATGTATGGCAACCAGTGCTGGGCGCAGTACTCCAGGTGAGGGCGCACCATGTCCTGGTATAGCGGAATGATAACCTTCTCCAATCTGTTCATGATCCCTTTCTTTATCATTCCTAGCAATCTGTTCCCCCTTTTTGCTGCCGCTGCGCATTGCACGGATAGCTTCATCGACTTGTCCATCAGAACTCCCAAGTCTCTTTCCTGGGAGGTCTCTCCAAGTACCGCCCCGGACATCCTGTATTCGTGCATGAGATTTTTGTTACCAACATGCATCACTTTACACTTATCCACGTTGAACCTCATTTGCCATGTCGATGCCCATTTCTCGAGCTTGATTATGTCATGTTGCAGATCTTCGCAATCCTCCTGCTTCTTCACTACTCTGAATAACTTCGTATTGTCCACAAATTTAATCACCTCACTCGTTGTACCAATGTCCAGATCGTTTATAAAGATGTTGAAAAGCACAGGTCCAAGCACTGAGCCCTGCGGCACCCCACTGGTGATGCTCTTCCAGTCTGAGTATTGTCCATTTACCCCCACTCTCTGTTTCCTATGCTCCAGACAGTTTTTAATTCACGTGAGTATTTCACCCTCAATTCCATGGCTTGCAATTTTCCGAAGTAGTCGTTCATGCAGAACCTTGTCAAACGCCTTCTGAAAATCCAGATATACAATGTCGACCGGGTCGCCCTTGTCTATCTGCCTGTTTACTCCCTCGAAGAAGTGCAGCAAGTTTGTCAAACAAAATCTGCTTTTGCTGAAACTATGCTGGCTGGTCCTCATTTGACCGTGTCCGTCAAGGTGATCAATGATGCGGTCCTTTATCAGTGCCTCTGCCATCTTTCCTGGTACCGAGGTCAGACTCACCGGTCTGTAATTTCCGGGATCTCCCCTCGACCTTTTTAGAAGATCGGCGTAACATTCGCCGTCTTCCGGAATCTTTCCCGATTTGATCGACAGATTGGCCATTAGTTGAAGCAGTTCATCTATAGTCTCTTTCAGTTTCTTAATAACCCAGATGGATGCCATCCAGTCCCGGGGATTTATCGCTCTTAAGCCTATCGATCTACCTGAATACCTCTTCTAGACTGACCGTCAACCCTATCAGTTTCCCGTCTTCGTTTCCAGCATATAGCCTGATGGATGCTGTGTATATCCTCTTCGGTAAATACAGACGCAAAAAATGTGTTCAGTTTGTTGATGATTTCTTTGTCCTCCTTTAACACTCCCTTTATTCCATGGTCATCCAAAGGTCCCACCGCTTCCTTCGCGGGTCATTTCCCCTTAATATATTGAAAGAATGGCTTGAAGTTTTTCACCTCCTTGGCTATTTTTTCCTCGTAGTCGGACAGGCACAGCGACAAAACTCACAGGGACAGAACTGGGAAGCTGAGTTCCCGTGGGTACATTCTCTACATGATAAGACAGCTCACAGGAATTCATTCAACTGCCCAATAGCAAAGGTGTGGCACTCCCTATCGAAATTTACAAAAATCTAAAAACATGGAGCTCCTTTTACAAAGTTGTTTCTCCAAGCTAGTGGCGGAGAAAATAAAGGCGAAAGAGTTGGCATTTGTGAAATAAAAAAAAAAACAAGAAGAGGAGTGCAGAAAGGACTATAGGGTGAAACTGAAAGAAGCCAAGAGAGAGGTACATCTGGTGAAAGCGTAGGCGGAAGAACAAATGGCTAAAAATGTAAAAAAGGGAGACAAAATTTTTTCTGATATATTAGTGAAAGGAGGATGATGAAAAATGGAATTGCTAAACTAAAAGATGCTGGGAACCGATATGTGAAGAGTGATGAGGAAAAAGCAAACGTGCTAAACAAATACTTCTATTCTGTGTTCCTGGAGAAGGACTGAGATTGTCTGGCAAAGTAACACGAGAAAATGGAGTAGATCTGCGCTGTTCACGGAGGAAAGTGTTTATGAGCAACTTGAAAAACTGAAGGTGGACAAAGTGATGGGACCGGATGGGATCCATCCCAGGATACTGAGGGAGCTTAGAGAGGTTCTGGCGGGTCCTATTAAAGACTTGTTCAACAAATCTCTGGAGACAGGAGTGGTTCCTGAGGATTGGAGAATGGTGGGTGTGGTCCTTATTCACAAAAGTGGTCACAGAGATGAAGCGGGAAACTACAGGCCGGTGAGCCTCACTTTGGTTGTTGGAAACATAATGGAAGTTTTGCTGAAAGAAAGGATAGTGTTCTTCCTTGAATCTAATGGGTTACAGCAGGGGTGCCCAAAACGTCGATCGCGATTTACCGGTCGATCGCAAAGGCAACGCCGGTAGCTCGCATAGCCAATGTTCTCCCTAGCATTCCCCCGGTCACTGTCTCACCTTTAAAGTAGTGGAATTATGGCAGCCTGCAGAGCGAACGTAGCAGATTGCCGTCAGCCTCTGTAACACGTTCCCTCTGCCGCTGTCCCGCGCCCAACGTCAGAGGAGGTGTGGGACCACGGCAGAGGGAACGTGCTATAGAAGCTGATGGCAGCATGGTACGTTCGCTCTGCAGGCTGCCATAATGAACTTTCAACTGTGGTAGGCCCAGAGGGAAGAACGGAGGTGAGGGATCCAGTCTGAGAGAAGCAGCGGAGATAAGGTCCCACACGTCGGGGTAAAATTGGGCCCGTTGCGAGGGCCCCGGCAGGAGGGAGATTGCCTTAGAGACGCTGGATCGGGGAGGGGGGGGAAAGAGAAGAGACAAAAGGACCTTGAGGAGGGGCAGGAAAGCAGCCTTGAACAAAAAGGGAGTGGGAACATAAGGCAGATCCTGGACTACTAGATGGCTTAGAGAGGTTGAAACACTCTGAACCGAGGAGAGAGAGATGCCAGGCCCTAGGGAGGGGGGAAGACAAAGAGAGTGAGAGACACAAAGACCTGGACCAAAGATGGTAGGACTCAAAATGTTAGCAGAAGGAAGATAGAGAGGGAAAAACCTGAAACAAAGGGGAGGCAGAAGAGAGGGGCCAGATGTTGGACTATGGGATAGAAGAGACAGAAGGAGAGAGACCCTGAGGAAGAACAAAGAGTTGCAAGATCAGAACAGAGGAGGGAGACATGTTGCCAGTAGGGGTGGAGGAGAGAGAAAGAAAAGCTGGAAGGACAGAGAGAGATGTTGGTTGGGGAATGGAGCGAGGTCTGGAGGACAGAAGAGGTGCACTCGATATATATATATATATATATATATATATATAAATAAATATCGGGGTCTTTTACTAAGGCGCGCTAGCTGATTTAGCGTGCACTAAATGCTAACGCATCCATAGAATACAATGGGCGCACGCTAAATCGGCTAGCGCACCACAGTATAAGAGGGGGGTATATGTTTAGTATTTTTATTGTTGGTAGATCATTTTGACTTGGTCATTTTAAAAGTAGCTCGCAAGCCAAAAAAGTGTGAGCACCCCTGGGTTACAGGATCCGTGGCAACATGGCTTTACAAACGGTAAATCGTGCCAAATGAATCTGATTAAATTTTTTGATTGGGTGACCGGAGAGCTGGATCGAGGACATATGCTAGTTGTAATTTACTTAGATTTCAGCAAAGCCTTTGATACGGTTCCTCATAGGAGGCTCTTGAACAAACTTGAAGGGCTGAAGTTAGGATCCAAAATGGAGAACTGGATTAGAAACTAATTGACGGACAGACGCCAGAGGGTGGTGGTTAATGGAAGTTGCTCGGAGGAAGGAAAGGTGAGTAGTGGAGTCCCTCAGGGTTCGGTGCTGGGGCCAATCCTGTTCAATATGTTTGTGAGTGACATTGCTGAAGGGTTAGAAGGAAAAGTTTGCCTTTTTGCAGATGATACCAAGATTTGTAACAGAGTAGACACTGAAGAGGGAGTGGAAAATATGAAAAAGGATCTGCAAAAGTTAGAGGAATGGTCTAATGCCTGGCAACTAAAATTCAATGCAAAGAAATGCAGAGTAATGCATTTGGGGATTAATAATCGGAAGGAACTGGGAGGTGAGAAGCTGATAATGCATGGACGGGGAAAGGTATCTTGGGGTGATAGTGTCCGAAGATCTAAAGGCGAGAAAACAATGTGACAAGGCGGTGGTTGCTACCGGAAGGATGCTGGGTTGTATAAAGAGAGGCGTAGCCAGTAGAAGGAAGAAGGTGTTGATGCCCCTGTAAAGGTCATTGGTGAGGCCCCACTTGGAGTATTGTGTTCAGTTTTGGAGACCGTATTTGGCGAAGACTTAAAACAATCCAGAGGAGGGTGACGAAAATGATAGGAGGCTTGCGCCAGAAGACGTATGAGGAGAGATTGGCAGCCTTGAATATGTATACCCTAGAGGAAAGGAGGGACAGAGGAGATATGATTCAGACGTTCTAATAATTGAAGGGTATTAGCGTGAAACAAAATCTTTTCCAGAGAAAGGGAAATGGTAAAACCAGAGGACATAATTTGAGGTTGAGGGGTGGTAATTCAAGAGCAATGTTAGGAAATTCTACTTTACGGAGAGGGTGGTGGATGCCTGGAATGCATTCCTGAGTGAGGTGGTGGAGAGGAAAACGGTGACGGAGTTCAAAGAAGCGTGGGATGAACACAGAGAATTTACCACGGAGAGGGTGAACAGCCTGTCTTTATCTACTAAGTCTATTCCCTTCATTATCTTGAATGTTTCGATCATGTCCCATCTGTCTCCTCTTTTCAAAGAAGACGAGGCCCAGTTTCTTTAATT
Organism: Geotrypetes seraphini; assembly: GCF_902459505.1. NCBI lineage: Eukaryota > Metazoa > Chordata > Amphibia > Gymnophiona > Dermophiidae > Geotrypetes > Geotrypetes seraphini. The sequence goes on from NC_047086.1 coordinate 390,238,995, forward strand.
TCTCACTATACAGCAACTCCTCCAGCCCCTTAACCATTTTAGTCGCTCTTCTCTGGACCCTTTCGAGTAGTATTGTGTCCTTCATGTACGGCGACCAGTGGTGGATGCAGTATTCCAGGTTGGGGGCGTACCATGGCCCGGTAGAGCGGCATGATAGCCTTCTCCAATCTGTTTGTGATCCCCTTCTTAATCATTCCTAGCATTCTGTTCGCCCTTTTCACTGCCACCGCGCATTGCTTCATTGACTTATTGACCAGTACTCCCAAGCCACACAATTGCAGGATCTGCAGGGCAAGGAAGAGTACTATGGATCAATTTAGAAAGAGGTAATGGTGAATATATTTACATTGATGTGATATACAGGACTCCTTCACAGACAGAAAAAGTGAACAGAGATTTAATAGTAGACATTAGATATTTCTAAAAAAGGGAAAATTTTACTAAAAGTTGATTTTAACATGCTGGATGTTGATTGGAGTATCCCTGTTGTTGGGTCTTCTAGAAGTAGGGAGATCCTGGATTTTCTTCAAAGAGAATTGTTCCAGCAGTTGGTGATGGAACCCACATGGGATGGGGGGTCATACTGAACTCAGTGCTTAGAAACAGGGAAAGTATTTCTGATGTTACAGCGGGTGATCATCTGGCATCTAGTGATCCCTGCATGGTATGGTTTAATATTAAGATGGGTATAGAGAGGGCTCATTCAAATGCAAAGTTCTAGACTTTTTTAAAAAAAAAAAAAAACTTAACTTTTGGATGAAGTATTACATCAAGGAATTGTTCTCTGGATGGGAACATCTGGAAGGAGTGGAAATACAGTGGGCAAAACTGAAAGGAGTAATTGTAAGCACGACAAACCTTTTTGTGAGGCAAGAAAGTAAAAGTAAGAGGCAAAGAAGGCTGCTTTGGTTCTCAAAAGTAGTAGTTGAGAAGGTAAGGAATAAGAGGTTAGCTTTCATAAACTACAAAAGATCGCAGAAAGAGGAAGACAGGCAAAAATATTTGTAAAAGTTAAGAGGCTGGTCATGTAGTCAGGAAAGCAAAGATGCAAATGGAAGAAAAATTAGCTGACACAGTAAACGGGGAGACAAGACATTTTTTAGATAAATTAGTGATAGAAAGAATTGCAAAAGTGGCATTGTGAGACTCAAAGGTGATGGGGAAAAATATACAGTAAAACCTTGGATTTGCAAGTGTTTTGCAAGTAAGTTGGTTTGCAAGTGTTTTGCAAGACAAGCAAAACATTTTAATAAATTTTAACTTGATATACAAGCAATGTATTGCAATACAAGTACATACAGTATACACACATCACAACTGAGCCAATGGTTCTTCTCTCTCTGACGCTGCAGGAGTGTAGTGACTGTTCTAAATGAGCGAGGTTTTGCAATACGAGTATATACAGCAATACGAGTATATACAGTATACACACATCACAACTGAACCAATGGTTCTTCTCTATTTGTTTAGAACAGTCACTACACTCTTGCAATGTCAAAGTCTTGCAATACGAGTACATACAGTATACACATGTCACCATCACAACTGAGCCAATGGTTCTTTTCTCTGACGCTGAAGGAGTGTAGTGACTATTCTAAATGAACGAGGTTCTGCAATACAAGAACATATATTTTTTGTATTAAAGTTTTGGGGTTGAGGAACGAATCGTCTTGAGGTTTCCATTATTTCCTATGGGGAAATTCGCTTTGATATACGAGTGCTTTGGATTACAAGCATGCTTCTGGAACGAATTATGCTCGCAAACCGAGGTTTGACTGTATAGAAGTTGATAAAGAAAAGGCTGAATTGCTTAACAGATAGTTCTGTGTTAACGGCTGACTCGCTTGGAGCTGGACCGCAGAAGACAAACGTGAATATGGATGGAGGAGTGGTAGACCCTGATCGATTTTCAGAGGGATGTGTTCGTGAAGAGCTAGCTAAAATAAAAGTAGACAAAACGATGGGGTGTACATCTGAGGGTCCTGAAGGAACTTAGGGAAGTTCTGGTGGTTCCACTCACTGACCTTTTCAATGAGTCTCTAAAGTCGGGAGTGGTACCAGAGGACTGGAGAAGGATGGATGTGGTCTCTCTCCACAAAAGTGGAAGTAAGGAAGAAGTAGGGAATTACAGGCCGGTAAGTCTGACTTCTGTGGTAAGCAAATTAATAGAAATGCTTTTAAAACAGAATGGTGAAGTTTCTGGAATCCTGTGGATTACAGGACCAGAGGCAACATGGATTCACTAGAGGTAGGTCTTATCAGACAAATCTGATCAATTTCTTTGACTGGGTGACCATGGAATTAGAGGAAGTGCGCTAGATGTGGTGTATTTAGATTTTAGCAAAGCCTTTGACAGTGTTCCACACAGATGCCCTTGGGTTGGGTCCCAAAGTGACAGGCTGGGTCAAGAACTGGTTGAGTGGAAGGCAACAGAGGGTAGTAATCAATGGAGATCGGTATGAGGAAAGGGATTTTACCAGTAGTGTGCCTCGAGGTTCTGTTCTTGGGCCTGTTTTTTTAATAAACGATATTGTTGAAGGGCTGTCAGGTAAGATTTGCCACTTTGCAGATGATACCAAAATCTAAAATAAACTAAAACTTAACCTTATATGCCGGGTCTTCAACCAAAGGAAGCTCGACGCTGTTAACAATAAATTAAAAATCTGCAATAGAGTAGACACACAGGATGGTGTGAACAACATGAAGAAAGACCTGGCAAATCTTGAAGAATGATCTGAAATTGGGCAGTTAAAATTTAATGCTAAGAAATTCAGTCATACATTTGGGCTGCAAAAACCCGAGGGAATGGTACAGTTTATGGGATGAAGAACTTATGTGCATGACAGAAGAGTGGGACTTGGGTGTGATTGTATGTGATGATCTTAGGTGGCAAAACAGGTTGTAAAGGTGACAGCGAAAGCTAGAAGGATTCTAGGGTACATAGGGAGAGGTATGACCATTGGGAAAAAGGAGGTATTGATGCCCCTGTATAAGACTGGTGAGACCTCATTTAGAATATTGTGTACAATTCTGGAGGCCGTACCTTGAAAAAGATATAAAAAGGATGGAGCCAGTCCAGAGGAAGGCTATTAAAATGGTACGTGGTCTTCATCTTAAGACATATGGGGACAGACTTAAAGATCTCAATCTGTTTACTTTGGAGGAAAAGCAGGAGAGGGGAAATATTATAGAGACATTTAAATACCTACGTGATGTAAATGTGCATGAGTTGAGTCTCTTTCATTTGAAAGGAAGCTCTGGAATGAGAGGGCATAAGATGAAGTTAAGAGGTGATAAGCTCAGGAGTAATCTAATGAAATACGTTTTTACATAAAGGGTGGTAGATGCATGGAACAGTCTCCTGGAAGAGGTGGTGGAGACAATGACTGTGGGCTCCTTATACTAAGCTGCACTAGTGGTCTTAGCGCACGCTACATTGCCGCACGCGCTAACTCCTCCATAGAGCTGGCGTTAGTATTTTCTGCGTAGTGTGAGGATTAGCGCATGCTAATCTTCAGCGTGCGCTAAAAACTCTAGCGCAACTTAGTAAAAGGAGCCCTGTGTCTCAATACAAGAAAGCCTGGGATAGGCACGTGGGAGCTCTTAGAAAGAGGAGGAGATTTGGTTACTGTGGATGGGCAGACTAGATGGGCCATTTAGCCTTTATCTGCCATCATATTTCTATGTTTCTGTATATGGCTAATTTTGCCAAAATCTTTTGAACAATGCAACATCTGGTCCTCCACACATTCCAAACAGTTGAGTGAAGACATTCTATCTCTTGTCCTACTGATGATTCAATTAAAATGCATGCATTATTCTTTAGCCATTAAGTGGTATCAAGTGGTATCAAACACTAGTCCTTGGACTCATCTCCAGTACTCTACTCATCCAGTACTATGAGACTGACTTCAGCTTGCTGTTTGCCAGTTCCACAACCAAGTTTTGGGGCTCCGAGTAATCTCTCTTCTCCATTGCCAATGACAAGTACTGCGATTCCGTTGACCATTTCTTTACTTCCACTAATATCCAGGAGGAGTTTTACTGATCTCGTATAGCCATATCCAGATGTAAGGATATACTTATCAGAAAGCTAAATCTTTGGCACACTAACACACTCGCATAAAGTCCTTATAATCTGAATTATTCTTTATTAAATAAATATAGTGAATTTACAATTAGCAGGTTTCTCAGAGGTTGGAAGCCTCTGAGCACATGATTCTTGGTTTCAATGTGATGTAGAAATAGGGGGAGGTTTGAAGAACAAGAATGAGGAAAAGGTTCTTGTGTGAGGTCAGATGCTTATGGTGAATAGACTGTCCTATAATCAAAGTGGGGGGGGGCCATGTGTATCTGATGCAGACAGAATCATGAGTGACCTTGAACAAAGGGATAGAGAGGAGCACCCAAGGCAAGGGGAGGGGATGCAAGAGACCAAAAGGAACAGAGCTTAGTACCAGGTAACAAGGTCAAAGGTATAGAAATGACCAGGAAGTGAGACGTGAAACAAAGAAGTAAAAGCTTAGCTGAGAGGAAAAAGGAAGTCTTGTAGGAGGCAGACCACTAGAGACACAGCTTGTACAGATCAGTAGGGGTGGCTGCAGCATGTGTGAGACTACATTGCCCACAATGCCTAGCTCACATATCCTGGCAAGAAGTAGCTACAACAATAAAGTTCTGTGAAATTACTGAATTACATAAGGCTTATCTTGGAGCCCTGATGCAACTAGAGTAAGGCTGCCTGGGACAGAACAATGTGTTTTCCATCCCAGTGCAGCAGTAATGGAGTTTCTGTTGTTTTGTCAAGGAATTCATTCTTCAGCGAGCCTACCTCCTCACAGTTCTTGCATTGTAAACATCGGAGTGAGCTTCTTGACAATGTCATTTCATTTCAAGTGCTTTGGTAACAGCATCAGTGAAAAATGTGGCACCCTTGTCTGTAAAAATTGACACAATCTAATGCTCCAGCAACTTCAAGATGTGCAAGGATGTTCACTTTGGCTGTTTTGACTGAGAACTGGACAAGCTGTTCTGCTGACATCAAAGAGAATGTTACACTCCCAAGATGAAGTACGCCTACATACACCATCAGGACACTCCTAACTCCAGACAGCCTTGAAACGATCCTATTCCCATTTCTTACCAAACCTCTGGAACAGCCTACTTCCTCATATCAGAGCCCTTAAAGGACTTCTTAACTTTAGAAAAGTTGTAAAACCTACCTTTTTGCCTAGTCACTCCCTCAACCCTTCATCTGCATCAGTAAGTAATCCTGTATGAAGTTACTTATTTTTCACTCCATAAGACGCACTTTTTTCCACCCAAAAGTGAGTGGAAATATCGGTGCATCTTATACAGCAAAGATACTTTTTTATTTTAAAAAAAACCCACCCCATCCCCACCCGTCATACTTTCCTAAAGGCCCGCACCAAATATGGCTCTCCATAGCATCTGAGCGCCCAGCTGTCTTCTTGGCTTCCCACACAGTGTTGTCCAGATTCCCCCCTTTAAAGCTAATTAGGCTCGCAACGGGCGGGGGGGGGTCTTACCTCCAAGCTGCTTCCTGCACCCAATGAGAGAGGTGTCTTCCGCGCTATGACCGCCGCTGAGCTAATTACAGCAGTCTGCAGAGTGAACCTAGAAGGCTGCCATTGGCCTCTGAAGCACATTGTATCTGCCGCGGTTCCGCCCCTGATGTCAGAGAAGGTTTACTAGGTTTACTCTGCAGGCTGCCGTAATTAGCTCAGCGGCAGACACAACATTGGAAAACAGCCTCTCGACAGAAAAGGAGAGCTGTGTCCCCTGATATCCTGCCCCAGGTAGCGAGCAAGAAGAGCAACTGTTGGGGAGGCGATGAGAGCCTACCAACTCCGGAGCATGATTTGGACCCGAGCAGAAGCTGCAGCCCTGCACTCAGGGCTTCTGCCACCCATCCCAGCTCAACCCAGCACCATCTGGGAGGTGGACACAACGACCTCGCAGGAAGCAATGAAGGTAAGGCCCCACCCATCATGAGGGCCCCAGTGGGATGCTGGATCTGGACACTGGGGGAGAGAGACAGAAAGGGACCTTGAGGAGGGGCAGGAAACAGACTTAAAGACAGGGCAGTTGCTGGACTAGAGGGGGTAGAGAGGGGAGGACTCAAAATGTTAGCAGAAGGAAGATAGAGGGAGAAACCTGAAACAAAGGGGAAGCAGAAGAGAGGGGGGTAGATATTGGACTTGGGGGTGTATAGAGGGAAGAGAGAGAGAGACTGCAGAGAGGTGAAAAGATTCTGGACCAGGGAGGGAGGAAGAAAGGAGAGAGAAACAAAGAAAGACCTGGAAGAAAGCAGAACAAATGTTGGACATAGGGGGGGGAGGTTGGTAAACAGAAGAAAGACAGAGAGAGATAGAGACCTGGACCCAAAGGGGATGGGGCTGGATTGTGAAAGAAATGCTGGATGCACAGTCAGAAGGAAGTCCAACCAGAAATTAATTAAATCACTAGACAACAAAGGTAGAAAAAATTATTTTATTTTCAATTTAGTGATCGAAATGTGTCAGTTTTGAGAATTTATATCTGCTGTGTGTATATGAATAATGAAAGGAAAAAATTGCATTACAATTAGTAGAGCCTGGCAAGGAGTTTGGGATTGGGTGCAGAGCCTGGCAGAGAATGAGGGGGGCTGGGTGCAGAGCCTGGTATATGTTAGTACACAATTTGGTTTAGAATGGGATTTTTCTTGTTTTCCTACTCTAAATCTAGGGTGCGTCTTAGGTCAGGTGCGTCTTATGGAGCGAAAAATACGGTATTTTGCAACACACTGTATGTATGTTCAAATGATTTTTATTATTTCAACAAGAACAAGCAAATACAATGAGCATAGTCATCCAGGAAATATCATTGCAAGCACACACCCTCCCCCCCTCCCTTTCCCATCCCTCCCCACCCCAAGAGTCCAATGCCACAGGTGAGGGTAAACCTATTGATTCAAGAGTCTACTGCGAGCATACGGTGTGAGGTCCTGCCAGAAACATTCCCAGGTCTGACAAAATCTACGACCCGGCCCGTGATCCAAGTCTCCCACCAGTCTCCGCTCCAGCATAGCATGAATTATCATCAAGGCTCTCCATTGAGCATAGGAAGGGGGATCTCGGGACAACCAGATGGTGAGAATTGCTTTCTTCCCCATCAAGAGCACTCTAGTGACAAAAGCTGTCATTCCCTTGGGTTTATGCGTGGCTATATTATAATATCCAAATAATGCTCTCGGGTGCGGGAGCCAACGCCTCCCCCAAAGCATCGAAATATAATGTCTGAGATGGTTCCAAAACTGTTTAATTTTGGGACAAGTCCAAAGCATATGCCCCAAGGAAGCGTGAGCTTTAGCGCATTTCGGGCAAGAATGAGATGCAGTAATCCCCATCCGGGCTGCACGTTCCGGTGGAATATAGAGTCTTAGAACAATTTTCAACTGCATTTCCCAATGGGTAATATTAGGAGACACTTTCTGAATATTCTTCAGTACCCGCTTTAACTGCTGGGCCGTTAGCGTACACGGATCCCCACTACATGAAACCGAAGAGGAATCCTCTGTTGTGCAGAAAGACTAAAGAGTTCCGAAAGAGCCTCCCTACTGTCTTCCATTAAATGAATCACTGGGAGAGACTGAACATAATGTCGGATTTGGTAATATGCAAAAAGATCATTGGGCTGTAATTTAACAACACACTGTATGTAAACCCTATATTGTAACACTGTGAATGTAAACTGTAACCCATTCTGAGCTCTTTGGAGAGGATGGGATATAAATCTAAATAAAATCAGCATATGAATTTGAACAATTGTCAGTCAACTTCAGCAATATTTTTGGAATCAGATAATCCACCAGTCAGAGGGAAAGAAGTAGCACTTGGCTTTGTAGAACTACTTACAATGACATTTTCTGCCTCTAGTTTGGCTGCAAACTTACTAAATTGTTCTTCTTGTGCTCTCTTTTTCCTCCTTTGCAAGTACAATGTCAAATGCCAGCCATGCTACATGACTAAACATCTTGCCTCTGCATGATTAGAAATTTTCTGTCTTCTTCGATTTTCATTCTGACTAATGCATCACTGATAGCAACATCGTAAAGATGGACGAGACATTTGTTGAAGGCTTCTTGATTAGTTCATTGCCTCTGTGCCGGTTCTTTTTTAGCTTCTCATATTCATCATAAAGCTTCATCCATATGTGAATCCCAAGGTCTGTTCACTGATGTGGTATTCTTGGATGTTGCAAAATTTCCAAGACCTTGAACATGGCCTGATGAGCTGTCTCTTTCAAAAGCAGCTTTATCCCAGGACAAGCAGGCAGGTATTCTCACAAGTGGGTGACGTGATCCAACAGAGCCCTGATGCGGACGCCTCACAAGCAGACTTACTTGAAGAAACTCAAAGTTTCGAGTTGCCCGAACCGCGCATGCGCGAGTGCCTTCCTGCCCAGCACAGGGCGCGTCTCCTCAGTTCTTTTCCGCGGAGCCTAGAAGTCCGTCTTCGACTCTCTGCATGAAGTGTTTTCACTTATGCCTTCTTTTGTCCACGGTTTTGGGTTATTTTTCTCAGAATCGCTTTTTTTATTCGTTGTTTTCTTGTTTTCAAAAAAAAAAAAAAATTTCTTCCGTTCGTTCGACCGGGCAGGCCACGTGGCCGCAGCCCCGCAGCTTCGATCTTGCGGCGGAGCTTTTTCGGCCTATGTCCCGGCCTGCAACCGGCTTTAAAAGTGTTCCAAGTGCCAGCGCACGATTTCCCTGACGGACCATCATCGACGCTGTCTTCGGTGTCTCAGGCCTCAACATCTCCCGAAATTGTGCCGGCCTTGCTCAACACTTAAGTCTCGTGCTTTCAAGCGTCGTTGCATCCTGTGGGAGCAGCTTTTCAGCATGGAGTCTTCGATGGTGCTTCGCCCTCGACATCATCTGATGCTGTCCAGGCTTCCACAGCTTCTGCTCCGAGCCTTATCAAACCTGCCTCGTTTGTCTTCGATGCCTGCTGCAGTGCCTTCCTCTCTCTCTTCAGGTCAGATAGCACAGCAGTGCCCAAGGCTTCTAAGTCCAAGCACTCACACTGCCTCGAGGGAGCACGAAGCCCGTGTAGGTGGTCCCTTTGGAGACGCGGATCCATCCTTGCCGGCTTCGTTCCAGACCTTATTGGAGAAGCAATTCATTCAGCTCTTTACTACCATGGGGCCGAAGCTTCTCTCACAAATCCAGCCTGGGCATGCGGAGGTCTCCCACAAGGTCGAGTCGCCTCCTGTGCCTCAGTCGTACGCACACTCTCTACAGGGAGCAGAGTCTCTGCGAGTGTCTGGTCTGGCATCTCGGCATGCATCGCAAAGAGCAGAGTCTTTGCGCATGCCTCTGTTGGAACCCGTACACACGATGCAAGGAGCAGTCTTTGCGAGTGCCTCGAGGTTCTTCCACTCAACCGCCTCTGCTTCGTTCCATAGCCTCCAGCCCTATCCATTCTCTGGGGGCTTCGGCGGGGACACGCTGTCCTCGATTGTCGAGGCCTGCTTCGAGGCACAGCTCGCATCATAGATCGACGCATTCTTCGAAGCATTCATCCAGGCATGCCTCGCCTCATCGGAAGCAGCCTTTTCTTCAATATTCCCCACCGAATGCTTCGACCCTTCCGCTTCCGGATCTCGAAGACCCAGTGGGTTCTTTTTCTCCATCCAGGTCTCCTTCTTCATTGGAGCAAGCTGCCTCGACATCCTCGAGTCCCTCTCAAGGCCAGGCTTTGGCAGATCAGCTGTCTTTTTCATCTTTTCTGCGTCAGATGGTAGCTGATTTGGATATTCAACTTGATACTGGATCTAAGTTTTCCAAGGAGTATCTCGAGACCATGCATCTTCCTCAACCTCCTGCTGAATCCCTCAAGCTTCCTCTTCACAAGCTTTTGGGTCAAACCTTTGTCCGCTGTCTGGAAACTCCTTATTCCATTCCAGCTGTTCCAGGCAAATTGGATTCCAGACTGTACATCACAAGGGGTTTGACAATGCTCAATTGTCTCACCAATCCCTTCTGGTTGAATCTTCTTTAAAAAGATCTCACCCTTCCCAGGTGTATGCCACTGTTCCTCCGGGCAGGGAAGGTAAAACGATGGACAGATTTGGTTGTCGCATCTACCAAAACTCTATGATGACCTCCAGAGTCCTCAACTATAATTTTCATTTCATCACCTAGTTTGAGTTCTTTCTATCAATCCTTCAAAAGTTCATGCCTTATCTGGATTCTCGTGCCAATTTTGAATACCAAGAAGTCCTTGCATCCTTGTCCCAACTTCGGCTGCAGCTTCTTCAATCCTTGATGGAACTGAAGAGAGTATCCCTCCCTGACGATGGAAAGGACCAGGAGGTCGGAGGTAACAGTCGTCCATCGGTGGTAAAAATGATGGGAGACGACCTCCGATAGGGGGAAAAATGGGAAATGGCAGAATGACTGAGGTTATGCTTTCTATCAGACAGTCAAAAAGGCTGAGGAGCCTTGGGTACAGCAGGTGGCTGAGGCTTCTGCTGCTTCTGAGGATGTTGCCTCTTGACAGGCTGACGAATGGAAGGAGCCTGTTTAGGTGGAAAACGCCATTGGTAAATCAGAGGAGGGCATGTAGGGTGAGGAGGAGCCGGCTTCGGCTTCGGGTGGAGAATGGATGCAAAAGACTTCTCGTGGTCCGAAAGCTTCTTGGTGGCTGCCTCAATAGACTCATCAAAGAGGTCATTGCCAGCACAAGGAACATTAGCCAGCTGGTCCTGCAGGTTAGGATCCATGTCGATAGTCCGGAGCCACGCCAGAAGCCGCATGGCCACTGAGCAAGCAGTAACTCGAGCAGACATACGATAAGCTTGTCGATTTAGAGGTAAGCCAAGAGGATGTACTCAAGCAGATCGACAGACTAAAGAGCGACAAATCGCCGGGTCCGGATGGCATTCACCCAAGGGTACTCAAGGAACTAAAAGACGTAATAGCGGAGCCACTTCGACAGATATGCAACCTATCCTTAAAAACCGGAGAGATCCCGGAGGATTGGAAAATAGCAAATGTCACGCCCATCTTCAAGAAGGGCGCAAGGGGGGACCCGGGAAACTACAGGCCGGTGAGCCTGACCTCAGTCCCGGGAAAGATGATGGAGGCACTGATTAAAGACAGCATCTGTGAGCACATCGAAAAAAATGGGCAGCTAAAACCGAGTCAACATGGCTTCTGTAAGGGTAGGTCATGCCTCACAAACTTATTGTACTTCTTTGAGGGAGTGAACAGCCAGGTGGATAAAGGGGAATCTATAGACATCATTTACCTTGACTTCCAAAAAGCCTTCGACAAGGTGCCACACGAAAGGCTGCTTAAAAAGATATGGAACCACGGGGTACAAGGGGAGGTCCACCGATGGATCAAAAACTGGCTGGCAAACAGGAAGCAGAGGGTTGGCGTAAAGGGCCATTACTCAGACTGGAAAGGGGTCACGAGCGGAGTTCCGCAGGGGTCGGTGCTGGGACCGCTCTTGTTCAATATCTACATAAATGACCTAGAGGCGGGAACTAAGTGTGAAGTCATTAAATTTGCAGATGACACTAAACTATACAGCAGGGCTCAAACCAAGGCAGACTGCGAGGATCTCCAAAAGGATCTAACGCAGCTGGAAAAGTGGGCCGAAAAGTGGCAGATGAGCTTCAACGTGGGGAAATGCAAGGTCATGCACGTGGGGAAAAAGAACCCGATGTTCACATACAAAATGGGGGGAACACCACTAGGGGTTAGTAACCTGGAGAGAGACCTGGGAGTGATGGTAGACGCAACACTGAAGGCATCGGCGCAATGCGCCACAGCCTCCAGGAAAGCAAACAGAATGCTGGGTATCATTAAGAAGGGTATTACGACCAGGACAAAGGAAGTCATCATGCCGCTGTATCGTGCAATGGTACGGCCGCATCTGGAGTACTGTGTCCAGTACTGGTCGCCGTACCTCAAGAAAGACATGGCGGTACTTGAGGGAGTACAAAGAAGGGCAACCAAACTGATAAAGGGAATGGAAAATCTCCCATATACTGACAGATTGAAGCAGTTGGGACTTTTCTCCCTGGAAAAGCGAAGACTTAGAGGAGACATGATAGAAACCTTCAAGATCCTGAAGGGCATAGAAAAAGTAGACAGGGGCAGATTTTTCAAATTAAGGGGCACCACAAGCACAAGGGGGCATTGGGAGAAATTGAAAGGGGACAGGTTTAGAACAAACGCTAGGAAGTTCTTTTTCACTCAGAGGGTAGTGGACACATGGAACGCGCTTCCAGAGGCTGTTGTAGACAAGAAAACATTAAATGGTTTCAAAGAAGGTTTGGATAGATTCCTAGAAGAAAAAGGGATTGGGGGGTATAGATAGGTATAGACCATTGCTCAGGCAATGGGCCTGATGGGCCGCCGCGGGAGCGGACCGCTGAGCAGGATGGACCTATGGTCTGCCTCAGCGGAGGCAACTTCTTATGTTCTTATTCCTTCCTCAACAATGTCTGGAAGCTCTTCTCCATCTTTGTCATTCAGTCTCCTCTCGCCCGTCCATCTCGGTGAGACACATGATGGTTCTTCTGGGTCACATGGCTTCTACAGTACACATGACTCCTTTTGCCAGACTTCACCTCAGAATTCCTCAGTGGACCCTGGCATCTCAATGGATGCAGGTTTCTGACCCTCTGACTCGACACATCCAGGTCACTCCTGCTCTGACACAGTCTCTTCGCTGGTGGATGCTCTCTTCCAATCTATCCAGAGGCTTACTTTTTCACACGCTCCCCCATCAGAAGGTTCTCACGACCGATTCTTCAACTTATGCTTGGGGGGCTCATCTAGATGGTCTACGTACTCAAGGCTATTGGACCAGTACGGATCGTCAGTGTCACATCAATCTCCTGGAACTCAGGGCGATTTTCAATGCTCTCAATGCTTTTCAGCATCTGCTTCACGACTGTGTAGTCCTCATTCGCACGGACAATCAAGTCGCAATGTATTATGTCAACAAACAGGGAGGCACGGGATCTGCCTCCCTCTGTCAGGAAGCTCTGAAAGTTTGGGATTGGGCAAATCGCCACAACACCTTGCTTAAAGCTGTCTACATTCAGGGAGCGGACAATGCCTTAGCAGACAACTTGAGTCGTCTTCAGCCTCACGAATGGACTCTCCATTCCACACCCCTTCATCACATCTTCTCTCAGTGGGAAACACCTCAGATAGATCTCTTTGCAGCCCCCACAACTTCAAGCTGCCTCAGTTCTGCTCCAGGATCTACACTCATCGCCTCGAGGCAGATGCTTTTCTTCTGGATTGGACGAATCTCTTTCTATATGCGTTTCCTCCGTTTCCTCTCATTCAAAAGACGCTGGTCAAGCTGAAGTCCGACCATGCCACCATGATTCTGGTTGCTTCTCGGTGGCCCAGACAACCCTGGTACTTCCTCCTTCTTCAACTCAGCAGCAGGGAGCCATATCTTCTACCAGTTTTTCCCTCTCTGCTTACGCAGCATCAGGGATCTCTACTTCATCGCAACCTACAGTCTCTCCACCTGACAGCTTGGTTCTTCTCAACATAGCTCCTCTCCAGTTTTCTCAATCTGTGAGGGATGTTTTGGAAGCTTCACGGAAGCCTACTACTAGACAATGCTATCACCAAAAATGGACTAGATTTTCTGCTTGGTGTTTTTCTCATCATAAGGAGCCTCAACTTTCCTCCTTATCTTCAGTTTTGGACTATCTGTCGCACCTTTCTCAGTCTGGTCTCAAGTCTACTTCGATCTGAGTCCATCTTAGTGCAATTGCTGCTTTCCATTACTGCTTTCTATTGAAGGGAAACCTCTCTCTGCTTATTCTGTGGTTTCCAGATTCATGAAAGGACTTTTCAATGTCAAACCTCCTCTCAAACCGCCTCCGGTGGTTTGGGACCTCAATATTGTTCTTACTCAACTGATGAAACCTCCATTTGAACCAATGGACAAGGCTCATCTGAAGTATCTCACTTGGAAAATGGTGTTTCTCATTGGCCTCACTTCTGCTCGACGAGTCAGTGAGCTTCAAACGTTGGTAGCGGATCTGCCTTTTACAGTGTTCCTTCATGACAAGGTGGTTCTTCGCACTCATCCGAAATTCCTTCCTAAAGTAGTCTCGGAGTTTCATCTCAACCAATCCATTGTTCTTCCAGTGTTTTTTCCAAAGCCTCATTCTCATCCTGGAGAATCAGCTCTTCATACTCTGAACTGTAAACGTGCTTTGGCATTCTATTTGGAACGCACCAAACCGCACAGAAGTGCTCCTCAACTTTTTGTCTCCTTTGATCCGAACAAGTGGGGACGTCCTATCTCTAAGCGTACCATCTCCAATTGGATGGCGGCTTGTATCTCATTCCGCTATGCCCAGGCTGGATTTCCTCTTCACAGTAAAGTCACAACCCATAAGGTCAGAGCAATGGCAGCTTCTGTGGCTTTCCTCAGATCTACACCTATTGAGGAAATTTGTAAAGCTGCCACTTGGTCCTCGGTTCATTACATTACATTACATTAGTGACTTCTATTCCGCCTGTACCTTGCAGTTCTAGGCGGATACCTTCACTTCTCATTATTGTCTGGATACTTTCTCCAGATGGGATGGACAGTTTGGCCAAACAGTATTGCAAAATTTATTCTCCTAGGTTGCCAACTCTCCCACCATCCCACTTTGGTTAGCTTGGAGGTCACCCACTTGTGAGAATACCTGCCTGCTTGTCCTGGGATAAAGCACAGTTACTTACGGTAACAGTTGTTATCCAGGTGACAGCAGGCAGCTATTCTCTCATCCCACCCACCTCCCCGGGTTGGCTTCTCTGCTAGCTATCTGAACTGAGGAGACGCGCCCTGCGCTGGGCGGGAAGGCACTCGCGCATGTGCGGTGCGGGCAACTCAAAACTTCGAGTTTCTTCAAGCAAGTCTGCTTGTGAGGCGTCCGCATCGGGGCTCCGTTGGATCACGTCACCCACTTGTGAGAATAGCTGCCTGCTGTCCCTGGACAAAAACTGTTACGGTAAGTAACTGTGCTTTTTTGTCAGTCTGTAAGTACATCATCAATCGAAAACATCCCCATTGCTTGGAAGATGTGAACTGGACAGTTCATCAGTGCCCTTCCCTAACAGCCATACTTCACTGCTTCTAGTCTTTGACATTCTTACTTATTAGTTTTTTATCCTAAAATGTGATATCAACTCGGTTTTCAACTGCCTATTTATCACTAAACTAACTTTCTGCTTTGCAGCAATACTAGTACTAAGTTGTTATTATTTAAATAACAATAAAAATATTGTTGCTAATGAGAACAGCTTCAAAGAAAATATTAAACCAATATTAAACAGTTTTCTAATCACATTACCACACTGTTATGAATGGCCTTGCCAGCTGCATTATGAAGATATTATAGGGAGTAGATTCAAACTTGTGGAGGCATGTTTGGTTTGGTTTGGTTTGGTTTATTTATTTATATTCCGCCCTTATCCAGGGCGGGTTACAACTACATACAAAAAATACAAAATTACATCTAAAAATACAAAACAGACAAAATACCAAACAATAAAACATCGTGACCAGCACCTTCCTATCAGCAATCTCTATTCTTCCTTATTCACTGAATCTCACCCTGTATTTCATCAAGCAAAAGAGATGCCATTTAAGCAATCTCTTAAAATTTTGTATACAGTCAAACCTCAGTTTGCAAGTGTTTTGCAAGACGAGCAAAATACTCGAGCAAATTGTGCCTCACAAACCGAGCGTTGACTCAATTTGCGAGCCCCCCCCCCCCCGAGATCCAGCATCGCTGGCCATGAACACCTTTCCCCCCCTCCCCCAAGAACCGGCATTGCCCACCTGCCCAAACACAAACCCTTACCCTAATCTGGCACCGGCATGCAGCACCAACCCACAGGATGTGCCGGTGCCTGAAGATCCTGCCTCTTGCCTGGGCTGGGCCTTGAGCATCTGCGCATGCTCAAGGCGGCCTGGCTTCCGCTCTCCCTGAGAATCTCGCATGCCCGTAACATCTTAGGAGCTTTGTAGACACGAAAAAGATCATCAGGGATTAAACAGGTGTTATAGTATATGAGAGGAGTTATTTCCGTTAAAGCCATTTCTTTTTCTTTTTTGTTACCTTGAATGTTAAATTTGAAGTCCTATTAGGTGGACTTTCCCCCCATTGGTTAATTGGGGTCTAAGAAGAAGTTGCATTGTTATTTATGTATTATAAATATTACCTGTAATTTTTTTTTTCCATTTCATGTTATTTGAACAAGTGCAAATGCTTGCTACTATTTTCAAATGAATAAATATAAATAAATAAAAAAAGTCTCACAAAAGCTGGTCTGACCCAGCAGCGGCAATTCTTATGTTCTTAAATAAACTGCACAGAGATAGAAATCATTTGCATTCAAACCCACCGACTCAATCGCTCAGTGAGCAATTGAGACATGCGCAGAGCCCTAACAGTAGTGACAGGGGAAGCAGCCTCCTGTCACTGCTGTCAGGGCTTCTGCCGGATTGTTTGGTTTTTTTTTTTCATGGTACACATATTTTGCGTGTATCACACACGCAAAATATCTGTCCCATAAAAAAAAATTTTAATCCCCCACCACCGGCCCTCCCCCAATGTTCCCTGGCAAACGTGCGCCCTCCCCGACATGCGGCAACCCACAAATGGCAGAAGGGATGCCCACTCCCTCCTGCCATCACCCCCCCCCCACGTCGAGCTTTTAAAAATGGCAGGAGGAATGCCCACTCCTTCCTGTCATTGCCCCCCCCATACCTTTAAGTCAGGTCAGGAAGGGTGCCCAGTCAGACTTTCCTGCTCCGGCTGCTGTGATACACCGTTAGGGGCCTAAGACCCTGATTGACTTAGGTGCCTCAAGCTCCTCCCTTGGGAGGGGCCTGAGGCATCTGAGCCAATCAGGGACTTCCTTAGGCTTCTCCCTAAGGAAGTCCCTGATTGGCTCAGGCCCTTCCCAAGGGAGGAGCACGAGGCACTGAGCCAATCAAGGTTTTAGGCCCCTCCCCATATATTACATGATGCACTGGGGAGGGGCCTAAGGCCCTCATTGTGCAGACAGCAGCTGGAGGAGCAGGAGGGTCTGACTGGGCACCCTTCCTGCTCCCAACTTAAAGGTATGGGAGGGGCCAATGGCAGGAGGGAATGGGCATCCCTCCTGCCATATTCACGCATCGGGGGAAGCATCTGGTGGCAGGAGGGAGTGGACATCCCTCCTGCCATTTTGGTTCGGAGAGGGAGGGATACCGATATTTCAGGGCAGAAGATTCAGCCACAGATAACGAGTGACTGGTCCTAAGCAGTCGCTCTTTTTCGGATCAACAAACCCAGTCAGGATCTTTTCTTCTGCTCTGTGAATTGATCGCTGCCTTATTTTGCATGGCATTTCCCCTCATTAGCATGCTCGGTTCAGAGACTGGGTGAGTGCTCAGAGAAGCACATCAGACAGCAGTTTTGTGAATTGGGTTGGGGAACACAAACGATCGCAAAACCAGTCAAACCAGTTTTGCGACGATCGTTACAGGATCTGAAATTGACAGTGGAGGAGAAAGAGTGCAGATAAAACCAGCTTATCTGTAATCCTGTACTAACCAGTTAGTATGTGGTAATGTGGATGCACTAACTGATGAGCATGGGAACACCCACTCTCTGCTTCCCTGACATGTCACTGTAAGGATGGTAGCGCCCCCACAATGTAAGGTTGTAGGGGTTATGTGAGGCGCCCTTACAAACGCCAGGTCCCAAGTTCAATACCTTCACAGAAGATTCCCCAGGAGTAGAATCAAATACGAAAACCACTAACAGTGTTTGCATAAAGAATAGATATATTGTGCAGAAAAAGCAAGATTCATAAAAGTTACAATTAATGAGAGCTATAAGTTTTACAATTACAAAGAATGCTGTGTTCTTGTGAATGAGAGAGAGAATAGGTGCTGTGAGCAGGGCCGCCATCAGAAATTTCTGGGCCCCTTACTGAGCAATCCTATTGGGCCCCCCACGCACCCCTTCCCCCCCCCCCCCCGATGCCCCTCCCCTTCTTCCAAGGGCCGAATACACACATACTTTTCTGCTAATGCTCCACCTAAGCCAGTCCCGTAAAATCTTCTCACGTCCATTGGGTGATTTGGCATAGAGGAGATATTCATAAAAAGAACGTCCGTCAAGATCTTTACTCATAGACTGTGCCATTTGCTTTAAATCATATTCCATCATTAATCCAAATTGCACAATTCTTTCTCTGTCTTTGTCCTGAATGGCATCTGGCCACATTGCTGGATCCTTCCAGTCAACAAATTTATGAGCAGGCGCGGAGAACGCATTTTTAAACAAATGTAGTTTATCCTTGTACTCCTTATGTAATTTTAATAATCTATGGATATGTTTGTATGTTTATTGTTCAAATGGTTTTATTTATTTCCCAAAATTTATTTTTGTTATACGCATTGAAAATATTTGATATTGCGTTTAAATCAAAATCTCAATAAACTTGAAACGAGTGCCCGTGAGATTGTGGGAGGGTTAAATACCCAAAACTTAGAAGAATAACAATTTACTTAAAGTTTTTGCTACGCCAGCTTTCTGGTATCTTTACATACAGTGGCGTACGTAGCATATGTAACACCCGGGGCCCATCATTTTTTGGCACCCCCCCCCCATCTGTAAGAAAAACATGATTTTTAGTAACAAACCACACGTCACACATGAGTACCTAGGAAAAGGCAGCATCTTACATATTGCAGTGAGCAGTACATCAATACACCCATTGTAAAACTAAACAAGCCAGACCAGCACAGATCAATCCTACACCGTCAATCCTAACAGAAAACCATGTCTTTCGAACACACAGAACACAGAAAACACCTTCGCCTAGTATGGAATATGTCATCACAAACTAATCCCTCACTCTTTTACAAAACTGTAGTGTGGATTTTAGCCACAGTGGTAACAGCCCTGACGCTCATAGAATTCTGAGCATCAGAGCTGCTACCACCACGGCTGGCGCTAAAAAACGCTCCACAGTTTTGTAAAAGGGGGGATAAAATAGAAATACACAGTTTCAATGCTCTAGCTCAGAGGTGCCCAAACTTTTTGAGCTTGTGAGCTACTTTAAAATGACTAAGTCAAAATGATCTACCAACAATAAAATTAAAAAACACAAAGCACACTATACGCTGAGAAAATATTAATTATCATTCCTATTCTGGGTTTTTTTCAAAGAGGTCAAGGCAGATGACTCTATGCATTGTCACCTCAGTAACAACCATACAAAAATAGACAAATATACCCGCCATCCTTTTTATTAAACCACAATAGTAGTTTTTAACGCAGGGAGCTGCGCTGAATGCCCAGCACTGCTCTTGACGCTCATAGGCTCCCTGCGCTAAAAACCACTATTGCGGTTTAGTAAAAGGGAACCATATTGTAAAATATAGACAGCAGATATAAATTCAGAACTGTGCATAGTAAGTGAAGGGAAGTTTTCATCTCTGGGAATTTACCCAGTTAACTATTAAGTTATTTGGGCAAATTCCTTTGAAAACTGTGGTAATACTGCCTCCACTTTGCTAAATTTAAAATAAAACCATTTTTCCTACCTTTGGTGATTTCATGAGTCTCTGGTTGCACTTTCTTCTTCTGACTGTGCATCCAATCTTTCTTTCAGCCTGTATGCTTCCTCTCCTCCACACCTCATTCCCTCCCCCAACTTTTTCTTCCTCTCTCCCTGACCTTTCTTTCTTTCTCTCTTCATGCCCCCTTTCTTTTTTTCTGTTTCTCTTCTTTCCTTCTGTCTCCCTGCCTGCCCCCTTTCTTTCTTTCTCCCTGCCATTCCCCAAGCCACTGCCGCTGCCATCGGGGAACAGGACCCACCAATGGATAACAGGCCCCAAAGCCGATGCCGACGCCGACGCATGCTCTCCCTGCTTCGGGCCGATCAGTCTTCCTCTCCCCGACGTCAATTCTGCCGTCGGAGAGGAAGTTCCGCCCAGTCAGGCAGCGATTGGCTGGCCCGAACTTCCTCTCCGACTGCAGAATTGACGCCGGGGAGAGGAAGACTGATCGGCCCGATAGATTAGATCGCCAAGACAAAGTGAGTCCTGGGTGATCGACTCACTTTGCCTTGGCGAGCTACTGGCGCCCCTGCCTTAGAACACTGCCTAGGACCCTGGGGGAGCCCGGGCCCCCTGTCAGCTTCGGGCCCCTGAATGCAGGACTGGTAGTACTGCCCTGATGGCGGCCCTGGCTGTGAGGACAGAGAGGTAGAGAGAGAAAGGTGGGGGGTGATGTTCCCAGCTTCAGGTTCCAGAGATAGAGCAAGAGGAAGGAGGGTTTGATGTTGAGAGGGGGCTTTTAAAGCTTGGAATCTTATTCTAAATATAGAATCTATTGAACTTCAATAGACTCTATTGAAGTTAAGCATCCCCATCCTTAGTAAACTGTCTGAAACAATAGTTAGTTTCACTGACCAGGAAGAGAAGTGGGGTGTGCAAGACTGGAGAAGAATAGACTAGAGTCACATGTAATTTCCAATATTCTTCTGACAATATCGTTGCACCTGGATCCATTGTACATCCTAAAGCTGTCCATCCTAAGCATCAGACGTTAACATATCTTCTTAGCACCTCTTCGCACCTCTTAGCTGCAAGTTCGTTTGTTACCTTTTAAGCATGATTTAATTAGGGCTGTTTGAAACAGTCTGCCTGGATGCTTTCTGTATGTGAATTCTGTGCATGAGCACTTATGGTCTATCTGCATCCACATTCCAGAGTCAGATTGATATAATTTCCCATAGGCCTTAGCTGACATTGGTTAGGGCAACCAAAAATGCTGATTGCTAGCAATAGCTATGCTGACGCTCAGCTCATGGTAAGCTGTGATAATCATGTACTAGCCCTTATCGCATCTTAGTAAAATAGCTTCCAAGACACTTGTCACTACTTACTTTGTTTTCTTTCATTATTCACATTCACCCTTTTACCTTTCCCCCTGCTTCTCTTTTCTCTCCTATCATCTCCCATATTTCTAAATCTCCACTCCTTTTATTGAAAGTATTATGAAGCTTGAACTTTTTTCTTTTTGTTCATTTTTTTAATGTATGACAACAAAAAGGACAAGGAAACATTATCTAGATTGTGCATTATGAATCAGCATACATGGTTCACAGATATAGCAAGGGACAATGAGAACAAATCAATACTTGTAAGGAAAATGAATGGAGTTCAAGTCAGTCCAACAACAACACAAAAAGCTTGAATACAAATGGAACTTCAAGGACTAGAGTTATTAGTAAGACATTTTTCCACAGGTTTCCATATTTTCATTACTGTGCCATTGTTAGATGTTTTCTTGGGATGGGGGGGTTCAGATGCTTTCATTTCATATTTATAAACCAAGCATATTCCACACACACAAAAAAAAGGTTTAAAAGATATGTCCTTGCAATCCTTATAATTTTTTGAATGATAATTGATATTAAAATATCAAATAAAGTTTTCAGTTTATTTAAAAAAAATTTTATACCGCCCAATCAGGCCTTCTAGGTGGTGTACAAAAAACGCTAAAACAATGTGCTTAATAAAATACATTTAAAACATAAACAAACCAAGAGTAATATTTGTTAAAGACGTTGACAAACGGGAACAAAAGGGAAGGAAGGGTTAGAACTACAATTGATAGAAAGAGAACATGCAAAGGGAAAAATAACAAAAGGGAAGGGGGGCTTGAAAGTAAAAACCTTTCTTGGATAAGTCGCCCTTAAAAGGACAGTTTATGTTACAAAGCATCATGAAACAGAAATGTCTTTATCTTCACTTTGAAGTTGGCAAGAGTTGATTTTTCACGTAAGTAATTTGGAATATTATTCCAGACAGAGGGGGCGCTAACAGAGAAAATTGTAGTCCTCATTGTGCTTATATGTTTCAATGAGGGGATGGTAAGAAGGTTCTGGGCTGTAGATCTTAAAGTCCTTGTTTGATTATAGGGGATAAGTAGGTTATTAATGAATTCTGGCTGGTTATTTTCTCTGGTTTTAAAAGTTAGTAGAATTTTATAGGTAGTCCTATGTTCTATTGAGTGAGCTTTATGTAAAAGAGGGGCAACGCAGTCGTATTTTTTTGTACTAAATGTAATTTTTACTGCAGTGTTTTGTACTATTTGGAGTCTTCTTATTTCCTTTTTTTGTTATGCCTTTGAGGAGGGCATTGCAGTAATCTATACATGAAATAACAAGAGAGTGGATTAAAATGTTCAGGGACACGGGCTCTAACAATTTTGTTAAAGCTTTTATCATACGGAGTCGATAGATGCAGTGTTGGACCAATATACTAATATGAAAGTGATAAGTAAATTTAAAGTCGAATGTGACTCCCAATAATTTTAGAGAGGGTACCACTTTGATAAGTAGATTTTTGAGTTTGAGAGAGGTTTGGAGAGAAAGTCCATCTCTGAATGGAAAAATCATTAATTTTGACTTATCTACGTTCGAGGAGAGCATATGTGCATCAAGCCAGGAGTTAATCTTTTCTAGTTTTTGGTTAATGAGTGTAATTTCATTCAAATTGTTTAAGTCAATCGGATGTACTAGTTGGACATCGTCTGCGTAGGCAAATGTTGTAAATCCAATAGATTGTCCTAGAGTTAGAAGAGGGGGGCTAAGAAAACGTTAAAAAGTAATGGGAATAAAATTGAGCCTTGTGGGATACCGTAGTCAGTAGTTATAGTTTAGGTAAATGTAAAGTAAGATGCAGAGATCTGAGAAAAATAATGTCAAGTAAAGGCTCTATCTTAGGGCTCCTTTAACAAAGGTAAATGCACTGAATGAAGCCCATTCAATTTCTGTGGGCTCTGGCGCATTTACCATGGCATCATTGCTACGACGGCTATGTAAAAGAGGCCTTTAATTGGGATGATAGCTTTAATATGTGTCTACTATAGATGTTCTTCTAGAAGGAAAAAAAAAAAGTATTTCACATTTAAACAGCATATGAGAAAGGATACCTTGCTCTTTACTACAATGCAAACAGAAATTATCCATATTCAATCCAGCCCTCTACTTTTTCCATTGATGTTTGAGTGGGGGGCGGGTAATGTATTTTGGATGCATGACATTGATGTTTAATGGCCTGCATTGCTAATATTTGTTCTGGTGCTCTTTTCAAACTGTAAGTATCTAGTCATTATAAATAAAACGTATTTCCTTTTGATTTTTAGGCCTTCCTGTTCTGCTTCATGACACACACATACACATTGTATGGATCACTGGGATTTATTAGTTTGCTTTTCAGCAGCTGAAAGCACTGCTTTGTTTTCTTTCTCCACGTCTCTGCTCGTCTTACATGTGCGATGAAATATATGAGAGTCTGAGTCAGCAGGAAAAGCAGTGCTGAGGCACAACTGTTTACTGTCTTAAAAGAGTTTACTAATGGTTTATGGAAACCACAATACCAAAGTTCTCTTACCCATAATTGTTTCAGAAAGCTACTCTTATTCATCTTATATTGCAACCTGAAATCAGTAACAGTAGGATCGGTGTGGTTTGACCCCCCTGAATCAGAAACAAAAACCTGCTCTTCTTTGGATTGTCATAAAAAAGGTTTTTTTGGGGGATAGTAAATAAATTAATCAAACCACTGTTTTTGCACATATAGGGCTCCTTTTACAAAGGTGCGCTAGCGGTTTTAGCGTGCGCTAGCCGCCACCACCTCCTTTTAAGCAGGCGGTATCTTTTTTGGCTAGCGCACACTAATCGTGTGCGTGGCGCTAAAAACACTAGCGCACCTTTGTAAAAGGAGCCCATAGTGTCACAATTTCTAGTGCGCTAGCGTTTTTTAGCGCGCACGCACAAGATTAGCGCGCGCTAGCCAAAAAATTACCGCCTGCTTAAAAGGAGGCGGTAGCGGCTAGCGCGGGGGGCATTTTAGCGCGTGCTATTCCGCGCGTTAAGGCCCTAACGTACCTTTGTAAAAGGAGCCCTAAGTGTCTGTAACTCTTTTTGTAATAAAAATAAAGAGTTACAGAGATTTAAGGGTGGGATGGAGGATTGATGTAAATGATTATATGGCCCTGTATCAATCCAGGATAAGGACCTGAAATAACAATACAGTGGTACCTCGGTTTACGAGTGCACCGGTTTGCGAGTGTTTTGCAAGACGAGCAAAACATTTGCAAACTTGGTGCCTCGTAAACCGAGCTTGCCTCGTTGTACGAGTGCCCCCCCCCCCCCGCGAACCGGCACCTTACCCCCCGCGATCCGGCACCCCCCCCGCCGCCATCGGGCACCCCCCCGGCCGCCATCGGGCACCCCCCCCCGCCGCAACCTGAGATCCCCCAACCCACCCGAACCCTCTTCTTACTTCCAGTGTAGCTTCCGCATCGACATCAGCACCGGCACCAGCATGTCCTGTGCCCGAAAATCTGCTTCCTGTGCCGGGCCTTGAGCATGCAGATTTTCGGGCACAGGACATGCTGGTGCCGATGCCGATGCGGAGGCTACACTGGAAGTAAGAAGAGGGTTCGGGTGGGTTGGGGGATCTCAGGTCGCGGCGGGGGGAGTGCACGATGGCGGCAGGGGGGTGCCGGATCGCGGGGGGGAGGGTGCCGGTTCGCAAGGGGGGCCTTCGGGGGGAGCAATGCCGGTTCTCGTGGGGGGGGGAGCAGTGCTGCTGGCCTCGGGGGGGGGGGGAAGGTGGGGGGTGAGAACATATCAAAGCAAGTTTCCCTTACTTCCTATGGGGAAACTTGCTTTGATATACGAGCATTTTGGATTACGAGCATGCTCCTGGAACAGATTATGCTCGTAATCCAAGGTACCACTGTATATGTTATAAGAGGTTCTATGCACTGAGCTTGTGGCCCCTGTATGATACTTCATCCTTCTAGTTTATCCATTACTTGGGAAAGTTAAGATATGTTGGGATGCTGTATGATCAGCTTAAATAAAATAATATATTAGCTCAGTGTTCTCCCCAGAAATTTTTTCCAGCCGGGTGGCTTGAAAAGTAGCCGGATTGGGAAATTTGGTGGTGCAAATTTGGTGCTATGCAAATTACCCCTCCCTGCTCACAGTAAAGGAGTAGGGCAGGGGTGTCCAACCTTTAGCTTCCCTGGGCCGCAATGGCCGAAAAAAAATTTTCTGGGGCCGCTATCTGATGAGCAAAAAAAAAAAAAAAAAAGGCCGAGCATGTCCCAAATTTGCAATCACTAATATAGAAGATGTATGTATCTAATAATAAACCTTCATTTAAAGGGACACTGTGGAGAGGCACCCAAAAAAAGCAGTAATACTTACCCTGACTGAGTGATCCCTCCACGTACACCGCTGACAGTGGGAGCAGCCACAGGCTTCCGCATCCCCACTCTAATGAACAGGGATGTCTGCTCCTGGTTTTCCCATTCACTTCATATTACAGCTACGGTGAGCCTCTTCAGAGTGAGAATGCTGCAGCAGCTGTCAGCGGCGCACGTGGAGGATCGTTCAGTCAGGGTAAATATTACTGCTTTTTTGGGCGTCCCACTTTGAGCTTGGGCTCCCTCAAAATGAATAATTCCCCTGCTGTAGCTAGTAGGGATCCTCAAGCCTCACCAACTGATGGCCACTTCCTCCCCCTCCAACTTCCCAAGTTCTGCAGCTGGCAGCAATATTGCAGAGCTGCTGCCTTCCCTTCTCCCTGCTACTCTCCCCCCCCCCCCCCCCCACCTTAGCTTTCATGCATGCATGAAAACATTGGCAGCTTGAGGATATTGCCATTGGCTGCAAAGCTTGGAGATTTTGGGATGTCAGACTTGAGGAAGATGTCTTCAGGTGGCAGGGCATGGGGATCCCCAATAGCTCTAGTATTTATAAATTGCACTCAGGCGGGGAGAAACTTTGGTGCCCATCCACTAATTTTGGCCTCCAGGCCCTCCCCCCAAATCAGCTGTATATGACTACACCGCTGAATACAAAAATAATTGTGATGCACATATCCCATAGCTAATATATTCCAGTTAATAAATTCAAAATAAAACCATTTTTTCTACCTTGTTGTCTGGATGTTTTGTTTTTCCATCATCTTGGTCCCAGTTTCTCTTTCTGCTTTTTCTCTATCTTCAACTAATTCTCTTTCCAGTGTCTGCTGTCCATTTTTTTTCTCCTCTTTTGTCATTGCATTTCCTTCTTATGCCTATCTCCAACGTATTGATTTTTCCCCTTCAGCTTTCTTAACTTTTTCTTTTCTGCCTCTGTCCACTCAAATCTTGCCTTCTTTCTCACCCTTCTTTTTAAATGTTCAGCTACCTCTCAATTCTCCATCTTCTCTCAGTCCCTAGCTTTCCCATTTCCCATCTCACTCCTTTCCCAGCCTCCTATTCCCTTCTATCTACTCCCCATTACCACATTTCTACCACTCACTGCTCTCTCTCATCTTGTCATCTCCATTTTAACCTCATCCAATGGCTTACCACTTTCAGAATCCAATCCCTCTCTCCACTGGTCAGGCTATAACTCCCTGTCCCTTTCTTTCCATCCCCTTTCTTATCTTTTACTAAGTGCCCACATATCTCCTCTAACCTCCAGAAACAAGGTTCATTTTCTGACCTCTCACCAACTGAGAAACAATTACACTATAGCATTTGGTGCAAAAGACTGCATAGCCCTCATTTCGCTGCTGGACTAATGTCTGCATCTTAGTATTGGTGAATTGCTAATGGAGTAGGGATACTTAAGCTAATATGAAATCCCTTAATTTTATTAGGTATTATGTCATGCTATTAATTGGTTTGCTTCTCACTGAGGCCAGATTCACCAACCTGCCTGATCAGGCCCTATCCAGGCAGGTCCGACAAATTCAGCAAACTAAAATATGCAGATGGGAGCAATCGGAGGAACGCCCCCATCTGCCGGCACAGATCGCTTTTCTGCGATCCCCATGAATGCGCAGACTATCTGTAGATGGTCTGCGCATGCCCATTGGAGCCGTGATTTTTTTTTTTTTTTTTTAATTTTAACTTTTATTATTAGTTTTTAGCCCTGCGAGCCCGTGGTTTTAATCCACGGGCTTGCAGGGCGGGGAACGGCAGGAGAGATTTGGAGAAAAAGGGCAGGAGAAAACCAGGGCAGTGAGCAGGCAGGAGAGATTCGGGGAAGAAGGGCAGGAGAAAACTGGGGCGGCGATGCGATGGGCAGGCAGGAGAGATTTGAAGAAGGGCAGGAGAGATTCGGGGAAGAAGGGCAGGAGAAAACTAGGGCAGCGATGCGATGGGCAGGCAGGAGAGATTCGAGGAAGGGCAGGAGAGATTCGGGGAAGAAGGGCAGGAGAAAACAGGGGTGGCGAGCAGGAAGGCAGGAGTTTCTGGGAAGAAGGGTGGGAGAAAACCAGGGCAGCGATTCAGGGCAAGCAGGCAGGAGAAGGTGGCAAGCAGGGCTTCCAGAGTCGGAAAGACGTTTTCAACTGGTCCCCAGCAGTGGCTTCTTCAGCTTGATTGGCCAGCCCAGTCGGAAGTGAAATTTTGTGTTGTGAATCACATCCCTGCCTACTTTGTATGCGTTTCACCTCATTTGCATGCACAGATTCGAAGCGGATCGCAGGACAGGTTAGTGAATGGGGCCCGAAGGAAATCTGGTCGCAAAGGGATCGCAAACTGATCAGTACACGATTGGTTTGCTTTGTGAATCTAGCCCCTAGAATTAATCTTTTGTTAAGGGTTACTCACTTGCTGATGATAATCACCAGTTAAGCCCTGTGGTGATACATTTCTCTCTTATTTGGTAATTGGCTTAAAAGCTTTTAATCAAAGATTGTGCAAGGTGTGGTAGGAGTTGATGTGAGTGAGTAGGAATAAAACACATTGACCTTTTTAAACTAACCTAATGCTTAACTTACTTTTGAATAGAAATAGAATTAGAACATATCCCTTTTCCCTAAATTTTAACACACATATTCCCACTTTTGTAGATTCCATATCAATAATGGCAGGTACTGTCTCAGCTGATACAAGGCCTGCCTCTTTGGTTCCTGCTTTGATGCAGAATTGTATATATATTTACTATTGCAGGTAAATACTTTGGTTTTTCCTACTATATATTCTTTAACAAGAGCTTATTATAGTCTAATTCTGGGTGCCTGAATATTTCTTTTCTCAGGCACAGATGCACTAAAGCCAGTGATCGTTGCTAAACCTGTTTTGACAACTTTAGCAACGATCGCATTTGCTGACCCGATGCAGAAAATGGCTCACCAAGTGGTTTTCTGCACAATTGCTCCGATCCGACCATACAAATAAGCAAGCTCATTAATATTGAAATGCCAAGGGGAAGGGCGTTAGGCCCTTTCCCATGCATCACATGGGATACAGAGGGAGAAGCCCGAGGCCCTGATTGGCTCAGATGCCTAAGGCCCCTCCCCTTGGGCATCTGAGCCAATCAGGGCCTCGGGCTCTTCCCTCTGTATTTCATGTGATGCATGGGGAGGGGTCGAAGGCATCTGAGCCAATCAGGGCCTTAGACCCCTCCCATTGCATTCCAAAATGCATTGCAAGAGGGAAGGCCCGTCATTCACAGCACGCAGCCCTGTAGGCAGGAGGGAGTGGGCTTCCCTCCTGCAGATTTTGCAGCGGAAAGAATGGGGTGTCAGCTAATTTGTGTGTGGGGTGTGTTACCTGATGGGTGGTGTTGGGAGATGTGGGAGGATGTTGCCTGATGTCGGGTGGTGTTGGGTGATATGGGAGGTGTTGCCTGATGTTGAGTAGTGTTGGGTGATGGGGGTGTTGCCTGATGTCAGGGGTATGGGGTGATGTGGGGGGTCCAGGAATGTTGGAGGATATGGGGAGAATGTTTGGGGGGGCAGGGATGTCAGGTGGGTCCAGGGATGTTGGGGGTGTCATGTGGGAAGGTGGAGGGCTCCATAGCTCAGCTGATCCTGACAGGGGGAATCCTCATCAGCTGAGCTAGCAGGAATCTCCAAATCCGGCTTGGTGATTCTGCTGCGATCAGCTGATGGCAAGCCCTCAATGTGCTGTTTTTCCCCCTATCTCTGGGTGGTTGGAGGAGGTTGATGACCACTGGGGGAGTAAGGAGGGATCATGCCTTAATCCCTCCAGTGGTCATTTGGTAAGTTTGGACAGCTTTGGGCATTTAGACACAACTAAAACAGGTCTAACTGCCGGCGTTTAAGTTCCCTCTAGGAAAGCTTTGATTATCGTTGCTGTATGTCCAGGTTTAAGCCTGCCCAATTCCTGTCCATAACACACCTTCCAACACGCCCATTTGAGCTCTGGATGCACAGCAGCTTAGAAGTGCTACTGCATGTCCAGAAAGTTGGTTTTGATTATCGGCACTTGGACGGCTCTGCTATTAGGACATCCAAGTGCCGACTTAGGCAGGTTTTTGGACATTTTAAAGTTTTGATTATGCCTCCCGTACTGTCTAACTTTTCTCTCACCTTTGCCACAAAGCTTCTGTTCTTCAAATCTTCACTTCCAGCTGCGATACTCAAAAATCTACCAACTGTGAGTATATCTACTATATTTATTCAACAAAGTATATTTCAGAAAATTATAAGGACTTCCTGCATGTATAGTATGCTAAGATTTAGCTTTCAGTACAATATAGCACATGTCTGCTTAGAGAATCTTGGACTGAGGCAGCATGCTATATGAGAACCAAATACTATAATTTTTTAAAAGGCTGTAAATTAAAGGGGATACAAGAAACTAGGTTTTTAGCCTGTTACATTAATGGGTGCTAGAATAGATGTGTAGACTTAGATATTTATTTATTTATCTTTCTTTCTTTCTGTCTGTCTGTCTTTCACTCTCTCTCCCTGCCCCCTTTGTTTCTTTATGTCTGTCTTTCTTTCTGTCTCTCTCCCTGGCCCCCCTGTCTGTCTTTCTTTTAGTCTCTCTCCTTGCCTGCTGTCTGTATTTCTTTCTTTCTGTCTGTCTCCCCTGTCCAGTAGGATCACTTCCCTGCTCCCCCTTTCCAGCAGTAGCCCTTCTCCCTTCCTTTTAGTTCCCCCCCTGTCCAGCAGCACCCCTTCCCTGCTCCCCCTGTCCAGCAGTAGCCCTTCTCCCTTCCTTTTACCTCCCCCCTGTCCAGCAGCACCCCTTACCTGCTCCCCCTGTCCAGTAGTAGCCCTTCTCCCTTACTTTTACCTTCCCCCATTTTCAAACAGCACCCCTTCCCTGCTCCCCATGTCCAGCAGTAGCCCTTATCCCTTCCTTTTACCTCCCCCTGTCCAGCAGCACCCCTTCCCTGCTCCCCCTGTCCTGCAGTAGTCCTTCTCCCTTCCTTTTACCTCCCCCTCGTCCAGCAGCACCCCTTCCCTGTTTCCCCTGTCCAGCAGCACCGAGTGAACTTTATCGGTTTCCATCCTTCTGCCTCGAACTATTCAACCTTTCTTCCTATTCCTCCTTTGTATTTCCCAGTTCAAAGCCATGCCTGTTCTATTTCACTATTGGTTAGGAGAGTGGCGCGAACACCTCTGCCATTTGTCCCATTGGATACTTTGAGCCTGTTACTCTCTTTTGAGGGTGGAGTTGTTTTTTTTTTTTTTTTTAAAGTAATAGGGTATCGGTTGCCGGAGCGACGACGTTGGATTAGAGTTTTTGGAAGCCATAGGGGGCGGTCTGTAATTTTATATGTAGGCACATACATACGCACAGTGACCGGAGGCGGGAGGGATCCGCTATAAATTTTCTGGGTCCGTGATCAGCTGAGGCACTGCGCATGCACGGGCACAGCACCACGGATCATGGACCCAGCAAGTTTGAAGTGCGCATGCGCGCTAAGTGTTTTATTATAGCGGATTCCATCCAGCATAGAGTGCATCAGAAAGGACAGCCTTCTGAAAATCTGTTTCAACAGCAAAAGGCTATCAAACTGTAAACAGAAAGAAACTTTCAGACCAGAATCTTATCCTATCAACCACTGAATATTGGCAGATAGTTCTTAGCTGATTGGTCAGCTAAGAACCATTCCTGGCCTGCCAAATAGCGTTGATTATCGGGTGGTTTGGTTTTAGTCTACCAGTTTGTACCAAATCACCATCAAACTCACTGGTCTATAGTATTTATGGAACACTGTCTAAAAACTAGCATTTCCCTGAGGATAACTGGACAAAGAAAGACAGTGAAGTGATCTGATTCAGTTAAAACAAGACAAATCCATAGGACTCCAGATGAGAATTCCCTGAAGAAATTGGATTTCCAAACAGATGAAACAGGGTTGGATCGTTTTTTTTCCCATTCATGCAGTGGCAAAGATACAGGTAGGCCTCAGTGGGCAAAGGCCCACCCATTATTTGTTCAAGCCCAACCAAGACAAGTCAGCAATAGCTGCTTTTCTCACCCTCTCTCCCACATCTGGAGCCATCGTTTGCCCCACAGCCTGGCAACTTCCCTTCTCTCTAAACCTCCCCCTAACCAGTGTGCCTTATTTTGCAGGCAGAGGCAGTGGCATGCATCTGCTGCCTGCATCAGCCCCACAGGCTTCCCTCTGCCATACCCCACCCTGATGTCGCTTCCTGTTGTCTCTAGTGAGATGTTTTCAGAGGGAAGTCTGTTGGGCTGGTGCAGGTAGTGGATGCATGCTGCTGCCCAGGAGATGAGGTACACTTGGGGAGGGGGGGGGAGCTGCCTGGCTGTGGGCAGCAGCAAATACCAGACCCAGGGGCAGAAGGAGAGAAGGCAAAATGCAAGATCAAGTGTGTGGTGGGGTAGTTTGGGAAGGCCTACTCAACATAATAGGTCTGGCTATGCTTTTTGCCCTCAGGTACTGATATAATTCTGTTTTCATCTCATTGAATACAAAGACTTGTAGCTTTGATTTCTCTAGAAAGGGGGAACTACAAGTATGTGTATCCCATGGGTTAAAACCAGGACTAGTTCAACCTATCTGGAAAAAAAAAATAACAGCATTGGGAAGCAAGAACATTAACTCTCTAAGCTGAGAAAGAGTCCTCCACCTAAAAGTGTGTGTAGGGGGGGAGGGCCTTGTTTCATTATCACATTTTCAATAGGATGTCCAGGTTTTGAAAAGCTTCCTGACATAATCGCGTCGGGAAGGGGCATGCGCGGATGCAATGCGGTGACATCATTGCGTCGTGTCCGTGCATGCACGGATGCCGTCTGGGGGTGGGGCTGGGGACGGAACAGTGCGGGAAAAAGGCGGAACTGGGCGGTCCTGGGGACATGGCCATGGGTCCAGATTTTCCCGCAAGAAAATCTGGTAACCCTAGGTTTGTGGAAATAGTGAGAGAAGGAAAAGCTGTAGCAGGGAGTCCTTCAGTGGTAAGAAAGACTTTGAAAGGCAGATATCATGATATGAATATGTGGTTACGATATGTGTTTGTGAGAGAACAAGTATGGAAAAACATAAATAGGGAAAGGAAAAAGAGAACTAAAGGTCAACAAACAAGCTGCAGGTGATTTCCTTTTATTGGATTAACTTAATTTGTCTGTGTCTAGCTCTTCATGACTCTGCTCCCTTCATCAAATTAGTACAGTAAAAACTTATGAAATAAAAATGATCTAATGCAGTGTTTCCAGTTTTCATTACTGCAATGTGTCATTTCTGAATAAGATATAGAGTAATAAAGATCAAAAGTGGTTGGTAATAACTTTTTATTGCCCAAACAATATATTTGTGACAAGATTCAAGAGTTATACATCCTTGACCCGTTCAGTGTAAAATGAACTAAAGGTTATGGTACCTGAATAGACAAGTACATTATAGATTACAACATAAGAAGCCTCTTTATTAAGCTGCATTTTTAAAATGTAAACCTCTGTGTTTTAGCAGTATGAGCCCATGCTAGCAGTTAACTTAGATCCTTAACAGTTATCAAGTAGAAATTACTGTGCTAAGCATTTGGGAGATAATTCTATAAAGTAGGTACTAATATTTGTGCATGTGATGGAGTGGGTGGAATAAAACTGTGTTTCCTTGAAAATAAGGCCTATCCCGAAAATAAGCACTAGCATAATTTTTAAAGGTGCTCCCAATATAAGCCCTACCCCAAAAATAAGCCCTAGTTAGATTGACCCCCAAAGCCCCTCCCAAATGTGCCCAACACTCCCCGACTCCAGCCCGATTCGCAGTCAGCAGCGCTTTCTCCTACCCCCTTGCACAGCATCTTTCTATCCCTCCCTCTCATCCCCCTGTGCAGCAGAACCCCACTGACCCTCCCACCCATCCCCCTGCACAGCATCTTTACATCCCTCCCTTCTATCCCCTGCGCAACAGAACCCCGCTGTCCCTCCCACCATGAGACCGACATACCTCTTCTCCAAACAGGAGGAGCAGCAGCACTCTGAACAGGCTGTTTTGTGGCCTTCCTCACTGGGGCCTTCACTGTGCCATGTCACTGATGACATCCCTCCTGACATATTTTTTTGGGGGTTCAGGGGACAGTGGCTCAGAGATGAAGGCACAGAGGGGGCATGGTACTGCACGAGGGGGGGCACACATCCTAACAGCAGTGACAGGAGGCTGCTTTCCCTGTCACTGCTGTTAGGGCTGTGCGCAAGTTTCAATCGCTCACTGAGCGATTGAATCGATCGCGTTTACATGCATATGATTTGCACCTCCGTGCAAATCATGTGCATGCAAACTTGATAGTGAATCAATTGCTATTGGATAATCGGTTAACAGTGATTGAGTTGCTATCTTTAGTGAATCTAGCCCTTAGACTTTAGAACCAGAAAGCCCAGGTGTAAGGGGAGAGTTAAAGCTTGCTGTGAATAAACGGGGGAAAGAGTGTTTTGGTTTTCCTTTCTTCTTTTCTCTGCCGAGTGCAGGTTTGATTTACTTTTTGAACTGTGCCCATACTGGAGACTACAATAAAAATTGCAGAACTGAAGTTTGCAACTGAAATCTTTTTTGTTAATTTTGGTACATAGTTGAAGATTATTTGAAGGGTTCCCATTTTCCTAGGGGGACACGCCTAGATCAGAGTCAGTCGCTGCTAGCACCACCTACTGGTCTATACAGGGACCTAGCATGTGACAATGTGAATGGTATATTAGCTATTAATTTATATTTAAATTTAATTTACCTTGTTTTAAACATCTGATAATTGTTGGATATGCTTATTTAGATTTCTTTCACCCTTAATTGTTATTGTTTTTTTGTTGCAACAAATAAATACAAATATTTAAATGTTTAACCTCTGTGTTGGTGTGAATTGAAGGGCAAACCTATTGAAACTTCTTGACAGTGATTATAACATCTAATTGTAATGTAATTGCATCACATCACCACTAAGAGGGGTTCTACACTTCTAACCTTTCTGCAATGTGGCTCACAGACATATTTGAACAGAATCAGCCTCAGTACTAATCCTTGAGGCACTCGACTATTTAATTTCCTTCTACATTTGTAAGAATAATTCTCCACCAATAAAACATATCACTCTGAAAGGAATATATTTTATAAAGAGATATTAATTTGGGGAAAGCCCTGCCTGTATACAGTATGGGGCTCATAATCAAAAAAAAAAAAGTCTAAAAAGTGGCCGAAATCAGTGGTTCCCAACCCTGTCCTGGAGGAACACCAGGCCAATTGGGTTTTCAGGCTAGCCCTAATGAATATGCATGAAGCAAATTTGCATGCCTATCACTTCCATCATATGCAAATCTCTCTCATGCATATTCATTAGGGCTAGCCTGAAAACCCGATTGGCCTGGTGTTCCTCCAGGACAGGGTTGGGAATCACTGGCCTAAATGGATACTTGGACGATCAAAAAGCCTGATCGTCCAAGTACCCATAATCAAAGCTGGTTTTAGACATATCTAAAACCAGCTTAGGCCTTTCCCCTGCCTCTAAACGCACAGAGAAAAGAGACATTTTTAGAGGAGGGGAAAGGGCGGGCGGTAGGCGGGAGATGGGCTGACCTAGACCTAGGCGTGCAGCAGGTATAACCAAAACTTTAGGCAGGTTGCCTAGTCAGCACTTATACATTTTGACTTAGACCAAGTCAAAACAGGTATAAGTGCCGAAAAGGGGCCGCTGAGCTAATCATGGCTGCTGCGATCAACTCAGCAGCCCCAGCAACCTGCCTACCCCCTATAGCAATGATTGCAGCAGGAGAGATGGCTCATCTCCCCTGCCGTGATCCACTCTTCCCCTCCCCCCCCCCGGGCAGCCCCGAACCCCCGATGAAGATCGGGGCAAGAGGGAGCCCAAGCCCTCTTGCCCTGCGGCACCCCCGACCTCCCCAACACTATTGGGGCAGGAGGGAGCCCAAGCCCTCCTACCCCGGGCACCCCCGAACTCCCTGACAGGATTAGGGCAGGGGGAAGCCCAAGCCCTCCTGCCCCGAGCACCCCTGAACTCCCCGACAGGATCGGGGCAGGAGGGAGTCCAAGCCCTCCTGCCCCAGGCACTCCCAAACTCCCCAACAGGATCGGGACAGGAGGAAGCCCAAGCCCTCCTGCCCTCGACGCAAGGAACCCCCCGAACCCCGATCGCCCCGACCCGTGACCCCCCCACCGACCCCACGACACCCCCAACCCCTCTCCCCGTACCTTCAATAACATTGGTCGGACGGACGGATGCCAGGTTGGGCCCATGTGACTAAGGCCCCGCCCACAGGAGGTGCCTAAGCCTATTGGGCCTATTCCAGTTGGTCCAGGCATCTCAGGCCCCACCTGTGGGCGGGGCCTTAGTCACATGGGCCCAACCTGGCACCCGTCCGTCCGACCAACATTATTGAAGGTACGGGGAGGGGGTGGGGGTGTCGTGGGGTCAGTGGGGGTGTCACGGGCTGGCGGGAAGGGGCGATCGGGGTTCAGGGGGGCCCTTGTGTCGAGGGCAGGAGGGCTTGGGCTCCCTCCTGCCCGATCCTGTCAGGGAATTCGGGGGTGCCCGGGGCAGGAGGGTTTGGACGCCCTCCTGCCCTAATAGTGTCGGGGAGGTCGGGAGTGCCGCGGGGCAAGAGGGCTTGGGCTTCCTCTTGCCCCAATGTCGTGGGGGGGGGGGGTTGGGGATCGCAGGACAAGAGGGCTTGGGCTCCCTCTTGCCCCGATGTCGTCAAGGGGAGGGGTGGATTCTGTAACCGGTGTTGTTTTTGACAGACACCAGTTACAGAATCCAGCTTTTAGGCGAAGGACTGGCTCCTCCTTCGCCTAAAAGCCCTTGTTTTGGGCATTCGGGGCTTAGGCTTTTTTTTAGGTTGATTATATGGTATAAGTTTAGACTTAGTGGTGGTATGGACGTTTAAACAGCTGAACGTAGAGGCAGGCCATTATCAAAAAGAACCTCCTTTGGACGTTTTTTTTGATAATGGACATTTTCCCTGCTTCTACTTTCAACGTTTAAGGCCTTAGGCCAAAAGGGGACTTAGCCGTTTTTTTTGTTATGCCCCTCCATAGCTTTGCTCTGTGTAATATATATATTAAAGAACAGAAACTTAGGGCTTGTTTTACAAAGCTGTGTTAGCGGCTGCAGCGTGGTAACGGCCCTGAAGCCCATAGAGATTTAAAGGGCTCCGGGGCTGTTGCCGCACTGCAGCTGCTAGTGCAGCGTTAGAGCATGTGGAAACAAACTGGAATTTTATTTTTACAATGCAATTTTATTTATAAAATCAGGCAGGTAGAATAGTAGAGGCAGTTACAAATTCAGGGGTCTTTAAAACAAGGGAAATGTGCCACAAGATAAATTATCCCAGGACAAGCAGGCAGCATATTCTTGACTGATGGGTGACGGCACCGACGGAGCCCCGGTACGGACAATTTTAGAGTGATTGCACTCTAAGAACTTGGAAAGTTCTAGCAGGCCGCACTGCGCACGCGCGAGTGCCTTCCCGCCCGACGGAGGCGCGCGGTCCCCAGTTTCTTAGTTTCCGCGGAGCTAAGAAGACGCATTTTCAACGGCTGTTGAAAACTTTTTTCTCTTTCGCCTTCCAGCTCGCGTAAACTCGTTGGGAAATATTGTTTCCCTCATTTTATTTTCTTTTCTTTGTAAAAAAAAAATCTTAATTCGTTTTTCTCTCATTTTTTCGGTTTCGCCCCAGCGGGGCCTGTTGCCACCATCGAGGCCTCGGCCTTCGATTTGGCTGAAGCCGTTTTTACATTCATGCCCCCTCAACCCGGGTTTAAGAAGTGCCAGCGGTGCGCTCGACCAATTTCACTCACAGACCCGCACAACTGGTGTCTACAGTGTCTTGGTCCTGACCATCAAGCATCTACCTGCACCCGCTGTGCCACTCTTAAAAAGAGAACTATAAAAAATCGACAAATCCAACAGCGATTATTGTTTGGTACCGAGATGTCGGATTCGGCGGCACTGGTCCCCACTTCGGCCCCGACGCAGTCGGCACCTGCCTCGTCGACACTGCGTCGGCGTCGCACCCTTCAGGTAAGCCGGCTAAGAAGCCTTCCCCGCTGGAGTGTCCTCCGGTCTCAGTGGCAGCGAGCCCAATCCTGCCGACCTTGAGGCGCCAGCGGAATCGCTCCGCTCCGATTGAGGTAAGCCCCTCGATATCAGGTTCCTCTTCGGAGTGTATAGCGGCACCCAAGGTACCGCAGAAGAAAAAAGCGGTACCGGTGCCTTCACTGGACGAGCGCATTGCCGCAGTCCTGCAAGTACAGCTTAAAGAACAACTACAGCAGCTGTTACCTGCTCTTCTGACACCGAGCCTTCCAGTCCCGGTCCGGTCTGAGCCTCCGGTACCGACAGTGGACCAGCCTCCTTTGTCGGCATCCACCTTGTCGATACCGATGCATACTACTTCCTCGGTATCTATGCCGGTCTTAGCGCCGGAACCGAGATCCTTACACCAGGCTGTTCAAACCTCGGCGCCGACACAGCCTATAACATCTCCCAGTACCGTTTCACAGAGGTCTGGGAAGTCGATGCATAAAACTCGACACCTAGAACCCTCCACACCGGAATCCCGGGACCGCAGTTTTCAAGTAAGGGTCCCTGATCTGTGGGGCGATTCGGAGGACCCTCTTCTTTCAGAGGGAGAGTGTTCATCAGGGGAAGAGGATCCTTCTGTTTTAGATCCGTCCTCTAAACCTGATGCAACTTCTTTTACCTCTTTTCTCAAAGAGATGTGTGAATCTCTCTCTATTCCCTTGGAGGCTGAATCCAAAAAATCCAAGGCATTTCTCGATGCTCTGGATTTTGACCAGCCTCCAAGGGAATTTCTCAAACTGCCTCTCCATGACATATTAAGAGAGACATTTTACAAAAATCTAGAGACACCCTTGACCATCCCAGGAGCTCCCCGCAAACTGGACTCCTTATATAAGGTCATACCTATTCCAGGCTTTGACAAGCCGCAACTCCCCCATGAGTCTTTACTGGTGGAATCTACTTTAAAGAAATCCACGGGGGCTAGTGTATACGCTTCTGTCCCTCCTGGCAGAGAAGGTAAGGCCATGGATAAGTTTGGCAAGAGGTTGTTTCAAAATGCGATGCTAGCAAATAGATCAGGGAACTATGCTTTCCATTTTTCTTTTTACCTTAAGCATCTCATTCAGACTTTGTCATCTTTTGAGAAATATCTCCCTGACCGTAAAAAATCCGCCTTTCGCCAAACTTCTTCATCGCTCTTACAACTGCGCAAGTTCATGGTCAGATCAATCTATGACACCTTTGAGCTGACCTCTAGGGCCACGGCTATGTCGGTAGCTATGCGGCGACTGGCCTGGCTCAGAGTTTCAGAACTCGATGTCAATCATCAAGATCGACTGGCCAATGCACCTTGTTTGGGGGATGAGCTGTTTGGAGAATCCATGGACTCCACTACTCAGAAACTCTCAGCTCATGAGACTCGATGGGACACTCTCCTTAAGACAAAGAAGAAGACTCCGCCTACTAGGCCTTTTCGCCAACAATCGGCCTATCAACGTAGATTTGTGGCTCGTCCTTTACCTCAGACACAGCAACAACCCAGGCGTCAGAGGCAACAACAGAGGCAAGCTGCTAGACCAGCACAGCAGCAACAGCAGGTGAAACCTCCCCCTTCACAGAAATCAACTCAACCCTTTTGACTTGGTTCTCCAGGACATCGCCAGTCTCCCTCCTTCTGCCCATCTTCAGCAGCCCATCTTCAGCAGCCCATAGGAGGACGCCTTACTCATTTCATAAGCCGTTGGGAAATCATCACCTCGGATCAGTGGGTCCTCAACATCATCCGCCACGGCTACTCTCTCAATTTCCAGACTCTTCCTGCCCAAAGTCTGCCAAGAGAGTCTGCTTTGAACACTCCTCAGTCTTCCCTCCTTCTTCAAGAGGTTCAATCCCTCCTTCTTCTGAACGCCATAGAGGAAGTTCCTCTAGATCAAAAGGGGCAGGGATTTTACTCCCGTTACTTTCTAGTTCCCAAAAAAACAGGAGATCTCAGACCCATTTTAGATCTTCGCGATCTCAACAAATGCTTGGTAAAAGAGAAATTCAAGATGCTTTCTCTGGCTACTCTTTATCCTCTTCTCAATCAAGGCGACTGGCTATGTTCCCTAGATCTCAAAGAAGCATACACTCACATACCGGTCAATCTGGCCTCCAGACAGTACCTCTGCTTCATGATCAACCGTTGTCATTACCAGTACAAGGTGCTACCCTTCGGTCTTGCCTCCTCTCCAAGAGTGTTCACCAAATGTCTGATTGTGGTGGCCGCCTTTCTACGTTCCCACCTCCTTCAGGTGTTTCCTTACCTGGACGATTGGTTGATAAAGGCCAATTCTTCTCAGATAGTACTCCAGGCCACCAACCAGACCATCATGTTTCTACAACTTCTGGGGTTCGAGATCAATCTACCCAAATCTCATATTATCCCCACTCAGAGATTTCAATTCATTGGAGCGGTGCTGGACACAGTCCTCATGAGAGCATTTCTGCCGTCCAACCGTCTTCACACTCTCCAATCTCTGTGTCAGCAGGTGCTTCATCAACGCTCCATCTCTGCCAAGTAAATGATGATACTCTTGGGTCACATGGCCTCCACAGTTCATGTCACACCCTTCGCACGTCTCCACCTACGCACTCCTCAATGGACCCTAGCGACCCAGTGGTCCCAAGCGACGGATCCTTGCTCACGACACATATCTGTGACATCCTCTCTTCGTCAGTCTCTACAATGGTGGTTGATATCCTCAAATCTCTCCAGAGGTCTTTTGTTCCATCTACCTCATCATCAACTTGTCATCACCACCGACGCCTCCCCTTATGCCTGGGGAGCTCATTTGAACGAATTCCAAACTCAAGGACTTTGGACAGCCCAGGAAATGAAACATCACATCAACTTCCTGGAACTCAGAGCGATGTTTTATGCCCTCAAGGCCTTCCAGCATCTTCTCTTTCCTCAGGTCCTTCTACTGTGCACAGACAATCAAGTTGCAATGTACTACATCAACAAGCAGGGTGGGACGGGCTCTCGCCTCTTGTACCAGGAAGCCCAGAAGATTTGGGCTTGGGCCACAGATCACCACCTATTCCTGAAAGCTATCTACATTCAGGGAGAACAGAATTCCTTAGCGGACAAGCTCAGCAGAATTCTCCAGCCTCACGAGTGGATACTCGATCCTTTCACTCTGCAGTCCATCTTCGCTCAGTGGGGCACTCCTCAGATAGACCTCTTTGCAGCTCCTCACAATCATCAGCTGCCCCACTTCTGCTCCAGACTCTACTCTCCTCACCGTCTGGCAGCGGATGCATTTCTCCTGGATTGGTCCAATCTCTTCCTGTATGCTTTCCCTCCTCTGCCTCTCATGCTCCGGACCTTGTTCAAGCTCCAGAGGGAACAGGCCACCATGATTCTGATTGCACCACGGTGGCCCAGGCAACATTGGTTCTCCCTTCTACTTCAACTCAGTTCCAGGGAACCTATTCTACTTCCACAATTTCCTTCTCTGCTTACACAACGTCAGGAGACCCTTCTGCATCCCAACCTCCAGTCTCTGCACCTGACAGCCTGGTATCTCTCGGGCTGACTTCGAATAATACTCTTTTGTCTCAGCCCGTTCGTTCTGTTCTGGATGCCTCCAGGAAACCTGCCACTCTGCAATGTTACCATCAGAAGTGGACACGGTTTTCTTCCTGGTGTCTTCTTCATCATCATAATCCTACGTCCCTTGCTGTGGAGACCGTCTTGGATTACCTTCTGTCTTTGTCTGATTCTGGTCTCAAGTTTACTTCCATCAGAGTCCACCTCAGTGCTATTGCTGCTTTTCATGAGCCAGTCCATGGGAAACTCCTTTCAGCTCATCCCTTGGTCTCCAGATTCATGCGAGGACTTTTCAATGTGAAACCACCTCTTAAACCACCTCCTGTGATCTGGGATCTTAACGTGGTTCTTTCAGCCTTAATGAAGCCTCCGTTTGAATCTTTGGCCACGGCTTCTTTAAAATTTCTCACTTGGAAGGTTCTCTTCCTGATTGCTCTCACCTCTGCCAGGAGGGTCAGTGAGCTCCATGCACTAGTAGCAGACCCACCTTTTACCGTCTTTCATCATGACAAGGTGGTTCTGCGTACACATCCAAAGTTTCTCCCTAAGGTTGTCTCTGAATTCCATCTCAACCAATCCATTGTTCTGCCTGTCTTCTTTCCGAAACCTCACTCTCACTCTGGAGAACAGGCTCTGCATACTTTGGACTGTAAGCGGGCTTTAGCTTACTATTTAGACCGTACTAAGCCCCACAGATCATTCCCTCAACTCTTTCTGTCCTTTGATCCGAATAAATTGGGACATCCTGTTTCTAAACGTACGCTGTCCAATTGGCTCGCAGCGTGCATTTCTTTCTGTTATGCTCAGACCGGACTGACTCTGGAAGGTTCTGTCACAGCCCATAGAGTTCGAGCCATGGCAACATCTGTGGCTTTCCTCCGTTCCACACCTATTGAAGAAATCTGCAAGGCTGCTACTTGGTCCTCAGTTCATACTTTTACATCTCACTATTGTCTGGACGCATTCTCCAGACGGGATGGTCACTTCGGCCAATCTGTTTTGCAAAATTTGTTTTCCTAATGGCCAACCTTCCCACCATCCCTCTTTTTGTTAGCTTGGAGGTCACCCATCAGTCAAGAATAT
Organism: Geotrypetes seraphini; assembly: GCF_902459505.1. Taxonomy (NCBI): domain Eukaryota; kingdom Metazoa; phylum Chordata; class Amphibia; order Gymnophiona; family Dermophiidae; genus Geotrypetes; species Geotrypetes seraphini. Next base: position 390,281,061 of record NC_047086.1, read on the forward strand.
GCTGCCTGCTTGTCCTGGGATAAAGCACAGTTACTTACCGTAACAGGTGTTATCCAGGGACAGCAGGCAGATATTCTTGCGTCCCACCCACCTCCCCGGGTTGGCTTCTTAGCTGGCTTATCCTAACTGGGGACCGCGCGCCTCCGTCGGGCAGGAAGGCACTCACGCGTGCGCGGTGCGGCCTGCTAGAACTTTCCAAGTTCTTAGAGTGCAATCACTCTAAAATTGTCCGTACCGGGGCTCCGTCGGTGCCGTCACCCATCAGTCAAGAATATCTGCCTGCTGTCCCTGGATAACACCTGTTACGGTAAGTAACTGTGCTATATTGTTAGAGAGCAGAATGATTAAATTTTAAGCTGGGTTTAAAAGTTACTCACTAATACAGACCTTGCTGGTTGGAAAGACCTGTCACCGGGCGGGTGTTGTGAGCAAACTTTTTTCACTGTGAGCTAAAAATATCGGGCGCCAGCAAGTTATGAGCCAAATAAATATGTTGCTTTCTACCACAGAACTTCCTTACGTTTGTATGGAATCTATCCCCTTTCAACTTTAGAGAGTGCCCTCTCGTTCTCCCTGCCTTAGCTACTAAGTCTATTCCCTTCAGTACCTTGAATGTTTCTATCATGTCCCCTCTCAATCTCCTCTGCTCAAGGGAGAAGAGGCCCAGTTTCTCTAATCTTTCGCTGTACGGCAACTCCTCCAGCCCCTTAACCATTTTAGTTGCTCTTCTCTGGATCCTTTCGAGTAGTACCGTGTCCTTCTTAAAGTACCAGTGCTGGACGCAGTACTCCAGGTGAGGGCGTACCATGGCCCGGTACAGCAGCATGATAACCTTCTCTGTCTCTTCAGTCCAGCATCTGCCCCTTCCATTCACTGTCTGTCTTTCCCTGCCATCTCTCCTCCTGCCCCCCCCCCACCCCCCAATTTGGTCTAGCATCCATCATCTTCCTTCTGTTCCCCTCATGGTCTGGCATCTCTATCCTTCCCTCCCCCCTGTGGTTTTTAGCATATCTCTCTTCTCATTTCCTCCACTCAGATCTGATCATTCTCTGCTCTCTCTTCCCTTTTCTTCTCTGGTCTTCCTTCTCTATTTTCTGCCTCCATCTAAATTAAATTCTTTCTTACTATTTAGTCCCGTTTCCCTCTTTTCACTGTGTCTACACACAGCTTGTCACCCCTTTCCCTCACCCCTCCATTATCTTACTATTTTCTTCCCCCTTTATTTATCTCCTCCTTCCATCCAGTATGTGTTCTTTCCCCACTTCCATTCAGCATCTGCTCTCCCTTCTCAACTGACATCCATCTGCCTTCTGCTCTCTCTCCCTTCTTCTCACTTCCATCATCTGTCCCCTTCTCTCTCTCTCTCTCATCTCCTCCATTCCATCATCTGCCCCTTCTCTCTCTCTCTCCCCCCCCCCCAACTTCCATCATCTGCCCCCCTTCCCCTCACCTTTGTGGGTCACTTTCTTTCCCCTGAGGGTGGCTCATGTCACAGGGGAAGCTTTGGCCGAGCAGAACCGCTTGATTGACAGTGGAACTTACTTGATTGATGTCGATGCTGGGGCCCGTTGCCGTTTGAAGGAAAAAAAAAAAGGTGGAAAAAAGGAACCTGTAAAGGCGAGAGGAAGGGAAACCTCCAGGACAGCTGCTTTTTGCCCTCCTTCAGCGGCCCAAGAGTTCAGACCAGCAGCGGCAGCTCTGTATGCTTTTAACTTCGGCACAGAGCTGCCCCTAATCAATAGTTTAGCGCGGTTTCATGAGGCAGCCTCGGGGCCTTTGATAGCCGGCCCGCTTCGATGATGCGATGTGGGCCGGCCTAGCAAAGGCCCCGAGGCTGCCTTATGAAACCGCGCTAAACTATTGATTAGGGGCAGCTCTGTGCCGAAGTTAAAAGCATACACAGCTGCCGCTGCTGGTCTGGAGGTGCGGAGACAAGGCAGGAGGCAAACGCGGTGGAAGGCAGGAGTCCCGGCGAAGGCAGGAGTCCCGGCACAGCGACTGCAACAGGAAGTTGCAAGTCAGCTGACGCCGGCCTTTCGTTGCGGCGGGGACCGAATCCTTCGCGGACCGGCAAGATTTTGTTTGCGGACCGGCGGTTGAAGAACTGTGCTCTACACTGTGTGCGCTGTGACGAGAAACTTGTGCGCTGCGAGGTAATATTTTGTGCGCCAGCGCACCCCAGCGCAGCTTAGCAGGAACACGATATGGGGCATGTCCAGTGGCGATCCAAGAAGAAAGAGCATGGTGAATTTTCCTCTTTTTTATAGATTCTGTGGAATTGAAGTCTGGTAGGCAGAAACTGTCCAATCTCTGAGGAGTATGGCATTTTCTCCAATCCCAAAGCAAAATTTTCAATTCTAAATTTTTTCCTGTTCCTGATTGAATTTTAATCAAGGTTATCTGGCTGTTTTGTCCTGAGTATGCTAGCAGGGCAGTGGTTAATTGAATTATAATAATGTCTTTTGTCTGGAAGTTTCAGGTGAATCAGTCTTGTCTCAGTTTTGAATGGATTATGTTCTGCTATGTATAGTGGCTAGACAGGGTCTTGTTGAATTCCCAATACCAAGTATTGTCCTTCCAGACTGGGGCAGTTCATACTGTTGCTTGAGATTGTGGTCTGAGGAGCTACGGGTCTACCCTGTGATTCTTTGTTCTTCACTGAATAGATTCACTTAATACCTTCTGGATGCAGATGGCTCAGTCTCTCAGAAGCCAAGTCAGAAATACACTTTATTTCAAGCAATAATTTTATGATTCTATAATTTAGCCAACATTAATCATTTCTTAGCTCGGGCAATAAATTTATACTTTAAATCCAGCAGAATTAATCATATCATGCTAACTTCCTCTGAGCACATTCCATTAACCACCACCCTCTGGTGCCTATCCATCAACCAGTTTCTAATCCAGTTTACCACTTTGGATTCTAACTTCAGCCTGCAAGTTTATTCAAGAGCCTCCTATGAGTAGGAATACCATATGACTCCAGAAAAAAGGAGGACAGATTGAGACATCCAGATTTTAATTCCACTGTTTTCAATGAAAGTAAAACCTGGATTTCTCAATCCATCCTCCTTTTACTTGAGCCATATGGTAACCCTACCTATGAGGAACCATGCATGTCAAAGGCTTTAATGAAATTTAAGTAAATGACATCTAGCACACGTCCTCGATCCTGTTCTCTGATTGCCCAGTCAAAGAATTCAATCAGATTTGTTTGGCACAATTTACATTTAGTAAAACCATGTTGCCTTGAGTCTTGTGACCTAGAGCAGGGGTAGGCAATTCCGGTCCTCGAGAGCCGGAGCCAGGTCAGGTTTTCAGGATCTCCACAATGAATATGTATGAGATGGATTTGCATGCACTGCTTCCTTGAGATGCAAATCTATCTCATGCATATTTATTGTGGATATCCTGAAAACCTGACCTGGCTCTGGCTCTCAAGGACCGAAATTGCCTACCCCTGACCTAGGGCAAGTTATTTAACCCTCCATTTTCCTATGTACACTGGAGACAGAGAAAGTGCCTGCATATAATGTGTAGAGTGCTGCATTTGTCTGGTATCATTATAGAAATAATTATTGTAACATCAGTGCAGCCTTAAAAATGAGGTTGTTTTTGTTTTCAAAGCTAAAACTGTAGTGTTGGTAGTAGCACCCACTATCAAGACTTACAGCAATTTTGGGTGTTTAGACTCAGCATTAACATTAAGTAAACAGATCTGTAAATCTATCCAAGGTGGTTATCACTGCAAGAAGTCTATGTCTAACCCACCCTTGAGACTGCCCATAACATGCCTCCACCACGCCTATCTCGTGCTCTGAAGGATCAGAGGCTGGAACACCTCACTTGACGTACAGAAAGACGGTTTCAGTTATCGACACTTGGACATCCTGGTGATTAGGACATCCAAGTGCTGATTTAGGATGTTTTTTGTACATCTATGGGTTTTTTTTATTATAAACCTGATAGCTACACACAATTGGTCCCTGAGCTAAATCAGAATCCTGGGCTACTGGCAGACCGCATGGGTGGGGACCAGGGTGTGTACATATGTGCATATATATATATATATATCTGGAACCATTGAAAGTTGTTCATGACGAGGCCTGTGTAACATTGTGTAAATAAAAGTGTCCGTAATTTATTAGCCAACCTTGTTCACAGACTTTTTTTTTTCTGGTGGGGGGGGAGAAGGTGAACCCACCCGCTAACACTTCTTTTCCCCAGGTGGAGGCACCAAAGAGCGGATGTAGGTCCGGGACCCAACCTGGCTGGAGACCCCTGAAGTCTCTGTTGGTCCCTCAACGTGGTTGGTGCCACTGCCCTAACCATTAGGCTTATCCTAATGGTAATCATTCCCCAGATATACCCCAAGATTGCCTTTTATCCAGCAAAATTTTGTGTAGAGTTTTGTAATTTAGCAGTTTATTTCAGTTTCCTATACGACTCAACTACGTCTAGGCACAGGTCACTCTGGTTTACAATATAAAGAACTCCAGTGTTTGCTAGGAAAGTGAATCTTTACATGTAAGAGGTCTAGCATGGTTTCACATTCACCTAGGGTTACCAGATTTTCCCAAAGGAAAATCCTGACCCATGGCCAGGCCCCCAGGCCTGCCCCGTTCTGCCTGTGTCACGCCTCATTCCGCCCCCCCCCCCCCAGACAGCATTCACGCATGCACAGACACAATGCAATGATGTCAAGCGCACATGCGTGTGATACCGCGTTGTATCCACGCATGCATGGATACCCCTTCCTGACACAATTTTGACAGGAAGCTTTTCAAAACCCGGACAAAGTGCCAGGTTTTGAAAAGCCACCCGGACCCCCCACGTCCTTGAAAAGGAGGACTTGTCTGGGGAAATCCGGACTTCCGGTAACCCTGTATTCACCAAGAACTCATACTGTACCATTCATTCAGAGTTAAATATGAAGTGGGGGGGTGGCCGTGTTAGTCCACTTTCCAAGGTAGTATTAAGAAATCAACCAAAAAAAGCCAAAGGTAATAAAAAATGTATCGCCTTATTTCCGTTGTTTATATGAAAGAAATATGCAAAATTGGTAAAAACAACGGATAATAGCAGCCCAGAGATATTTTCCGTGGTCTCAGCCTGAAGCTATGGTCTGATCTTCAAAAGTACAGATCAACAGATGGGATTTTGAGTGATCTGTCCTTAGGGATAAGGGAAGCTTATTCCAGAGTGTTGGAGCCAGCCAAAAAAATGCCTTACTGTAGCTGTTAGTTCATGGATGAAGGCTAATTGTCTGAAACTCAAGTTCTTGTTTTGTCAGATTTTTTAAGTTCTAGGTTTTCCTGCATATTTTACGATGGTTTGAATATTCTAATAGTACTTTTGAACTTACAGTATCTCTGTCTAACCTGTAAACCTAATATTACATGTGTCAACTGATTTGGTATAAACATAGAAACATATAAACATAGAAGATGACGGCAGAAAAGGGCTACAGCCCATCAAGTCTGCCCACTCTGCTTACCCACCCCCTGTCTATGCCCTAATGACCCAATTTCCTGATCTTGACCCTCGTAGGGATCCCACATGGGTATCCCATTTATTCTTAAAGTCTGGCACGCTGTCTGCCTCGATCACCTGCACTGGAAGCTTGTTCCAATGATCAACCACTCTCTCTGTGAAGAAATACTTTCTGGTGTCTGCAGCAGCCACTCTATCCTCTCCCTATTGGCTAAGGCTCTTAACATTTGCATCTCCTCTTCCTATAGGCTAAGGCTCTTTACACCTGCATTGTGATGTCATAGAACTTTCTGATTAGAAACATGATGGCAGATAAAGGCCAAATGACCCATCATAGAAACATAGAAACATAGAAGATGACGGCAGAAAAGGGCTACAGCCCATCAAGTCTGCCCACTCTGCTTACCCACCTCCTGTCTATGCCCTAATGACCCAATTTCCTTATCTTGACCCTCGTAGGGATCCCACATGGGTATCCCATTTATTCTTCAAGTCTGGCACGCTGTCTGCCTCGATCACCTGCACTGGAAGCTTGTTCCAATGATCAACCACTCTCTCTGTGAAGAAATACTTTCTGGTGTCTGCAGCAGCCACTCTCTCCTCCTCTCCCTATTGGCTAAGGCTCTTAACATTTGCATCTCCTCTTCCCATAGGCTAAGGCTCTTTACACCTGCATTGTGATGTCATAGAACTTTCTGATTATAGAAACATAGAAACATGATGGCAGATAAAGGCCAAATGACCCATCATAGAAACATAGAAGATGGCGGCAGAAAAGGGCTACAGCCCATCAAGTCTGCCCACTCTGCTTACCCACCCCCTGTCTATGCCCTAATGACCCAATTTTCTTATCTTGACCCTGGTAGAGATCCCACATGGATATCCCATTTATTCTTAAAGTCTGGCACGCTGTCTGCCTCGATCACCTGCACTGGAAGCTTGTTCCAATGATCATGTGCATATAAGTAGGATGATGAATTATTGGCATAACCATGCCAGTATTAATAACTCTGTAACACCACCACAGAGTTCTGTATATTTCAGTATAGAGCCTCACAACTCCTTATGGTAACATCTTTACAGAAGCTCATGTAGTGTGGCACCTTTGCAGAGGCTCATATAGACCGCTCTGAATTGACTCCCCAGTCATTAGTAGCAGTACAGAAGCTCTCAATAATCATAATCTGTGAGACCATATTTGTGTAATGTGATCCAAGTAATATTTTACAAGTTGAAATTATCTAGAAGACTGAGGGATCAATTGTCACCTGTTAATTTCAGGACTGTAATCCAACTTTTGATCGTCCCACACTTTGATTACTGTATCCAGTCTGTGCTCAGGGCTCCCAGAAAGAATGTTAAAATCTTTGCAAGTAGCACAAAATTTAATGTCTCAAATAAGTGGTAAATCAAGATTTGATCATATTTCTCCTGTGTTATACCAGCTAAATTGGTTTCCCATCGAATGGAGAATTTTAGTTTGTCATAATTATTATGTTTGTTTTAACTCATGTGAACCATTTAGTTCTTAAGCAGTATTAAAAAAAAATTAAAATAAATAAATATAAGATTCTGTTGCTCATTTTTAAAGTTTTATAAAATCAAGTTTCAACTATTACTGCTTCTACTTTGGATCAACCAGCAAGGCATTGAGATCTGCTCAGAAAAACTTGTTACACCTATTATCTATGTTAGATTGGATATGTATAGAGCATCTAAATTTTATATTGCTGGATCAAGGTTATGGAACAAGCTGCATGAACAGTGAAGAGCTATAAAGAGCATCAACAAGGCTAGTGCAACAGGGGAGTGGCCAAGATGGCGGCGCTAGTCTGGCAGAGTTAAGAACGCTCTGGTAGCTGTGGAGGTTGCGCGCTGCCCGACCAAGAAAACAGAAAACTTTCTCTGCAAATATGCCACATACGAAAAGGAAGGGTAGTGTGAGGGTGCTTACCTCCTCAACCCCCTCATCTGCCCTTACAAAGCACACACTAGAGCATTACCTGCCAGCGGTTTGCTTTGGAACGAGCAATTTGACTCCCGTTGCGAGAATGAGTAGAGAAGGCTCACTCTCTTTGGGACCTCGCTCTCGCCTGCACCGGATGTCCCACCTCCCTGTCTGGCTGAAGCAGCTGCCCTGGAAGTGCAAGGAAGAGGAGCCGAGAGTGCACCCGATCCAACCATGGATGAGCTTCTGCCGATGCAGACCAGCATTGGGGACACTTTAGCTGCAATCTTCAAGACACTCCAGAAATTGCATATCGCTACGATGAAGACAGCTGAAGAGGTAAAGGCTCATGGAGCCAAATTGGACAATATAACTAAAACTTTTGAACAGTCAAATATTGAAACTAAAAATCAAATTGGAAAACTACAAAATGAGGTCCAGTCAATACGAGCTTATAAAACAGCTGCAATAAAGGATAGCACATTCTTACATCGGAAAATAGAGAATATGGAAAACTACAATCTGAATGTGACAATTCTGAACTTTCCTAAGTCTCCAGGGATTTCTCTTTATGAAATGTTTAAAAAATATGTGTTAGAAGTTTTGAAATATTCCTCAGAATTTATTCCCCCATTAAACAAGATTTATTATCTTCTATTGTCTGCAAAAAAAGTCCCAGGAGGTTATGAAAGGGGAAAATATGCAATCTTCACAAATAGATGTTAAAAATATATCCGCTATCCTAGAAGAATCCATCTCTGATTCAACACTGAAAACAACATTATTGGTATCCTTCGTATTTCAACTAGACTTGGACTCATTTAGTTTTCTAAAACTTTGTTTTATGGCAAGAGAATATGGGCACTATATTGAACAATAATAGGAAGATATACAATAATATTCTATGAACTACTATCAATCAGTTTACTACTAAATTTCACAGTATTTGGCTTTTTATGCTCATCTATATTTTATCCTTATCTTAGATATATATCTAAAATATTTATGGTGATGTGCTCAGACCTGTAACCCAATAAATAGTGAAGCCACTACCATGAGTTTAACAAGGGGACCATCATTGCAACCACCTGTCCCCGACCCTCCCTAAATAATCTTGTTACTTTTCAAATACTGTGATATTACTTATCTGAATGGAGAGGTTTAAGTTGTTGATCTTGGTCTTGTTAAATCTCACTGGTGACTGTGTTCTACCCAATAAAGTGAGGATTAAAATTCAATGAAGATTGTGTTTATCCTCATCAATTCTTAACAATTCCCGTCCCCCCGACTCGAGTTTCGTCCGCTTCGTCGGGGAGGGACACTAGAAATCTAATATCGGCTTGCTGAGACCTGATTCTTTCAAAATCCTCGGGCCATCTGACAGGTCGGGGACAGGTGGTTGCAATGATGGTCCCCTTGTTAAACTCATGGTAGTGGCTTCACTATTTATTGGGTTACAGGTCTGAGCACATCACCATAAATATTTTAGATATATATCTAAGATAAGGATAAAATATAGATGAGCATAAAAAGCCAAATACTGTGAAACTAAGAGAATATGGGCATACATAGAAGTAACAAAGGTAACCCAGGAAAGAAGGAAACAGTTTATTTTTTAAAGACAAGAAGTAATATCATTGGGAGCATTTTTTTTCTATTAGCTTACCCTTGTAAATGTAGTATTGTGAAGTATGCCCAAATTAAGTCCATATTTTTTCTTCCTGACCAGTTAAAATCCTTTCTGGAGCTGAAAAAGATTGCCTGAAATTGACAGTGAATTATAAGAAAGCAAACTTCTGTTATAGCCTTTCCTTTAATAATTTGCCTTATTGTTTAAGGTGTTTACTTCTCATATCTATATATATAAAATTGGAGGTATGTATGTATGTATGTATGTGTGTATGTGCCGCGATAACGCAAAAACGGCTTGACCGATTTGAACGAAACTTGGTATGCAGATCCCTCACTAACTGGGGTGATATGTTCTGGGGGTCTCTTCACCCAAGAATTTATATGTTCTTGCTCCTGGAGGTGAAACTAAAAATGTTGTTTATAATCACGTTTTGTGTTAGTTGTATTGTATTCATTTTGTCAAATATTTCACATTATAATTTGAATATTGTACTTTTTATAAAGCTGTAAAAAAATAATTTCATTCACCACTATAAAGTATCTTTATTTGAATCCATTTACAGTGTTATTGCTATAATTAAATACCCGTGCAACGCCAGGGCATCAGCTAGTATTTCATATATTCTGGCCTAAACTCCCCCTTTGTTAAATTGTGATCTAAGGAAGGATATACAATTACTCTACTTTTCATTTTTGTTTAAAACTATAAATTGGTAAATTTTATTTTTGCTGTATTTCTTTCACAGGAAGTTTTATTTTCTTGTACTTGCTGAAAGTTATAAATAAAGGGGGAAAAAAAAGCATCAACAAATTTAAAAAGTGCACATGGCACGACAAGCTGATGTAATATGACTGGAAAGGAGGAGGGGTAGGAATAGGTAAAGTGAGGGAATAGGGAGAGTTGGATGGGTGATAGGAGGGTGACAAAGCAGCATCATTTTATGGTTTATAATATTGATAAGAAAGATCTGGGGTTTCTAAGTCCTGTCTAGTAGGTGTCAAAATATTTAATTATTTGACTTTAGAAGTTTTACTTTCCTGGATTGTCTTAAAATTTCCTTTTAGTGTTCTCCATAAAACCATCAATGCAGTGTTCTGATTTTGTGAGGTGCTGTTCCACAGAGGTGACATCCTGGATGGCTCTGTGGTGTTTAGAATCAATTTATACAGACTTCATATTACTCTTTAGCTTCTGGCTTGTCTCTCAAGCGCAGCATCCTTCTTCACACTTTTTGCATTGAATGATATTCACCACATTTGAAGACGAGCATGTGTTACATCCCCTTATGGTTAATGTTTTTCCCGTGAGTGACTGTGGGATCCTGTGAAATGTGTTGGCACAGTTTGCAGCTTGGCATATTGCAGGGAGCTTGTTTCTCACAAATTTTTGTTTCAAATTAGGTGGCTGTCGGAAGGCCAGTATTGGTGGAGCTGGGAATATCTCTTTCAGTAATTCATACTCCTGGAGATACTCCTGTAGATCTTTTATGATTGTTCTCAGTTTGTCCAGCTCTGGATTGTATATCACTACAAGGGGGACTCGGGCTGGGGGGGGGGGTTCCCTAGGTATTCTCAAGGGGTATGTCATTATTCTTGGAGCTTATTTTGGGGTTATAGCCTTTTTGTTTGAAGGATTCAGCCAAAACCTGTTGTTTCTTTTTCTACATTGCTAAAATCCAATCCTTCCTTTAGAGCAGTGGTCTCAAACTTGCGGCCCGCCAGGTACTATTTTGAGGCCCTCGGTATGTTTATCATAATCCCAAAAGTAAAATAAAACAGTTTCTTAATCATATGTCTTTTTAACTATAAATAACAATATTATTATTAAAACTTAGCCAAAAGGAAAGATTTATAAACTATAGAGTTTTGCCTCATGCAAAATTGTCATTTTTCTGAGGTCCTCCAAGTACCTACAAATCCAAAATGTGGCCCTACAAAGGGTTTGAGTTTGAGACCACTGCTTTAGAGCAATGCTTTGATCCTCATCACCTCTCCTATACTACTGTAACCTGCTTCTCACTCGCCTTACGCTAAGCCATCTCTCTTCCCTTCAATCTGTCCAGAATTCGGCTGCATGCCTCATGTTCCGCCAATGTCACTATGCGCACACTACCCCTCTCCTCAAGTTATTGGCGCCCTATCTGTTTCCTCCTACAGTTCAGACTCCTCTTACTGACATACAAGAGTATTCACTCCACAGCCCCTCAGTATCTGTCCTCTCTCCTCTCTCCCTATACTCTTCCCTGGGAACTCCGCTCATCAGATAAGACTCTCTTATCTGTACCCTTCTTCTCTATGGCCAACTCCATACTCCATCCCTTCTACTTTGTTACACCATATACCTGGAACAGAGTGCCTGACTTGGTACTTCAGGCTCCGTCTCTGGCAAGCTCTTTCAAGTAAGGACTGTCTATTCCATATTTGAGTGAGCCCTAAGGTGGCTCTCTCTCTCTCAGTCTCAGTGAGAGAGCGATCCTTTGGGGAACCCAGCCATATACCACCCACTTCCCCATAACATCCAAATGCTATCTGAGTTGATTGAGATGATCTCTTTGTGTTCTAGGTGATGCTCAAACACAAAGAGCTAATACTTAGCCAGTGGTGATAAGGGGCGTGTAAAGCTAATCCTGGATGTTCAATCCTGTGGCATATGCAGCTCTCAGCACTGAATATCCAGATGTGCCCGCTGATCCGGAAATTAACTGGGCATCAGCCAATAACCAGCCTGGTGCCCAGTTGATTTAGCCTTTTTCTGTCTTTACTTTATTTGCTTAAGTAGCCGGTTAGTGGACTGAATATGAACACTAACCAGCTAAGTGCTGGCTCTGCCGAAGCTGTCTCCATACCAACCCTTACCTAACCAGGTTGGAAATGGCCAGTCAACAGAGATAATCAGTGACACTATTGTGCAAGAAAGGGTATCATATGCACACAAAGCTGACTGTGGTTATGCATTATATGGTTAGTTCTCACATTTCTAGTCCCTCCTGACTATGTGCCCATTGGTCCAGGGTAGAGGTAGCTCACATTTCCAGACAACCTATCAACTACGACTTGCTGTACTTCCGTTTTCCCCGCCTCTTTTTATTTCTCGCTCTTCCCCCTCCTCTAAACAACCCTAACCTTATTTATTTTCACATTCCTTCCTTTACACGCTCAGTCCTTTAGCTACATGCTTATGTCCTTCAATTCTAACAAAGCCTGCATTCTGAAGTACTGAAACAGCGTGTTCTGCAATGGCTTGAGACAATGGGCTAGATTCACTATGCAAACCGATCATGTACCGATCGGTTTGCGAGCCCTTTGCAACCCCATTTCCCAACCTGGGTACTGATCCGATTCCGATCATGCAAATGAGGGAAATGGCATGCAAAGTGGGCAGAGATGGCAATTCACTAAACAAAAATCTTGAACACCGACTGGGCTGGCCGAGCAACAAGAAGCGACTGCTGGGGACCAGTTGCTCAACTCTTTTCCGACTGTGCTGCCAGCCCTGCAGTCCTGAAATAAACCTGCTCTCTGCCTCCCCTGACTCTCCTGCTCTCTGCCACCCTTTCCTGCAGTGCAAGCCCATGGTTTTAACCCGCTTTAAACCCGCGGGTTAAAACCACAGGCTCGCACTGCAGGGAAGGGAGGCAGAGAGCAGATGAGTCGGGGCCAGTAAAAAAAGTTTTTTTAAAAAAAAACCAGCAAACACACACGGCAGACCCTCTACAGGCAAAGTAGATGGTCTGCGCATGCGTCGGGATCGAGCCCAATGTGTTCCCAGATAGTTGCAAAGAATGTCTTAAGAATGCCTCATCTTCCTCCCCCCCCACCCCCTTCCTTCCAGGCAGTTCTTGCATACCTCTCCAGTATGTAACAATTAATACCAGACTATGCAAACAGTATTAACAAAAGTATTGTTATAAAAAAAAACTGTATTATAAAAGTTCTCTTTTCTCACTATCCAGGCTCCTGACCGATTAAATAAACCTTTTCGAATATTGACCCCAATTTATACAGTCCTTTTGGTCATGTTCAAGACCAAGGCACAGGGCAGGATTAATTTGTCGAGGGCCCCTAGGCACACAAGTACACTGGGCCCCCCTGCCCCGCCCCACCCCACCATGCGCCCAGGCGGAAACAGGAAGCTGCGTCAGAGGGAAGCTTTGGGCAAGCAGCACCGCTGGCACAATTACAGTTCCCGTTGCCTTTCTTACCCGCGTTGTTTGCTTGTCTTACTTTCCGTCGATGGGGAGGGGGGCCCACATTGCTGATTGGGGGGTGGCCCGCGTTGCCGATCGATGCTGGAGGGGGTCCATCACCGTTTGAAAAAAAAAAAACAATGTTGATGCCCTCCTTCATCGGGCCCCCCCTGATCATTTCAGGCCCTAGGCAACTGCCTACTTGGCCTATTGGTTAATCCTGCCCTGCCAAGGCACAAGAGGCATATATATGTATATTGAAATTCTGAATTTTTCTGCCACAAAAGCCCTACATGGGCAACATAACAGAAGAGAAGAAATTTAAGTGACTTGGTGAAAAACATTGTTGACGAACAAAGCACATTGGAGAGAGCTTTGTTTTGCATCTGACTTTGGCAGAAAAGCTGAGGAGAGTGCTGCACAGGAGAAAGGCTACGTATGTGCAGAACTGTGCACTGGGAGACTAGTTCCTTCCAGGCGTCTTTTTTTTTGTGCCCGATTCCAGACCTGCTTGTGGCTAGAGTTTCAAAACCCAAGTGTATCATCATAAGCTTCTGCCAAGTCAAGGAGAAGCATAATACATTTTAGACTAAACCTCGAAAAATTTAAAACTAAGCTCAAAAGTTTCCTTTTTAACGATGCTTTTAGTGAATAATGATTTTTTATTATTTTTATCTATCTTTTTTATTGTCTTTTTTCCCCCCCCCTATGTTTTTACCTTTGTATTTTTTGAATTTAATATAGAATGTAACCATGAATGAATTTTCCTATTGTTTCGATATAATAAGTAATAACTTAATTTTTTTTAAACTGTGTTTGCTTTTTGTAATATTGTCCATTTATATAATATTTTACCTATGTTTATAATTATTAGTATTATCTTGTACTTCGCCTTGAATGTAGAGTAGGCGATTAATCAAATTATTGAATAAACTTGGAAACTTGGATACATATCTGAAAAAGAAAGGTATTAAGAGCAGAGCTCACATTGTCATGTTAAATTTATTTATTCAATTTTCTATTCCGTTCTCTCAGGGGAGCTCAGAACGGTTTACATGAATTTATTCAGGTACTCAAGCATTTTTTTTACGTCTGTCCCGGTGGGCTCACAATCTGTCTAATGTACCTGGGGCAATGGAGGGATTAAGGGCTCCTTTTACTAAGCTGCAATAGTGTTTTTTTAGCACGCGCAGAATTGCCGCGCGCACTAAACCTGCGCTACATGGCTAGAACTAATGCCAGCTCAATGCTGGCGTTACCGTCTAGCGTGTGCTACAACCGCTAAAAGCGTGTGCTAAAAGGACCCTAAGTGACTTGCCCAGGATCACAAGGTGCAGCTTATTGTTTGAACCCACAACCTCGGGGTGCTGAGGCTGTAGCTATAACCACTGCACAGAACCAAAGTGGAATTGTCCCAATCTAAGTGGTGCACACCAAAAAAGTGTCTTTCAACTGATCTGATAAATTCAAATGCCTTTATTCATCCAAAATTCATCCAATGACTCAATGACCCAACATGCACATGTTGCGGCCTACTCGGCCTGCATCAGGAGTTTGATCTTCAGGCTGGCTTTATCAATCCTCACTCCTCCTGCAGCCTGCGATGCTGAATTTTGTGCCCTCACTGAATGCAAGGTAAGGAATTGTGATATCCGCTTAAGCGAGCGAGCCCGAGGTGGAGCTGCTTTTCCCTTCTCATTCGGGTAGACAATTGCGCGCCTGCCTGTTGCTAACCTGCCCTGTTGCACACGCCACAAGCCTGGCGGCAGCAGCAGCCCCACGATGCCCTGGCCACTGCGCCACATATGAAGAAAGAAGATCATATCTCGTTGTTATAAACATGCATCTTAAGCCTGGTTCTCCAAGTGAGGAGAAGCAAAGTCCATTAAAATAAAAGGAAGTATCTACACCGTTTAAAGAGCGATTCTGAGAGCTTTCATGTGGTTTCTGTTGCTAGGGAAAAAAATGCTTCCTCTGTCTGTATGAGATCAGGCCAGGAATCGTATTTCAAACTTAGCTCTTAGCAAATCCAGTCACCTTGTATTGTCTACCAAAACAGCCTCTAACAAACTAACAGATAGCAAGCAAGAATGTACTGTGGATTTATATGCATGATTATATATGTTCAGGACTCATCTATCGTTATATTTTCTAGATATGTTACAGCCAGGGAAAGGGGAAGGCAGCAGGGCCATTTGGCCCACACCTCACAGAAAAGGTGCATCTATTAAAAACAAGTTCCTTAATATTATTTAAACCGAATGTAACGCCCCCCCTTCAGGACGGCTCTGGGTCTGGGGCCCGACCTGGCTAGAGTCCCTCAAAGGCAGTCTCCGTCAGTTCCTCACTCAGTTAACGTTCAGTGCCTCCACCTGGGGAAAAGAAGTGTTAGTGGGTGGGTTCGCCCTCTTCTCCCCCCCAGTAAAAATACAAAAAAGCTTCTGTGAACAAGGTTAGCTAATAAATTAAATTGATTTATTTGAATTATGTACAGAGGCCTAGTCATGAAACAAATTGTCAAGAATGGTTTCGAACAATTCCAGTACTTCCATACTTAAACCAATACTTGTGCAGCTAATTCAACAGCATTTATATCCTCTTCAGATAGTCAAACCCTTGGTTTATAGTCTCTTGAACCTTTAACTCTCAGTTCAAATTCAGTACTGTATTTCCAAAACCCTTTGTGCCTCTCTCAGTTCTGTCTGCCAATCCTGTGGTTATTTGCTCCGCCCAAGTTTCTTGGCTTAAGTCACTAGTGGGGCATGGCTGTGTACCTAGATTCTTCCTTTCCAATCCACCCTTCCCAAGTTCTCACTCAGTCCATGGAAGCTCTTTGGGATAGGTGAGTGCTGGCCTTCCCAGCTGGTAGGCCTGCCCCTGTGGCAACCTTCTGGTGGTATCTCTCCCAAGAGTGTTTTACCCCCTGCTGCTAATCTCCAGCGAGCCGTTTCCTTTGTTGGGCTACTGGTGCCGATTGCACTCCAGCAGCCTGGCACCTTCTCTGGGCTATTAGTACCAAACCACACTTCAGAAGCCTTCCCCTCCTTCGATAGAAGCCTCTGGGGTAGGTCCTGGTTACCAACCCTCAACAGGCCTTGGCAACCACCAGTAACAGGGCTCCCTCTAAAGGTGTGCCTCTGCTCTTCTCGATCCTCAGGAACCGATAGTGCCTCCTCAGGCCCTTCTACCTTGAGCTGCTCCCAAAGGCTGCCTGCCTGAGCCCAGCTCCCATGGGCTGCTGGTCTTCTGCCCTGAGCTCTCTGTTCCCAAAGGCTGCAGATCCGTTTCTTCAAGAGTGCTCCTAACGATACATCTCTGCTGGTACACAGCATACCAGCTCTAAAAAGAGCTCTGCGTCAGCCAGTAACGGCTACCTCCCAAATGAGTATAATGCATAGATATGACTCTATGCAGTGAAAACTCATAGATTCCAGACTTTTCAGAACCAGTTTCCAACTCCCTGGGCTTGCCTCTCCACTATGCCAAAAAGCAACATAGTACCTGGCAAACCCCCCCCCCCCCCAAAGTAGCAAGTTTTTGCCACTGTGAGGATGGGCTACTGGGATCGGTAGTATGGAATGTTGCTACGTTGTGGGGTTTTGCCAAGTATTAGTGACCTGGATTGGCCACCGTGAGGACGGGTTACAGGTCTAAATGGACCACTGGTCTGACCCAGTAAGGCTGTTCTTATGCTCTCCCTCTTTTTAAACTCATGGGGAGTAGATTCAAGCTCTGTTCAGTTCATATCCCCACATTCATTTGTGCCCACAAGCTGCTTTATTCTCACTCATGAAATAATCTCTTAAAATGCATTGCATTTCACCAAAGTGTTTTGAGTGTTCATCCCTCAGTGCATGGTTTGCATAGGGAGTTGTCCACCCTTCTGCACACTCAGCCATAAGTGGCAAACAGAAACCCGTCTCAATTTTCAGATTCAACACAAATAAATGCTGACTTTAACCCAATGTTTTTCAACCTTTTTACACTTATGGACCGGCAGAAATAAAATAATTATTCTGTGGACCGGCATCGGTCCGTGGACAGGCGGTTGAATAATACTGCGCTAAGTCGTGGGCCGGACCCCACCCATCTCTACTCAATCTCCACCCCAGACCCCGCCCCCATAATAGTACTAATGTCTACCCAATCTCCACCCCAGACCCCGCCCCCATAATAGTACTAATGTCTACCCAATCTCCACCCCAGACCTCGCCCCCATAATAGTACTAATGGCACCTTGCATGTCCCGTGCCTCATCTGGAAGCCTTCCCTCTGACGTTGCAACGTCAGAGAGAAGGCTTCCGGTTCAGGCGCAGGATGCCCGTAGGAGCCACTGCCCGTGGCTTTCTGCACTGAATCAGTGAGGAAGAGGGAGCTGGCTCGAAGATAACGCCGCATCGATCGCACTGTAGACCGGCGGTTGAAGTACACTGTTTTGGGCCTGATGCACGTGCTGGCCCTGTGGACCGGCAGGAAATTTCTGTGGACCGGCACTGGTCCACGGACCGGTGGTTGAAGAACACTGCTTCAACCCACTATTCACAAACACTTCTTCCGTAGGGGTTTCATGAACATGAAGTGAATTCAAGAACTGGATTTTTCCTTCATCATAGATAAGTTTACACAATAAAAATTGGCCTGAACTGCTTGTATTGCTGTTTGGTTTGGGGTTTCTTTTAAATTACAGGGCCCTTTTACTAAGCTGTACTAGTTTGGGACTTACTCGCACACTAAGCCCATTTCTGTGCACCATTGACACAACATTGGATATAGTGTTCCCACAAGGTAGAAGATATTCAATGGTGAGTGATAGACCATATAAAAGAAGGGTGGGAGGGAGGAAACTATAAACGTAAATTAAATTTTAGTGAAGAACGTTGGATCTTTACCTTAAATACAGTGGAACCAGGGGGTTTAAACCAGGAAATAGAGAGGATGTATTTAGTGTGATTCCTACCGAGTATCTCTGACGTCAGTGAAATGGGAGGATTTAATGTAGAGCAAAAACCACTGCGGCCATCTTGGTTTACAAGCAGTGATCAGATCGGGATGGTGCAGATAAAATATAGAAGGGGTAAATATTCAGTCTTACATGGTTTTGGCTGGTTTGCTCCTATTATGAGAATATAAAAAATGATTTTAAGTATAATGTATTGTCAATATTATATTGAAAAGATAAATTTGTGTTCTAGGGGACTTTTCTTGAAACAGCCTTCTGGCAAAACATGTCGAAATGACAGGTCCCTTCCCGATATGAACAGACAACAAACAAAAGATAAGTTATAGCTTTTTATTATAGCTATTTAATGAAACTGATAAATATAGAGCACTGAGCACTTTTGAATAATTGATTAATTCAAATTTAAGGGTCTAATGAGGAGGCCAATGTCACACAACTGGTTTTAGCCATTGAAAACACTTGGCTAATAACTGGCACTTCTGAAGACCTTAGAAAAAATAGAAAAAGAAAGAAAAATGAGTGAATGAAGATATGATACTGGTTTGTGTTTGAAAGGATGAATTAATTTCAGTATCTTACAATTGACTGCATGATATATCATTATACTATGGACATAGATTAACTGTGTCAATATAAGTAAATCTGACATTAGACATATGTAAAAGAATTTCTGGGTTACAATGTCATACAGAAATCAAACGGAAATTCAAAGAGTAACTAAATGTTTGTCTGTCGCATGGCTGATTGGACTTGTACGATATCAGCAGCTGAAGGAAATTACGAAGAGATGAGACGCATGGTGAGGAAGAAGATTAAGAAGAGGATAAACACTGTAAAGATGCTAGAGCAAGCTTGATCTCTTTTTAAGGATATGGTCACTGAGGCGCAAAATCTATATATACCGCGTATCAACAAGGGATCAAAGATGAAAAAGAATAAAGAACCAGTGTTGCTCACTGTAGAGGTTAAGGAAGCGATCGGAGACAAAAAAAAACCAACTCATTTAAGAAATGGAAAAGATCAAAAACAGACAAAACTGGAATAAGCACAAACAACATCAACGCAGGTGTCATAAGGCGGTAAAAGGGGCCAAAAGAGACTACGAGGAAAAAATAGCCAAGGAGGTGAAAAACTTCAAGCCGTTCTTTCGATATATAAAAGGGAAACGACCCGCGAAGGAAGTGGTGGGACCGTTGGATAACCAAGGAATAAAAGGAGTGCTAAAGGAGGACAAAGCAATCGCCGACAGTCTGAACACGTTTTTTTGTGTCTGTGTTTACTGAATAGGATATACACATCAGGCTATATGCTGGAAGTGAAAACGGGAAACTTACAGAGTTAACAGTCAGTCTAGAAGAGGTATGCAGGCAGATTGATAGGCTTAAGAGCGATAATTCCCCGGGACCTGATGGCATCCATCTGAGGGTCATCAAGGAACTGAAAGGGACCATAGCTGAACTGCTTCAACTAATAGCCAATCTGTCAATCAAAACGGGAAAGATTCCAGAGGACTGGAAGGTGGCGAATGTAACGCCAATCTTCAAAAAAGGTTTGAGGAGAGATCCAGGAAACTACAGACTGGTGAATCTAACTTCAGTGTCAGGAAAGATGGTAGAGGCGCTGATAAAGGACCACATCATTGATTACCTTTACGGACACAATCTGATGAGGACCAGCCAGCACGGTTTCAGCAAAGGCAGATCTTGTTTGATAAACTTGCTGCACTTCTACGAGGGAGTAAACAGGCAGATAAACAACGGCGACCCGGTCGCCATTGTATATCTGGACTTTCAGAAGGCGTTCGACAAGGTTCCGCATGAACGACTACTTCGGAAAATTGTGAGCCATGGAATCGAGGGTGAAATACTCATGTGGATTAAAAACTGGCTGGAGCATAGGAAACAGAGTGGGGGGTAAATGGACAATACTTGGACTGGAAGAGCGTCACCAGTGGGGTGCCGTAGGGCTTGGTGCTTGGACCTGTGCTCTTCAACATCTTTATAAATGATCTGGACATATGTACGTCGAGCGAGGTGATTAAATTTGTGGACGCTACGAAGTTATTCAGAGTAGTGAAGATGCAGGGGGACTGCAAAGATCTGCAACGTGACATAATCAGGCTTGAGGAATGGGCATCGACAAGGCAGATGAGATTCAACGTGGATAAGTGTAAAGTGATGCATGTCGGTAACAAAAATCTCATGCACGAATACAGGATGTCCGGGGCGGTACTTGGAGAGACCTCCCAGGAAAGTCAATGAAGCCATCCACGCAATGTGCGGCGGTGGCAAAAAGGGCGAACAGAATGCTAGGAATGATACAGAGGGGATCATGAACAGATCGGAGAAGGTTATCATGCTGCTGTACCAGGCCATGTTGCGCCCTCACCTGGAGTACTGCATACAGCACTGGTCGCCATACATGAAGAAGGACACGCTATTACTCGAAAGGGTCCAGAAAAGAGCGACTAATATAGTTAAGGGGCTGGAGGAGCTGCCGTACAGCGACAGATTAGAGAAACTGGGCCTCTTCTCCCTCAAACAGAGGAGATTGAGAGGAGACATGATCGAAACATTCAAGGTACTGAAGGGGATAGACATAATAGATAAGGACAGGTTGTTCACCCTCTCCAAGGTAGGGAAAATGAGAGGGCATTCTCTATAGTTAAAAGGGGATAGAATCCGTACAAACGTAAGAAAGTTCTTCTTCACCCAGAGAGTGGTAGAAAACTGGAACACTCTTCCGGAGTTTGTCATAGGGGAAAACACCCTCCAGGGATTCAAGACAAAGTTAGACAAGTTCCTGCTGAACAAGGACGTATGCTGGTAGGGCTGGTCTCAGTTAGGTCTCTGGTCTTTGACCAAAAGGCTGCTGCTTGAGCGGACTGCTGGACATGATGGACCACTGGTCTGATCCAGCAGCAGCAGCAATTCTTATTCTTTGGCTTGTAACTGTACCCTGTCCTGTACATATTTTCACTTCATTAAGGTTTGGTTCTGAGGAATTCCTATCCTGGTCCTCAGGCCAGTATCTCATATCCATCATGCTACGGGTAGGCCCATCTTCATTTGAATTGGTTGGTTGGTTGCTAGTTACATGCTCTTTTGGAGGAGGGCCCAGTAAGTAGTCAATAGTTGTTTCTCTAGAGGCAAAAGTCTAGATACTAGAGAGTTGTCTGAACCAGAATCCCAAAGGAGTGTATCGGTGATTCTTCTACTGCAAACTTCAGCTAGTGACATTTTTTAGCTCTGTGACTTCTAATTCAAAAAGTTGTACGGGCCTAGTGTCTGATGCTGCCTCAGTAAAAGCTTTCTTCTGTTCAAGCCCTCAATGAGACAGCTTTATTCTTCATAAAATCATAGATGGGTCACAGGAAGAGGCCCAGAAGAGGGATAAGTGCTCTCCAAAAGTCAATAACTCCCACAAATTATTGTGCTTCTTTCTTTGCAGTTGGGGCCCTGAATCCCTCAATGGTATTGAAGACCTTCTTTGGCATTTTCTTCACAGGGACAGATCAGATGATTCCAAGGAATTTCACTTCTGGGGCTAGTCCCACAACCTCAGGGTGCTCAGGCTGTACCTCTAATCATTATGCCACACTCTGCCACAGCAGTTGTTTCTTGGATTGTTATAGCCTAGAGCAGTGTTTCGCAACTTGGTCCTGGTGTAGCCCCTTGCCAGTCAGGATTTCAGGATATCCACAATGAATTTGCATAAACTTGATTTGCATACACTGCCTCCATTATATGCAAATTTTTTTCATGCATATTCATTGTGGATATCTTGAAAACCTGACTGGCACGGGGGGTACTCCAGGACCGAGCTGGGAAACACTGGCCTAGAGGATCATACTTGCCCTATCTGTCATTGCCATTTCACTTGCCTGGTAGCCTTCCTCAACTTCTTGCTCATTCATCATAGTCATTTGTTGAGAAATGCAGCATTAAATATTGTTTTTTTTCTTTCCCTGGGACCCCATCAAACAATAATTAAGCGCCACCGAATCTGACTCAAAACCCTGACATTGAGATTGTGAAAATGGATATTCCAAGCCCGGAGCCTTATGTAGCTAGAGGATCTTTGTCCAGTGCCGGCGAGAAATGAATGTGATTTATTATCTCAAGCTTATTTTTAAAAAAGGTTGAAGCACAAAAACCCCAGTTCTGTTGCAAACTCCCAGTGATTAAAATTATACTCTTAATTAATACTTGGTTGTAATTGTTATCCTGCAGTGCTAATGTATATGGAAACAATAAATGAACCAGTTGACTCAGACTGGAAAACAACCAGTCCCCAAAGTTCCCTATCTGTGTCTGCTAAACATAGGATTCTGAATAAGGAACTCACACATCTGATAAATTATTTACAGCTCTCCGGGCTCGCCTTTAGCATGGCAGAAATTTAAGACTAACTGAAAATATGTATCAGCAAATATGTTCTGAAAAGTCAGGATATGAACAAGTAAGACATCAGCCTACAAAGGTTTACAAAGAGACAAAACAAAGATGAAACTCAATAAAGCTCTTATTTCAGATGCTCTATTCGGGTACCTAAAAAACGCATTTAGACGTCTATATTACATGTATTAATTTGTACTGATTCAGGTTGATTTGGACTTATTTATTTCATATAACAGTTTTAGTGGATATGTTTTAGAAATGTTAATTTCTTTGATGCTCTCAAGCTCAACCAATGACGGATCTGTGAAGTGGGCTGTGCCGGGAGTTGTGTTAAGACATTACATTACATTACATTACATCAGGGATTTCTATTCCGCCATTACCTTGCGGTTCAAGGCGGATTACAAAAGGTTAGTTTAAGGACAGAATTACAATGAATAAAGAATTACAGCGTTACAGAATGACAGAATTATATGAATTGTAGAGCATAGCTAGAGAGGTAATATGAAGATCTTGAGGGCTTTTAGTGGTCGTGTTGTTATTTCTGTTTTAGGAATTTCTTGAAAAGTGTGGTTTTTATTTCTTTTCTGAACGTCTTATAGTCTGGGGTGGTCATCAGAAGGTTGGAGATTTGGTTATCCAGTCTTGCAGCTTGACCTGGACTAAAATATGACTGTTTGCTATCAGGCCGCTTCAGAGACTTTTCTATCTCTTAAATTTGTTTTATTTTATTTTTTATCTTCTTTCATTATTTCTATTTTCTATTTCTTTGATTTTCGATCTTGGAAATGTATTATATGTTGTTATTACTTATTTTTAGTTTATCAGGTACTTTAGCTAGATTGTGAGCCTTTGGGACAGATAGGGTTTTGTAAACCAGTCAGTAAAATGCAGGAGCGATATATCAAATCTTAAATAAACATAGGAATAGCCATACTGGATCAGACCAATAGTCCATCAAGCTCACGGTGGCCAATCCAGGTCCCTAGTACCTGGCCAAAACCCAAAGAGTAGCAACATTCCAGCATCTCAAAGAATAGCAAGATTCCGGAACCCCAATGAGAGCAACATTCCAGAGCTGAGATTGTGATGTCATAATTCCTCATTCCACAGTGCCTCAGAGCCAACCTCATCAGTGATGTTACAATGGCTCACATTATCTTCTTTTATTATTTCTATTTTCTATTTCTTTGATTTTTGATCTTGGAAATGTATTACGGTATATGTTGTTATTACTTATTTTTAATTTATCAGGTACTTTAGCTAGATTGTGAGCCTTCGGGACAGATAGGGTCGTTTTTCTCAAGTACCTAATTTCATTTTAGTTTGATACATTGTAAACCGCTTAGGTCAGTAAAATGCAGGAGCGGTATATCAAATCTTAAATAAACATAAACATCGAAATCTCATTTTTATATATCTCTGGGAAACAGAAGTTTAAAACTGCAGAACTTCCTTATGGCAAGGGGATATGGTCTGAGTGTATTTTGGATGGAACTAGGAAGGGGTCAAAATGTGGATATCAGTTTCAGAAGGAGAGGAGAATAGCCTTACTGGGTCAGCCCAGTGGTCCATCAATCCCAGTAACCTGTTCTCACAGTAGCCAATTCAGGTCACTAGTACCTGGCCAAAACCCAAAGAGTAGCAACATTCCATACTACCAATCCAGGGCAAGCAGAGGCTTCTCCCATGACTTTTCCTCCAGGAATTTGTCCAAACCCTTCTTAAAACCAGCTACGCTATCCGCTTTTACCACAACCTCTGGCAACGTGTTCCAGAGCTTAACTATTCTCTGAGTGAAAAAATATTTCCTCCTCTTGGTTTTAGAAGTATTTCCCTGCAGGAGACATCTATGTCCAACAAGATGGACGTTTATATACAGATCTAGTAATTGGCATGTCCAGATTACAGAAAGGTGCTCCAATTAAACAGTTCTCCACTGGAAGGAGGAAAGAAAGTTATAGTTCCCAGAGAGCTCTAAATTTTTAAAAAAAATAAAGTAATAATAAGAAAATAAAGAACTGCAGTGGGATTTAATCATGGTCCTCTGATTCTCTGTCCTCTTCCAACATTAATGCCCATGTCACTTTTAAAACAGACTGCATGTCAGCTGATCCTGATCTAAAATGTATGAGAAATGGGCATCCATATGTGAAATACTCACCTGAATGTCCTTATTCCTAGTTGGACAGCCTGTCTAAAATCTTCCTTTAATTATCAAAGCAGTCCAGAATATTGGAAAATCAATCTGTTTGTCATAGTATAAATGAACATTTTTACTTAAGAGTTGAAGCCTACAATGGGCTGTATTGTACCAGAGATTTCAGTTAACCTAGTGTATATTTTGGCTAGTCACAAATAAATAAAAATGAATTACAAGAAATAGAAACATGATGTTTACAATTCTATACTATGTCCCAATTAATTTCATGCAACTTATATAGATTATAAAATCCTAGGTTACATCCTGAACTCCACATTTACCATGGAACCACAAATCTCCAGTCTCCGAAAGAAATCCCTCTATACCTTGAGACAACTAAGACTAATCAGACCATACTTTCACCAACACCACTTTGCCTTAGTTGTACAGCTGATGATACTTCCACAACTTGACTACTGCAACTCCATCTACATGGGAATCAACACCACTCTGATTCACAAAATGCAACTCATCCAAAACACTGCTGTCAGACTAATCTTCAACCTGAGAAAATATAACTCGATTACAGCCTTCATCAGGCAACTGCACTGGCTACCCATCCCGTCATGAATACCCTTCAAAACTTCATGCACCATTCACCGTATACTTTATGGAAACTCCGCGGCTCCTCTCATCCAGCTCTTCTCCAAGGCATGGTCTACTTCCCGCAGAACCAACAGAATACTTTCAAATGTCCCTTCCACAAAAAATCTGCAATACACGTGTGTTTTCCACTCCATGCTCACCTTTGTAGGCATAAAAACTTGGAATGACCTTACTGAAATGACCAGGATGAAACCTAACCACACCAAATTCCAGAAGAAACTGAAAACTCATCTATTTGATACTTAATCACTTGTATTTTTTCAAGTTTCAAGTTTATTTAAATTTGATAAATCGCTTATTACATACTAAGCGAGTAACATTAAAATATGAGATAGATCTAGAGTTCATTATACAACTTTAAAAGGGGTTAAAAACAAACTGACAGAACAAACAGACTCAAATACATAAGGGAAAGAAAAAGGAAGAGAAGACAGTTACAATATTGATATTTTTCATAATTGGGAAGAAAAGAAAAACCAAATAAGGGAAAAACATATGGAATGGGATTAAGATTGTTAGAAATGAATTATTTAAACATTAAATGCATCTCTAAATAGAAAAGTTTTTAAATTATTTTTGAATCTGCTGAGATCTTTAACTTCTCTTATATATAAAGGCAAGGCGTTCCAGGTTAAAGGGGCCATTACAGAATATATATTGTGACGTCTGGTTCCAATAATTTTCAAAGAAGGAACCATTAGCAGTCCCTGAGATGTAGATCGGAGTGAACGTGTCGTGTTGTAAGGGATGAGTAACCGATCTACAAATTGAGGTTCGTTGGTGGATAGCGTTTTAAATACTGAAAGCAAAATTTTATAGGTTATTCGTTGGTTAATGGGAAGCCAATGTGAGTCAATCAGGAAGGGAGTTACATGATCAAATTTTTTTCCACTATGAATGATTTTAACTGCAGTGTTTTGGATTATTTGTAAACATTTCTTTTCCTTTTGAGTAATGTTTAACAATAGCGAGTTACAATAATCAAGCTTGGCGATGACAAGTGAGTGTATTAAAATGTTTAGGGATTTGGGTTCTAGAAACTTAGACATAGAACGAATCATACGCAAACGATAGAAACAACATTTGACAACATTACTGATGTGATCATGGTAAGAAAGTTTATCATCGATAATAACTCCAAGTATCTTCAATGATGATACTAGGTTTATAGGTATGTTGTCAATTAAAAATGGAGCCGATAGTTTTAACCCCTGTTTAGTTGGGAAGAGTAGTGCTTTCGTCTTAGTTATGTTTAGAGCTAGTCTGTTGTGTATAAGCCAATTTTTGATTTTTTCAAGTTTCTGGTTGATTAAATGTATTTCATTAGTGTTTTCAGGGTTGAAGGGATGAATTAATTGAATGTCGTCTGCGTAAGCATAGGTGGTAAAGCCTATAGACTGACCTAGACTTAGTAAAGGAGCAAGAAAGATATTAAAAAGTAAAGGAGACAAAATAGAACCCTGAGGAATGCCATAATCGTGTGAGAAAGAATTGGAGATTGAATTATTAAAGTGAACCATAGATGACCGATTAGATAGAAAGGAAGTAAACCACTGTAAAATTAGATCACAGACGCCTATGGTTTTTAATCTATCTAGGAGTAGAGAATGATCAATAGTGTCAAATGCAGCTGAGAGGTCGAGAGAAAAGAGTATGACGGAGTTATGATGATCTAAATGGTAATTAATATTAGTAATAAGGCTTATTAATGAATATTCGGTGTTATGATTTTTCCTAAAACCGGTTTGATTAGAGTGTAGTATGTTAGTGGATTCTACAAAGTCAGACAGTTGGTTGAATACTACTCTTTCAGTTATTTTTGCCAAAAAAGGGATATTGGCAATGGGACGGTAATTCACGGGGTCCTCTAAGCTTGTTTTGCGATCCTTTATTAAAGGAAAGATTGTAGCGGTTTTCCATGCCGAAGGAAAAATGCCGGTATTAAGGCTTTTTAATACAAAGGAATGTATGAATGGGCCGAAACAGGAAAGGTATTTTTTTAGGATTAAAGGAGAAATAATCTCCAATGAAGAGCCTTTTAAGTTTACTTTTTGAATGATGTATTCGATATCTGACAAGGAAGGGAGGTTAAAGGTAGAACATTTGGCAAATGGAAGTTGATAATTGTTTAAAGTGTCTGTAGGATCGGTGGTTGAGATAGACTCAAAAATTTTTCGTATGTTTTTAATTTTTTCACAAAAAGAGTTAGCCAAGTCTTGAGCTGTTAAATCCATTTTGTTAACTTCCTTTTGTTGGTTGGGAGTGATGGATTTTAAGATGGAGTAGAGTATAGAGGGTTTTTTAGCTTTAATAATTTTGGTGGAATAATAGGATCTTTTGGCGTCATTGATTTTTGATTTGTAAAAAAGTGATTTTTCTTTAAAAAATTTCAAATTTTCAACTGATTTGTTTTTGCGCCATTTCCTCTCAAGGGACCTAAGTTGTCTTTTAATTAGAGAGAGCTCATGTGAATACCAGGGATTTTGGGTTTTTCGAGTGGAAATGGTTTTATTAATAAACGGTGCTTCTCTATCCAGCAATAGTTGGATAGCTGAGTTCCATGTCATAAATTGATCTTCTAGAGAATCAGCTTCGGATATTAAAGAGTTTGCGTTAAGGAAAGAAGAGATGGAAGATGACTCTAATTTTGTGTAGTCCCGATAAGTAATCGTTTTAGGGGAAGGAATAAATGTTTGTTTATTGTTAGAAAGTAATGTAAAAGTGATAAGATGATGATCTGACCAGGGAACTGATATGTTATGAAGATTAGAGTACATAGAGCAATCAGAATTTGGGATTAAAATCATATCCAAAGTATATCCAGCCGAATGTGTCGCATCTAGGATTAAAGGTTGTCGATTCAGGGCATTGATGTAAGTTGTGAATTCACTTGTTATAGGGTTTATAAATTCATCAAAATGTATGTTGAAATCTCCTAAGATTAAAGGATGTTCTGATGAGGAACAGAAATCGAAGATCAAATTTTGAAGAAGAGATAGACAATTCTGAGTTATAGGAGGAGGGATGTAAAGTAGTAAGATGTCTATTTTTGGATTGATAGTAAGTTTGATTTGAAGAAATTCAATTGCTACCTTTCCAGTGGAATGGTCAACAGATTTGATAATGTTATTGAAATAAATGATGGCTAGTCCGCCTCCTTTTTGTTTATGACGATGGTTGAATACAAAGGAGTAATTTGGAGGACAGCAGTAGGAAAGATAGGCTTCTTCGCCTTCTGTCAACCAAGATTCTGTTAAGCATAGAATGTGAAAACCTTGTGAAATAATCATTTATTTAATTAAATGATATTTTCCTTTAATGGATCTTACATTAATTAGTCCTAATTTTAAATGTATTTGTTTTTGAGTATTGGTGACAGAAGTGTATTCATCGATTGACGCGGAGTGTTGAATTTATTCTTTGGGGGACGAAAACCCCAATGTGTTGGTATATTTAAAGGTAGGTTTGAAGAGGGAGATGGTTGGCAGGAGACTTGTAGGGTCATAATTAATAAATGTAAAAAAACCAATAAAAATAGGTAGTTTAAATAAAAACGCCAGAGAGCAAATTGCTTGATGCTTAAGTGTTTTGTGATAGAAGTAATGAAAGTAAAAGCGCCCTCAGGTTGCACACGAAGGAGCGCACTAAGGAGCAGCACCTCCTCTTCTCCTCCTGTATCTTCCTGCCCTCCATTGTCCTCACTACCCTTTTCTAACCCCTTCCTTTGTAATGTCACCAAGAGCTTGTATAGGTATGTGCGACACACAAATGAAATAAATAAATAAATAAAATTTGTATCTCATTGTAATGGTTCCAAAGCATATCTGAAATGTGATCTACTTAGGCTGACAGTATGGTCCACATGCTGTTGTGCAGGAGATGCCGATACTCGTATGATCCCTCACTCAGGTTCCAGCTTTTCGAGCAGATTAAAGGAGGTGTGAAAAGAAGCAGATAAGTTAAAATATGAAAAAAAGAAACCCTTAAGGAATGAGGAAATTCACTGCTTATTCCTAGGATAAGCAGCATAAAATCTGTTTTACTACTTAGGATCTAGTTAGGTACTTGGGACCTGTTGGAAACAAGATACTGATGGACCTTTGGTCTGTCCCAGAACGGCAATTTTTATGTTCTTATGTGAGCCGAGTATAGGACAATCAAGCCATTGTGACATCACTGCTGAGGTTGGCTCTTATGACATCATAATCTCAGCTCTGTAATGTTGCTACTTTTTGGATTTCTGTCAGGTACTTGGGACCTGGGTTGGCCACTGTTAGTACATACTGATTATGTCACAATGATGTCAAGATTGTGCATCAGACATGTCCACTTGCTCTGACTCACAGCCATTGTGAGTAGTGTATCTTTTTTTCTTAACCTTTTGGAAATGAGGTTTAGTATGCAATATATAAATATTTTTCATGTGCTTTGCTTGCGTAATGCATTATTAAACATATTTTAACCTTAATATCAACCTGGAGTCCTCTTTAGTCTAAAAATAGAAGCTTTAGTATGCAATATATATATTTTTTCATGTGCTTTGCTTGAGTAATGCATTATTAAACATCTTTTTGTATCATCATATAGGAGTCCTCTTTATCCCCAAAATAGACGTTTAATATGCAATATATATATTTTTCATGTGCTTTGCTTAAGTAATGTATTATTAAATATATTTTGACCTTAATATCAACCTGGAGTCCTTCTTAGCCCAAATAATAAAACCCCATTCGCCTATATGGGGATGCCCAACCGACATCTAAGTCACGTCCACCTAACTTGCGTCTACCTAGCGCCCAGTTCAAGTTCAAAAGTAGACCTGGTTTTGCAATGCCTACATTTTAGGCAATAGGTGGACGCGTTCGGGTGCTGAGCAGCATGTGATTCTGTAAATAGATGTCCAAATCGAAGCCACGCATACGCCTATTTTGTAGGCATGAATTTTTCCGATAGGTGTCCACGAAATTGTGGACGTCTATTTTGGAAATTGCATCCAGCGTCTGGACGTCTAAGTTCCAATTAATGCTAGTTAAAGTCATTAATTGGACATATTATCCACTTTATTTAGATGCCTAAGTCGATGGACGTCCATGTTGTGGACACCTAAAGTTAGACGTCCTTTACAGAATCTGGCCCTATGTGTGGGAAGATTGAAGGAGCCAGGCAAAGAGGGCAATCTGCAATTAGATGGCTGTACATGCTGAAATAAAAATCATGGGCCTTGGAGGACCTTACTGGACTAGCACAAAATCGATCTCTTATTAGATCTGTAATTCATAAAGTCGCTAGGACTTGAACATGAGTCGATGGCACCTAACTAACCTTATTACTATTTAATGTATTGTAAACCGTTTTGGGGAGAATCTCTTCTTGAAAAGGTGGTTAATAAATCTAAATAAATAAGTTTAGTAACAGGACTCGTTATTTGTAGAGTTCTTTTGTCTAAAGCAACCAATGCTAACCCAGTCCTTAAGGCACACCTAGTACCATGAGGTTTTCAGGATATCCACAATGAATATTCATGAGTTAGATTTGAATGCAAGTGACGTACAGCATGCGTATTCACTGGAGATATTCTGAAAAACCCAATGGGACTAGGTGTGCCCTGAGCACTGGGTTATGATTGGCTTGTCTAAAGCATTATACAGAGTTTACCAAGAAATAAATAATTTAAAACAAGACGTATTGTTTTTTAACCAACTTAATGCTCATATATAGTAATCCCTGGTAAAATAGTGTGTTGTACAATTTAAATTATACTCTCTTATTCACTAACTTATGGTACCCAACTTATGCTGCTAGTATGTACATAAATTATAATAATTTTCTAAGGGAAAAATCAGTTCATACTTTCCTCTGAAAATTACTTCATGGGAAGTCCTTTCACACACTTATACCTGCTCCTTGCTTTGCCTCTTAAGTACAAACTCTGCTTCAACCCTTCAAATAAGTTGAATAAACTTACAGTATGGGCCTGATTCTGTATAGGACACCGATATTGACTGTCACTTACGAAGCGGCTGCCAATCATGTGTCGATCACGCATTGGCATCCTATTCAGAATCATGTCTACACTCCCGGACGCCTTAAAAGTAGACCAGGATTTTGCAGGCCTACATTTAAGGTTTCTGTCCCACATTTATGGAGACGCGTGTCAACACTTAAGCCTACCCAAGGCCCCTTCTGGTTGAACCCACACCCACGCCCCATCTTGGGATGGTCTTTGGTATCTGGGTCACTCGGAGTCTTAAGCATCTTTCAGTGCATCCCAGGATGCATCAGAATCGGTCCTCCAGCTCTTGCTGGTCTTCCTAAACAAGTATGGGGGGGTGTTAGGAGTTTTGTGGGTGCCAGAGTGGGGTGTTGGGTGGGATGTTGAGGGTTCAGGGGGTTCGAGGAGGCCCGGTAGCAGGAGGATGTGGGCATCCCTCCTGCCAGTCTTGGGAAGGTTGTCAGGCAGGAGGGAGTGGGCATCCCTCCTGCTGCTCTGAGGGGGTGTCAGGGGGTATCAGGCAGGAGGGAGGGGGCATCTCTCCTGTCAATGGGGGGGGGGGGGGTGTTGAGGGTCCTCTGCTGCAGCCAGCTCAGCTGATTGCAGCAGGAGAATGTCCCCCAATCAGCTGAGCTGACAGGACTCCTCAAAGCCACAGTTTTGGGGAGTCCTGCCGGCTCAGCTGATCGGGGATTCCTGTGCTGCGATCAATTCAGCCGGCTGTGTGTCTACTTTTATGTTTGGGAAATGTAGGCCAGCATGTGCAGGCCTACATTTCAGGCATCTGTCCCTCACATACAAAAACGCAGAGGGATGTTTAAACATGCCCAAGGCCACTTCCAGGTGAAACCATGCCCACGCCCCACTTGGGCATGCTTAAGTGTCCCTATGCATCTCCCTAGACCCACGACAGATGCCTACAATATAGGTGTCCTTCCTCGCCCGAGTATTTTTATTTTTAAACGTTGGCTGCTAGATGGTGGTAGGACACCTATCGCTGCCTAAAATCGGGATGCAGCTTTTTAAAGAAGAGGGATAAAATTCCTAGGAGCATCAGGAGCAACACAGAGCATTCAGCACGCTAGCCTGTGCTAATAACCGCTTCCTCAGGGTTTGTAAAAAGGGGGGAGGAGTTAAATTTCTCCTCTAAATCTTCACCGCAGTTTCACGTATTTTGTGATGTGCATACTACTGTTGAGACAGTTTAAATGTTTTTGGCTATCTTTTTGTTTCTACTTACATAATTTAATTCATGAACTTCCTTCTATCAACAGCAGTTTCCATAAACGACGTGAGGAATTAACTTCAGACATCATCCCCATGAATTTGAGCCTTTCAGACTGCATACATTAAAAATTTATTTCAATTGTGCTATAAAAGTTATTATGATCTATTAGCTAAATGTTGGCATGTTGCCTTTGCATATTACAGTAAACATTGTGAGTCAAATGTTTTTGATTGCTCTATTTCAAACTACAAAATTTGGTTTTGGGGTTTGAGTGAAAGAAGGAGGAATGATTTTTGATGATGACAGATGTTTGAAATATAAGCTGTCAGATGCTAATATAGCCCCAGGTTTAGTGTGTATCCTAGGTGTTTGCCTAGTGTGCGCCCTGTGGTGTGGGTACACAATGTACACATTGTTAGGACCATGGTCAGGACTGGATTACTCTGGGAGGCTGAAGAACCAGTTCAAACTTTTGATAGCCTCCACTGAGTAACAACTTCCGATGGATTTTACGTAACATGAGAAAATAAGAATAGCCTTATTGGGTCAAACCAATGGTCCATCAAGCCCAGTAGCCTGTTCTCACGGAGGTTAATCCAGGCCCCTAGTACCTGGCCAAAACCCAAGGAGTAGCAACATTCCATTATCTCAGAGTAAGATTCTGGAACCCCAAATACCGGTAGTAGCAACATTCCATACAGAATCCCCAATGAGTAGCAAGATTCTAGAATCCCAGAGAGTAGCAACATTCCATGCTACCGATCCAAGGCACACAGTGGCTTCCCCAATGTCTTTCTCTATAACAGACAATGGACTTTTCCTCCAGGAAATTGTCCAAACCTTTCTTAAAACCAGCTTTGCTATCCGCTCTTGGCACAACCTCTGGTAATGCGTTCCAGAGCTTAACTGTTCTCTGAGTGAAAAAAAATATTTCCTCCTATAGGTTTTAAAAGTATTTCCCTGTAACTTCAAGTGTCCCCTAGTCTTTGTAATATTATAACTATGTAAGTTCCAATGTGGCAGAAGCAGATACCAAGACAGGAAATGGGTGAAGGAGTTCAAAAAAGTGTGGAATGAACACAAAGGATCTAGAATCAGAAAATAATTGCAAATATTGAAGAACTAAGGCCAGTACTGGGTAGACTTGCACGGTCTGTGTCTGTATATGGCCGTTTGGGGGAGGATGGGCTGGGGAGGGCTTCAATGGCTGGGAGAGTGTAGATGGACTGGAGTGAGCTTTGACGGAGACTTCAGTGGTTGGAACCTAAGAACAGTACCGGGCAGAGCTTTGGATTCTTGCCCACAAATAACTAAGAAGAAGAAGAATAAAAAAACAACAAATTTTTAGATTGAATCAGGTTGGGCAGACTAGATGGAACATTTGGGTCTTTATCTGCCATCATCTACTATGTTAAAACTGTATGCAAACATATACAGTATACAAAAGTTATCAGATAGTTCATTTCTGTTTTCAGCAGTGTTTACCTGGGCGTGGGAGGGGGAGGAATGTGGCGTAGTGGTTAGAGCAGGGGTGAACAATGAGGGCTGCAATCCAGTCGGGTTTTCAGAACTTCCCCCAGTGAATATGCATGAGATCTATTTGCATACAATGGAGGTAGCGCACGCAAATAGATCTCATGCATATTCATTGGTGAAACCCAACTGGATTACGGCCCTCATTGCCCACCCCTGGGTTAGAGTCACAGCCTCAGCACCCTGAGGCTGTGGGTTCAAATCCCACACTACTCCCTGTGACCCTGGGCAGATCACCCAATCCTCCACTGACCAAGGTACATAAGACAGATTGTGAGCCCACCGGGACAGAAAGGGAAAATGCTTGATGTATCTGTATGTAAATCATTTTGAACATGGTTGTGTAATTACAAAAAAGGCAGCATACAAGTCCCAATCCCATTCCCTTACTCCATAGGCTCTACCACCAAAGGTGACAGGATCAAACACAGTCCTCCCTTGACTTCTCTCCTGCAGACAGGTGGACTAATTCTACTACTAGTAACACTAATAATTTCTTTTTTTTTTTATAAATCTTTATTCATTTTCAAACTTACAATAAGTGTGTCAATATGTTAAAACAAATTAACAATAAGTATATCACTTAATAATCATCAATAGTACAAATGATATTCTCTTATCTCCCACACTTCCCATCCTTTCCTATCATATAATCAAATACCTTGTACAATATGTAATAATAAAATTACCCCCCTTCCCCCCTCATAATTGAACCTGTAAATTTAAGGGAAAAAATGTCATCTAATCATTACAATATTTTGTTAATGGCTCCCACACATCTTGAAATTTCCTAAAACATCCTCGCTGTATTGCAATAAATCTTTCCATTTTATATATATGACATAGGGAATTCCACCAAAAATTATAATTTAGTCTACTCCAGTTTTTCCAATTAAACATAATTTGTTGAATGGCAACCCTAGTCATTATAAGTAATAATTTGTTATTATTTGAAGAAATCTGACTTTTTGCTCTCATTGCCATACCAAACAGCACAGTATTATATAACAATGCCACTTGATTGTCTAATAAACAATTAATTTGGTCCCAAATTGATTTCCAAAAAGTCATAACAAATGGACAATAGAATAATAAATGATCTAAAGTCCCTGCTTCGAGATGACAGTGCCAATATTTATTAGACTTAGAGATATCCAATTTTTGTAACCAAACAGGGGTCCATAATGCTCTATGTAACAGAAAAAAACATGTTTGTCTCATAGATGCCGACACTGTACATCTCATCCTCCAAAACCAAATTTGTGGCCATTGAGATGCAGTAATCTGATGCTTAATCTCAATGCTCCAAATATCTCTCAGACCAATGTTTTGTTTCTTTTTAATAAATCCAGGCAGCAATTTATACCACTGGGCAGCCTGGTGACCCAGGAAGTCCGCCTGAAAGCATAAGAACTCCATACTATATTGATTATTAAGGTTTTTCCACTCAGGGAACCCCGCCTGAATGGCCTGCTTCAGTTGCAACCATCTAAAACAATCTGATTTATTGAGGCCATATTTATGTTGCAACTGTGAAAACTCAAGCAGTTTTCCATTAGAAATAACATCATCCAATAAACGTATTCCTGCTATCATCCAGTGCTTCCAGGCAATCTTTTCTCCACCAATTTGAATCTTGGAGTTCAGCCATATAGATTGATTTGTAGATTTGTGAATTGGAATAGTTGTTAAATTACTTACATATTGCAATGTTTTCCATGTATCAACTAATATTCTGTTATCTTTACAGTACCTAGGCATTTTGATACTGAGAACATGGCATAGACAGACATGAGTTGCCATTCTAACCACAACCAATCTTGGAGTTTTTCCATGAGCTCTGGGAGGACCTAATACAAACCCCGGCGCAAAATATAGGATTGATGATATCTATAAAAATTGGGAAAATTTACCCCTCCCTCCGAAATCAGCTTTTGTAAAGATACCAAAGCAACTCTAGAAGCTTTATCCAGCCAAATAAATTTTGTAAGAATACTATTTAATCCTATATAATAAAACGCTAGCCATGCATGCGCACTCAGACCTGCGTGATCTGTAATCCCTGATCCGTGATCTGTAGGTCCGTGGCCAGAGTGCGTATGCGGCGGCTACCCAAAGCGGGAGAAACAGACTCGAGCGCTGTGGCCGACTCACGATGTGAGGTTGCCCCGCAGCAAAGTGCTGCACAGGTACTGGAGGGGGAGAGACATATCGCTTCTGCACCGGTACAAACATCCCTCCAGCGTTGGCAGTCGCTGCACGTTAAACAGGCTGCTTCGGGCTTTCTCCTGCAGTTGAGTCCCTCTGCCGCGTCACTGATGACGTCATCAATGACGCGACAGAGAGACTCAACGGCAGAAGAAAGCCAAAGCAGCCTGTTTAGCGTGCTGCGGCTGCCAACGCTGGAGGGAGGTTTGATATTAAAGTCATCTTGATGGGAGGGTTGCAGAGTCAGCGGGGGTTGGGCTGGGAGGGGAGAGAAGCGTCTGCCTCGGGTGCTTCAGGCAGCAGCAGCGTTTGCAATTTGCTGCTGTTGCCGGCTTCAGGCCTTCCTCTCTGGCCGGTCCTGCCTACTTCCTGTTTTCATGAAGACAGAACCGGCCAGAGAGAAAGACCTGAAGCCAGCAACAGGAATGAATTGTGAATGCTGCTGCTGACCAATGAAGTAGTTAAATGAGGAAAGGGAGCAGAGGGGGAGAGAATGGCTTGGAGGGAAGGAGGAAGGTATGCCAGACCAAGGGAAAAGGAAAGAGGAGATGGAGAGAGGCCATATGGGCCAGAGAGAGAGAGGGTGGACACTGGATGGAAAGAGAAGAGAGGGGCAAGACAGAGGGTGAACAGTATTCTAGCAGCCGTTAATGTAACGGGCTTAATGACTAGTTTTTTATAAAAGGACCCTTGAAAAAAACCTGGCAACATACTCTATTGATAACAAACCACAGGCAAAATCATCATTTTAATAGTTTGGACTCTCCCCCACCATAAAAGATGTAAAGGATTCCATTGCTCACACATTTCTGTTACCTTCTGTAATAAAAATTTTTCATTGTTTCTTCCAGCGTATTTTTAATCCAAATGCCTATATACTTTATTCCATCTTCTTTCCAAAGAAAGGGAAACGAATCAAACCAACCTTTTGTACAATGGACATTAAGTGGAAGAACTTCTGATTTACTCCAATTTATCTTGTATCCTGAACATTTTCCAAATTTCTCAATCAATTCAAGCAAGCAAGGAATGGTTGTCTCAGGATTTCTCAAATAAATCAGTATATCATCTGCATAAGCAGAGACTTTATATTCCCGATCTCTATGAGGAATACCCTGTATCTCCTTCGCTTGCTGAATAGCTAATAACAAGGGTTCTAATACAATATCAAAAAGCAGAGGAGATAAGGGACAACCTTGTCTTAACCCCCCTCTGCAACCTAAAACATTCTGAAAAATTATTATTAATATACAGTTTAACACTAATAATTTCTAAAGCAGAACTAGACATACACAGCACTGTACATCAAAACATAGAAGCGATAGTCCCTGCTCAAAATAGCTTACAATCTAGTGAAGACAGACAAGAAGGTGCATCAAAACACTGTGTTCAGGTGGGAGAATTACAGAAGGAATAGTAAGACAGAAAGTGGCACTTAGAAGGTGGGTTGGAGTTTGGAAGTGAAAGCATCTATTATTTTTGCTTAATGGAGCAAATGTCTCGATATTATAGCTATTACTTTCATGTTTTCACACTCAACAATGATACATTGATAAAAAGACATTTTATGCCATCTGTTTTATTGAACAAGAACAATAAATCAGTACAGAAATAACACTAGAGTCTCCAATATGCTTATTATAATAAGTGGGGTTGGATTTCTTAGAACCCCACTAATACAGTGTTACAAGTATAAAAGAACAGAAAAACATTCTCCTGTTATCAAATAATGGCAAAAAGACATTTTATGTTAAAAAAAAAAAAAAATCTAGCAGTATTTTATAAAATAAACCTTCAATATCTGTATTTTATTGTGGAAAATAACAGAAATTTAACTTACTTTGCTAATAGCTAAACACATACATACTTTGGTAAGTGGGAGCCTTGCCTATATCTTACCCATACTGCACCAACTTGTATGCCCCCCCTTGCAAAAACCTGCTCTGTAATTAGGTGGATGTTTGTAGAATAGTGATGGGTAGTGGTCTGCCTGGTGCTGGACGTTCAAAGAGTGGCCTAAATAAAAACGTTCAAAGAGTGGCCTAAATCAAAAAGACAGATCGTCCAAATACCGATAATCAAAGCTACTTTTAGACATATCTAAAACCAGCTTAGGCCGTTACCCTGCCTCTAAACGTCTAGAGTGAAAAGAGGCGTTTCTAGAGGAGGGGAAAGGGCGGGAGGTGGGCTGACCTAAACTTAGTCGTACACCAAGTATAACCAAAAGTTTAACAAGGTTGCCCAGGTATAAGTTCCGAATAGGGACCGCTGAGCTGATTGCGGCTGCCGCGATCAGCTCAGCAGCCCCGGCAACCTGTCCACCCCCCCTACCGCAACGATCACGGCAGAAGAGATGCCCAATCTCTCCTGCCGGCACCCCAACCCTCCCAACAATACTGGCAGGATTAAACCCAAGCCCTCCTGCTGAGGCGCAAGCTCCCAAACTCCCCCGACAATACTGACAGGAGGGAGCCCAACCCTTCCTGCCAAGGTGGAAGCCCCCAAACTCCCTCCTCCCGACAATACCGACAGCAGGGAGTCCAACCCCTCCTGCCGGAAGGCGACCCCCCTCAAATGCGAGCAATTAAAGACCCATGATAGTTCACTTTTCGTTGGGCAAGATGATTTTCAAACCCAGTCAGCTGTGAACACTTGAGGTCTTTCAGTCTATAAGAAAACATAAATCTCCACACTATATATACAGATTGATA
The DNA here is from genome assembly GCF_902459505.1 of Geotrypetes seraphini. Lineage (NCBI taxonomy): Eukaryota > Metazoa > Chordata > Amphibia > Gymnophiona > Dermophiidae > Geotrypetes > Geotrypetes seraphini. Next base: position 390,320,165 of record NC_047086.1, read on the forward strand.
ATAGCATATATAAGAACAGTGGATTTATGTTAAAGGACTCCTCTATATTCATCAATTTTTAAGGGATTTTGGTCTTTATATATTGAGGATTAGTGTATATAGAAATAAACCATAGAACAAGCAAATAAAACAACACCAAATATCTAACTAATAAATTATATATCTATTGTTACATACATAGATACAACATAAATATATGAGTTAGCTCTAAAAACCATTACTGGTGTCACACTTAAGCCAAGAAGTGATTAGATCAATAAATGTTCAGAATTACTCTAATGTATAAAAAGACCAAGGGCTCCTTTTACAAAGCCGCAGTAGCGGCATTAACGCGTGCGACTTTTAATCACCCACTACCCCCGCGCTAGCCGAAAAACTACCGCCTGCTCAAGAGGAGGCAGTAGCGGCTAGCACGGCCAGCAGTTTAGCGCGCGCTATTACGCTCGTTAAACTGTGGGCTTCGTAAAAGGAGCCCCAAAGCATGTAATAAATTATTATTTTAAAAAAATCATGATATGTACACAACATACTTCTCAATAGATTAACCATGACAATGCAGATCTAAGTGTACCTTGACATCAAATCTCAGTGCATATAACCAAAATTCTATAAAAAATAAATTCTATTAATTAGCCTTATTTATCAGCCCTAGTATATAGTAGAAAAAAAATATATATATATATATATACATATACTAGTGTTTAAGCCCATTAGATTAACGGGCACCCTCCTCCCCTATTTCTGCTCTCGAAGAACTGTTATAAGCAACCTGTCTGAAAACCATACACAAATCATAGTCCTAGGTGACCTCAACTTCGCAGACTATCCAGAAGTCATGAAAAATGAATTAAAAAATGGTGTTATAATTAGTAGTATTATGGGGGCGGGGTCTGGGGTGTAGATTGGGCAGTGACTGGCCCGCGACTTAGCCTGTGTTTTGGATTTCGGCCCCTTAATGTGATTGAGTTTGACACCCCTGATTTAAACCAACAATAAAATACAATATAAACAAATATAAGTGAACAGAAATAAGAGATGCATACCGGAAAGAATTAGAATAGACATTAGGTCATGTGACTGTAGGGTTGTCTATTTCTTGTTAAAAGAAATTTAAAAAGTTGGCTTTTAGATTAACGGGTGGTAGAATATATGTGCAGACTTAAGAGTTAAAACAATGTACTGAAAACTTACCATGAGAACTTTAATATCCATTGTATGGTTGATTTATTATAAGTTGTTCTATTTTTCCTATTTGTTGTTGCATGTAGTGGGCTTAAGAAATTTTTGGATTTCCCATTTTTCCAGCAGACCTGTTTGCCACTGGGGTATATAGGTACAATTTAAAAACCTGAAGCGACTGAAAAATATATTATTTTTGTGAGATTCGTCTCTTCTGAAACATTGTAAATGACAGTATTTTATTGAAAAATGCTCTCCCCTTCCTAACTATGCATACAAACAATCTCAATTACGTAAAACCTCCGTAAAAACTGACTATAATACTCTTCCCAGTCAGCATAAGAAACCCTGTGTAACTCAAGGGTGTAAAGGAATGCTTGGGCTCAGATGCTTCTCTGTTTGGTGATTATATTATATTGTGCATGTGCAGGCATGTAGTGTAAAAATGTGCATGCGTAGTTAAAGGTAGAACGTGAATGCTATAACCCCGACGGAAAGTGTAGGAGTAAACTTGCTGGCGCTTTGAAATGAAAACAACAGTTTTGGAACGCATTAAGGGATCAGGGAGCAGTGTGCTTAGACGAAAACTTTGGCAGAATTATTAGTAAGTTTAAAGTTGCCGCAGCGGCTCCTCTCACGATCCCCGCCTGCCGTGAGAGGAGCCGCCGCCGCGTCTTTGAACTTAAAAATACAATCCGAAAAGACATTAAGGGAGCTGGGAGCACAAAGAACTTTAGAAAAGATGTTCCTGAGCAATTTATTTATAGAAAACATCACCTGAAAACATCAATTTCTGGTGCGCGAGTGTTCTTACAGGGAAACAAAATCCTAAGCACGCATGCGCCGGGGCCCTACAGCTCACGGAAAACAGAACCAAGCAGGTAACAGTGCGCATGCGCGCTTAGGGTTTTATTATATTAGATACATACACATGTATATAAATATATTTATATCCTAAATGGAAAGGGCCAAATGATGGCTTCAAGTGATAATAACAATGCACAAAAGCATATTTCAGTAACATCAGTCCATCCCTTAATGCGGCAAAAGATGCCAAAAAATTTTTTTGGTAAAATAAGTGTTAAAAAGCCCATAATATCATCACGATAACAAAGTTGTATGCCTAATAAATGCTCACATCAACTATTGGAATGACATTAAAGTGTAGTATCGCTGACTGAACATAATATGTTAATTATAGCATCGCCTAGAACAAACTTAATAAAAGATTACATTACATTACATTACATTACATTAGTGATTTCTATTCCGCTTGTGCCTTGCGGTTCTAAGCGGATTACAAGTTAGATGTGTTCTAAATATAAAAACACAGGGCTCCTTTTACTAAGCTGCAGTAGCGTTTTTAGCTGCCCCCCACGCTACGCGGAAAAACTAATACCAGCTCAATGGAGGCGTTAGCGTCTAGCACGCACAGCAAAACCGCTAGCGCAGCTTAGTTAAAGGAGCCCACAGTGTCAATGAATCAAATTAAAATTAGCTGTACTCGTCGTTCTATTAATTCTAACTGGCTGCTCAAACCAGTAAAATACCAGAGCAGGGGAGTAGGCCGCAGGATTTAAAATAGTGGTAAATACAGAGTTGTGGCAGTCTTTCAAGAATCATTTGGATCGCAAGTGCTGTTAATATGTCAAATAAAGATTGATGTGTATCATCTAATTGTGAAGAAGGATGTGCTGAGCGTAAGATGGATAGCATAGAAACAAAATTGAATTGTTTGTTTTCAGAACTTTTTGGTTAGTTGACCATATCTATTGCCAGAAATTATTAATAAATGAGCATTCAAAGATCATTTGCACTTAGATGCCATCATTTTGATTACAATGCCAGCAAAATTTGGTATTAGCAATGTTTACTCTCTACTTTTTAACTGGAGTCCATATTGCCCTGTGGGCTAGAAAATATAGAGATTGAGACTGATAACTTTATACTCATAGAGGGGCATAATAAAAAATAAAGTTTAAGTCCCCTTTTGGCCTAGGCCCTGAACACTGAAAGTAGAAACAGGGAAAATGTCCATTCTCAAAAAAAAACGTCCAAAAGGAGGGTTTTTTTTGAGAATGGCCTACCTCTACATTCAGCTGTTTAAACGCACAGAGCACCACTACGTCTACACTTACAACACATTACCAACCAAAAAAACAGCCTAAGTCCCAAAGGCCCAAAACCAGACCTTCTAGGTGAAGGAGGGGCTAGTCCTTCGCCTAAAAGCTGGATTCTGTAACCAGTGTCTGTCAAAAAGAACACCGGTTACAGAATCCACCACCCCCCCCCCCCCCCAGCAACGTTTGTGGCAGGAGAGATGGCTCATTTCCCCTACCGCAATTGCCCAAACTGCCACCAACCGCAGCACTTCAGAGTGAGGATCGCGGCAGGAGAGATGAGCCATCTCCCCTGCCGCGATCCTCCCCGAAGTGCCGCGGTTCAGGGGATAGGGAATCGCCATCGCGGCAGGGGAGATGAGCCATATCTTCTGCCGCGATCGTTGCGGTGGTGGGTGGGCAGATTGCCAGGGCCGCTGAGCTGATCGCGGCAGCCGCGATCAGCTCAGCGGCCCCTTTTCGGCACTTATACCTGTTTTGACTTGGTCTAAGTCAAAACGTATAAGTGCCAACTAGGCAATCTGTTAAACCTTTTGGCTATACCTGCTGTACGACTAAGTCTAGGTCGGCCCACCTCCCACCCTTTCCCCTCCTCTAAAAACGCATCTTTTCGCTCTAGGCGTTTAGAGGCAGGGAAAAGGCCTAAGCTGGTTTTAGATACGTCTAAAACCAGCTTTGATTATCAGTACTTGGACGATCTGGCTTTTTGATCGTCCAAGTACCGATTTAGGCCACTTTTTAGATATCTTTTTGTTTTCATTATGAGTCCCCTAGTATTCCTAGTCTACATCCTCACCTTGTCTAAACCTACCTACTCCTTAGGACTTTCACAGGCACTGCCCCCCCCCTACCTTCCGGATGACCAACATTCCTTTCTTAGTGTTTTTTTCCTGGATATAGCTGCTCTTTCTTTCAGGTAGAATTCTTTTCTAACCATATCCTCTAGTTCCTATATAGGATTTCAGGAAGTCCTGAAGAAAATAACATAAGAATAGCCTTACTGGGTCAGACCAATGGTCCATCAAGCCCAGTAGCCCATTCTCACGTTGGCCAATCCAGGTCACAAGTACCCGGCGAAAACCCAAGGAGTAGCAACATTCCATGCTACCAATCCAGGGCAAGCAGTGGCTTCCCCCATATCTTTCTCAATAACAGACTATGGACTTTTCCTCCAGGAAATTGTCCAGACCTTTCTTAAAACCAGCTACGCTATCCGCTCTTACCACAACCTCTGACAACGTGTTCCAGAGCTTAACTATTCTCTGAGTGAAAAAATATTTCCTCCTATTGGTTTTAAAAGCATTTCCCTGTAACTTCATCGAGTGTCCCCTAGTCTTTGTAATTTTTGATGGAGTGAAAAATCGATCCACTTGTACCCGTTCTACTCCACTCAGGATTTTGTAGACTTCAATCATATCTCCCCTCAGCCTTCTCTTTTCCAAGCTGAAGAGCCCTAACCTTTTTGGTCTTTCCTCATACGAGAGGGGTTCCATCCCCTTTATCATCTTGGTCGCTCTTTTTTGAACCTTTTCTAGTGCTGCTGCATCTTTCTTGAGCTAAGGAGACCAGAATTGAATGCAATACTCCAGGTGAGGTCACACCATGGAGAGATACAGAGGCATTATAACATTCTTAGTCTTGTTAATCATCCCCTTTTTAATAATTCCTAGCATCTTGTTTGCTTTTTTGGTCGACACTATACATTGGGCCGGAAGTTTCATTGTATTGGCTACAAAGACACCCAGATCCTTTTCTTGGGCGCTAACCCCCAAGGTGGACCCTAGCATCTGGAAACTGTGATTTGGGTTATTTTTCCCAATGTGCATCACTTTGCACCTACCTTTAATTGACTCTCTCCCTAGAGACTTGAGTTTAATGTGGCTCTGCAATCCCTTTCCCTCTATGGGGATCCTGTCCAGGCTCTCTCTCCCTTTTAGGGCCCTAATTCCAACCTGAGATTTCTTTAGGTCTTCCTGTCATAAGAGTGCAATGGGTTTGACTGGTCACAGTGGATATGTGCACACATATGCGTGTGCTAGTACTCTAAAAATTTACATGCATAATGGATGCATAAATTTTAGTGCCCAGTTTATAGATCTGCTCTTTAAAATATTCCTGAACTTCCATTGCTCATTACTAAACAGATCATTCTGTCCAGAAAATGAAGGTGATGGGTTACGTGAATCTTGCCTAACTGAGCTAGCCAAATCACAAGAAATACTTGGAGTCTAAGGAGTTAGGAAACACTGATGTATACCATCTAAGTCTGTCCTGGAATTCCCCCTTGCCAGTCAAGTTTTCAGGATATGCACAATGAATATGCATACACTAATTTGCATACACTGCTTCCGTTATATGCAAAGCTCTTTATGCATATTTGTTGTGACTATCAAGGGGTACCCAGGACTGACAGATGGCCTACATCAGTTTCCCAACTCCTTAGACTTTGCTGTGATTTGGCTAGCTCAGTTAGGCAAGATTCACTCAACCTATCACTTTCACAGGCATGGCACTCAATGACCCACTGCATTATCAGAATAAATACCATCAAATGTTTATACATATGTGGTTAAAATGTTTTCTTTGAAACAGAAGACAAAAGTCACATCTTCCGTTGGTGTCAGAATAGAATTAGAAAAATGATATACTACTGTATCCTAGAGGGCCCTTCAGTGTGATACCTATAACGGGCTAGGAAATCAAGAGTAATGCCTTCATTTGGCTTGATAAACAGCTTGTTTGTATTCTCGATGCTGAGCTTTACAGATGGCCTAGGCAGAAGATGATCTGTTTGTGCCAAATTCTCTCTGCCTCTCGGGCTTGTCTTTTTAATAACTGAAGGCTGCAACAGAACCTTAGGGGGAAAAAGCCCCCCCAGAACTTTCAGCAGGGCGAGATCATTCATGATATTAATCACAGATGCACGAGATTCCAAAGCATGGCCTGAAACAGCACAGGTAATGAGTCAAAATCAATCAAATGGTCCTGAATCCACAAGGTTAAGGAGGGAATGCTCGTTTAAATTCTAGGAGAATTTCATCCTCTTCTCAACTTTCTTAAAAGTCTGAAGCAGGAAATTGTCCACAAGTAAGGAAAAGAAGGTTGCTTGTCTGTGGACAGTAGGATAATGAAGTCACACTTGGTTTAGTCTTCCATGAGCTTTTGGTATGGACTATACCCATAGCTGAGAAGAAAGCACCCTTAATCACCTGAAGTATATGGGCCTGCATAGTAAGTCTCAGATCCAGATATACCCCTCCAGCACTGCCTCAGCGTTTTTTACCCCTCAACCCTGAGTGGTGTCACCCGGGGGGGGGGGGGGGGGGGGGGGCAGGGCAAGCAGTAGTCTGGCTGCCAAACAGCAACTCCAGGAGGGTCTCTTCTGGTTCACCTGGGAACTGGAGCAGGCAACAGCAGATGGTAGCTGTCAGCAGCAGGTCAGAACATAAGATCATAAGAATAGCCTTATTCTGTCAGGCCAATGGTCCATCAAGCCCAGTAGCCCGTTCTCACAGTGGCCAATCCAGGTCCCTAGTACCAAAAATCAAGAAGTAGTAACATTCCAGCATCTCAAAGAAGAGCAAGATTCCGGAACCCCAGTGAGAGCAACATTCCAGAGCTGAGATTGTGATGTCATAATGCCTCATTCCACAGTGCCTCAGAGCCAACCTCATCAGTGATGTCACAATGGATTGATTGTCCTATACTTGGCTCACTTAAGAGCATAAGAACAACCATGCTGGGTGAGAGCAAAGGTCCATCATTACCAATAGCTCATTCTCACGGTGGCCAATCCAGGTCCCTAGTACCTGGCCAAAACCCAAAGAGTAGCAACATTCCAGCATCTCAAAGAATAGCAAGATTCCGGAACCCCAATGAGAGCAACATTCCAGAGCTGACATTGTGCCTCAGAGCCAACCTCATCAGTAATGTTACAATGGCTTGATTGTCCTATACTTGGCACACATAAGAGCATAAGAACAGCCATACTGGGTCAGACCAATGGTCCATCCATCACAGTAGCCCATTCTCACAGTGGCCAATCCAGGTACCTAGTACCTGGCCAAAACCCAAGGAGTAGCAACATTCCATACTACCGATGGTTTTAAAATATTTCCCTGTAGCTTCATCGAGTGTCCCCTAGTCTTTGTCATTTTTGACGCAGTGAAAAATCGATCTTATTTGTACCCGTTCTACTCCCCTCAGGATTTTGTAGCCTTCAATCCTATCTCCCCTCAGCCGTCTCTTTTCCAAGCTGAAGAGCCCTAACCGTTTTAGTCTTAACAGAAGCAAGAATTCAGTATTACTAATAACTCTTCTGCTGCCAGCTCCTTTCAGTGTTTTTCAGAGGACCTAGAATATTCTTTTAACATATTCAGCCAATCTTTTGCTGCCTGTAGCTCAAGTATAGCTGTTTCCCTCCTGGTTGTTCCTTACACTAAAATTTGTAGGCACAGCCGTACCACCTGTACTTCTACTTTCTGTTAGGTGATGCTCTTACTTAAAGACCTAGCAGTATGGCATATTTTTTCATAAGCAGTCATAAGTTGACCACTGCGTTAGCTGACTCACTTCCAGTGAAGCTCTTATCATTAGGGCCTGTCAAAACTTGATAGGGCCTGCTGGGAATTGTTAGTGCCTGTTGGGAGCTGAGTTTCTTATCAGTGAAGCTTCCAAAACTAGTACATCTGGTCTGTCTGACTGGAAATTGAACTTTCGCATATTGATAACATGGTGATGTATCTTTCTTTTACTAATAAATGCTATATTTAATTTTAAAAGGAGCCAGAGTGTGCTATTCTGACTACAAGAGAAAGTCAGTAGGTTAAAGGATTTTGTGCTAACTTCTTGTCCCAGTTACACTTAGGCAAAACACTGGTGGAAGTGGTCAACCACCTGAAATGAATGTTAATGTTTTGCTTGGTGGTTGTTATGGTGGTTCAGGGTCCAGAACTAGCCCACCTGGGGACCGAGCTCATCCATTCATCTCTCCCTTTGTGTTTCCTTCACCAGCAAGCATATCTACAATTATAATCTAATCTAATCTAATCTAAACCTTAAATTTATATACCGCATCATCTCCATGAGAATGGAGCTCGACACGGTTACAAGAACTTAAAATAGTGGGTAGAGAAGAAGAAAAAGGATTACATGAACTTATGTGTAGAAGGGGGGAGAGAAAGGGGGGAAGGATAGAGCTACAATTTGCTGAAAAGCCAGGTTTTCAGTTGTTTGCGGAATAACTGAAGGGAGCTCAGGTTCCGCAGCGGGGTGGTGAGGTCTTTCCAAAGACCTGTGATTTTGAAGAGAAGGGATTTTCCCAGTTTGCCTGAATAGTGGATGCCGCGTGGAGAGGGGAAGGCTAGTTTAAGCCTTTGGGCAGTTCTGGAGGAGTCAGGACTGGAGGAGTTGAAAGACAGTGGGATAAGAGGAGGCAGGATTCCGTGAATGATCTTGAAAGCCAGGCAGGAACATTTGAAATGGATTCTGGAGATTATTGGGAGCCAATGAAGTTTGGCAAGGAGTGGGGAGGCATGGTCAGACTTGCGTTTTGAGAAGATCAGTTTGGCTGCAGTATTCTGGATTAGCTGGAGTCTTAGAATACTGTTCCTCACAGTTAAATTTACAGGCTGACAAAATTTCAGTTTCAGCTTTGGTAATCTGCCTTTGATTTTGGCTGAAAATGCCAATGCACTTTTGGTTCTATGCTAGAGAGTGACACGGTAACCATTACCGCAGTGATACTGCTGTAATGGGGACCATGTCAAAGAACTGCCTGGTATTACAGCAGTATTGGTGGACCATTCTGTGGTATTGCCATGGAGACAAACTGGTAGTCTAGTGGCTTCTTTGGAGGTAAGAAAGTTCCAGAATCTTTTCTGCCCTCTCCTGAAGCTTGACTTGCCGCTATAGATATTTTCAAAATGGCTGCCAAGACTTCATGCGGCAGCCTAGAAATACTTCCACAAATCTCATGAGGCTGCCGCATGAAGTCTTGGCAGCCACTTTGAAAATGTCTTTAGCAGTGAGTCAAGCTTCTACAGAGGGCATAAAAGACTGGGGATCTTTCCTGCCTTCAAAGAGGCCACTAAACCACTAGGATTTTAAAGGTAAGTCTCAGGAGGGCAACAGAGAGGAGGGGGAAGGGGAGCATAGAAAGGGCAGGGCAGAGATGTCAGTGACACGAAGGGGAAAGATGACAGGGCAGAGCAGGGGAGAGGTGCCAGACCAAGGAAGGGAAGGGGAGAGGTGCTAGACCAGGGGGATAGGGAGGAAGTTAAGCTCCTTTGGTTCAAGGGAGGGAAAGAGTGGAGCTTGTTCCTGTTTGGGGGCTAGGCTGGGCCAGATCAGTTTCAGCTTGAACTTTGTGCTTCAGCTGAAACTGAGTGGTAAATTACAGCTGCAGATTTAGTTTTGGCCGCCCTCTAGTTAAACTCACCCATCAGTTTCCCTCTGTGTGGTACTGAAAGGGTTAAAATAGCTAACTATTCCAATTCCAAAGAAAGGGGGAGGGGGGCGTGGACTATCAAATAAATTGTGTAGTGAGTGACTCCAGCAATAGAGCAAGTACACACATAAGACTTGGCAGGTACCAAAATAAGCCTCCCAGTTAGCTAACCTAGAGAGAAAGAGAGTAGAAAAAGAAAACTCACCAATGTGCAATGAATTATAGGGGGCGATAAAAAAAAGTTTACTTAGCTTTGTGTAACAGCACAAATGCATTCATCATTTCTTCTATATCTGGCCAATCAAGGGAGCCCCACATGAAGCAGTGATCACTTTGGCCCTGGAACTCTTTGGTGTGTTCAAGGCAAAGCTCTGTGCATCTGGACGTGTGGGGCTACGATTTACCTACATTAGTTTTACACTATCTGATGAGTTTGGTTGAGATGCTTTTTATCACATGGCATTCTGGAAGGTCTTAACTAAAAGTAGCTTTGAGAATCATTGCCTGATTCTTCCTGCAAATCCTTGACCATCTCTCTCTCCCTACTAGTGCTGCCCGATTCACGTCAGAGGAGGGGTGGGACCGCGACAGAGGAAACAGCTCTGAAGAAGTACAAAGATCGCTATCACCGCGATCTTGTTTGCAGGCTATTCCTGGAAGGTAAACAGTGCGGTGAGGCCAGGGGAAGCGGAAGGCAAGGGGGAACATGCAGACCTTCCGGGTGGGAGTGAGCAGTCCTTCGGGGTGGGACAGGCAGGCAGGCCTTCAGGGGGAACAGGCAGGCAGGTCTTCAAAGGGGGGGGACAGGTCTTCAAGGGGGGGACAGGCAGGCCTTCAGGGGTGGGATAGGCCTTCAAGGGGAGGGACAAGCCTTCAAGGGGGGAGGCAGGCCTTCAAAGGGGGGGACAGGTCTTCAAGGGGGGGGACAGGCCTTCAGGGGTGGGATTGGCCTTCAAGGGGGGGACAGGCCTTCAAAGGGGGAGGGCAGGTCTTCAAGGGGGGAACGGGCCTTCAGGAGGGACAGGCAGGCCTTAAGGGGTGGGGTACAGACCTTTAAGGGGGGAGACAAGCCTTCAAGGGGGAAACAGGCCTTCAGGGATGGTGGCACAGGCCTTTAGGGGTGGGGTGCAGGCCTTCGGGGGGGGGAGACCTTCAAGGAGGGACAGACCTTCAGGGGAGGGAGTCCTGGTATAGAAGTACACGGAGGGAGGGAAGGGGGGGTTCAAAGAGATATGCATATGCCGGACTTTGGGGAGGAAGAAATGGGTCTGAAAATAGAGGAGAGGGAGAGAGATGATGGACAATGGGATTTAGGGAGGGAAGGAACAGAAAGCTCTACGAACGTGGAGATGATGCGGTATACAAACCTAAGGATTAGATTAGATTAGATTAGAAAGGGAGAGAAGTTGGATGCAAGGTATGGTGTGGAGGAGTGGATAGAGATACTGGATAGGAGGGTAGTTTGGAAAAGAAAGGGAGAGATGGTGGACCCTGGGGTGGTGGGGAAGGAGGGAGAGATGCTGGATGAAAGGGTAGTTGAGAAAAGGTGGATCTGTGGAGGGAGACGAAAAAAAGAAGAGATGCCAGACCTCCAGGGAAGGGAAACGGAAGGGGAGGACAGAGATAGAAGATGGATGGTCAGCAGGGATAAAGAAGAAAGGAGACCCTGGCAAGCAAGTTATCAGAAGACAACTAGAGCCTAAGACCAACAAAATTTGAATAATGACCAAACAACAAAAGGTAGAAAAACTAATTGTATTTTCTGTTTTGTGATTACAATATGTCAGGTTTGAAATGTGTATCCTGCCAGAGCTGGTGTTAGACCGCAAACATGAGCTAGGATTTAACAGAGAGAGGAACAGTCTTTTTTGTTTGTTTATTTTGTTTACACCACAGCGCCAGTGTGGTTAGGAGAAGGCAAAGGGGGTGAAGAGGCTGAAAATAAACCCACTAGGATGTTTGAAAAAAAACCCACCCAATTGGGTAGAAAAATCGAATCGAATCAAAAACCAATTCAATAGGCTGAATCGAATTGATTCAAAATTTTTTTTCCTGAATTGGGCAGCACTACTCCCCACACCAGGGGTGTCCAACCTGCGGCCCAAGGGCCGCATGCAGTCCTGTGAAGTATTTTGTGCGGCCCCGGTCAAGGGCGGGTGTTTACTGTCTTCCCAGCTCCCTCCTCTGTCTTGCTGCAGCGTTTATGTGGCCCCAGAAACATTGTTTTCGGCCAATGTGGCCCAGGGAAGCCAAAAGGTTGGACACCCTTGCCCTACACCCTCTAAATGCGTGCACTAAAATCATTCATTTTTATGACTTTCAAAGACACTGAATACAAATACAGTAAAACCTTGGATTGCAAGTAACGAGTACATACAGTATACACGCGTCACATCATCACAACTGAGCCGATGGCTCTTCTCTCTCTGATGCTGCGGGAGTGTAGTGACTGTACTAAACGAGCAAAGTCTTGCAATACGAGTACATACAGTATACACGCGTCACATCATCACAACTGAGCCGATGGTTCTTCTCTCTCTGACGCTGCAGGAGTGTAGTGACTGTTCTAAATGAGCGAGGTCTTGCAATACGAGTACGCATAATATTTTGTATTAAAGTTTTTGGATTGTGGAACGAATCGTCTGAGTTTCCATTATTTCCTATGGGGAAATTCGCTTTGATAAAGGAGTGCTTTGGATTACTAGCATGCTTCTGGAACAAATTATGCGCGCAAACCAATAATTTACTATATAACCCAGACATGGGCAACTCTGATCCTTGAGGGCTGCAATCCAATCGGGTTTTCAGGATTTCCCCAATTAATATACATTGAAAGCAGTGCATCCAAATAGATCTCATGCATTTTCATTGAGGAAATCCTGAAAACCCGATTGGATTCCGGCCCTCAAGGACCGGAGTTGCCCATGTCTGGTACCAATCAGTGTTGTCATTTTTGCTTCATACAAATATATCCCCCTCCCCCCCCCTTTTTTTTACAAAGCTGCGCTAGTGGCTACCACTATAGTAACTGCCCAGAAGCAGATAGGGATTTTAAAGGCTGCGGGGCTTTTGCCGCATGGAAGCCGCCAGTGCGGCTTTGTAAAAGAGGGGTTAATTTGTTAGAGCAATGTTTAATGCCAGCAAGCTAGGAACCAAATTCAGAGGCTACTGACTGCTAACAGATGGATTTTGCTTCTATTAATGAAACAGTTAAAAAAACAAAACAAAATACTCTTCTTTCAACCAAACATACTATATAGAGACTATTTATTTTTCTTAATTAAATCTTTAATTTAATTAAATTCAAAGCTTTGATTGCAATAGTGTTCTTGGCAGAGGACACTACTACTTAATGTGTTATATATTTTGCTTTGAACTAGGCTTCTTAAACATCACAGGAAGTACAGGAAATATCTTTTAATAAAACCCACTGCCAGGGCACTTTTAATACTGCATACAAGAATGGGAATTTGTGGTCTGTTAATAATAAATGGATTAAAAATCTATGTCTGATAAACTTTCCCAACAGCAGCATACCTTGCGGGGTGGGAACCCAGAGAGGAGCACCTCTTCCTCCGAATGGAGCCCCCACACTCCTCCAGGCAATGGGAGGATGCTCAGAGCAGCCATAGGGCCATGGCATGTCTGTATGCAGCCTCTGGACCTCTGACCTGGAACAGGAAGTTGAAGTCAGAGGGGGTGGGGACGGCAGAGCCGACAACCATGTGCAGGTGGACTGCAGCCCCGCAACCACTCCAGTACTCCCCAACTCCCTGCACCTAGGACAGACCACCCCCCTTCGCTCCACCCTTGGTACGCTACTGTTTCCCAAAGCTTCTAAGGTTTTGCCTATGGACCTTTTTAGGAGGTCTATAATGGAAATTTTGAAAATTCCTTCTGATTTTATTCCTCCTATTAATAAAATTTATTTGCCAATCAAAACTGTGACCCAGGGAGACAGGGAAGGAGAAAAGGGAGGATAAACACAGATGTATGTTAATAATACATATATTAGCTATACTGGAGCAATCCATAGCAGTTGCTAATGAGAGAGCAACATTATTAGTTTCTTTTGTCTTTGAATGGGATTTGAACATGGTTCCTAAGGTTATATTTTAAAAATTCTCTGTTCTTTTAGGGGGGGGGGGGGGGCAGAAAATTTGGATTTACCCTGTCACCAAGAAGACTCAAGAATGGAGAAAAATGTTCATATCTATGAGATAACAAGACAAAAACTTATCAGCAACTTTTATTTGAGCATACCCTTGAAAATGCCTAGTTCATTATGTGGGGCCTAAATACTGTATATTTTTACTCCCTAGAACAGTTGAAGGCTTTTCATGAATTAAAGAAAATTGTGTAAAGAGTTATATTGGAATTAGAATTGATAAGGAATGAATGGATCATCACATTTAAGCCCTTTTGGTTTGCTTGTACTGAAAGGTCACTTGGGCACACAAAGTCAGAGGCATGAAGAAAGTACAAGAGTTTTATTTACAGCATGCTGGACTTTTGTGCAGTGAGCAGCCTGCTTACGAGAGTGCCAGAAACAGGACATGCACGGTCTTTTATGTCCTTTTCACAAACTAATATATGCAAAATCTACAACTTCTCATTTGTTACTTCTATAACTTTTCTACAATTATTATTGGTCCTAAGCCAGCACTTGTGATAGGTTCAGGGGTATAACTTATAGTCCTATAGGAAGCTAGTTCATTTACCTGCTTATCTAAGCCTTGCAGTTCTAACTGTTACATGTTCAGGAGGGCAGGGTACATCATAGCTCAAACTCTTATCTATTTAGCTTACAATGTGGTAAGGCAGGGACATACATTTCAAGCAGATGATGTCAGCAGATTGTACACTGTTTCCAGAGCAGTATTTCAAACAACAGTTAACCATTTCATGACCCTACATTACGAATGTGATTTATGAGTTTTCTTACTTATTTTCTTTGTCCACTCCCCCATTTTTGTGGTCTTAAACCAGCTACGCTATCTGCTCTTACCACATCCTCTGGCAACACATTACAAAGCTTAACTATTCTCTGAGGAAATTTCCACAGTCTGTTATTGAGAGAGACATGGGGGAAGCCACTGCTTGCCCTGGATCGGTAGCATGGAATGGTGCTACTCCTTGGGTGTTGGCCAGGGACTAGTGACCTGGATTGGCCACCGTGAGAATGGGCTACTGGGCTTGATGGATCATTGGTCTGACCCAGTAAGGCTATTCTTATGGTCTAATAAAGAGAAAAAGTTGTTGCTTAAAATGGAATTTTTCATTTTATACTTAGTTTTCTTTTCTGGGTTGCTTGCAACAAGCGATTGTCTTGTGATTCAAATTTGAAATTCTAATAAAGCTAAAAATAACTGGATTAAGAATAAAAAATGTCCATATGCAAATCTGTATACAAATGATTTTCATCAATGGTATCTGTTCCCAGTTTTAAACCCATGCTGTTTTCAGGTAGTGTATTTTCAAATGAGGCTGCCTTCTTTAAATTTGGGGTTTCTGGTAATGGGCCACCCACTCTGTGACATACCCCCCCTCAAACCAAGCATATGTGAAGGTTTTCCCCACCTCGGTCTGCTCTCTGCCATATAACTATACCATTCCCCATACTGCCACAGTTTTTCTTCAGGTTGGGCAAGAGGGCAATTTTCCCTACTGTGGTTGGTTAACTTGCACAATTTATTTATTTAAAAATTTGTATCTCACAATATCCAACAATTCTGCATGGGTAACAACAATACATATATAATAAAATAAACAAATAAAATAAAAAATACTATTTCATTGTAAGAAAAAAAAAGGCACAATTCAATGCAAGTCACGACAATGCATACAAGATAAAATAACAAACAAACTAAAACAACATGTTATTCTGCCTTGATCGGAAACTGCATTGTCTTTGTGGCTAAGTCATCTTCCTGAGCTGGCTGAAAGGGGCTAAGAGCTAGTTGAGCCTTCTTCCTATTTAGGGCTTCATTTGAGCTTTTCTACGGTTTCTACCAAGGAGAAGTCTGTGCAGGCGATTTTTTTCTGTTCGAGGCAGAGGAGGGTGCTTTGGTACTTGATTTCTGGTTTGGAGGACTATCCAGTTTTTGACCCTTCCCAGGTTCCTTAGGGCCTAACAGGGTGTGCATCCCATACCTCAGGGTTACCTGACCTAGACATTCCATGAGTGGGCAATCCCTTTTCAAGTGTGTTGTTTGATTAGCTTTTGAAGGTGACCTTTCTTCCTCAGATCCTGTTAATTCAATAAAAAGGTATTACATTTTATTTCTTTTAATTCTGTGTAGTATCTCAACCAGTCAATTAACATGGCTACCACACCTTTTCACTTCTTACTTAAGAAACAGGTCTTTTTCCATGCATACTCTCAGTGTTCCATCATTTACCATGTGGTGTCCCATAAGGATCTATTCTTTCCCCCTCACTTTTTAATATTTCCCATAGTCCTCTAGCAATTCTAATTCAGGATACTAATATTAAGACCTTCTATAATGCTGATGATATGCTTTTCCCCTTCCCACTTCCCCTCTGTCTCCAAATCTTCAACCTTTACAGTCTTGCCCATCTAAACTAGCCTTATGGCTTCATTCCCATAATCTCGTGCTTAATCCTGAAAAAGCCGTTGCATGCTGGATCTCTTATTCCTTCACTAGTTGACATTCCCATCCAACCAACAGATTCTCTCTATTAGCTGGATATTATCATTGATTCAGCATTGTCATTTGTCAAACAAATATCACATGTACTGAAGATTGTTTTATTCTCTCTTTGCTAACTTCATACACTTCTCAACTTTCTCTCTCCCACCAATTTGCATACACTGGTTCAGGCTTTTATTATTTCACGACTGGACTACTGTAACTTTGTCTATGCAGATATCACAAAAAAATCAATTACGGAGACTGCAGACACTCCAGAACACCGCTGCATGATTTTTTTACTCAGGCTTGTAAGACAGATCATGCAATCCCTGTACATTACCTTGACTATCTGTGTCTTATTGATTCCACTTTAAAATTCTTTGCTTAGCTTTTAAAACTTATCACTAGAGGACTCTGTTCTATCTTCATCTATTATTCCCTACACTCATCACCAGCCTCTTTGTTCACTGGATGTTCAATGTCTTTGCTCTTCCTTCCTCAAAGTTGGCTATGAACCCACTTGCAACTCCGCTTCCTTCTTTCTGCACTCCTGCATTCTGAAACTTCTTTCCTCTGGTTTTAAATATTACTAAAGACATATTGGGCTAGATTCACTAAGGCCACGGATCGGATCCGAATCGTGGCCGGGGGGCTGATTCATGAAGCGCCCTCATGCAAATGAGGGCGATCAGAATCACGACCCCAATCGACCATACAGATCGCTCTCTAGTGATCCTGACACATGTGCAGACCATCTTCTTACTTTTTCACTTTACTTTGCGAGCCCGTAGTTTTAACCCGCAGGTTAAAACCACGGGCTTGCACTGCAGGGAAGAGCAGGAGAGTTGGGGCAGAGAGCAGGAGATCAGGGCACAGAGCAGAAGCAGAATTGGGGCAGAGAGCAGGAGATCAGGGAAGAGAAATCAGGGTTTTGCTCAAGCGACTGGTCCTCACCAGTTGCTTGCTTGTTTTTTGGATCAGCCAGCCCAGTTGGTGTGCCTTCTTTAGTTTAATGAATCGCATCCTTCCTACTTTGCATGCCATTTCCCCTCATTTGCATGCACGGATCGGAGGATGATCAGCTACGAGGTTAGTGAATCGGGTCGGAGGAAAATTGAGTTGCAAAGTGCTTGGGACATGATCGGTGTCCTTAGTGAATCTAGCCCATTACAGGAAGTAAGGGAAACTCGCTTAATTGATTCCCCCCTCCCCCTGAGGCCACCAGCGCTGCTCCACCTCACCCCACCACATCCCAAAAATACTCCCTCACCCCCGAGGCCACTGGCGTGCTTCCCCCCCCCGAGAACCATCATCACTCCCCCGCTCGTGAACGCCTCCCCTTCCCCCCTGCGAACCGGCATCGCCCGCCCAAACACAAGCCCTTACCCCGATCTGGCACTGGCACGCAGCACCAACCCACAGGACATGCATCTGTGCATGCTCAAGGCCTTCTGGCTCCCACTCTCTCTGAGATTCTCAGGGAGAGTGGGAGCCAGAAGGCCTTGAGCATGCGCAGATGCTCAAGGCCCAGCCCAAGCAAGAGGGAGGATCTTTGGGCACTGGCATGTCCTGTGGGTTGGTGCTGTGTGCCAGTGCCAGATCGGGGTAAGGGCTTGTGTTTGGGTGGGCGGGCGGGCGGGCGATGCAGGTTCTCAGGGGGGGGGGCACTCGCAAATCGAGTCAACGCCCAGTTTGCGAGGCACAATTTGCTTGAGTGTTTTGCTCGTCTTGCAAAACACTCGCAAACATTACTCACAAACCGAGGTTTGACTGTATTTTGAATTGACATTTAATATAACACAGCAATAAAGAATACCAGGGGATGGAAGTGACCAGAGCAGTTCAATCCATTCATTAGTCTTTTTGATTTTATTGCTTTTAACTTTGAGTATGTGGCTTCTGTCCTTCTTTTCTTTGGCATTCCTTTCTATCTTTTAATTTTTATTTTGATTATGTAAAACGCCACAACCTATTTTCCGAATTTGGCGGTATATTAAGCCTAACTAATAAACATAACATAAACCCATGGAGGGTAGACAGATGTGAGCGATCAACCTGATACTCAGCCAGAATCAATGGAGCCGGTGCCAATCTTGATACATTTTGCAGAAAACAGTGAGGAAATAATACAGATTAGTGGATTCAAGACATCCTGTATAAAAAGGAGGAACATTTCCAGCTATACCAGTGGGAATCCCAGGGAAAGTTCAAAGGAAGAACAGATTTATTTATGTATATATTGTTTGTGTATTAAATAACTCAGTAAAGTTTTTGTTGCAACATCGCAACTATGTGAGGACTCTTGGGGAAAAAAGGAACTCCTCTCACGCCTAGGACTATGAAACAGAAGTTTCCCCTTTAAATCCCCTTCCCCATCAGAAAACCCATAGAATTCATTGAATGTAGACCTCTAACACCTCTGCATTTGACCTTGCCCCGCCCTCTCAACACAGAAATAGCCAGAAGAGTTTAATTGTGTATCCTCCCTTTCTTATTCTTCAAAACAGCTAATAGTGTAGCTGATTTGCATAAAGATTGAGGGAACATGCACATCATCAAATTTATTAATAAAGAACACACTTATATTTGAGGGGCTGACAAAAATACAACTATTTTGCTTCAGGAATAAAATAATCCCCCCCAAAAAAGAAAGAGGTTTTGTAGTTGCTATAGTATAGGGGGTAATTTTATATGTGAGCAACCTCTTATGTGCCTTGATGTTACCAGGGAGCACTTATTCTGTAACTGCATCTGGGTCCCAGCATCAGTGTCTTATATTCTGGTACCTGCAGTTATACTAACCTTAGATCTGACTAACTGAGCTTGACTAAAAGCACCAAGAGTTTGCATAATTTATAGTAGTCTATATGAGGACCCGCTGAAAAGTTCTCAGCTCAACCAAGAAGAGAATGATGTGATATGAAATTTAAAAAAGTGTTAAGAAAAGTGTGGAATAACTTACTACTGCTACTATTAATTATTTCTAGAGTGCTACCAGATGTACGCAATGCTGTATAGTGTCATAAATAACTTGTTAAGTTTCATGGCTCCACATCATTCTTAGTTGGGCTGAGAACTTTTCAGCAGCTCCTTATAGAAATTGGAAAAGGGATCTAATGCTAGGTGGGGGCATCTGATGAAAGACCTGTGGTCATATACTCTGGGAAGGAGCAGGGCCAGCATTAGAGGGTGGCCACCAGGGGACTTGCCCTGAACCCCATGCAGGGTTATCATATGGTTCCAGAAAAAGGAGGATGGATTGAGACATCCAGGTTTTACTTCCATTGAAAGCAATGGAAGTAAAACCCAGATGTCTTAATCTGTCCTCTTTACTGGCATTGCTTTTAATGGTAAGTAAAACCTGGATGTCTCAATCTCTCCTCCTTTTTTCTGGAGCCATTTGGTAACCCTACCTATGCCACATGGGGGAAGGGGTAAAACGCGGACCTGACGGACCTTGCGGATCTAAGCCCGCACGTCCTTAAAAATCTGAGGTCCGTGCTGCTTGTAGTTAGTTTCTAGCTCTGATAGACCTCGGTGATAATTTAGCGCTGACGGATCCATCTCAGCATAGGGAGGGAAAAGTATTAGGATCCGTCAGCGCTAAAATGTCACTGAGGCTAGTGCTGGAGCGGCTCTAAAACGAATCCTTTAAACTGGTTTCCTGCAGCCCCTGTAAATCGGCTCTGACAGACCTCGATGACATTGTAGCACTGACGGATCCGTCAGTGCTAAATTGTCACCGAGGTCTGTCAGAGCCAGAAACTAACTACAAGCGGCACGGACCTCAGATTTTTAAGGACGTGCCGGTTTAGATCCACAAGGTCTGTCAGGTCCGCGTTTTACCCCTTCCTGCCACAAGGGACCCTAAGCCTCACCTCAAGCAGAGGGAAGCATAGCCTGAAGAGGGGTGGCTTTGGGATCTCCTTCCCAGTTTCTGCCCTGGGTCCTTGCCTATGTAATACCAGCCCTAGGTAAGGGGTGGGGAAGCATGGGGACATGCATGAGTGATGGATGGAAGAGCTCCTTTCAAACAAAAAGGCAGTCGGCAGTCCTTAACTGAAAGCTTCAGACGCCTCTTCACTTAATGTTCTTATGTTAATTGAAGGAATCAAACAAATATATAACAATATGATACAAAAAGATATTCTTTACAATCAAATTCACAATAAAACATTTGCATAAACATTTTATCATTCCTCCAAAATATATTTTAATATATCTAAACCACTTTTCCCCTATATCCCCCCTCACCACTCCATACATATATATTAAAATCATTCCAATTTCCCTCCCTACCCCAGAATGAAAGGCAACACAAAACACCAAATAAACAGGGAGAAATTATCTTATTCTGAGGTGCCAGAAGTGGTGGACTATATCTGCCCAGGATTGCAGCACTCACCTAACAGCCCGAGTCAGAGCGTCGGGAGCAGATCTCTGCAGGCACTTGCGGGGATAGCTGCCCTGACGTCACGCGGGTCCTTTCATTGCCAGTGAAAGGGACGCCGCGACTGCACTTCCCTGGAGAAATTATCTTATTCTGAGGTGCCAGAAGTGGTGGACTATATCTGCCCAGGATTGCAGCACTCACCTAACAGCCCGAGTCAGAGCGTCGGGAGCAGATCTCTGCAGGCACTTGCGGGGATAGCTGCCCTGACGTCACGCGGGTCCTTTCATTGCCAGTGAAAGGGACGCCGCGACTGCGGCGCGTGGCCGCAGGGCGTGGCCAAAGGGGCGTGCCCTAAGGGGCCAGCCCCTTGGAGACTCTGGGAGACAAGGGAAGCAGCACTAATTGTATGTATTCTTGAATTACTATGGGGAAAAGAAAGGGGAAACCAAAAGTATCAACACCTAATTTGCCTGGTCCCATAGAGAGACACCTTGTTTCAACCAGTGCCTTGGGCCAAAGTCAGGGAGCTGACTCGCTATCAGGGGCGTCTCTTAGTCCCCCAGGAAGAACTCCACCGCCTCCACCAAATGTTCCAGTAGGTTTGGATCCTAACTCAGGTTCCAGTTCTCAACCTGTTGGAGTACCTGTGCAACAGGGGTTGTCCTCATTAATTTATGGGGCCATACCTAAAGCCTTATCATTTCAAGATGCACTTGCAAGAGACTCCCAGGTAGAGCCACAGGAAGTTACGCTTAAAGATCTATGGCAAATAAATATTAGAATGGAGGGGTTATTAAAGTCAGTGGTGACTCAAGATGTAAGATTTTCGCAGGAGGTAATTGATAAGTTGGAAAATGTTGATTCTAATTTAAAAATTATGGAAAAATGTATTAGAACAACTGAGTCTCATGTGGTTACATTGCAAGCAGTGACCTCAACAACTGTTAAAGATTCTCATATTACTCATATGAAATTTGAGAAAATGGAAAATTTACAAAGAGCAAAAAACCTACGGTTAGTTAATTTCCCAAGAACTCAATTACTATCCCCAGAAATATTGATTCGGAAATACTTTAAGGAAATATTGGGATTAACTGATGCAGAGAACTTGCCCATAACTAATTTATATTACATTCCTCAGAGAAAGAAAATTCCCATAGAAATGGGTGTAGATCAGTTGGAACAAATTGATTTTGATCTAACTGGTTTTTTGGAGGACTCTCAAGATAGAATTCAAACTAGATCTACCCTATTGATAACATGTGCAAGAGAAATAGATAAATCTTTAATAATGAAAGCTTATTTTCGGAATAAGTAAGTGAAATTTTGTGGTGATAATGAACTGATTTTTCCAGATGTGGCCCAAGCCACGCAATTGAGGAGAAAAGCTTTTTTAGCTTTGAAACCAAGAGTGTTGGCTTTGGGAGCCACCTTTTATTTAAAATTTCCTTGTAAATGCTTAATTACATTTAAAGATATTGAATATGTATATTGGGACTCGATTCAGTTGGAACAATTTTTACAACTTAATGAAGTTAGTTAGACATCACGTGAATTAATATTTGGAGTTTAAAATATTGATGCACCATTAATGTTGATCTTTGATCAAGGATTATATTGATATTGATTGATTTCTTTAGATTACTAGGATACTTTCTCCCATTTATGTGGACTTGAGGAACTAGTGAGATGTCTTATGTTAGTAATAGTTATGTTTTACTTGTGATTTTCCTTTCTTTATTATTATCTGTATAAATGATGATGAAAACTTGATAAATAAAATTAAAAAAAAAACCACACCAAATAAACAAAAATAAATAAATAAATAAAAAAAAAAACAACATTTATTTAAATCTAATATAAAGTATTAAGAATCATACTTCTAGCTTTCGAGGATAATTTTTGTATATAAGGAACCCAGATTTTGTAAGGCAGTGGTTCCCAACCCTGTCCTGGAGGGTTTTCAGGATAGCCCTAATGAATATGCATGAGAGAGATCAGCATATAATGGAGGTGGCCAGGCACGCAAATCTGCTCCATGCATATTCATTAGGGCTATCCTGAAAACCCGACTGGCCCGGTGGTCCTCCAGGACCAGGGTTGGGAACCAGCGACCTAGGGAAGAAACGTGAATTTCCAACAGTCGTCGGCAAGCGCAGCTAGTTTGTAACCACAAATGTAAATAAAATCTTGTCGCTCAGCAGAAACAGTCGATCACGCAGGGAGGAACCCTTGGAAGAGGTGGTTTTCCTTTCTGTAATAGAAGATTGTAAAATCAGTGGTGACCCGCGTGAGGAAAGGACTAAGGAGGCAGCCGGAGAATAGAATCCCGCTCCGTTTTCCCGGCTAGACTACCTGAGGGACCGGGGGAGAGTTAGGAGAAGGGGGCTGCGAGCTAGAGGAGGCTGAGGGGAAGGAAAGCCGGGCGAGAAGTTCGAGCTGTTCAAGGGAAAGAGCCGAAGAAGAGCTCAGAATGCGGGGAAATATGGGCTGAAGAGAAAGTGGCGAGGAAGGAGGTCGGGTAGGTGTGAGCGTGGCAGAAGGAAAGCAGATGGAATGAGATTTGCTTTGAGAAGAGGCTTAAACAAAACAACGGGTTTTCCAGAGCGCGAGCGGCTATAGGGCAGGTCTGGCAGTTGGGAGGCGTGTCCCTGCCCCGCCCCTTCGCTTTTGGACTCGGCGCAGCGTCGGCGGCAGGCGCTGTCCAGCCCGGGAGAAGCGCGAGAGTGTTTCCTTCCCCTTCGAAACTTTTGCCAAGCCGCGCGCGTTCAAGCATGCGAGGCGGGAGCCGGCTGCACCCGGGCAGGCGCGAGGCGGGACGGCGCTGAGGAGGGGCCCGCCCGCCCGCGGCGGCCATGAGCTTGGCGCGGGGCCCCTGCGTCCTGAACGTGGGCGGCGCGCGCTACTCCTTCTCGCGGGACCTGCTCAAGGACTTCCCGCTGCGGCGCGTGAGCCGCCTGCACGGCTGCGCCTCGGAGCAGGACGCGCTGCAGGTGTGCGACGACTACGACCGCGAGCGCAACGAGTACTTCTTCGACCGGCACTCCGAGGCGTTCGGCTTCCTCATGCTCTACGTGCAGCACGGCAAGCTGCGCTTCGCGCCGCAGATGTGCGAGCTCTCCTTCTACAACGAGATGCTCTACTGGGGG
Organism: Geotrypetes seraphini; assembly: GCF_902459505.1. Lineage (NCBI taxonomy): Eukaryota > Metazoa > Chordata > Amphibia > Gymnophiona > Dermophiidae > Geotrypetes > Geotrypetes seraphini. Next base: position 390,344,110 of record NC_047086.1, read on the forward strand.
CTCGAGTGCTCGCACCTGGAGTACTGCTGCCGGCGGCGCCTCGACGAGCGCATGTCCGACACCTACACCTACCTGTCGGACGAGAGCAAGCCCGACGAGTCGGAGCGCGAGGAGGAGGAGGAGGGCGCGCGCGGCGGGAAGTGGCTGGAGCGCATGAGGCGCACCTTCGAGGAGCCCACGTCGTCGCTGGCCGCGCAGATCCTGGCCGTGGTCTCCATCCTCTTCGTCATCGTGTCCATGGTGGTGCTGTGCGCCAGCACGTTGCCCGACTGGAAGACGGCGGAGAACCGCAGCGTGGAGGAGCACAGGTATAGCGCCTCGGCCGAGCTGAGGGAGCCTTCGGGGTGAGAGCCGCCATTCTCGCTTTTCCTCTCTCTCTCTCTCTCTCTCTCTCTCTGTCAAGTCAGTCTAGTCCTGAGGGTCGTCTTAAAGGGGGAGGGGGGGGACACCCCAAATGTGCTGCCCCTCTGGGGTTCAGCGGGGACAACTTTTTAAAACAAGTCTTTCCTGTTACCTCTGTCAACCGCGTCTACCTTATTCAGAATGGAAGGAGATGAAAATTGCGCTCTTAAAAGTGCCCAAAAATGTATTGAGAGATGTAATAAGTCATTTGGAAAAATTTATTTTGAAGGAATGATAGATATATATTAGAAGTTAATATGATAAATGTATTGACTAAATTTAAATTGTATGAGGTTGGGCAGACTGGATGGACCATTCGGGTCTTTATCTGCCGTCATCTACTATGTTACTATGTTGTTTTTTTTTGTTCAATATTTTTATTGTTTTCTAGTAGTAAATATTGCTCCCAAATTTGGGACTTCATTTCTCAAATTTTAGCAATCCAAGAAACCATATCTTTAGCGAAAATACTTCTCAGTGAGTTTGCTCTGAACTCTACTGTCTAAACATCATATTGCTCTCTTCCAGTCTCTAATTATGTATTGACTATTTTAATATATCATTATATGAAATAAATGAAATAAAAAAAATGAAGGGGGAAGGGATCAAGGAGAGATGTAGAAAGGAATGCATTAGGTATATTGAAATATATTTTGGAGGATTGATAAAAATATGTATGGCAATATTATTATTGTGAATTTAATTGTAATGAATATCTTGTATCATATTATTGTATATGTATTTGATTCCTTCAATAAAATGTTAAAGTGTCCAAAACGCGTAATGGGGACCGGAGTGGGCGGGTCAACCTCTTTATGACGTCATCACACTATTAACGATGTCCTTTCCTGTCGAGCAACCTTGGGGGGGGGAACCCTAATAGAAATTCTTAGTTGCCCAAATCACCACGGACTCAATCTGAAATGATATAAAACGTTATTTGTAGAATTTTGGTAAGTTCAAAGAACTTTACTGAGGGTTTCTTAAAACTTTGGACGCGTAGAGCTGCAAAATTTTAAAGAGTTGGAATTCCGAGCGTTTTAGCCCATCAGACGGTGCGCGTCGCTTTTTCATAGCTTGCGCTTATCCTGCTGCTCATTTGCTTGATTTTGGGTCTTGTTTAGAAGTTTACCGGAGAAGGGTGGCATGACGCAATATTCTAATTGTTTGAAATTGTGTATAAAGTAATGTTTGTGTTCCCTTTTTTTAAGTTGCTATGTCTGGGTTCAAGGCTGGGTTTTAGATAAAAAACCTTGGAAGTAGGTTGCCGCTTTTTATTTATTTATTTTTGGGGGATGGCTGGTAATAGTGACTGGTATGGGGCAAGTTAAGAAAACACGAGTATTTGGGCACTGGGAATAAGATGGTAAAAGGAGCCACAGCTGGTCTAGGCAAAGGAAGGGATGGGAGAAGGGTTGCCCTACGTTATGGTGGGTTGTTGCATTTTGGAAAAAGAAAAGGTCAGTTTTTCTGTTCTCGGAACCCGAGAGTGCCTTGTTGCCCCAAAATGGCACACTTCAATCAGTACAACTTTTCAGCTGGAAGTGTAAGACTACTGTACTTGAGTTTGACATTTTAATACTGGTAGCAGCTGCTAGGTGAAGGTAAACGTATGGTTTGGTTTCTGTCCTTCCATTTTTTAAACTGAATAAGACGGTCAGAAGTCCGAATTTGGATATAAGGTATTTAACCTGGCAGAATCAAAGGCATATTACCAACTTTCTGATTAAAGTTGAGGTTCTAAGATTTCTACCCCCTCCCCCCCCCAAGAATGTTATGTCACTTTTTTTTGCTGGTGTTTGTATAAAATCTATGCTCCATAATGTTAAAATGACAAGGTTTCTTTTGTTTCTTCAGCTATTGTAAGACACATCTGCAGGATTAAAAGATTAGGGGCTCCTTTTACTAAGCTGCGATAGTGGTTTTAGCGTGCGCAGAATTGTCGCACGCGTTAGTTCTAGCTACGTAGTGCGTGCTAAAAACGCTATCGCAGCTTAGTAAAAGGAGCCCTCGGTGCCTGTAAATTGATTCAAACTACCGTATTTGCCGGCGTATAAGATGACTTTTCAGTACCTTAAAATCCTCCCCAAAGTCGGGGGTCGTCTTATACTCCGGTTACTGTTTACATGCCCTTACTTTACATTAGAGAGCTGCACGGGGACGCCCCTAGGGTCACGGGGATCCCGTGGGGACGCCCCCTAGGGTCGCGGGGATCCCATGGGGACGCCTCCGAGGGTCGCGGGGCTCCTGCGGGGCTGGATGTACTCAGTCTTCTGGATGTACGCGGCTCTTCTTCTCCCTACCTTCTCTGCTTGCAGCACAGAGCCGAACGGAAGTCTTCCCGACGTCAGCGCTGACGTCGGAGGGGAGGGAGGGCTTAAACAAAGCCCTCCCTCCCTCCGACGTCAGCGCTGACGTTGGGAAGACTTCCGTTCGGCTCTGTGCTGCAGATAAGGAGAAGGAGAATAGCCTCGCGGTTCGAGTGGCTACCAAGGGAGAGGGGCGGCCCGCCCCGGTTGCAGCACAGCCGGCCAGGTTCCCTTACTTTTGTGGCACTTCCCCGACCGACCGATAACAGCCCGGGTCCGACAATCCTCCCTGCCCTGTAGCCGCGAATCTAAATTACCTTCTTACAGCAGCTGTAAGAAGGTAATTTAGATTCGCGGTTAAGGGCAGGGAGGTTTGTCGGACCGGGGCTGTTGTCGGTCAGTCGGGGAAGTGCCACAAAAGTAAGGGGACCTGGCCGGCTGTGCTGCACCCGGGGCGGTAGAGAAGGAGGGGGGAGAAGGACGCTGAAAGGCCATGGTGAAGACAGGAGGGGAGGGGAAGGACTCTGAAAGCACTTGAAGACAGAGGAGGGAGAAGGAGGCTGAAAGCACATGGGGGAATACAAAGGGGTGGAGAAGGACGCTGAAAGGCCATGGGAAGGGTGGGGGGGGGAGAAGGACACAAAGGAAATGAGGAAGAGAGAGTAGGGAGAAGACGCTGGCAGGGAAGAAGACAGATGCCAGACTATGGGGGGAGCAGAGAGAAGAAGATGGGTGCCAGACCAATTTGGAAGGGGGAAGAAAGGGAGAGGCACAGTAACAGAGCAAATGGAAGATGCAGAAGGAAGAGAGATAGTGGATGGAAGGAATTGAATGAGAACATGAGGAAAGCAGAAACCAGGCAACAAAGGTAGGAAAATAATTCTATTGCTTTAGTGAATTAATTAAAATTGTTGAAATAAATTCTGATGTTCTTTTAAGTTTTATTTGTTGTGCAGAAGGTGTGCGGAAGAAGGGGTAGTCTTATACGGCGAGTATATAACAAACTCTATATTTTAACTGTAAAAGTTGGGGGGTCGTCTTATACGCCCAGTCGTCTTATACGCCGGCAAATACGGTAACTCAATTAAATTATTTTTGGAGAGCTCCTAATGATTCAGTATTTTACATCTGGTAAAAAGTTCAAAGAATATTATTATTATATTAGTCACTGTTTCACAATCTTTTTTTTTTTTTTCAGGGGGTGTTTTAAGATAAAATGGAAGTTGTAAACTGATGGTGCCTTCTTGACCCTTTTCTTGAGATGAACAAGTCTGCTATAAGCTTTTCAAGTTCAGTTCTTAAGGGCTGCTATCAGACCAGCTTTTCATGATATGCCTAGTAAATATGAGAGATGCATGTCCTCTACAATCGTTGTATGTAGAGTTCTCTCATGCATATTCATTAGGCATATCCTGAAAACTTGGTCTGTTTATAGCCCTCAAAGACTGAACTTGGACAAACCTGCTTAAAAAATAGGGGAAGGGAATTCAAAGAATGCCACCGAATCCCACTGGAGAAATGTGGCCGAGCTGGAAAAATTTCTCTTCCTGTTTGTTTTGTTTTTAAATTCACATTAACTGAATATACGATAGCTGTTTCTCATGCACAAACTAAAGAACTGTTCAATGTTATGAAAATAAACTGTTTTCATGTTTTCTCTTGACAGGATAATTGAAGCTGTCTGCATAGGCTGGTTCACTGCAGAGTGTATTGTGAGGTTCATTGTCTCCAAGGACAAGTGTGAGTTTGTTAAGAGACCCCTAAACATCATTGACTTGCTGGCAATTTCTCCATACTATATCTCGGTGTTCATGACCATTTTTACGGGAGAGAACCCTCAGCTGCAGAGGGCAGGAGTTACCCTGAGAGTCCTTAGGATGATGAGGATTTTTTGGGTGATTAAGCTGGCTCGCCACTTCATTGGCCTGCAGACACTCGGTCTGACCCTGAAGCGCTGCTATAGAGAGATGATCATGTTGCTCGTTTTTATTTGTGTAGCCATGGCGATCTTCGGTGCGCTCTCCCAGCTTCTTGAGCACGGGTTGGACCTTGACATGAAGAACGAGGACTACGCCAGCATCCCTGCAGCCTGCTGGTGGGTGATCATCTCGATGACCACAGTTGGCTATGGCGATATGTACCCTATCACTGTACCTGGACGGATTCTTGGTGGGGTCTGCGTGGTTAGCGGCATTGTTCTACTGGCGTTGCCTATTACGTTCATTTACCATAGCTTTGTGCAGTGCTACCATGAGCTCAAGTTTAGATCTGCTCGGTATGGCAGAAGTCTTTCCAATGAATTCTTAAATTAATAAATGCTTTGATTCTTCAACAGTATTTCAAGAAAATTTATTTACTTTGAAGGGTGGTGTTCAGGTTGGGGGGTACACCACAAATCTCACTTAGAAGTGGCCAAGAATAAAACCGTAACTTATTTTCTAGGATGAATATATTAATAGGAAGAATTTTAAGCATATTTTTTTCAAAGTTGGAAAAAGATCTAAGAGCATAGATTTTGGTGTATAAAAATACATGTTCTGATTCCATGTGTTCAGGCCCAAAGAACAAATAAATACCCCATAAAGGATGTTCAATCTAAAAATAAACCATTGATAGCCTAGGAGCATTACTGTTGTTTGCTGTGTTTTCTCCCATTTTCATAATTTCATTGACAAATTGTGGCAAGTAGAAGCTTGCTTTTTGAACTAATGCTTCACCCAGAATGTCAGCATAGGAACTTCTGGGAGATGGGGGGGTTCCTAATGAATTGCACATATTTATAAAACATGTTTTTAGAAAGTATGGTCTACAAATCCTTATTTTTCATATAATATATTTGCAGATATCATTAAGGCCCCCTTTTACTAAACCGTGCTAGCGTTTTTTAGCGCCAGGAGCCGTGCTGAATGCTGCACGCTGCTCCCGATGCTCATAGGAATTCTATGAGCACCGGGAGCCGCGCTGAATGCTGTGCGTCGGGAGCAGCACGTAGCATTCAGCGCGGTCCCTGGTGCTAAAAACCGCTAGCACAGTTTAGTAAAAGGGGTCCTGAATGTGCATTGATTTACCACTTTTGGTTTGGCAGTACATTTTGTGCCCTGAACCTTCATTTTCAGACTGCAAGTAGCTAGTTTTTTTTAGATCAATTTTAAATTGATCTTGAGCAGATTTTCACGCCACCAATCTATTTGGTTATTTATTGATGATGCTGATGTGTATGTATACAGTATATTACATACTGGTGCCTCATAGATGGCGAGTAGGGGGTGGATGAAATTGCATTTAAAAATTGCATCATTAATAGTTCTCCTATTTTGTAACTTTTATGGGTGTAGTGATAAATATGAATGCCATAAAGCTGCAACAGTGAATCAAATAAAAGCTGCACAGCAAAAAAGTTCAGAAAAATTTATGGAGAGCAAAGAATCTTTGCAGGACAGAAATATATATATTTTTTTCCATACTACCCTCTGACTATTCCAAGTTCCTGCTTCCTAGCGCAAGAAAAATTACTGTAGGCTGAATTTTTCAAGATCCCATTTGCATGGCCCAATAACTTTTGCAGAATGATGTCTCATTGTTCTGTGACATGGGTGATCCACAACTAGACAAAACTGCTTTGTTTTCAAACATCTGTGATATGATGATTTCCTTACAGCAGGGGTCTCCAAAGTATGGTCTGCGATATGATTTTATCCGGCCTGCGGAAGAATTGTATGGAAATGCACCAATTGGACTAATTTTCCAATGAGAATCCACAAAAAAAAAACCCACGTGGTATTGATAGATTTCAAATGCATTAATTAAAATTGTGTTCAAAATAGATTGATATTTCATATTATGTTACTATTAATATTCACAACTTTATTTAATACTGAATCGTAATTGTATACTTTGTGGTATTTCTTCGTACTTGTTCAGCCTCGATCAAAGGTGTCTATTCGTGGCGTGGTAAGTAGCTCTAGAGCTGTTACTAATCTTTACATTGAATCTGGAAGTTCGTTATTACTCGTTACGGCTAATTGTGATGAAAATATGAGAATCTGCTGGTAGTGTTCGTTGTCATTAATAAACGATAATTTAATCTCACATACTCTGTAATTAGTTTATAAAATGTTCTGCTTTCAATAAAACTAGTATCTAGAGTTACTTATCTTTAAAAAAAAAAAAAAAAAATTACGGCCCGCTGAAAAGTGCTAAAGTACCCAATGTAGCCCTTGTAGCGAAAGGTTTGGAGACCCCTGCCTTACAGCATTAAAATTATTTTTGGATGATACATAAAACCTTGATCAAGCCCTCTATACCAGGGATTCTCAACCCTGTCCTTGGGGATATCCCGAAAACCTGAATGGTTAGGTGTGTCCCAAGGACTGGGTGGAGAACCCCTGATCTAGAACACTTGTTTACAAATCTTTTTATGGCTGTGACCTCCTCCCCACTCCAAGATGCAGAATAATGGTTCACCTGTGGAGAGCCCATTCAGGTTATGATCCTCAAGTGCAGGTTTTATGACCTCATTTGGGGTTTCAACTTATAGTTTGGGAAGCTCTGTTCTAGGCAGATTTTTTTTGTCTTTAAAAGATACCAAAGCCTATTTCAGTATGTTAACATCTCAGTTTGCAATAATAAGAATGCTAATTCTAGTGTAATAGGTGTGTCATTCCGGTCAAGTGGATAATATCCCAGTGCTCACGAGCCATGCATAGGGAATCCACTCCAACTTTTGAACCCCTCCTCCTTCACCATAGGGCTCTGCAGCCCCCTTCAGTTTTTCCTTCTGAATTCAAGCCAGAATGAGTCTTTCTGATCTGCTCTGTTTATTCCTTTATTTTGTCTGTCTTTTTCACAGTTTTTGCTTGATTTCAGTGCGAAGAGTTCCCCTAGTCGAAGGTCCAGCTCTGCTTGCATAGAGGAGAAGCATACTGAGATCTGCAGCTTACAGGCTGATTGATCCCTTGTGGTACTTGTTGGCCAGTCTGCAGAAGCATTTTTGGAGCTCAGGGTCTGTTCCCCTTGTAGTATTGCTTACCTACTGCATTGCAAGGGCTTGAGCACAGGCTGTTAGGCATTCTTAGGGGTCTAAGTGAGGTGCCGGCTGCGTTTTGCCTCCCCTCCCATTTGTTCATCCACAGGAGTTGACAGCTCGGTCAGACTGGCAGCCCAAATATTCAGCACTGGCAAGACATTCTGTTTTGAAGCAGTGGCTTCTCCCAGATCCAGCTACCTTTGGAGCTGAGGCAGGCTGCAGCACATTGCTTGCAAAGGTCACAGTGAGTAAGGCTATTACGGGGGGGGGGGGGGGTTCCTGTAAATCTTATTTTTAAAAGTTTCTGCCTGTTCCTTAGGTTTTCCCACCTCTAAAATCTTAAAATTGCTAGTTTTTTCTTTTTGTTTAAGCATTTTGGAGCTGTTTTCTAGCGCCAAAACACTACCATGGCGACCATCTTGGATTTCCTTTTTTTTACGTTCCTTAGAAGCTTCAGTCCACTTCATTTAATGGAGTCCTCAGGTTGTTTTAATCCTCATTCATGCCAGGTTTGCAGTAGATAGGTGCACGAAGAGCGCCCTTGCACCACGTGCCATGCAGCACATAAAGGGGGGGGGGAGGACAGGTGCAGCTGGCTTATCCTTCTCTTTGCTCTCTAGAGCTGAGAATTGGAGGGTCAGTCCATTGGTAAGGGTCAGATCCCTGCAAGAGCCCTGAAATGATGGTCGTTCTAAATGCAGTGGCATGGAGGTCACAGAGCCCAAGAGACGCAAGCTAGAGTCATCTAAAGCAGTGTTCTTCAACCTTTTTACACCTGTGGACCGGCGGAAATAAAATAATTATTTCGTGGACCGGCAAACTACTAAGACTGAAATTTTTTTTAAAAACCATCGCCGCCCCATCCCCGCGAGCTCGGTCCCACAAACCATCTGATCCCATCTGCACAAGCCTCAAATAGTTATGATTTTTTATTGAACTTATTTTATTAAAGTATAAAAAGAAACAATATTCTATACAATTGTCATTTTATAAATACAAATAATACAGGGCAAAGATCAACAAAAACCCTGTCTCCCCTCTCCTTCACATATATCCCCTCTACTATCAAGAAAACTGAATAAGCTAAATTATTACAGAATGCTACACAAATATCATGTAATAGAATACCACAGTCACACATGACAGGAATGGTGTTAGGGGAGTAGAACTAGGGCAACTGCCCCCTGGTCAGAGAGAGCCCTAAGCCAGCTGGAAGCTAAAGAAGTAGTGCCTGGGCTTTGCACTCCCCAGTTATGTCTAGCAAGATACATACTTCAAATCTGATATATTTGAATCACAAGATAGAAATAAAATTATTTTTTCTACCTTTTGTCGTCTCTGGTTTCTGCTTTCATTGCCTTTTCACTCTCTTCCATCCAGCGTCTGCCCTAAGAACATAAGAATTGCCACTGCTGGGTCAGACCAGTGGTCCATCATGCCCAGCAGTCTGCTCGCGCGGCGGCCCTCTGGTCTAAGACCAGCACCCTAACTGAGACTAGCCCTACCAGCGCACGTTCTTGTTCAGCAGGAACTTATCTAACTTTGTCTTGAATCCTTGGAGGGTATTTTCCCCTAAAACAGCCTCTAGAAGAGCATTCCAGCTTTCTACCACTCTCTGGGTGAAGAAGAACTTCCTTACGTTTGTACGGAATCTACCCCCTTTCAACTTTAGAGAGTGCCCTCTCGTTCTCCCTATCTTGGAGAGGGTGAATAGTGTTTTTCTCTACTAAGTCTATTCCCTTCAGAATCTTGAATGTTTCGATCATGTCCCCTCTTAATCTCCTCTGTTCGAGGGAGAAGAGGCCCAGTTTCTCTAATCTTTCACTGTACGGCAGCTCCTCCAACCCCTTAACCATCTTAGTCGCTCTTCTCTGGACCCTTTCGAGTAGTACCGTGTCCTTCTTCATGTACGGTGACCAGTGCTGGACACAGTACTCCAGATGAGGGCGTACCGCGGCATAACCTTCTCTGTCTCTTCAGTCCAGCATCTGCCCCTTCCATCTCTCCTCCTGCCCCCCCCCCCAAATTTGGTCTGGCATCCATCATCTTCCTTCTGTTTCCCTCATGGTTTGGCATCTCTGTCCTTCCCTCCCCCCTGTGGTTTTTAGCATCTCTTCTCATTTCCTCCACTCAGATCTGATATCGTTCTCTGCTCTCTCTTCCCTTTTCTTCTCTGGTCTTCCTTCTCTATTTTCTGCCTCCATCTAAATTAAATTCTTTCTTACTATTTAGTCCTGTTTCCCTCTTTTCACTGTGTCTACCCACAGCTTGTCACCCCTTTCCCTCACCCCTCCATTATCTTACTATTTTCTTCCCCCTTTATTTATCTCCTTCCATCCAGTATGTGTTCTTTCCCCACTTCCATTTAGCATCTGCTCTCCCCTCTCAACTGACATCCATCTGCCTTCTGCTCTCTCTCCCTTCTTCTCACTTCCATCATCTGTCCCCTTCTCTCTCTCATCTCCTCCATTCCATCATCTGCCCCTTCTTTCTCTCTCTCCCCCCCCCCACAACTTCCATCATCTGCCCCCCTTCCCCTCACCTTTGCGGGTCACTTTCTTTCCCCTCAGGGTGGCTCATGTCAGAGGGGAAGCTTTGGCCGAGCAGAACCGCTTGCAAGGAACAGTGGAACTTACTTGATTGATATCGATGCTGGGGCCCGTTGCCATTTGAAGAAGAAAAAAAAAGGTGGAAAAAAGGGACCTGCAAAGGCGAGAGGAAGGGAAACCTCCAGGACAGCTGCTCTTTGCCCTCGTTCAGTGGCCCAAGAATCCAGACCAGCAGCGGCAGCTCTGTATATTTTAACTTCGGCACAGAGCTGCCCCTAATCAATAGTTTAGCGCGGTTTCATGAGGCAGCTTCGGGGCCTTTGCTAGGCCGGCTCACATCGCATCATCGAAGCGGGCCGGCCTAGCAAAGGCCCCGAAGCTGCCTCATGAAACCGCGCTAAACTTGATTAGGGGCAGCTCTGTGCCGAAGTTAAAAATATACAGAGCTGCCGCTGCTGGTCTGGAGGTGCGGAGACAAGACAGGAGGCAAACGCGGTGGAAGACAGGAGTCCCGGCACCGCGACTGCAACAGGAAGTTGCAAGTCAGCTGACGCCGGGGACCGAATCCTTTGCGGACCGGCAAGATTTTTTTGCGGACCGGCACCGGTCCGCGGACCGGCGGTTGAAGAACTGTGATCTAAAGGAGACTCAACGCTGCCTAATAAGGGTTTTTTTTCTGGAATTTGTCATTTTGGTGTGGAGAACCTTTCAGAATGGCCAAAATCCATAGGAAGTGTCTGGCAGCACACCAGAAAGCACGTGAGGGGTTTGAGACTGGGGCGCGTCTACCTCAAATTCAGAGGCTGGCCAAGTTCTGGTGGGCCTTTCTAAGAGAGTCTCAAAGGAGGAAGGATCTTTTGCTATGCCCTTACTGTCTCAGACCGAGCTCTCCCTGTTGGGAGCTACAGGGTTGCAGTCAGGTGCATGTGCGCAAGATAACGGTGGTGGCCCCTGATCAAGGGGAAACCCCCCTCGCTCAGCTGACAGTTTAGACTCAGCTCTGTTAGATGTATTACTGATTCTTTGCAGGAGGTCATTTTGTTTTCCTAGCAGGTTCCCTATGCTTCCTGCCCTGTATTAAGTGGAATAAGAGCCCAATCTTGTGCGTTTTCTGGCATCCTGAGCATTGGGATGCTTCTGTAGGGTCCCTCTCAGTAGCCATGACGATGCCTCAGCTGTATCTGCTGGCATTAGGGTGTGAGCAGTTCATTCAGCCTATGGTAGATAGCTTGGTAGCGCAAGTTCCCAAATGCATGTCTCTGACAAGTGTGGGAGGCTTGGTATTGCAGGTTATGTGGACTGCAAAGTGGATGTGATTCTTTATATGCAATTTGAAGCACTGGCCTTGTGAATCAAAGCAGCTGCAGTAGCTTCTTTGTGACATGTGCCCGTCACACCAGGATCCGGAGTCTTCAGCCTTTGGCCTAGTTCCTATTGGATTAAGTGGATTATGTAGCCAGTGATCTCTACGACATCATCAGAGTCATGAGCCAAATTTCGGCTTCTTCAATCTCTCCGTGCAGAATGCTGGATCAAGCAATGGATTGCAGGTTCCTCCTACAAGGCTACCCTCAACAGGCTTCATTTTCAAGGGTCAAATGTTCCAAATGGAACTAGATAATTGCATAACCAACTTGGCAGATTGTCAGTCGGCCGATCTCTCTAGCTGACATCAGACTGTAAACCTCTAGTGCAGTGGTTCTCAACCTTCCTAATGCCGCGACCCTTTAATACAGTTCCTATGTTGTGGTGACCCCCAACCATAAAATTATTTTCGTTGCTACTTCATAACTGTAATTTTGCTACTGTTATGAATCGTAATGTAAATATCTGATATGCAGGATGTATTTTCATTGTTACAAATTGAACATAATTAAAGCATAGTGATTAATCACAAAAACAATATGTAATTATATATTGTGAAATATTTATTTCTAATTACAAATAAATGTATGTGGGTGTATCTGCATGTGGGTGGACCCGCCTGGAGATGGTTAGAGGAGTGGTGTCTCGGTTCTTAAGACCAGTGTTCTTCAACCTTTTGACACCTATGGACTGGCGGAAATAAAATAATTATTTTGCGGACTGGCACCGGTCCGTGGACCGGCAGTTGAAGAACACTGGGCTAAGTCGTGCCCATCTCCACCCCAGACCCCGCCCCCATAATAGTACTAATTGTAACACCATTTTTTTCCATTCATTTTTCATATATACACAAAATATAATTGTATTAACAACACATAATGGTTAACCACAAAATTAAAATACACAAAGCACACTGTATGCTTTTTAACATTCATTCCTACCAGAAAACAGATAACCCAATATAAATGCAGGACCAAAAACTAAAAATACTAATTTTCACAAACAAACCCTAAGATGCAAGACTCTGAAAGCAGTACAACCCCAGAGGAAAAGAAACAAATGCATTTCTGCCTGAGCAGACAAATCAGTCACTAAATAAAAGCATTTCCCCTACCGTTGTTGTCTCTCTCCCTCCATGTGCCTTGCCTTCTGGCCTGCCCCCGGGCGTTATCTTTGGGCCGGTCCACTGTGCGATCAATGCAGCATCTTCGGCCCGGCTCTCTGAGTGCTGCATTGCACAAAGCTGTGGGCAGTGGCTCCTCGCGCGCGTCCCGCGCCTCATCTGGAAGCCTTCCCTCTGACATTGCGACGTCAGAGAGAAGGCTTCCGGTTCAGGCGCAGGCCTCGCTTAGGAGCCTTTTCCCATGGCTTTGTGCACAGCAACACTCAGGGAGCTGGCCTGAAGACGCCGCGTTGATTGCACCGTAGCTGAAAAATACTGTCTTGGGCCTGATGGACGTGCCGGCCCTGTGGACTGGCACCGGTCCAAAGACCGGTGGTTGAAGAACACTGCCTAAGACCATCAGAAATATGTGTTTTCCAATGGTCTTAGGTGACTCCTGTGAAATGGTCATTCGATCCCCAAAGGGGTCGCGACCCACAGGTTGAGAACCACTGCTCTAGTGGCTCTGAGCGGTCTAATTTTTGTGGCTCCAGGCATTTAGCAGTCCTCAGCAGGAGCTGCCTCTCTGAACCACAGTTCCAGATAGAGATACTTTGGTCCCGGGAGGAGCCAAACCACCAGTTTTGTCCCACTTCAATCTTTATGAAAGCACAATAACGCTGGGTCTGGAGCAATTCTCCTGAAGATAAGGGGACAGCAATTGGACTAAGCGGAAGCCTAGGCACAAATGTTGATCATTCAGAGTGGTTACAAGCTCGAATTCGCACAGCCTGGTTGGTGGACTCCCTGGTGGTTGTCCAGAGAAAGCAGGCAAGGTCACAGTTACAGCTCAGATTTAGGTGCAGGCACATTCTCCAAATACTTCAGCGTACCTGCAGGGCTCAGACGAGTGGAAATTCCCTGTGGATCCTACGTGTCTGGATCTTTTTATTCCCATGTTTCCAGACCACAAAGAGTTCCTGAGGTTTCATGTCATGTTCTTGGCTTTTCCCTTTGGGCTGGCAACAGCATCTCGCACGTTCGCTAAAGCGATTGTGGTAGTAGCTGCTCACCTGTGTAAGATGGGCTTGCAGCTTCAGCCATACCTGGGCGTCTGGCTGATTAGAGCTTTGTTGTTCCCAGAAAGGGAGCAAGAAGTGGATCTTGTGGTCAGAGTCCTGCAGTGCCATGGCTGGATAGTGAATTTCAAAAGAGCCAACTGATTCATTCACTATCCCAAGAATACCTTGGGTTTTATTTAGCACTTAGATAACAAGCTTGCTGGCCATTTTAGCTCCATCTATGTGACAGTACTTCCAAGTGCTAAGTTACAGGACCGCCACAACAGATGAAGTTCCTTGGGTGGAGACTAGCATGCATCCTCTCTGTAACCCAAGCTCCCTGAGGATGTCTCATGTGGATACCAGGAGCCTGGGCCAGATGAACTGGTAACTCCTCCCATAGGCGCTGTCAAGGGGTATGCCCCTCCAAATATCCAGCTGTATAATTGTGACAATGTATGCCAGCTTGTTCACTGTAAAGGAAATCTGATCCAGGGGCGTTGGTTGGCTTCCCAAAGGTAGAGGTCGATCAACAGATTACACTTCTCCCTCTGTATCCACGGGGGTTAGGGGCAGAGCCAGCCCGCGAATATTAAAAAAACCCACGAATAATATTCGGGCTGGCTCTGACCCACTCCCCGCTTCCCCCTGGCATCTCTTAAGTCTTACCTGGTGGTCTAGCAGGTTTTCGGGGCTGGCTCTGACCCACTCCCCGCTTCCCCCTGGCATCTCTTAAGTCTTACCTGGTGGTCTAGCAGGTTTTCGGGGCAGGAGCGATCTTCCTACGCTCCTGCCCCATGCAGATTACTCATAGGAAATGGCTGCTTTGAGCTCCCGTCGTAGTCTCGAGAAGGGTTTTTTTCTAGTGGCTTCAACTAGAGGAATAGGGGAAGGGAAGGGAGGCACACGCGTGGAGGGGAGGAAGGGGCGGAGAGGAGGAGGGATGTCAGCGCCCCCACCAACATGGCCCCCTTGCCCATCATCTCTTCTTTTTTCATACTTTCCTCTAGGTTAGTAATTCCCAAATCTGTTCTGGAGCAATTCCAGCCAGTCCAAGTTTTCAAGATCTCCACATTGAATGAATATGCATGAGATCTGTCTCGTGCCAATTCATTGTAGATATCCTGAAAACCTGGCTGGCTGGGCTTCCCTTGTCTAGAGTATACATATTTAACTATTTAAGACTTGGCCTCTTAGGTAAGTCCAAAAGTCACTTGATCTTTCTTCATTGGATCACGTCTATCCTTTTGCAGATTTGGTATAGTCTGCATAAAGACAGACCTTCCCAATAGTCTTCTGCAGTATCTCATCCGAAACTGTTGAATGGAATTGGATTGAGGACTGGTCCCTGTGCACACTACAGATAATCTTTTGAGTGAACTCTAGATTAACACTTACTCTCACTCAACCAGACATCTGCTTAAGCTTCTACATTTTCGTCTTTTTTTTTTTTTTTTTGGCAACAGACGGTGGTGGAAACCAGTTATAGAAAAATAACTTTAACCCAGTCTGCCACTTTTACTTGAATTGTCTGTTTAATATCTTGAAGAGGGTTTTTTTTGTTTTTAATATTAATTCATAACAGTATTCAGATTTTTACTTTGTCTTTAAACTACTGTAGCCAAAGAACCACATTATTAAAATTATGCTGCAAATCCTGAAAACTAGGTGGAAGAGATGTGTATTGGCGTTTTATGTACCTGTACATCATGCCTTACATCCTATGAATTCTCAAATTCCAATCGGCATCCCTAAATTTTTGGGAGCAGTGGGTTTCACTGCAAAATTTGTAATCAAAAAGGTGGTGTGTGTGCATTTCATATTTAAAGCTTTCAATCAGCAGGGTATAGCATCTGGAAGAAAATCTCTGCCAGTGAACAGAAGATCCATCAACAGTGGCATCTGTGACCTGGATTAAGTAACAGTCCTTCCTAGAAATAAATTGTGTCATAAGAAGTTGGTAAATTCACAGCTGCATCCATTCTGCCTAGCACAACCCTACCATAATTTTCTTTTTTTTTTTTAAATTCTTCTGTTTTATGTTTAGAGAATATATTTTCAGCATGCTTTTCTTTTTCATAAGCTGTTCCTTTTCGAGTGAAGCCAAAGCTAGGAGAGAGACAGTGAAGGCACTGACTGCTTTTTAATGCTCATTACCAATTGTTTTGACAAGTCTTGCAATGATTAAAACTGGTAAATATTCCAAAATTTCTTTGTTCACTGCTTCTTTTTTTGGAATATTGTATCATAGTTGTAATAACTTTGGGTTTTATGTGTTTTTTTTGGCATACAAGATTTTTCTGTTATGGACAAAAGAGCCGTGGTAGTTTCCAATAATTTACCTTTTTTTCTAAACTTTTAATGCCAAGTTTTGTTATATGTGCAGATATTAACTTATGTCTACCAAAATGCTACATGTTAAGCAGAATGATTACAGAGACTACTTATTGTGGCTTTAAAATTGACTTCCACATTTTGCCCACAGCCACCGAGGCTTTTTGTAAAAATAAAATTACCCTCGCCATGTTTATTGAAGTTTGCATTTCACCTGTGGTTGCTCCATGTAGTACATCTCAGCTTAGTTGGAAGCAATATACAATCACACCACTGCTGTTTTGGACTGAATTATTTCTTCATGCAAATGACTCCTGTGCTTAAAATCAATAGGTGGAAATATTTTTTTCACTCAAGAGAATAGTTAAGCCCTGGAACGCATTGCCAGAATATGTGGTAAGAGTGGCTAATGTAGCTGGTTTTAAGAAAGGTTTGGACAAGTGCCTGGAGGAAAAGTCTATAAACTGCTGTTGAGACAGACATAGAAGAAGCCACTGCTTGCCTTGGATCAATATTCAAAAACTAATAGAATTCTTTCATATACCACAGAATAGTCCACGAGAAAAAATAAGTGAATGTATAGTATAAGGTTATGTGAAAGACTGCATGTCAGCACATCAAATTGTCAATTTTTATGGTCCTCGGTAATATACAGCTCAACCCAAATTTTTTGTTTGGTGAGTTGTAAGCTTGAAAACCCAAAAGGATATGTTAAGCATAATACATCCCTGTAAATGAAGCCAACACAATGTGATCCCAATCAAAAAATTAATCTTTACTCTGATATAATGCAAAAAAATGATCATGCAAAAGGAGATCCTGTCCCCTAATGCAATAGCCCACCAAAGTGCGGGTCCGGTTATCAATGTCTGTGAGAATAGTTCACAATGCATCAAAAAATGTATCATAAGATACTAAGTATTTATTTCCCTTAGTGGTAATATCCGTAATTGTTTCACTTCTAAAGTCCGTGCTAGATGTTTGACTTTACAGAGCTCTGTTGCGGAGGCACTTGACGGGAGTGGTGTAGACTCCAGGAGAGTAGAAGGAACTCCTGTGTTTCTCAAACAAAAAGGGCTCTTCGGCATGGAATGCTGCTACTATTTGGGTTTTTGTCAGGTACTTGTGCCTTGGATTGGTCTCCGTGGAGACGGGATACTGGACTAGATAGTAAATTCTTATTTTCATTACCATTCTCAAGTGTACAAAAGTGCAAGGAGCTGCACAAGTCTCTGGAGGTCCAGGAAATATTGTTTAATTAAATAATGGAATACAGACAACTGTAGAGTTCATATCAGGTACAAGAATGTGCCACTGATGTTGGATGCTCATGGAGTGAGAGTTGGACTCGTAAGTGGTCCTTGTTTCAGCTGAACTCAGCCTTTCTCAGGGGTCCTTAAAACATGATGAAATAAAGTATAAATAAATATGTGTTGTGTTTGTGACTGGGTGAAGTCGTGAGCGAGAGAATTGGTGTTGTTTTAAGGTGTTCATGTAAAAATGATGAAGCTAGATGTAGCCAGGTTACAACTAATCCAAAATACTGCCATAAAAATTATTACAAACAAAACAAAATTTGGTCACGTTACTCCCCTGTTAAAAAGTGCTCACTGGCTACCTATTCATCACTGTATCACTTACAAAATAGCTTTAAATCTCCTACAAAACCATGAAAACCAAGGAACCTGCTTTTATGCATAAATACCTGATCCTCTGAGAACCTTAAGATCTGCATCACAGCATCTTTCTTCACGTCCCATCCCTAAAAATCATTCGTACCCGTGGGGCGGCTTCTTTCGCAACGATTGCTCCAACAATATGGAATTTGTTAACATTATATTTAAGGTCCGAACAGAATTTAGATAAATTGAAGGGTAGCCTTAAAGGCTTCTTATTTAAAGACGCTGATGACTGTTAATTGATCTAAGGGACTTTCTAAGCTTATTTTCTATACTAATATTGATTTCTCCCTTTCCCCATGTTGTTGTCCTTAATTGTTCTTTCTTTCTTTCAAATTGTATTTCTCCCCCCTAACCTATTGTTTCATGTAAGTAAAGTTATGTTATTAATAGTTTAACTGGACCCCTCTTTAAATTTTTACTGTAAAACGCTTAGAATTTATGATTAGCGTTTTATCACATTTTTAATAAGCTTGAAACTTGTCGTATGATGGTGAAAGACAGACTATCATGTCCTAACATTACCATTCTCATTCCAGAGTGTTCATACCATACTTATTTTCATTACAATTTTGATCTCTTCTACAGTGTTAGGAGACCATTCCAGCATCCCATTTCTAGTGTGCCTAGGAAATTGAGCGATTTTCAATATTTTATAGGTTGTATGCTAATGTTTGTGTTAGCAAGTGGCCTGTAAAAAAAAAAAAAAAAAATTGATGAGGCAGCCCTTACTGCCTTTTATTTAGGAGGCGCTAAGGGCTCCCCTGTTACGAATGTGCTAACAAGTTGGCGTGCCGTAATCATAACATCAGAGCATTCTCTGCCCTGGCCCACCCCTTCCAGACAATAAATACAAAGCATGAACTGCTGTGCGCTTAGCGAGTGCAACCAAGTTACTTACTGCGATATGCTTTAACACACTTTGCAATAAATACCCCTATGTATTTTAATTTAAGTTCTTATCTCTGCTCTTCCTTTGAAAGGAAGTGTTGACCTTTCCGTTAGGTGAATTCCAAATGCACAAGTTCCAAAGTCAATAGGAAATGACTTGACTTGCTGTAGGCCTGACAACAAACAGTGTGCCTATTAATTAGAAGGATGATTTGCCAAAACCACAGGTGTGTTAGCTAGTCAGCTCTTGCCTACTGTGTTTTAATTGGCTTTTTAATTGGGGATTTACTTGGAAGAGAACACCCGAGCAAAGCCTGCAGCAGCTGATGTACTTCCTATCTTTGAGATGCACAAACTCCTCCTCTAAGGGAATGGCCTAGCTTGCTGATCTACTGGCTGTGTGATGCAAAAGGGAAAGCTGTCTCTTGAGGGATGCCCACAGAGCAAGTGTGCACAGTGTTTCTCAACTGTGTGAAATGCCAAGCTTTATCTTGGGATGAGGTCTGCTCAGTAGATTTACATCTCATAGCTCTTCAGCCCACCTAAAACAGTGAAAATCTGACCGAGAGAGATGACATCACCAGACATTTACCCTGTCAATTTTTTTTAAAATTTTAGTCAAATTTTTCCATAAGGAATATATTTACAGTGGAATAACAAAAATGTGATGAACATAAAACATAGAAGCATGCAATAGCTAATAACAATCAAAATCTTTGACAGTATTAGGCAACATTTTGTAGAACTTGAAAGTACCAGTTATAGCAAAGTGAAATCTAAACATCAAATATTAGCAAGGTAAGATCAAAGTAAACACAACAGCCTCATTTTTTAATTTTTTTTTTTTTTCAATTTAAGAAACAGCAGAAAACTTCTTACAGATATGAAAAACTTCAAATGTGATTAGAGGGAAGTTGAAAAATCATATAATCTTTAGCCGTTGAAATATCTTTTAGGAAAACATCCGACCAGCTAAGCCACTGTCTGAAAAGACTATTTCATGTTCCTTGGAGTCTTACGTATGTCCCTTGGCGATAGGAGGTGAAACAATACTTCCTGAGCTGATCTGAGCACTCTTTCTTTGTACCTACTGAGCTTTTCTGCCTAGTATCACGGATCCCGATTCTGTGTAGCTCTGTATACCTGTGACAATGCCTTGAACCTTATCTGACACAGGTATGCTCTAGCATCCAGTGAAAATTACTCATGAAGGGATGCTGAAAAGTTCTCAACCCAACCAAGAAGAGAATGACGTGGCTATGGTTCAATCAATGATGTGAAGCTATGTCAAAATATAGAATTTTGTTTCTGCAAATTGGCATTTAAGAAAATAGCACTCTTTTCAGCTACAGTGGCAAAATAACACTCAAAATTTAGGAAGTTGGTTGGTTGGTTGGTTGGTTGGGCTGAGAACTTTTCAGCACCTCCTCAAAGCAACATTCCAGAGCTGAGATTATGATGTCATAATACCTCATTCCACCAATGCCTAAGAGCCAACTTCATCAGTGGTGTTACAATGGCTTGATTGTCCTATACGAGGGGTGCTGAAAAGTTCTCAGCCCAACCATGATGAGAACGATTTGGATATGAGAACTTTTCAGCACCGTTTCATACGTGAGAGGTGTCCTTACATGAAATTAACTAGGCTCTCTTATTTAGATAAGCTATAATACTTTTATAGGAAATCCAAGAATAAGACAATACTGTAGCTGATCTTCATGGTGGTCAGTGAGAGGGGAATGCATGGTGCTAAACCTGGGCGCTAAGCAAGTATTTTATAATGACACAATTGCATGCCAAACCTGTTATTTAACACTGAAGTAAGTCAGCAGTTAAGTGCCCAAATTTAGGCATGATCACTTACACTGTGTCTACAGCTGGTGTAAATGCCAGACACCTAAAATCAACAGTTTGGCATATAAATGCATCTGATCTGTAAAGTGCATACAGAATGCACCCGACACATCCATAACCCTAGCATGTTAATGCCCCCTTTGCAGTTGCATGCAAGAGAAGGGAGGTGGTAAGTTTACAGAATAAGAGCCTTATTCCTATTGTAGGCAGCAGTAGGCGTCTTACCGCCTTCTAATAAACCAATCAGGATGCACTTTAAAAAAAAAAAAAATCAATAAGGTGAAGGATGCCTATGGTGTAGGCATTTGCGTGCGTAAGGAAACGTCTAGGCATGCCTAAGGCTGACGTAGGCGTGGTTTGCGCCAGAAGTGGCCTTAGCCGTGCTAAGGTGCTTCTCATAGGCATGAGTCGGATGCCTTAAATGTAGGCCTGTACAATTCTGTCCTACATTTAAGGCGCTGGTAGAAGAAAATAGATGTGATTCTGGAAAAGGCACCTACCGGTGATTGACGTGCAGTAGGCACCCGTAAGCAGGCACCTACCACATCAGGCACCATTTCCAGAATCAAGCCCTCGGGGCATAAATCAGTTGCATTGCTAATTAGTGCCAATTGGTGCTTAAGAACATAAGAGTTGCCATACTGGGACAGACCGAAGATCCATGAAGCCCAGTGGCCAACCTAGGTCACAAGTACCCAAGCAGAAAAAGATTTTATGCTGCTTATTCTAGGAATAAGCAGTGGATTTCCCCAAGTTCATCTTAAAAATGGCTTTTTAAACTTTGCTCAGCTAATTGCGTTCACCACATTCTCTGGCAACGAATTCCGGAGTTGAATTACACGTTGAATGAAGAAATATTTTCTCCGGTTTGTTTTAAATCTACTACTTGTCTTAGTAGCTTCATCGCATGCCCCATAGTCCTAGTATTTTTGGAAAGAATAAACATGTGATTCACATCTATCTATTATTTCTACTTATATCCAATTATGTGCCAATTAGCTAATTATTATACATGTAACTGACCCTGTACATTTGTGCACCCAGCCTCTGACATTTATGGAATTTGGGGGTGAATGCACAACTGTATTCAAGTTGTGACTTAAATCATGTATAATGCAGGAAATATAAATGATATATGGTGCCTACACAAGATGGAAGAAATTTTGTTCTTTTCAAGAATCACCCAAATACCAATAGAAGGCAGCAGAAATAAACCAATCAAAACAAACACAAAGACGGCAGTATTTTAGAATGTTAAAACTAGGAAGCAGCCCAAAAACTAGGACCCCCGAATATAGGGTGACTAGATGTCTGGTTTTCCCTGGATATGTCCTTTTGAGGACATGCCCGGCGATCTGGATGGCTATTCAAAACCCGGCACTTTGGGTTTTGAAAAGCTTCTGGCAATAAGTGACATGACTGCATGCGTGGATGCAATGCAGTGACTTCACGTGCTTGTGCGTGATGCCATCGCGTCACACCAGCACATGCGTGAATGCCATCCAATGTCGCTTGTGCTAGTTGAGGGGGATGGGGTGGGCCTGGGGGCAGAACAAGGCATGACTGGCCAGAACGGGACGTGCCTGGGGGCGGAGCCATGGGTCCGGATTTTCTGTAACCCTACCCAAATAATTATTAATAAACAGGAACAAAAAAATTCTCATCAGGCTCGCCTACGAGTATGCCAAAAAGAAAAGAACTTTCATGTAGGTGGCCATCTCTTCAACCACTGGTCCCACTTCCTCTTAAAAATCAGGAGAAAAAGATACACAAGGGTGGCCACAAGTTCTGCAAAAGCAAATTTAAAGCCAGACATCATACCCCATTTTATAAAACCGCAGGCTGGCGTGCTGAAATGTTCTGCTCCCAACGTTCATAGAACTCTATGAGCGTCGTGGGGCAGCGCAGAGCATTCAGCACACCGGCCTGCATTAAAAATCATTTTGGCAGTTTTGTAAAAGGGAGGGGGGGGGGTGTTATCTGCTTCCCAGGATTAAGTTCAAAGACGAGGAAATGAGACTTTTTGAGAGATGTCCATCAAGAGTATTTTTACATGTGTAATGCTGAACAGTTGATATTGACTTACTTTTGTTTGTATTTTGAATTTTGGATAGATGAGCTCTTCTATCTTGAACTTAGTCCTGGGAACTGGACACAGTAAATGAAACCAGGTTTTGATTTTGCTTTTGTTTTTTTGAACACATTTCTTGCATTTTGTAAAGTCTTTCTCTCCTGTCTGATTAAGGGAAATTATGACCAATAATGGAATAGATGGCCACCATCTGCATGAAAGATCTTTACTTTTCGGTACAGGCGAGCTCTCACTCCTCTCTTATACATTATTGAAACTACACATTGAATCAGTCTGTTTTAGGAGTAACTAGTGGTTCAAAAGCTACATATTTAAAGAAAGCAAAGTCCTGTCAATACTTTTTTGAAGCCGCCATTCTGATATGACCATCAAGAAAATCATTCCATTTTGAGATAATTGTAAGGAGCTAATCTACGTTACATATTTTCTCCATGTTTTAAACTCTGCAAGGCTTTGCTGTCAGAGTAGCA
The DNA here is from genome assembly GCF_902459505.1 of Geotrypetes seraphini. Classification (NCBI taxonomy): domain Eukaryota; kingdom Metazoa; phylum Chordata; class Amphibia; order Gymnophiona; family Dermophiidae; genus Geotrypetes; species Geotrypetes seraphini. The sequence goes on from NC_047086.1 coordinate 390,367,244, forward strand.
GCTCCCCTGGCTTGTACAGCAGTGCAAGTGACTATGTGAATTGAGAACAGGGTGTAGCATTATAAATCAGATGTGCTTTACATTACAGATTCAAAATCAGACATCTGAAATAGAGGTCTGCACTAGAGAGTTGCGTGGGGACAGAAATCCCACCCGTCCCCGTGAGGAATCCTTCCGTCCCCACCCGTCCCCATGAGGAATCCCCTCTGTCCCCGCCCGTCCCTATAAACTTCAGAAATAGTTATTTCATTTAATTATGCTACTGAATTAAAGGCTCTGGTAGAAACCCATTACAAATAAGCAAAGAGACTTTATTAATTTGGAAATATTAATTGGGAAGAATACATACTTTGTAAACGGGTTTCTACCAGAGCCTCTAATGTAAATATAAAATCTCAGCTGATGAGAACCCCCAAGCTGTCAACTGAGGACTTCCTTTGCAGTTGGCTGGGGGTCCCTTTTGCCAAGCTTGGCAGGCAGCAGTAGCGTCCCTGAGTCACAGATGCTGGCACCTCAGTGGCTCATGGATGTTGCCAGCTCCTGTGCTTGGTGGAGGGGAGTTCTGGCCGTCTCTAGAGGAGGTCCTCTGCTGGCGGTGCTTGGGGATCCCCACCAGTCACAGCAAAGGTCAGCAAGTACTTCAACACTGGAGAAATAAAACCAGAAATGCATTTCCTTTTCTTTTGAACACAATACAAAGACATCTGCTATATACATTTCCCAAAGCTAAAATATTTTAGTCAATAAATTCCGTTTTTTACCTTTGTTGTCTGGAGACTTATTTTTCCAGAAAGTTGGTCCCAATTTCTTTTTTCCACTTTCCCATCTTCTGTAAATTTTTCTGTTGCTGTCCATTGGTTCCTCCTACCATGGTCCAGCATTTATCCCTTTCTCATCTTTCGTGCCTGCCCACCAGCCCCATGCACAACATTTCTCCTTCTATCACCCCTCTCCAGCACCATGCCACATCTCTCCCTCCATTCCCTTCACCACTATGTCCAACATTCCTCCCTCTTGCATCCATTTCAATCTGTCCCACTGTTCCCTTTCCACCACAATATTTCTCCCTCTCATCTGTACCTCACTCCCTCCCTATGACCAAAAATTTTCCTTTCTTCCATTCTTAGGACATCTGCCACAATACATTCACTCCCTAACAGTAACTTACAGATAATGTAAGTTATGTATTAATGAGCCACATTTACACCTGATATTAACATGGCACAAGTGAGCACTGGACACCCCTAAAAGTAGACGCATAAATGCCAACTTTATGCTAGTATTCTATAAAATAATTTGGGTACCCAGATGTCATTATAGAATTATTTCTCAGTGCCCTGTGATGCCCATCTATAGAATTGGCTCATAAACATACAGTATTTGCATACAATGGAGGTAGAGAAAACATATCTCAAGTGTATTCATGGTAGATATCCTTTAGACAAGATTGGTTGGTGGTCCATAAGGACTGGGTTGAGAGCATTAGATCAACAGAATCTGAACATGATCTTTACTAAGTAATGATAGGCAGCAGGAGCTTATCTTTTCCTCACTCACCAGATCTGGATTCCTATCTGTTTCACAAGGCTGTAGCTAGGTGTTAACATCTTTGAGCGTCTTCGTGCACTGGATATAGTGACCATTACTACCCGGAAGAGAACAAATGTATTAACCTGAAAATCACACAGCCGACCGGAAGTCTTCCTGATGTCAGCGCTGACGTCGGAGGGAGGGAGGGCTTTGCTTAAGCCCTCCCTCCGACATCAGCGCTGACATCGTGGAAGACTTCTGGTCAGCTGTGTGCTGTGGCAGGGCAAGTAGGGAAAAGAAGACGAGCCTCGTGGCTCGAGTGCATCGAACCCTGTGACCCTAGGGGGCATCCCCATGGGATCCCCGAGACCCTAGGGGGCATCCCCACGGGATCCCTGTGACCCTAAGGGGCATCCCCATAGGATCCCTGTGACCCAAAGGGGGAACCTGCGGGATCTCCGCGGGTCCAGCTGGATTCCCGTCGTCCCCGTTCCCATTCTCGTGCAGCTCTCTAGTTTGCACGGGAACGGGGATCGTTGGAATCCTGCGGGTCCCATGGGGGACCCGTGGGAATCCCCCCTAACCCATGGGACTCCCACGGGGACCCCTCTCTAGCTGACGGGACTCCCATGGGGATGGAAGGCTTTGGAAGCAGGGTTCGTCCATATAATATAATGGACACGTCAGCCTTAGTAAAAGAGGGGGTTTATAAGTTAACTAGTCTTATAGCCCGTTACATTAACAGGTGCTAGAATATATGTGTGTGTGTCTGTGTTTATTTCTTTCTCTCTCTCTCTCTCCTTAGCCACTTTCTGTATTTCTGTCTTTATTTTTCCTCAACTGTCCACCCATTCTCCCTTCCTTTTAACTTCCCTATGTCCACCACCACCCCTTCACTGCTCCCCTTATCCAGCAGCAGCCCTTCTCCCTTTTTTTAATCTCCCCCCTGTCCAGCAGCACCTCTTTCCTGTCCCCCTGTCCAGCAGTAGGCCTCCCTTCCTTTTTCTCCCCCCCGTCTCTTCCCCTGTCCATCAGCACCTCTTTCCTGTCCCCCTGTCCAGTAGGTCTCCCTTCCTTTTTCTTTCCCCCCCCCCCCCGTCTCTTCCCCTGTCCATCAGCACCTCTTTCCTGTCCCCCTGTCCAGCAATAGGCCTCCAATTTGGCTTTTTATTTTTTTCTCTCTGACTGGTTGTACCTCCATGTGCTACTATTGTGAGTAGCTGTACTTTCATATGATACCCTTCCGGTAGCATGGCTCCCCCTATTAATCCCTATAATTCTTGTGTTACATTGCATATTCTTTTAACTCGCTGCATATCTCATTGGAGTAGGGCTTTCTTATTATTTATTTGCATGCAACTCACTTGCAATTTGCATGACGGCTTTGCTTGAATGAACCTTGGTACACAAATTATTTTGTAGCTTTTCCACACCCTGCTGGTACCCCGGTTGTTCTGGCATACCACAGTAACTCGTCCAGGCCTCCCTTCCTTTTTCTCCCCCCCATCTGTTCCCCTGTCCAGCAGCACCCCTTACCTCGCATCTGGCCTCCGCTGACAGCCGTGGCGGCCTGCAGCCGGACAGCCTCCGCCTAAGCGCACATGCGCACTCCTACCTGCGGGGCCCTACAGCGCACGGAAAACAGAACACGCAGGTGGGGGTGCACAAGCGCGCTTAGGCTTTTATTATATTAGATTACCTGAACAGAAAACAAAAAAAGGGTTCCACCAAAGAGATTCCACAAGGAAATCAGCAGCACAAACACAAAAGAAACTGTGGAATTGATGATCCTGTCAGAAGTAATTGCTGCTTTTTATGAGGATGGGCAGGGATGGAGGTAATTCCTTGTGGTGATGGGTGGGGACGGAGAGGATCCTGACAGGGATGGGTGGGGACGGAGAGGATCCTTGCGGGGACGGGTGGGGATGGAGAGGATCCTGACGGAGACGGGTGGGGACGGAGAGGATCCTGGCAGAGATGGTCAGGGATGGGTGGGATTTTTGTCCCCTCGCATCTCTCTAATCTGAAAGCAGAATAGTAGGAAGGCTTCTATGAAGGAACATTCACTAGCAATCCAATGTCGTATCTCAGATTGTCTACAAACAATAATTGGTACTTGCGGCTGTCCAGGCACTGTTGTGTCAGAGTTTGCTTGACTGACATTTTGGCCATCCTACTGAGACTTTCTTCGGGATGATGCCATGTGCTAGGTCTGAATTGCGCATCATGGGATCTGGGTGCACATTGTTATCAAATATTGTTATAGAGCTGTACACTTAGTGCTGATTAGCACTAATTAGCTTGTGGCAATAATTAGTGACACTAATTAGCTTGTGAAATAATGTAACTGGGCACATAGCTTGTTTCGGGGCCCATATACTGGGGCACAATTTTGGGTGCCATATATAGAAGCTAGGGCCAATTAATAACACCTAATTATTGCATCAGAGGCCAATTAATAACACCTAATTATACCTAAAACATAGATAGGGTCATCGGAGGGGGGGTTGGGTGGGACAAAGTCTGGAAGATAGTGATGGGGACATAGGAAGGAGGCACTGAGGGCTCTAAGGACATGGGAAGGAGGGACTGGGGGCACTAAGGACACAGTACGCAGGCACTGGGCACTAAGGACACAGTACAGAAGCACTGGGGGCACTAAGGACATGGGACGGAGGCACTGGGGGCACTAATGACATGGGAAGGGACACTAAGGACACAGAAAGGGGCACTAAGGACATAGGAAGGGACACTAAGGACATAGGAAGGAGGCACTGAGGGCATTAAAGACAGGGAGAGACACAGACAAAAAAAATGACAGACAGGCAGGCAGCGTCCAAGGAGAGAGAGACAAAGAAAAAAAAACAAAAAACAAACAGAAAGACAGACATCTACTCTAGCACCCGTTAATGTAACGGGCTTAAACACTAGTAAACATATAAAAGCCTTTAAGTGCCAAAACATAAAATATATGATTACATCTAAAATGATATCAAAAAGAAAGGGTAAATAAAACCAAAATGAAGTACCAGGTGCACTAAAAAGAAAAAAGGTGAAGCTAAAAAAAATCATTAGTGACTATAATATATTTGACCTTGACATGAACCACTAAGGAGAGAAGCTATTTATTTATGTTAGGTATTTATATGCCGCCTATCAAAATTATCTATGTAGTTTACAATCAGATACTTCAAGCATTTTCCCTTTCTGTCCTGGTGGTCTCACAATCTGTCTAATGTACCTGGGTCAATGGGGGATTAAGTGACTTGTCCAGGGTCAGAAGGATCTGTACTGGATTTGAACCCACAACCTCAGGGTGCCGAGGCTCTAGCTCTAACCACTAGGCCACTCCTTCCTTAATGCGCTGCCATTAAGACCGGTTATTTTACTACAAGTCATGCTACACTCACTCAAGCCCTGATTCTATAAAAGATGCCAACATATAGGTGCCTAGATTGGCGTGCCTAGCCTATCTAGGTACCTAATTTAATTTTTTTAAATTGGCTTAATGGCTGCTGATAATTGAAAGTGCCATTAAAAACCAATTATAAACAATTTAAAAGCTTAGCCAGTAGGACCTAACTCTAGGTGGTCCAGAAGGGATGGCCAAGGGGGGGGGAGGGAGGAGATTATGTAACCATGCAAATGAGGCACTAAAGAACGAAAACTGACATTTTTGAGGGATGTTGTGACCTGTTTAAAAGTGGTTCTTGGGTGGAAATAAAGCTTTTGGGTTCAGACAAGTAGAAGGATATAAACCGAAAAGAGCTTAATCAATAATAGGGGAAGTGGAAATCCATTCACCCTGAGTCTGAAGGAGAGAAGAGCCGCTGGGGCAAGGTGAGCCAGCCTGGCTGGTTGGCTCAAAAGAGCTATAAACAGCTGGAGTCTATGAGCTGCACTGTTTACAGTCATAGCTGTGCATTTTGCTTAGTGGGGAGGTGATCTTCTAGATGGGAACTAAGCTCTGTTACCAACTAACACAGAGCACTTTTTAGAGCCAGTGTGTTGGCAGAGGTGAACCACTAGGGGAGCTTCTGAAGAGTTGGAAGAGCCATGCTGTTGAGGTGTGGTTCATCAGTAGACTCAGCACTAGCAGTCCAGCAGCAGAGGATCCAGGCCGCTGGGGTGTGAGTTGACACTGGTTGCCCAATGGAGTTTCCAGGCAGCCTGGGTGCGGAGTGGCACCAGCAGCCCAGCGGAGTAGAAGGGCCCCCACCAGTAGAATCTTGGAAAGACCCCAGGAGACCACTGCAAGACTAAGCCCATGGGCCTGGGGACCATCTGCCACTCAACCCTGGACTCAACCCAGTCCCCAAGTACTCAACCATGGTGAGTACTTGGGGGCTGGGTAAAAGGGGGCGCTGGGCAGGAAAGAGAAGGGAGTTAAGCACATAGCTACACCCGCCTTGTGACTGAGCTAAATCAGAAGCCCAGGCCACTGACAAACTGCATGGGTGGTGGTTATTATGGTGTGTACATATGTGTGTATATATACATATACAGTTTGTTTATTTATATATTTATTTTTTACAAATGTATATTCCGCATATCCTGCAATTCTATGCGGAGTGCAATAAAACATCCAAATAATAATAATAATAAAAAATTACAGCCTTATCATACTAAACATGTTACAATAAAATCAACACCGATCTCCCTCTGCTCTCTCTTGATTGAAACTTGATTGTTGGCACATCACTCACTGCTTCAAGTTGGAAAAGTGTGCAAAAACAAAAGTTTTAAGCTTTTTTCTAAACTTTCTTTAGTTTTTATGTAATTGTTGTAAACCGAGTCGAGCTTCCTTAGGTTGACGACTCAGTATATCAAGTTAAGCTTTAGTTTAGTTTAGTGATGAAGCTTGCCTAAGGTCCATGTACTGTAAATAAAATGTCTATAATTTATTAGCCAACCTTGTTCACAGACCCTTTTTTGATTTTCCTGGCAGGAGAAGAGGGTGAACCTACCCGCTAACTTTCTTTTCCTCAGTTGGAGGCACCAAGCGCCAACCAAGTGAGGGACCGACGGAGACCGCCATCGGGGGTCTTCAGCCAGGTCAGACCTCGGACCCAGGGCTGCCATGAAAGGAGCATTATAATCGTATGTGTTCTGTGTCTTGTGCCTAACAGATGCATCCAAAATCATCATGGAACCAAAATAAATCCTTCCACACTACTGCCATAGCAAAGCTTCAGCTGCAACTCTGCTTGAAGTACCCTTTGAGTATGGTTATATAATTACAAAAAGGTGGTATATAAGTCCCAATCGCTTTCCCCAAATATAAACCAGTCATGGCTTTCTTTTGCACCAACTGGTAAGCTGTCGGCTGGAGGAGGGTGGACAAGTAAGATAGCAGTGCTGGTATTCATCAGGGAGGGGTCTGGTGGTCATTGGGAGTTAAGTGGAGGAGGAAGAAGCGGACACCTGCACTGGTGGTCGGGTGGTGGTTCAAATATAAACCAAAATCCTAATTTTGGGGCTAAAATTCTCAGTTTATATTCAAGTATATACGTGAATATACAGTTTACATACCAGCCACTTGGACTGTAACCCCAGCAAGACGGTCTATCAAATTTCATCCCCTTTCTGAGTGTCCCAAAACAGCTATTGTCAGAAAAAGGATACAAGGGCTCCATGGCCTTTTGATCAGACCCTGCGTGGCGTAGCGTGTACTCTTCCGATCACAGGTTTACTGTTGCTATAATGAGTGTCAGTTCAGACTGATGTGTTAATTTAGTCTAATAAAATGCTATTATCATTTTACAACTTTTTTTTCCAAGCATAAAGAGAAAGCAGCGGTGAGTCGAGAAGGCAATGCAAAGGATGAAGTTCTCAATTGGAATTCTCCAAACCCTGCCGTACAAAAAGTACAAAATACGAACCAAGGACAAGACGTATTTAATGGACTATTTATCTAAGAGCCTGCTGAGCTTTTCACCTCTATAGCAGAGATAATACACCAAATTCTCAGTATAATGATCCTGAAGCCAACTAGAGAATTTCATTGTGTTATTTTAAAACAGGCTGTTTGATTTCACTTTAGAGTTATAACAAAAACTTTATTCTAAAAAAACTTTGGGTAGATGTTCAACCAGTGGCGTAGTAAGGGAAGGGTGGGCCACTCTGGGCGCCGTCATCACGGGGGACGCTGGTGCCTCCCACGTACCTCCTTAAATGTTCGCTGCTCACGCTGGCCTCGGCGCCCTTCAGACATCATTTCCTGGTCACTTTTTAGGCACAGGCCAGCGGCATAGTGAGGATGAGCGGCACCTGGGGGGGTACCCCTCCACCGCCCTCCTTCCCCTCCCCCCTGCTCTGCGCGCACCTCTCCCCCGTACCTTTTTAACTTTGGCGCGAGCAACCACCAACTTACTGCCTGTGTCAGCTTCAGTGCTCTCTCTGATGTCATTTCCTAGGCCTGGGTCCAGGAAGTGACATTAGATAGAGCGCCAAACCTGACGTGGGCAGCGGGTTGGTAGCTGCTCGCGCAGAAGTTGGTATGGGGGAAGGGGCGCACTTGTGGCAGGGGGAGGAGGGCCAACCGATCCCCCTCGCACTCTCCCCCCTTATTACACTGGTGGCATTGGGCAATTTAGGTACCTTTTATAGAATCAGCCCCAAAACGTAAAGCTATCTATTTAAAATGTAAAGCTAACTATACTCTTCATAACCTCTAATTTCTTATTATGTCCTTCCCTCATTTATTGAATTACCTGTAAACCGTGTCGAGCTCTATCTTTATGGAGATGATGCGGTATACAAACTTAAAGTTTAGTTTAGTTTAGCCCCAGAGCTCATAACCATAAGGCACACTTTTTTGTTATATAGAATTTTTGGCATCCCAGTTCGTTTACAAAAGTTACATTGTTCAAAGTCTACTAGGCACTGTCATCTTGAAGTAGGGACACTGGATCATTTGCTATTTCATTGTCCCTTGATACTCAATTTTTGGAAATTAATATAGATCTCGATGTCTCCATCCCAGTGTCCTATTTGGGACAATGTTGAAATCTAAGAGTCCAATAGACATTCATAAAAGCAGACTTCTGATTGTGATGGGGGTGGCCATCCAATTGATAACCAGAAATTGGAAGAACTGGGACGGATTAAATTTTTCTTTTTGGTGGGAAACGCTCTGTTTGTATTACAGGTATGAAAGAATGAATGCAGAACAATTGGGTAATAATAAAAAAAAGTTTTAAAAAAGTATGGGGTCCATTAGAGGCATTTGTTAAATAAAAGACTGACTAAATGATTAACCTTCATTTCCAAGATGATTGCTACACACTTCCAGAGAGGGTGGGGGTAAAGTACTTTGTTTAGTATTTGTTTGAAGATATGTGCTGTTATATGTTTCGTCTGACTGTATATTTGCACTTTGTTTAAGTTCTGAAAATGAATAAAGATTTACCTAAAAATAAACAACAAATTCTAATAAGCAAAGGTCCAATTGGCACTTCACGTCTGTGCAGGAAGGTCTGGGATAGATAAGGCTTAATACACTTTCAAATGAGTGAGGTCAGAACTTAACAGTATAAAACATGGTGAGGCTTTAGAAAGGAAACAAAAATGAATAATTAAAACTGTTTCCCAAGTGCTCCTATAATAGCACAGTTGCAAGAATGATTAAATTGTCAAAAATGCAAATGCAGTGGTCAAACTGCTTTGAGCCAGCAGGTAGCTTTGACTATTTTGGAATAACCCCTGTTATTGTGAGAGTGAATTGTTTCAGCCATTGCAGAGAGTCTGAGATACACGTCTGGAGCTAACATATGGGTGTAGTTATTAATTACACAAGGGATCTGCTCTGTAATTAAATCTTACTGTGCTAGTCATTAAAAAAAAAAAAAAAAGACACATTGGCAATCACTGAACCTCTCTGCTTCGTGATCACTGCCGGGGGCAGCCTTTGTGATCTGTAAATAATAGCACAGAAACGTGTGAATTCAATTCAGAGATGCCAAGTTACCCAGTTCAAGGCTGGAGATTTTGGGGACGGTGCTGGATTTCTGACCACTCCCATCCTGTGGCATTATGGGACCCTCAACACTAATTTCAGAATTATGGGGTAAGGACCTGGAACATCCGATTATGTTTTCTGATTCCTATCTGGAATTTAGGAGACATTTAAAGAAATATTTGTTCTTGAAACATTTAGGCAACTAACTGGCGTGGATATTGTAATGAACCATCTAGATCAGTGGTCTCAAACTCAAACCCTTTGCGGGGCCACATTTTGAATTTGTAGGTACTTGGAGGGCCGCAGAAAAAATAGTTAATGTTTTATTAAAGAAATGACAATTTTGCATGAGGTAAAACTCTTTATAGTTTATAAAACTTTCCTTTAACAGTTAAAAGGAAAGATATATAAACTATAAAGAGTTTTACCTCATGCAAAATTGTCATTTCTTTAATAAGACATTAACTATTTTTTCTGCGGCCCTCCAAGTACTCTATTTTTTTCTGCAGCACTCGCATTTAAAGTTCAATATCTTTTCTTTCTCAAAACTGGCACATTTCAATCACTAAATTGAAAATAAAATCATTTTCCTACCTTTGTTTGGTAATTTCATCAGTCTGGTTGCACTTTATTCTTCTGACTGTGCATCCAATACTTCTTCCCTTCTTTCAGTCTCCTGTATGCTTCCTCTCATCCAGACCTCATTCCCTCCTCCAACTTTTTCTTTCTTTCTCTATGTCTGTCTTTTTCTGATTCCGTGCCCCATTTTTTGCTTTGTTTCTGGTTCCCTGTCCCCCATCCTTCTTTCTTTCTTCCTTCCTTCCTCTGTGCCCCATTTTTTTGCTTTTTTTTCTGGCTCCCTCTCCCCACCCCACCTTCTTTCTTTCTTTCTTCCTTCCTTCCTGCCCTCCCCCATGCCACCGCCGCCGCGGAATAGGCTGCTGCCACTGCCGCTATCGGGAACAGGCCGAGATCTCCCTGCTTCTCTTCTGCACGGGGCCAACCAACTCTCGCTGCCCGACGTCAATTCTAACGTTGGAAAGGACGTTTCGGGCAGCCAGGCAGCGATTGGCTAGCCAGAACATCCTCTCGACGTCAGAATTAATGTCGGGCCACCAGAGTTGGTCGGCCCCGCAGGGAAGAGAAGCAGGGAGATCAAAGAACACGGTGCCGGCCTGATCCCTGATGGCAGCAGTGAGAAGGGAAGGGAAGCAGGTTGGGCACCATTGCTCTAGACGAGCTGCGAGCCGCACTCTAGGGAGAACAGTGAACCGCCACCCCCCCTTGGTACGCCACTGGAGCAGCAGCGTGTCTGGCCGGCTCGTTCGTTCAAAGCCGCGGGTGGCGGCTCCTTGCGAGATCCGCGCCTGCGTCTGAAGCCTCTCTGATGCTGTGACATCAGAGAGGTTTCCGATGCAGGAGTGGATAGCGCAAGGAGCCGCCAACCCGCGGCTTTGAACGAACGAGCCGGCTGCTGCTCCAAAAGGAAGAGAATGATGCCTCCAGACCGCGGGCCACAAATAAAAGCTGGAGAGCCACATGCGGCCCATGGGCCGCATGTTTGAGACCGCTGATCTAGATCATTGTAGTATTACTAGTCTTTAAGCCCGTTACATTAACGGATGCTAGAATATATGTCTGTCTGTCTTTCTGTCTCTCTCCCTGCCATTGTGTCTTTCTTCTTTTCTTTCTGTCTCCCTCCCTCCTACTATTTGTCTTTCCTTCTATCTGTCTCTCTTCCTGCCCCCTATGCAGCATTTATCTCCCCCTCTCCACTTTCCTGTACAGTAGCCAAGGAGTGACAGCTTTCCAGGTGCTGGGTCCATGAGTAGCACCTTATGCCTGGCCTTGTGTAAACCCCAATTAAGTTTTCTGTGGGATATGATAATTTAATATACTGTCTTCCACCATAGTTTCAAGGTAATTTACAATTAAACAACTGTTTTCAAATCTATAAGAACAAAAAAAAAAATCAGATCCCTGCTCATCTTTTTTTATTCTCCTCCCTTACGTTTATTGTGGTCTGCTGGAAGAACTTTTATTTCATTCATGTATTTTCCTTTTGATCTGATGCCTTCGGTCTTATTTTTTCTTTGAAAAGCAAGCCGTGTGTTTAACTTGTCATTATTGCTAATGTAATAAAAATTTAAAAAAAACAATCGGATCCCCAAGTCCTGCGTACCCTGAGCCAGAGCCAATGCAGTAACCCAGAAGAAATGGCATCCTTGACAGGTCTCTGGCCCAGCCCGAGGGCCCCACCATGGATCAGGCATCGAGAGACCCCCCCCATTCGCGTTCCAGTTACCTGAGCTGCTGCTGATCCCCTTTCAGTGAAAGCCAAGCCGTCCATCACCTCACGCAGCGTGAGCAGAGGGGCGGAAGGTCCCTTGCGGCGCTGGTGGGCGGGTCTGCGCTCATGCCTCTCCCGTGCTGGCCGCGGCGGATGAAGGCTCGCGCTGGACACAGCCGTTGCTCGGGGGCACCTGGAATTCCCACGCGGAACGAAGAGCTTGAGGAGGCGCTCGCTCAAAGGAAACCATGGGTGAGTGTGAGGCGGCGCCACCCCCCCCCCCCCTTTGAGGAGGTAAGCCCTGCTACCAGGTGCCCGGCATGCTTCATAGTCGCTGCAGAGTTGGTTCTCTTCGCGGGGGCGGGGCGAATGCAAAAATCACGGGGCGGGCGTGGCTCCGGACTGCGCGAGTTGGAGAGTAGGCAGGCCACTGGCACAGCTAGGCATGCATGCGCACTCCTTTCTGCAAGAGACCTAGAGCTCACGGAAAACCGGCGCATGCAGGTGGGAGTGCGCATGCGCGGCTAGAGCTTTATTATATTAGATTTCTAATTATTTGGTTATCTAAATTTTTCTCTTAATTGTAATTTTTTTTATTTTTTGTAAACCGCATAGAACTTTACGGCCCTGCGGTATATAAATTGATTATTATTATTGTCAGGCACTCCAAACCTCACACCACCTTTGGATGTGAGTTCAAAGCTAGGCATAGCCCAAAATCTCCAGCATGGAGTTTGGTAACTTGGCATCTCTGTTGAAATGTAAGCGCTGCCCCGTAACGGGGCGATCTGCCCCTGGCGCCGTCTTGGTGAGGCACCGCACCCATCCTCCCTTCCGCTCCCCTTGTTCCTTCTCCGCCCCTCACTACCGCACACACACTCCTTCCCTTCCCCCGTACCTCCTTAACGCTCCCGGCATGAGCAGCAACCCCAGCCTGCTGCTCGCGCCAGCATCGGCTCTTCTTCTGACATCACTTCCTGAACCCGCGCCTAGGAAGTGATGTCAGAAGAAGAGCCGATGCTGGAGGGAGCAACAGACCGGGGTTGCTGCTCGCACCGGGAATGTTAACAAGGGGCGGGGGAAGAGAAGGGGCGGGGAAGGAGCGGATGGGGGTTGGGGCGGAGAAAAGGGGAGGGAGGGGTGCCACCGCCCCAGGTGCCTCTCACCCTTGCTGCGCCACTGCTTCTACTTCTTCAGGACATACAGTTTCCCAAAATTAGAGCATTGTTATACTGTGTAATTGATTTGCAACATTCATTTTTTTTTCCTCTTCCCGGATGTGTTGGATCTGTCTTAATGCTGATCACAAGCCAGAAGCCTTTCCTGAGGATCAGGAGATGGTGGCGATGATCTGTCACCTATGGATGGCCTAGACCAGGGGTAGGCAATTCCGGTCCTCAAGAGACGTATCCAGGTCAGGTTTTCAGGATCTTCACCATGAATATGTACGAGATGGATTTGCATGCACTGCCTCCTTGAGATGCAAATCTATCTCATGCATATTTATTGTGGATATCCTGAAAACCTGACCTGGCTCCGGCTCTCGAGGACCGGAATTGCCTACCCCTGCCCTAGACGGTTTCTATCAACAGGATGGAACACGTGAAGGCTGCCATCATCCAGATACTGCTCCTAGTGCTTTGGGGCAAAGTCACAACTCCCTCCATTGCTTCAAGTATAGAGTATTGTAGCCGTATACGCACCAAAACTGACACCAGCTCAGGGATGTGTCTTCATAAACTGTCAGGACTTAATTCACTCGTACTCATCCCACAACAACTTTCGTTCATCTCAAAGGACCTTCAGAGGAAAATCTTCCACAGCGAACAGCGATGACTGTAGCTGTGACATCAAAATTAAAGCATGATTTGAAGACTTGAATGGATGACCAATTAGTAGGACTTATGAAGATGTTTCCGTGACATCGCTATTCACTGTGGAAGATTTTTCTCTGAAGGTCCTTTGGGACGAATGAAAGTTGTGGGATGAGTACGAGTGAATTAAGTCCTGACAGAACTATTGCAAACCATTTGGATACAGAGAAATCCCTAATGTACTTGGACATAACCCACCTTCAGCCACCGATGAAAAGGTGTGAGTTAAATTCAAATAAATAAAGGGGTCCTTTTACAAGGCTGTGCTAAAAATCTGCCTGCGCTGTTTTTAACACGTAAGTTTCCCGTGCATTGAGGCCACTTTTTAGCATGGCTCTAGAATGGCTGCGATTTGCTCTTTCCTATCAATGACCACCTGAGGTCTTACTGCCTCCTATTTTGAAGGCAGTAAGGGTTCTTAATCTAATCCTGGGCTAACCAATTAGCACAGAGCATGCCTACTCTTTACCCCCCCAGACACACCCACATGCTAAAAAAATAAAATCTATTTTTTTAGCGTGTGGGATCTGTAAACTACCATGGAATGCCTAAGCGCGTTCTGTGATAGGGCCTTTTTGACTACGCACATGCCAAAATCTTCCACAGCAAAATGCTTTGGGTTTTTTTTAACTGTTGGGGCATGGAGAGATACAAATCCAAGAGCAGCAAGTAACACCAAATATACAAAATTCAAAATAAAAATAAGCATGAAAAATTAACTTAACATATAAAAGTTATTAATTAAACTTATAAGAACAGATACTACACTTGAACTTAGCCGAGAAGCGATACATAAAAGTTATTAATAAATTGGATAAGGGTCTTCATGTAGCAGGAGGAAATGTTTATTAAAATTTGTCAATTGCTTTAGGTTTTGGGACCCTTTAACTAAGTTGCGTTAGATATAATGCACACCTAATATAGCTTAAAAAGGTATACAAGGGGGTGCCGAAAAGATCTCAGCCCAGCCAAGAAGAGAATGACATGGATCTGGTTCAATCAATGATCTGAAACAAAGTCAAAACAGAGAATTTTTTTTCTGCATATTGGCACTTAACAAACTAATATAACCCTCTTTTCAGCTGCGGTGGCAAAATAACGCTCAGAATTTAGGAAGTTGGTTGGTTGGGCTGAGAACTTTTCAGCACCCCCTTGTATGTAATAAAAGTGAGCCAAGTACAGGACAATCGAGCCATTGTGACATCACTGATGAGGTTGGCTCTTATTGGTGGAATGAGGCATTACGACATCATAATCTCACCTCTGGAATGTGGCTACGAGGAGGTGCTGAAAGGTTCTCAGCCCAACCACAAAGAGAATGACGTGGATCTGGTTCAATCAATGATCTGAAACAAAGTCAAAACAGAGAATTTTGTTTCTGCAAATCGGCACTTAACAAACTAAGATAACCCTCTTTTCAGCTACGGTGGCAAAATAATGCTCAGAATTTAGGAAGTTGGTTGGTTGGGCTAAGAACTTTTCAGCACCCCCTCGTATGTAATAAAAGTGAGCCAAGTACAGGACAGTCAAGCCCTTGTGACATCACTGATGAGGTCTCTGGCTCTTATTGGTAGAATGAGGCATTATGACATCATAATCTCAGTTCTGGAATGTTGCTATGAGGGGTGCTGAAAGGTTCTCAGCCCAACCAAGAAGAGAATGACGTAGATCTGGTTCAATCAATGATCTGAAACAAAGTCAAAACATAGAATTTTGTTTCTGCAAATTGGCCCTTAACGAAATAAGATAACGCTCTTTTCAGTTGCGGTGGCAAAATAACGCTCAGAATTTAGGAAGTTGGTTGGTTGGGCTGAGAACTTTTCAGCACCCCCTCGTATGTAATAAAAGTGAGCCAAGTACAGGACAATCGAGCCATTGTGACATCACTGATGAAGTTGGCTCTTATTGGTGGAATGAGGCATTATGATGTCACAATTTCAGCTCTGGAATGTGGCTACGAGGAGGTGCTGAAAGGTTCTCAGCCCAACCACAAAGAGAATGACATGGATCTGGTTCAATCAATGATCGGAAACAATGTCAAAACATAGAATTTCGTTTCTACAAATTGGCCCTTAACGAAATAAGATAACGCTCTTTTCAGCTGCGGTGGAAAATAATGCTCAGAATTTAGGAAGTCAGTTGGTTGGGCTGAGAACTTTTCAGCACCCCCTTGTATGTAATAAAAGTGAGCCAAGTACAGGACAATCGAGCCATTGTGACATCACTGATGAAGTTGGCTCTTGGGCACTGGTGAGATGAGGCATTGTGACATCACAATCTCAGCTCTGGAATGTTACTATGAGGGGGTGTTGGAAAGTTCTCAGCCCGACCAAGAAGCGAATGACGTAGATATGGTTCAATCAATGATCTGAAACAGTGTCAAAACATAGAATTTCGTTTCTGCAAGTTGGCACTTAACGAAAAAAGACAACACTTTTCAGCTACAGTGGCAAAATAGGAAGTTGGTTGGTTGGGTTGAGAACTTTTCAGCACCCCCTCGTACTGTGGGACACGCTACCAAATTAGCACACACTAACCAGGGCACTAAAAGCTATGGGAGGGGGCATGTCAGAGGGTGGAGGGTGAGCATCCCTGCACTAAACAGTTAGGTGTCCTTTTACTAAGCTTTAGCACAGGATTACCACATAAACCCTAGCCCAAGATTACCACATAAACCATAGCCCAGGATTACCACATAAACCCTAGCCCAGGATTACCACATAAACCCTAGCACAGGATTAACACATAAATCCTAGCCCAGGATTACCACATAAACCCTAGCCCAAGATTACCACATAAACCCTAGCCCAGGATTACCACATAAACCCTAGCCCAGGATTACCACATAAACCCTAGCCCAGGATTACCACATAAACCCTAGCCCAAGATTACCACATAAACCCTAGCCCAGGATTACCACATAAACCCTAGCCCAAGATTACCACATAAACCCTAGCCCAGGATTACCACATAAACCCTAGCCCAGGATTACCACATAAACCCTAGCCCAAGATTACCACATAAACCCTAGCCCAGGATTACCACATAAACCCTAGCCCAGGATTACCACATAAACCCTAGCCAGGATTGCCACATGAACCCTAGCCCAGGATTACCACATAAACCCTAGCCCAGGATTACCACATAAACCCTAGCCCAGGATTACCACATAAACCCTAGTCAGGATTACCACATAAACCCTAGCCCAGGATTACCACATAAACCCTAGCCCAGGATTACCACATAAACCCTAGCCGAGGATTACCACATAAACCCTAGCCCAGGATTACCACATAAACCCTAGCACAAGATTACCACATAAACCCTAGCACAGGATTACCACATAAATCCTAGCCCAGGATTATGACATAAACCCTAGCCCAAGATTACCACATAAATCCTAGCCCAGGATTACCATATAAACCCTAGCCCAGGATTACCACATAAACCCTAGCCCAGGATTACCACATAAACCCTAGCCAGGATTACCACATAAACCCTAGCCCAGGATTACCACATAAACCCTAGCCCAGGATTACCATATAAACCCTAGCCCAGGATTACCACATAAACCCTAGCCCAGGATTACCACATAAACCCTAGCCCAGGATTACCACATAAACCCTAGCACAGTATTACCACATAAACCCTAGCACAGGATTACCACATAAACCCTAGCCCAGGATTACCACATAAACCCTTAGCACCTGATTCTATAAACAGCACCTAACAGTGGTCAATCAACTGCTTTGTGCTGTATACAGAATCACGCTTAGTGGTGCCTAGTCAGGCTTAGATGTCGCTAGCTGTCCTTGTGGTTGGTGCTGTTATATTAGGACAGGGTTTTCCTGGCCTAACTTACCAGCACCTACCACAGACCCCCTAATGATGCCTAAGTGATATCATGCTTATTCCCGCCCCTAACCTTGCCTGCTTTCCAGGTAGGCTTCGTTAGGCACAGGTAGGCACGTCAACTTAGGTGTTGCTAGGTGCCACATGGAATTTCAAGCCAATGAACCCCCCACTTTACTAAGCCACAATAGAGGTTTCTATCACAGCCAAGGGCGCTTAAAGCTTGGACGCTGCTCTGACGCTCATGGAATTTCTATGAGCACTGGATCATGTACTGCGCCGGCCCACACTAAAAACCTCTAGCGCAGCTTGTTAAAAACCAGCCTAAGCCAATTTTTAAAAATTAGATTCTGCGCAGATTTTGGTTAGGCAGCACTAGACGCCCTCGATAAAAGTGCCTAGTGGTTCCTAACCTAGGCACTAGTCAAAGAATTTCCCTCTGCCTACAAAATGGTTGGTGATACGGACTCACGCCGTAAGTTTTTTTTTTATGACTATTTTTCAGCTGTAGTAAAAATGGAGCATGGGAGGAAAAAAACAAACTACATAAGAATTGCCGCTGCTGGGTCAGACCAGTGGTCCATTGTGCCTAGCAGTCCGTTCATGCGGCGGCCTCTAGGTCAAAAACCAGTGCCCTATTTGAGTCTAGTCTTACCTGCGTACGTTCCGGTTCAGCAGGAACTTGTCTAACTTTGTCTTGAATCCCTGGAGGGTGTTTTCCCCTATAACAGCCTCTGGTAGAGCGTTCCAGTTTTCCGCCACTCTCTGGGTGAAGAAGAACCTCCTTATGTTTGTACAGAATCTATCCCCTTTCAACTTTAGAGAGTGCCCTCTCATTCTCTTTACCTTGGAGAGGGTGAACAATCTGTCTTTCTCTACTAAGTCTATTCCCTTCATTATCTTGAATGTTTCGATCATGTCCCCTCTCAGTCTCCTCTTTTCAAGGGAGAAGAGGCCCAGTTTCTCCAATCTCTCACTGTACAGCAACTCCTCCAGCCCCTTAACTATTTTAGTCATTCTTCTCTGGACCCTTTCGAGTAGTACCGTGTCCTTCTTAATGTACGGCGACCAGTGCTGGACGCAGTACTCCAGGTGAGGGCGTACCATGGCCCGGTACAGCGGCATGATAACCTTCTCTGATCTGTTCGTGATCCCCTTCTTAATCATTCCTAGCATTCAGTTTGCCCTTTTCACCGCCGTCGCGCATTGCCCGGACGGCGTTATCAATTTGTTGACCAGTACTCATGTCTCTTTCCTGGTGGGGGAGGGGGGGTCTCTCCAAGTACTGCACCGGACATCCTATATTCGTGTATAAGGTTTTTTTTTACCAACATGCATCACCTTACACTTATCCACTTTGAACCTCATTTGCCATGTCACGGCCCATTTCTCAAGCGTGTTTGTGTCACGTTGCAGATCTTCGCAATTCTCCTGCGTCTTCACTACTCTGAATAACTTTGTGTCATCTGCAAATTTAATCACCTCACTTGTACCAATTTCCAGATCATTTATAAATATGTTGAAGAGCACGGGTCCAAGCACCGAACCCTGCGGCACTCTGTTCTTAACGCTTTTCCAGTCTGGGTATTATCCATTTATCCCCACTCTCTGTATCCTATGCTCCAGCCAGTTTTTAATCCACTTGAGTATTTCACCCTCGAATCCATGGCTCGCAATTTTTCAAAGTAGTCATTCATGCGGAACCTTGTCGAACGCTTTCTGAAAATCCGGGTCACCCTTGTCTATCTGCCTATTTACTCCCTTGAAGAAGTGCAGCAAGTTCGTCAAGCAAGATCTTCCTTGTGCTACGGCTTGATAAAAGAACCCCTCTGTGCCTTAGCAGGTTCATTTTCACTTTTTTATTGTTTAGTTATCAAGTGGCTCTCTACACCATTCTGTCTTGGCTGAACTGAATGAAGATTAAACCAATTTATAAACAAAACATCTTGAGGGAGACCCAGTTATGATCTAAGTGGCCTCTGGACATCTCTAAACTGTTTTCATGCAAATCATGGATGAAATCCTTATGAGGGGGTGCTGAAAAGTTTAGTCCCAACCAACCAACTTCCTAAATTCTGACTGATATTTTGCCACTGTAGTTGAAAAGAGTGTTATCTTATTTTGTTAAGGGCCAATTTGCAGAAACAAAATTCTAAGTTTTTGACATTGTTTCAGATCATCGATTGAACCATGTCCACGTCGCCCTCGTCTTGGCTGGGCTGAGAACTTTTCAACACCCCCCTCATAGCAACATTCCAGAGCTGATACTGTGATGTCATAATACCTCATTCCACCAATAAGTGCCAATCTCATCAGTGATGTCACAATGGCTTGATTGACCTATACTTGGCTCAATTTTATTACGTATGAGGGGGTGCTGAAAAGTTCTCAGCCCAACTAACTAGCCAACTTCCTAAATTTTGAGTGTTATTTTTCCACTGTAACTGAAAACAGTGTTATCTTATCTTGTTAGGTGGCAATTTGCAGATCGTTTCAGATCATTGATTGAACCATGTCCACGTCATTCTCTTCTTGGTTGGGCTGAGAACATTTCAGCACCCACTTGTATATCAGGTTTTCCTGTGTGCCAAGAGCATTTCTACTACAGCCAGAAAATGATCAATTTTCAGTCGGTTCCATTAATGACCATGTGTTAATGTTGCCATTGGTACATGGTCATTAAAAAGAATTTACTACAGGAGCACTTCCTGGCATCTGATTTGTCAGTGGTAAGGGCTCTTGTGGTAATCCCGCCCTAATCAGGTCATGGTAACTGATTAGTGCGACATGCTCCTCTGCGATAAAATTAAAACCAGTTTTTAGCATGCAGATAATGTGCATCCATTTGGAACTTACGAATACCACCGGATGCCTGAGCGCATTCCATGGTAATAATAATAATTTATTCTTGTATACCGCCATACCCAAGAAGTTCTAGGCGGTTCACATCCGTTAATTAAGATCCGCGATGACACACGGATTTACAAAATTTTGACGAAGTTACAAGCAACGAAGAAGGGAGCGTGGGGACGCTTTAACAGAGTTTTATCAAAAGTACAAGCAGCATCGAAGGTAGGGATGGAAGGTAAGAGAAAACGAGAGAGGAGACCAAGTATAGGGGGAGGAGGAAGGGGGAGAGCAGTAGGAGCGGTGTGAGAGTGGGAAAGGGGTAGTTGCAGGTGGAAAGGGGTTATAGAACCTGTTCGCGGAAAAGGTGCGTTTTGAGTAGTTTTCTGAAGCTAAGGTAGGTAGGGGCCTCGAGTATCAATTGGGCTACCCTGTTAAGCTGCAGTAAGCATGTGCTAATGCTTTCTGCAGCTTTCTAAAAGCATCCCTTAACGTAAAATACTTTATAGCCTGCAGCCTTGTTCTGTTCTGGTTGAGTGAGCAGGATTCTAGATCACTACTGCTACTATGGTGTTAATTATTTCTATAGCGCTACCAGACGTACGTAGCACTGTACAGAGTCACAAAGAAGACAGTCCCTGCTTGAAAGAGCTTACAATCTAAACAGCCAAGACAGACAAACAGGATGTCATGGATACATTTAAGGGGAAGTTAATCTGCTGGCTGGGTTGGAGGGCAGAGGGGAGTACAAGACAATCAAGCCATTGTGACATCACTGATGAGGTTGGCTCTTATTGGTGGAATGAGGCATTATGACATCACAAGCTCAGCTCTGCTTCCCAAAGACAGACACTCTTCACACTACTACTACTACTATGAATTATTTCTATAGCGCTACCAGACGTACGCAGCACTGTACAGAGTCACAAAGAAGACAGTCCCTGCTTGAAAGAGCTTACAATCTAAACAGCCAAGACAGACAAACAGGATGTCATGGATACAGTTAAGGGGTACAGTTAATCTGGTGACTGGGTTGGAGGGCAGAGGGGAGTACAGGACAATCAAGCCATTGTGACATCACTGATGAGGTTGGCTCTTATTGGTGGAATGAGGCATTATGACATCACAAGCTCAGCTCTGCTTCCCAAAGACAGACACTCTTCACACTACTACTACTACTATGAATTATTTCTATAGCGCTACCAGACGTACGCAGCGCTGTACAGAGTCACAAAGAAGACAGTCCCTGCTTGAAAGAGCTTACAATCTAAACAGCAAAGACAGATAAACAGGATGCCATGGATACAGTTAAGGGGAACGGGGTTAATCTGCTGGCTGGGTGGAGGGAAGTGGGGAGTAGGGTTATATATCAAAAAGGTGGGTTTTCAGTCTGCTTTTAAACAAAGTAAGGAAAGGGGCTTGGCGAACATACTCGGGAAATTTATTCCAGGCATAGGGGGCAGCAACCAAAAAGGCATAGATCACATTTCTGCTATCTGCAACATATACAAATCTCCTGTATACATATTCACTAGGGCTATCCTTAAATCCAGACTCTTGGAGGTCATTAAGGACTGGGAGTAAAGACCAATGAACTAGTGAATACAGTTGCAGGACCTTGCTTGGTAAATGTTCGATGATGTAACTATCCTTTGAGAGAGGGGCGAGTATTCAAGTTTAATCAAGTTTCAAGTTTAATAATAATTTGATTAATCGCTTAATCTAAATTCTAAGCGATGTACATGCTGATAAAATTACAATATAAGGGGGATAATAAATAAGACTAACAAGACTATTGACAAATTTAACAAAACTAGAAACATAGGGGAGAGATGGAAATCCTGACCAGTTGATAGCCCTAGAACAGGGGTAGGGAACTCCAGTCCTCGAGAGCCGTATTCCAGTCGGGTTTTCAGGATTTCCCCAATGAATATGCATGAGATCTATTTGCATGCACTGCTTTCAATGCATATTCATTGAGGAAATCCTGAAAACCCGACTGGAATACAGCTCTCGAGGACCGGAGTTCCCCACCTCTGCCCTAGAAGATCAAAGGAACTGCATGAGATAGATATGTTTGCGCTGACCCTTAATCCACATTCACTAGCGTTTTCTGGAAATCCTTGCTGGTGGCCTTCGAAAACCAGTACACCCATCACCCCTGTTTCAGAATAAGGGCCTCTGAGCGTAATCACCAATGATCTACAACAGGGGTGTCAAAGTCCCTCCTTGAGGGCCGGAATCCAGTCGGGTTTACTGGATTTCCCCAATGAATATGCATTGAAAGCAGTGCATGCAAATAGATCTCATGCAGATGCATTGGGGAAATCCTGAAAACCCGACTGGATTCTGGCCCTCGAGGACCGACTTTGACACCTGTGATCTACAACTTAGCCTGTATCACAGTTAGAGAATGACACGGTGACAAAATTCATCACCGTTCCCGTCCCCAAAACCATCTTCATGTCATTCTTTAAGGAGAGAGGAAAGAATCAGAGTATAATTGGCACAACCACTGACCCACAAGCTTTGCTTTGAAGAATGCTGGTGTAGAAGGACTGAAGTTGAAACAGACACTACAGAATGACAGTCTCTGGTATCCAGAGCAGATATTGTGATGTCATAATGCCTCATTCCACCAGTGCCTAAGAGCCAATCACATCAGTGATGTCACAATGGCTTCATTATCCTTGGCTCACATAAGAATCAGAGTATGAATGGCCACAACCACTGACCCTCGAGCTTTGCTTTGAAGAATGCTGGTGTAGAAGGACTGAGGTTGAAACAGACACTACAGAATGACAGTCTCTGGTATCCAGAGCAGATATTGTGATGTCATAATGCCTCATTCCACCAGTGCCTAAGAGCCAATCACATCAGTGATGTCACAATGGCTTCATTATCCTTGGCTCACATAAGAATCAGAGTATGAATGGCCACAACCACTGACCCTCGAGCTTTGCTTTGAAGAATGCTGGTGTAGAAGGACTGAGGTTGAAACAGACACTACAGAATGACAGTCTCTGGTATCCAGAGCAGATATTGTGATGTCATAATGCCTCATTCCACCAGTGCCTAAGAGCCAATCACATCAGTGATGTCACAATGGCTTCATTATCCTTGGCTCACATAAGAATCAGAGTATGAATGGCCACAACCACTGACCCGCAAGCTTTGCTTTGAAGAATGCTGGTGTAGAAGGACTGAGGTTGAAACAGACACTACAGAATGACAGTCTCTGGTATCCAGAGCAGATATTGTGATGTCATAATGCCTCATTCCACCAGTGCCTAAGAGCCAATCACATCAGTGATGTCACAATGGCTTCATTATCCTTGGCTCACATAAGAATCAGAGTATGAATGGCCACAACCACTGACCCTCGAGCTTTGCTTTGAAGAATGCTGGTGTAGAAGGACTGAGGTTGAAACAGACACTACAGAATGACAGTCTCTGGTATCCAGAGCAGATATTGTGATGTCATAATGCCTCATTCCACCAGTGCCTAAGAGCCAATCACATCAGTGATGTCACAATGGCTTCATTATCCTTGGCTCACATAAGAATCAGAGTATGAATGGCCACAACCACTGACCCTCGAGCTTTGCTTTGAAGAATGCTGGTGTAGAAGGACTGAGGTTGAAACAGACACTACAGAATGACAGTCTCTGGTATCCAGAGCAGATATTGTGATGTCATAATGCCTCATTCCACCAGTGCCTAAGAGCCAATCACATCAGTGATGTCACAATGGCTTCATTATCCTTGGCTCACATAAGAATCAGAGTATGAATGGCCACAACCACTGACCCTCGAGCTTTGCTTTGAAGAATGCTGGTGTAGAAGGACTGAGGTTGAAATAGACACTAGATGGGATTATTTCCCGCGGTTATCCGCGGGGACGGGAACGGTGATGAATTTTGTCACCGTGTCATTCTCTATCACAGTCTCAATCTAACACTGCTCTAACAAGTACAGAAATTCAGTGAAATTCAGAATAAGTACTCTAGCAGTACAATATACAGTAGTTTGGCTTCTCACACAGTGTCAACACACTTTCCCTCCATCCTTTAATCTGTGTTTCATGTGCAAAATCATTCAGCTCTTTTGTGTGAAGGAACAAGTGCCTTCGGAGTTAAAGTACTTTCCATGTTAATTTTTTTTTTTTTTTCAAATAAAAGCAAGTGTAGAAAAACCCATGAAATGAAAACCTTTTAGAAACGATAGCTGCATAAACAAAACCTGAATGCATGCAGCAATTTCATGTTCTGAATCCACCCACTCAGTTGTTCTGTAGCATTCAAGAACAGAAGTGCCTGGGCGGATTTACAAGGGTTGAGTTACAGACATCTGTGCTACAATGATGTTGAAAATGCTCATAGGGCAACTTCTTTTCTTCCCAATGTCCTTCTCCCCTGAAAAAAGTCCCTTTCTTTACAAGGGGTTTCATATGAAAAAAAAACTCTCACCCCAACCAAGAAGAGAATGACATGGATATGGTTCAATCAACAATCTGAAACAATCATATATCAGAATTTCATTTAACAAAATAAGATAACACTCTTTTCGACTACAGTGGCAAAATAATGCTCAGAATTTAGCAAGTTGGTTGGTTGGGCTGAGATTCATATGCAATACAGTGAGCTAAGTATAGGACAATCAAGCCATTATGACATCACTGATGAGGTTGGCTCTTATTGGTGGAATGAGGCATTATGACATCACAGTCACAGCTCTGGTTTCCAGAGACTGAAATTCTTCACACTAGAAGGAGGTGCTGAAAAGTTCTCAGTCCAACTAAGAGAATGACGTGGCGATGGTTCAACCAATGATCTGAAACAACGTCAAAATATAGAATATTGCTTCTACAAATTGGGACTTAACAAAATAAGATAACACTCTTTTCAGCTAGAGTGGAAAAATAACACTCAGAATTTAGGAAGTTGGTTGTTTGGACTGAGAACTTTTCAGCGCCTCCTTGTATATTTTGCAGGTCCCCTGCAAATTTTTCCATTAGTGGGCTGAAATTGCAAAAAAAGCTAATGCGAAAGCGGGGCTGGCTCAGTCTATGGACCAGGTGAAGTCCTGGCCCAGGGCACCAGTGATAAAGGGTGCAAAAATCCAGTCTGATCTACCTTCAAACTTCTAGAGCAGGGGTCTCAAACTCCCTCCTTGAGGGCCGCAATCCAGTCGGGTTTTCAGGATTCCCCCAATGAATATGCATTGAAAGCAGTGCATGCACATAGATCTCATGCATATTCATTGGGGAAATCCTGAAAACCCGACTGGAATACGGCTCTCAAGGACCGGAGCTCCCTACCCCTGCTCTCACCACTGCCCTTGTAGTGGAACGTGTGAGCCTTGCAAATCCCATCCTAATCTCACTGTACCCACCTACTGCCTTCACACATCAAATCTCTTGAAGGACTTTTGAGCTTTAGGAAAGCAATAAAAACCTACCTCTTCACCTAATTCCCTTAGCCTAAAATCAGTACGGTATAGCTTTAACAGGGGTCTCAAAGTCCCTCCTTGAGGGCCACAATCCAGTCGGGTTTTCAGGATTTCCCCCATGAATATGCATTGAAAGCAGTGCATGCACATAGATCTCATGCATATTCATTTGGGAAATCCTGAAAACCCGACTGGATTGCGGCCCTCAAGGAGGGCCGCTGGGACCCCTGGTATAGATTGAATGGGCTTCAGAGCATTTATTTATTTATTTATTTATTTATTCAATTTTCTATACTGTTCGCCCAAGGGAGCTCAGAACGGTTTACTTGAATTTATTCAGGTACTCAAGCAATTTTCCCTCTCTGTCCCGGTGGGCTCACAATCTATCTAATGTACCTGGGGCAATGGGGGGATTAAGTGACTAGCCCAGGCTCACAAGGAGCAGCGTGGGTTTGAACCCACAACCTCAGGGTGCCGAGGCTGTTGCTTTAACCACTGCACCACTCTAGAAATCAAAATGTAGTAAAAGTGAGCCGAGTATAGGACAACTACGGTAAGTCATTGTGACATCACTGATACAGTTGGTTCTTATTGGTAGAATGAGGCATTATGATGTCACAATACCAGCTCTGGTTCTCAGAGGCTGAAACTTTTCCCACTATTTATTTATTCAATTTTCTATACTGTTCTCCCAGGGGAGCTCTGAATGGTTTACATGAATTTATTCAGGTACTCAACCATTTTTCCATGTCTGTCCCTGTGGGCTCACAATCTATCTAATGTTACCAGGGTCACAAGGAGTAGCGTGGGTTTGAACCCACAACCTCAGGGTGCTAAAGCTGGAGCTTTAACCACTGCGCCACACTCTCATAAAAGAGGGTATAAACTGAAAATAAAATCATTGTCCTAGTAAATTCACTGAGGAAATGGCAGTGATATTTAAAGATCAAGACTCAAAGATATTTCAGGTAGTTAAGGATACGGAGAAGGCGGAGGCTTAATTTGTGTCTTGTCACTCTGCAGCAGTTCCTGCTGCCAAAGATAGTTTATTAATCCACCTTCAAATGGAAAATCTTGAAAATGCCTCAAGAGCCTGTAATTTATGTTTGTTAAATTTTCCTAACCAAACAGTGGAGATGTCCAAACAAGACAGGCAAGCTTTAGATGTTTCACAGGTCTCTTTTATTCACTTCAATAACTCAACGACTTGACATGTACGTGTTTCGGCCACACCGGCCTGCATCAGGAGTCTTAAATGTTGAAGAGACAATGATAACTTAAATGGTCACTTGCACTAGGACCACACTCAGGGCCGGATTTTCCTATAGGCTAACTAGGCTTCAGCCTAGGGCCTCAAGATCAAGAGGGGCCTACATTCAAATTGTTAGCAAAATTAAAATGACACTATTCTAAAAACAGTGAACACTAAAACACTGAACCGAAAATAAGGAGAAATTCTACGCTTTGGGATCGGAACCGGCTCCGGCCGCAACAGGGCAACGACTCGGCTTCTCCCTTTCTTTTTCTCGCCCTGGGAGGAGGATCGGGGAGGGAAAGACGTCAGTCTGGAAACAGCTGGGCAAAGCCCAGCCCCGCGGGGAAAGAGGCAAAACGTGGATCTGTCAGGACAGGGCGGCCCAGAGACTGGCATCGGGGGTGGGGGGTTTCAGTGGAAGGGGGATGGGAGGCAGGCAGGCAGGCATCGGAGGGGGGGTGGGGGGGTTTAATGGAAGGCAGGCGGGCAGGATGGCATGGGGGAGGGTGTTCAATGGAAGGGGGATGGGAGGCAGGCGGGCATCGGAGGGGGGGTGATGTGAGGAAGGACGCACTGGGGGGCACTATGGACATAGGAAGGGGCAATGTTGTGTGTTATGTTTGATTAGTTATTGTTACAAGTACTATATATGGTGCTGAGAATAAATGTCCAAATAAGTGTTCTCGACTTTTTTTTATTTATTATCCGTGTCACATTTTTTATAAAGGTTAGTACCAATAACAACATGTTTCATTTAACATATTGATATATATCACAGTAATGATGTATTTTATTATCTCTCATGTAATTTACAAACTTAAAAATGGGAGGTGAAAGGCCTAGGGCCTCTTTTCATCTAAATCTGGCCCTGACCACACTAGATAACTAACAGAGGGCTCGATTCACTAAGCAAACCGATCGTGTACCGCTCGGTTTGCGCTCACTTTCCTACTACGGCTCAATTCACTAACCTTCCTCCACACCCCATCCGCACCCGATCCGATCTGCGCATGCAAATGAGTAAAGAGGCATGTAAATTTCTTAAGGCATCGATTCATGAAACCATTTCATCCAAACCGACTGGCCTTTCCGTTCCAAAAAGTTTCGACTGCTGAGGACCAATCGCTTTACATCCTCGCCGACTATTCCTGCCTAGCAACTGCCGCTTGCATGTTAAGAACTCCATAAAAAAATATATATATATATACCCCGCAAAAAAACCAAAATATATCTAAACTTTAAATATATGTAAACTTTCATGTACATAAGCTTAGAAATATTTTTTTGATTTTTTATTTTTTTTGGAATGAGCATAGCGAGCATGGGAGTGAATCTTGGATTTGTAATGTGCATGGCGAGAAAATTGCGGATTAACCCCGTGCTCTCCTTGTGCATTGTCATCATTCAAGGAAAGCTTGACTCGGTTTACAATAGTTAAGTTATTGAATAAGAAACCAGAAAAGAATAACATTAACCCCCCTCTTTTACTAAGGTACGCTAACCGATTAGCGCACGCTAACGCGTCCATTGACTAACATGCTCGCGCTAAATCGATTAGCGCACACTAATTGGTTAGTGCATCTTAGTAAAAGAGGGCCTAAGTTTGGTAAAGTTAACCTTTTCCTATCGTGTGTTCCGGATAGAAACATAGAAACATAGAAAAATGACGGCAGAAAAGGGCCAAAGCCCATCAAGTCTGCCCACTCTATTGACCCTTCTCCTTGATTTTGCTCACCACCCCCTGCCCTTACCTCATTAGAGATCCCACATGAATATCCCATTTATTTTTGAAATCCGCCACGCTGTTGGCCTCAATCACCTGCCGTGGGAGTTCATTCCAATGATCGACCACCCTCTCAGTGAAGAAATACTTTCTGGAGTCACCATGAAATTTCCCTCCCCTGATTTTCAGCGGATGCCCTCTGGTGGAAGAAGGTCCTATAAGACGGAAGATATCCTCTTCCACCTCGATACGACCCGTGATATATTTAAATGTCTCAATCATGTCTCCTCTCTCTCTTCGTTCTTCAAGTGAGTACAGCTGCAATTTATTCAGCCTTATTTCATACGGAAGATCCTTGAGCCCCGAGACCATCCTGGTGGCCATCCGCTGAACTGACTCAATTCTCAGCACATCTTTCCGGTAATGTGGTCTCCAGAATTGAACACAATATTCCAAATGAGGTCTCAGCATGGATCTGTACAGTGGCATTATGACCTCTGGCATCCTGCTGATAAAACCTCTACGGATACAACCCATCATTTGCCTTGCCTTAGAGGAAGCCTTTTCCACTTGATTGGCAGTTTTCATGTCATCACTAATGATTACTCCTAAATCCCGTTCTTCCGTGGTCCTAACTAAGGTCTCACCATTTAACGTGTAAGTCCTGCACAGATTTCTTTTACCCAGGTGCATCACTTTGCATATTTTAGCATTGAAGTTAAGCTGCCAAGTCGATGACCATTGTTCTAATAGTAGTAGGTCCTGTGTCATATTGTCAGGCATAGTGCTTTTCCTACTATGTTGCACAGTTTGGCGTCGTCGGCGAACAATGATATTTTTCCTCTGAGCCCTTGGGTCATATCACTTATGAATATGTTGAATAGGATTGGACCCAAGACCGAGCCCTGTGGTACTCCACCGGTCACATTCAATGTTTTGGATGGGGTACCATTTACCATCACTCTCTGAAGTCTACCGCTCAGCCAATCCTTAACCCATGCAGCTAGTGTTTCCCCTAATCCCAGCGATTTCAACTTGTTCAATAACCTACGGTGTGGGACGCTGTCAAAAGCTTTGCTGAAGTCCAAATACACTACGTCCAGGGACTCCCCGGCATCCAGTTGTCTTGTTACCCAGTCGAAGAAGCTAATCAGATTTGATTGGCAGGACCTGCCTTTGGTAAATCCATGTTGATGGGGATCACGTAGATCTTCTTCATCCAGGATTGTATCAAGTTTCTGTTTGATCAGTGTTTCCATGAGCTTGCATATTATGGATGTGAGACTTACCGGTCTGTAATTCGCCGTCTCTGTCCTGCAGCCCTTTTTGTGGAGTGGAATAACGTTAGCTGTTTTCCAGTCCAATGACGGGACATTCCAAAAATGTTGTTGCCATCGTATGTCCCATACTAATAAAGAGCCAGGAACACAAAATATTTGAATTTACAGACTTATGACTTATTTACATTATGTTTACAATAGCCGTAAATGGTAACGGTGAATAATACAAAACTTTGCTAAAATAATTACGATTGGAACCAGCGTAACGTAAAATTTATTACGATAGGAAAAGGTTAATTTTCAAAGTGTTTAGCAAATAAAGTAGTTTTTAAGGATTTGCGAAAAGGTTGAAGTGAGCCGGCACTCCTTAAAAGAAGTGGAAGGTCATTCCACAGCTGAGATAGCTTAAAAACCAGAGAATGACTGAAAAACTTAACTCCCTTAATCCCTTTTTTGGCAGGAAGAGATAATTTGAATTGTTGACCACCTCTTGCAAAGGAAAATCTTTAAACGTTCCAGGATAGAGGAAGGAGAGGAGTAAAAATACCATGTAAAATTTTAAAAACAACACAGGCAACACTTAAATTGAACTCTAAAACAAACTGGGAGCCAATGAAGACTCTGAAGCAACGGCGTTGCACGATCAAATTTACGCTTCCCCAAAATCAATTTCGCAGCAGTGTTTTGAATTAATTGCAATCTGTAGAGGCAAGTTTATGTAACACCGAGGTAAATAACATTGCGATAGTCGAGACGAGATAAAATAGCATTTATACACCGCAAAACCATGAGGATCCTTGCGGTTGACAATTTTAAAAAAGCTGAACATCAGGCAGCGAATTACAAAAAGTAGAAGATGGTCAGAAAAATGTATCGTAAATTGATTGACACAGTATTGGTCTCTAGGCTTACAGTACTTTCAAATTTGACTAGTCGAGTATTTTGTTGTTACACATAAACTGAGTGGACAGATATGAAAACTTGTGAACTATTATTAAACCAGACAGATGATGAATTAATTAATACTCACAAGGTGTAGGAAGCCCAAAAAGTGCTGAGAGTTATACAGTAGACTCTCAGCTAACCGGCACCCATTGGGATTGGTAGATGCCGGATAAATGTAGTTTCTGGTTGCTTGAGAGTTGCTATTAAAAATAGGCCTAATTAATACTATACCATAAACTCTGTACTGACATGATATTAATATTCAAATACAGTTAATAAAGGCAAATTAATACAAAGACAAAAAAACAGCTTTGTGAATGCAGTAGGCAATTTAGTTAAATGACAGTCAATAAACAATCTCTTCGTCTCTATCATTCCCCCCCATATCCCTTATAGATCCAGCATCTTTTCCTCCCTTCCCACCTTCATTTCTGGTGTGGGTCACTTTCCCTCTCCTTCTCTTTCCTTCTCACTTATGGGTCCAGCATCCATCCATCTCCCCTCCCTTGCTCTTCACCCTGCAACTCTAGCATCCATGTCTCTTCCTTCCCCCATATACTTTTGGATCACATTCCCCCCCCAGGTATGCTTTCCCTCCACTTGGGTCTAGCCTGCAATACCCCCCCCCCCCATCACCAAAGCAGCAGTAGCAGCCGGTCAGCAGAGGAAGCTGTAAACAGGCTGCTTGCGGCCAGCCCCAACAGGGCCTTTCCTCTGCTGTGCTGGAAGTGACATGGCAGAGGAAAGGCCCTGCCAGGGCTGGAAGACAGGAGGAGGGGTGTTCTCTGGTCAACAGTGTGGGAGACAATTTTTTTTTTTTTTGCCAGTTGGTTGAGTGCGGGTTAACTGGGATTCTACTGTATTGCTACTTTTTGCTGATTTTGACATTACCCTCCAGGGATTCAAGACAAGTTCCTGCTGAATCACAACTTACGCAAGTAAGGCTAGTCTCAATTAGGGCACTGGTCTTTGACCTAAGGCAGGGGTGTCAAAGTCCCTCCTCGAGGGCCGCAATCCAGTCGGGTTTTTAGGATTTCCCTAATGAATATGCATGAGATCTATTTGCATGTGCTGCTTTCATTGTATGCTAATAGATCTCATGCATATTCATTGGGGAAATCCTGAAAACCCGACTGGATTGCGGCCCTCGAGGAGGGACTTTGACACTCCTGACTGCGGGAGCGGACTGCTAGGCACGATGGACCACTGGTCTGACCCAGCAGCGGCAATTCTTATGGTCTTATGATAAAATTACCCCAAAAGACTAGCCCCCCTTTTTACAAAACCTTAGCATGATTTTTAGTGCTGGCCATGGCGGTAACAGCTCAAAGAATTCCTATGAGCATCAGAGTTGTTACCATCGCGGCTGGTGCTAAAAACCATGCTACAGTTTTATAAAGGGGGGGGGGGAGATTCTTTAAATGGTGTCCGAATTTGGGCACCAAAAAATGAGTGCTGAGTGCTCTTCTACAAATGGGGCTCTGACTTTTTTATAGAGTAGTGCGTAGTGCCATGATCTGCACCCGAGGATTTACATCAACTGAAACCTGGTGCAATTCCTTGCACGTAAATTAGGCGCAGATCCCTTGAATTCTATAACAGTGCGTGCATCTTTAGTGAATGTCTCTGACCCCACCCCCCCCCAGTGCTCCTTCCAAGGCCACGCCCCCTTATCGCTTGAACGCTAAAAGATTTATATACCCATCTTTATAGAATAGAGCTTAGCAAGATGCGCCCTTAAATCCAAACTGTCGCCAATTAACGCCAATAACGGATTGTCAGGGCTCATTTTTTGGCACTAATTGGCTCATTACTTGATGAAACTGTGCACATAAATCGGACATGTGCCCAAAATTTGCACACACGTTTCTGAGTGCCACAGCTAGAATCCGGAGGAAAGTGTCTCATTTTAGGCAAAAAAAAATCAAATAACCCTTAAGTCCTGAATTATTATTTATTCAATCTCTGATCTTAAGCATCTTAGATTACTGCAATACTATATACTTGGGATCCTTTAAGAAAACCATCAAACGATTGAGAGCCATCCAGAACGCTGCCGTCCGTCTCATTTATGGTCTCAAAAAATCGGATCATGTGAGCCCGAATTACAAAAAAACTACACTGGCTGCCGATGGAAGCAAGGGTCATTTTCAAGTTCGCCTGCCTCTGCTTCAAAACCAGAACAGGCTCATCCCCAGTCTACCTGTCGCACCATTTTGAATTTCCAGACCCCACTTGAACACGTGATGCCTATCCATTTGTTTTTCCATCCTTGAAGGGCTGCATCTACAAGAGATTCCTTGACAGATCACTATCATTCCAAGCAGGCAAATGGAATAAATGTCTAACCACCTTCATTTCAAATGCACCCTCCTACCAAACCTTCAGGAAATCAATGAAAACCTATCTCTTTGATAAATTTCTCTGACTCCTTCCCTGCCTTGTTGTATCTTTGAAATGCTTCCGGATAAATCTTGACTACTCTTGGCATGCTAATGTAATTTGAAAGTCCTTTTCTGTAACTGTCTCTTCCTCTGTAAACCGCTCTGAACTGCTTGTGGTATTGCGGTATACAAAAAGAAAGTTATTATTATTATTTTTATTATTTATTGGGATTGATTAAATTGCTTTGTCGTGAAGAGATTCATGCAAAGTAGTTTGCAATACATTAAATAGTAATCAGGTATTTTCCCTCTCTGTCCTGGCAGGCTCACAATACAGCTGGGCTACCTGGGGCAATGGATGGTTACTTACGTGATTAGCCCAGAGTCACAGGGAGCAGGCTGGGATCAAACACACAACCTCAGGGTACTGAGGCAGCAGCTCTAACCACTAGCACACAAGTGCTCTGAAACTGCTATCATATTCTACATTTTTGCAATGAATAAATAGTAAGATTTCTCTTCTTCTTTTCAATATCTTCTTTGTGACACACATGAAGGGGAGGGTAGTGAAAATAATTTTTACGTAATATGATATAATATGATATAAAATATGTAATGTATGATTGGAAAGTACTAGAAGGGTGGGGAGAGGGAGAGGGGATAAAAATATATTTAAAATATGATGTATTAGATATAAAAGTGATATTGTGTATTCATCAATTGTATTTTAATATTTTGTACACTTTATGTAAAATTTGAAAACGAATAAAAATTATAAATCACAATAAAAAAAAAAAAAAATTCTACATTTCAATACACTGACACACCTGCACGACCAAATCTAATTGGACTTGGGAAAAAGCATTATACTGGAACTGATCGTTTTTCTGTTAACGCTTCAAGTCATGCTGATGCTGACATAGTAGGGGGGGGGGGGGGAAGGTAAAAGCCGGCCTTCTACAAACTGCTTTTCTGATTTAAAACCTGCCAGATACCTCTTTCTCTGGGAGAACAGTATTTATATCCACACTGTTACTTTAATATTCCTTTGGCATTTCCTGTTCAGCTGATAAATTAACCCCTCAAGCACAGTATAAAATTCCTTCCTCCTCTGATTAAACCGTCAGAAAGGATTTGCAGACGTGATTTGCTTTTAGCGTCAGAAGCAGAGAAATGGAGAAAACCTAAAACGAATCCATCTAGAATTTTGTTTAATTCCCAAAGGCTGTGAACCCTGCTAGGCTGAAGGGTTAGAAAAGATGGGAAAATGCAGGACTCTTATAGAGGTGATGTATCGGTTCTAAACATTTACGGTGAGCTACAGGTAGGGTTACCAGATGTCTGGATTTTCCCAGGCATGTCCTCCTTTTCAGGACATGTCCGGGGATCCGGACAGCTTTTCAAACCCCCTGCACTTTGTCCAGGTTTTGACAACCTTCTAGCAACGAGCGACATCGGGACGGAATTATTGCATGCGTGGATGTAACGCGGTGACATCATCCCAGCGCATGCGTGAATGCCGTCCAACATCGCTCGTTGCTTGTACAGGTCGAGGGGGCAGGGCTGGGGCGGGCCTGAGGTGGAATGGGGCATGGCCGGCGGAACAGGGCGGGCCTGGGGGCAGGGCCATGGGCCCGGATTTTCCGTTCGGAAAATCCGGTAACCCTAGGTTGAGGGAACCATCAAAGACAATGCCAAACTAAAAGCTAAAGGGTTAAGCAGTGGAACGTGTAAAATGAAATCCAGATGTTGTTCGGTATAGAGAGCACGATTTCTAGTAGTGTGATCTTCAGGAATAAAATCTCTCTACAACCCCCCTCCCCCCCCTTAACTTGCAGGTAGGAGGATTGGGAGTTCATATCTTAGTACGGTGTCTCTCTGTACAGTAAGGGCTCCTTTTACTAAGCTACGCTAGCGTTTTTAGCGTGCACTGCATTGCCGCGTACGCTAACCCCATGCTACGCGCCGAGAACTAACGCCAACTCCATGCTGGCGTTAGCGTCTAGCGCTCGCTAAAAACGCTAGTGCAGCTCAGTAAAAGGAGCCCTAAATGGAGCAAATGTTTTTCACGGCACATTGTAACTGAAATTACAAAATGGCAAAACCACCCAAAAAATTAAATTTGAGAATTATTTATTCAAAGTTCTTTAAGCTGCGTATGGGTAATTGTAACAACGGTGAAACTAAAGTAGATAGAACAGAATTACTAATCAACGTGATGGATGTGCTTGTTTCTGAGTGCAAATCAACTCAAAACGCGGCTCAGTAGTCGACAAGCAAACACGCATTTCATTATCCACCATCTTCAGTCGTTCTCTTTTTTTTTATTTCAAATTGAATTTCTGTCGGAGCTGAAAATTCAAGTTCGCAAAGACAAGAAGATCCAAACGGTAACAGAGCCTTGATTGGTTTGTTGCTCAAGTTAGGATAAGTACTGCATAAAAAAATAAAAATAAAATTACAAGAACCAATCACATCAAAGAATGATGCTTGTCTGGGCAGTTGTATCCTTCGCACACAGACGCTCATAACATTGACAGACTCTTGCGTACGTGACGTACATGTCATCTATTCTAGTGTATACTTATGAAGGGATTTTTTTTTTTAACAATAAAGTATAATTCCGGAATCTCTCATGTTTGAGAGACACAGGGCCTCTTCTAGCCAACTGCGCTAGCAGTTTTTAGCGCAGAGAGCCGCGCTGAATGGCCTGCGCTGCTCCCGATACTCACAGGAACTCCATGAGCATCGGAAGTAGCGCGGGCCATTTAGTGCGGTTCACCGTGCTACAAACTGCTAGCGCAGTTGGATAGAAGAGGCCCACAGTCTTAATAAATAGCTGGAAAAGAAAGAATTAAAACAAAACATAGAAAGGACTTGGAGTGGTGTGTGTGGGGCCAGACCCAGCGAAGAGAGTGATTAGGCAGTAGGGCAAGGCAGTCTGAGCCAGCAAAGAGAGCTCTAGTAAGCCCAACCAACCAAATTCCTAAATTCTGAGTATTTTTTTGCCACTGTACACTTCCCTCTGGATTCGCGGTTTCCGTATCTACGGATTCGATTATTTGCAGTTTTAAGTTAAAAAATGCTTTTTTCATTTTCAGGCTATCTTAAGCCCTGTAAGCCCCCCCCCATAAGCCTACCTGGTGGTCTAGCGAGTTTTCAGGGCAAGAGCGATCTTCCCACGCTCCTGCCCCGTGCAGATCGCTCACAGGAAATGACTCGAGAGACTACGGGAGCTCAAGGGTCAGACCAATGGTCCATCAAGCCCAGTAGCCCGTTCTCACAGTGGCCAATCCATGTCTCTGGTACCTGGCCAAAACCCAAGGAGTAGCAACATTCCAGCATCTCAAAGAAGAGTAAGATTCCGGAACCCCAATGAGAGCAACATTCCAGAGCTGAGATTGTGATGTCATAATGCCTCATTCCACAGTGCCTCAGAGCCAACCTCATCAGTGATGTTATAATGCCTTACTTGTCCTTTACTTGGCTCACGTAAGAGCATAAGAACAGCCATACTGGGGCAGTCCAATGGTCCATCAATCTCAGTAGCCCGTTCTCACGGTGGCCAATCCAGGTCTCTAGTACTTGGCAAAAACCCAAGGAATAACAAAATTCCAGCATCTCAAAGATTGGCAAGATTCCAGAACCCCATTGAGAGCAACATTCCAGAGCTGAGATTGTGATGTCATAATGCCTCATTCCAACCTCATCAGTGATGTTACAATGGCTTGATTGTCCTATGCTTGGCACACATAAGAGCATACGAATAGCCATACTGGGTGAGACCAATGGTCCATCAAACCCAGTAGCCCGTTCTCATGGTGGCACTTAAAAGTATATTTTGAATAAATGTCTAAGTCTCCATTTTACAAAGCCAGGATATTCATGTCATCAAACCCAAATGTGTGCAAATGGCAAGGGGCATGGTCTGGGAGGACAAGACCATGGAAAGTTTATAGATATTTATTCCGCATTTCAGAAGAGAATCAACTTCAGGAGTTACAACTGCTTCCAAGCTTGAAAAATGTTCTGAAATTTGGTAGTTCGGATTTAATGCTAAGAAATGCATTTGGGCTGCAAGAATCTAAGGGAACGGTACAGTTTAGGGAGTGAAGAACTTCTGTGCATGAAAGAGGAGCAGGACTTGGGTGTGATGATCATAAGGTGGTCAAATAGATTGAAAAGGCAACAGCAAAACCTAGAAAGATGCTCAGGTGCATAGGGAAAGGAATTGTCGGTAGGAAAAAAGAGGTATTGATGCCCCTGTATAAGACTTTGGTGAGACATCATATAGAATATTGTGTACAATTATGAAGACCGCACCTTCATAAAGATATAAACAGGATGGAGCTGGTTCAGAGGAAGGCTAGTGAAATGGTTAGTGGCCTTCATCATAAGGCTTATGGGGACAGACTTAAAGATCTTAAAATGTATACTTTGGAGGAAAGGCAGGAGAGGGGAGATATGACAAAGACCTACATGGCATAAATGCGCATGAGGCGAGTCTTTCTGTTGAAAGGAAGCTCTGGAATGAGAGGGCATAGGATGAACTTAAGAGGTGAGAGGCTCAGGAGTAATCGAAGGAAATACTTTTTTTTATAGAAAGGGTGGTAGATGCACAGAATAGTCTCTCAGTAGAAGTGGTGGAAACAAAGACTGTCTGAATTCAAGAAAGTGTGGGACAGGCATGTACTATAGGATCTCTTAGGGAGAAGAGAAGAAAGTGGATGTTGCAGAGGAGCAGACTGGCTTTATCTACAGTCATCTTTCTAGGTTTTGCACTTGGGGCAATGGAGAACTAAGTGATGTATTGAGGGTCAGAAGGAGCTGCCGTGAGAATCAAACCCCCACCCCCAGGTTCTCAGCCTACTGCCTATGCCATTAGGCTCCTCCTCCACTTAAGAGCTATATGGGGTTCTAGCGTTGCAACAGTGTGCTGGCAGAATCAAGTTCCTTCTGTTATAAACATAATTTTCCAGCAATAACAATGCTCAGCTGGCGTTCCTGGGGTGAAGGCCAACACATCTCCAGCAGTTACTGATCTACAGTATTTCTTTATGCTCGGTCCTGGCAGCACTGATGCTGTTTCCTCTGGCTATTCTTTTTATATCACTGTTGCACCTGGTATCTTGTTCCCTGCTAGCTGGATTAGCAGTGTCATTGTCAGTGGAACCTTTGCTGCTGAATGATACAGTGGCTGGGAAGCCTGATCGTACATGTTCCCTTTCCCTCAACTCTTCTCTTACTGTACAGCCTTGCATATCGGGATCTTAGTTGAGATCTCTTTGGGTTCCTTTTAATAAGATGTGGGGATAAAAAAAGGCCTTACCATGCCCTTATGTGGGTTTTATTTCTGCACTAAGAGCCGGGTTCTGTAAACGGCATCTAAATCGGCTGTCGTCTAGAAAAAAGGCACCGGCCATGTGTCAATCACGCGTAGGCGCCATTTACAGAAATGCCTAACGGCACCTATCACAAAACTTAGACGTCTGTAATGTAGGCCAGAGTTTTACCGGCCTATATTGCAGGCATCTCAGTTCTTTTGAGAGTCATGCCTTGCGGCTCCTCTCTGTGTCTCCGCCCCAAACATGCCCATTTAGGTGTTAAACACCTACCTTTTATAGAATCGGGTAGGCACCTATTGGCCAATTACCGGTACTTTTTTTTTTTTTCCAATTATGAGCTTGCTAAAGCTCATAATTGCAATTAAGAGAGGCAACTAAAATTGCACTTCTTATAGCCCTAAGTCCATTTTTGCCATAGCTAGAAAATGGTCAATTTTCCATTTTTGCTAATCATTTCTATAGCACTACTAGACATACACAGCGCTTTATGTCTAGAAAATATCAGAAAATATTTCGACGCAGTATCATTTCGCTTATTGGTTCAATCTTCCATTCTAAGCACACTTGACTACTGCAACATCATTTATTTGGGTACCTTCAAAAAAAAAACTACAAAGACTCCGAATCATTCAAAATTCAGCGGTTCGACTGATTTTGGGGTTGAGAAAATGGGAACACATCAGTCCCTACTATGAAAAACTTTGTTGGCTGCCCCTGGAAGCACGAGTTTTGTTTAAAATTTTTTGCCTTTGCTATAAATCAATTTTTGGCCTGGCCCCTATGTATCTGGTTTCTCAATTTAATCTGGACAGTTCCATTAGGTCCACACGCAGAATTCATGGTGTCAGGTCAAAAGCGCGCCGGGACAAAGGCACGCGCAGACAATTGAGCGCAGCGCGGAGGCGCGCACTGCATAAAATTACTCTTTTTACGGCTCCGACGGGGGGGGGCGTGGGGGGGAACCCCCCCACTTTACTTAATAGAGATCGCGCCACGTTGTGGGGGCGTTGTGGGGGGTGTGGGGGGTTGTAACCCCCACATTTTACTGAAAACTTCACTTTTTCCCTGTTTTTAGGGAAAAAGTTAAGTTTACAGTAAAATGTGGAGGGTTACAACCCCCCAAACCCCCCACAACACCGGCGCGATCTCTATTCAGTAAACTGGGGGGGCTCCCCAACAAAACCCCCCATCGGAGCCCCTAAAAACTGTAATTTTCTTCGGTGCGCGCCTCCGTCTTGCGCTCAGTTGTCGGCGCGCGCCTTTGACTTTCGCCGAGTTG
This sequence comes from Geotrypetes seraphini, assembly GCF_902459505.1. NCBI lineage: Eukaryota > Metazoa > Chordata > Amphibia > Gymnophiona > Dermophiidae > Geotrypetes > Geotrypetes seraphini. The sequence goes on from NC_047086.1 coordinate 390,407,259, forward strand.
TCTATGAACCAAATTCATTTGTTCTCCTTTCCATCATTAAAGGACTGCCACTACAAAAGATTCCTGGACAGAACTCTTGCCTCCCAGGCAGGCAAATGGAACGACTGGATGGCTAACATCATCAACCATTCCTCCTCTTACCTCAATTTTAGAAAATCTATAAAAACAAATTTGTTTAACCGATTGTAACCTATGAATCTAGTGTATCACTCCTCCCAACCTGTACCTTATTTTCGATGACTTTGCATTGTAACCTCTTCGACTTTGTATTGTAACTACTTCGCTGATTGTCCAGCGCCTCTTGTTGTAAACCGCCTCGAACTATCATGGCTTTGGCAGTATATAAAAATAAAATTATTATTATTATTACACCAAAACACAGAAGAGACAGTCCCTGCTCAGAAGAGCTTACAGTCTAGTCAAGACAGGCAAACTTGTCAAGAAGGTGCCTCTATACACTGGGCTCAATTGGGGGAATCATAAACAGCTAAGCTCATTTTTGGGAAACGAAAGTATGATCATGTTTCCCCTGGCTCCCAGTTCGCTTTAGGATCCAGTTTAAATGCGCATGTATAATCTTCCAGCTTCTCTATGGAATATTTGATCCTTTTGTCCCCTTATGTTGGAATATCCTTAGACTTTGCCATTTGAGAGACACAGAAAGATATAAGTTAGCCTTCCCTTCCTTTAAGGGAATTAAATCTTCTGGGAAGCTCAGTCGATCTTTTGTTTTTCAAGTTTGTAGAGAACTTCCTGATTTCATTAGGTTTTTAGGCCAGCAGCAATTATTTTGTAAATTCCTGAAAACTTTGTTGTTATCACAATTTTTAAATGGTTTAACTACAGCCTCAACAAAATGATAATATTATAGTTATTTTTCTTATGCTTTTCTTATGTACTTTAGTTTTTAATTAGTTCTTCCTTATCTTATGTTTTCTGCTATGTACTCTAATCTTAATTATATGTGAACTGAGTCGAGCTCCACTGGGAGATGACCCGGTATATAAACCAAAGATTAGATTAGATTAGATCAAGAATTTTGGGTATGGCCTAGATGCATTGTGATGTCACTGAGCATTCAGACAGCTTCTACTACTACTAATCATTTCAATAGTGCTACTAAACACAAACATAGTAGTAGTAGTAGAGATGCCAGACCATGGAGAAAGAAAGGAGGGAGTGAAAGGAAGGAAAGGAGATGCCAGGCCATGGAGGGAGAGGAAAAGATGCCAGGGCAAGGGGGGAGAGGAGACAGAGATGCCAGACCAGGGACAGAGGGAAAGGGAGGCAATACCAGAGCATGGAGGGGGAGGGGGAGATGGAAGGAGAGAAGAGACATGCCAGGGCATGGGTGAAGGGAAGCAAATGCCAGACCATGAGACGAGTTGGGGTGGGAATGAGGGAAAGAAGGATAGAAAGGAGAGATGCCAGAGGATGGGGGAGGGAGTGGAGAAGAAAGAAAGAAATGGAAGGGACAGAGAAAGAGGGTGGATGCTGGATGGAATGGAGAGGAAAGATGAGGAAAGCAGAAACCAGCGATGACCAAAGGTAGAAAAAAAAAAATGACTGTGTGTGCGGGTTGTTGTTTTAAAATGAAGTACTATTGTAACTGTATTGATAAAAATTTATAAATAGAAATAAGGTAATCTTTTTATTAGACTAATTTTAATACATATTTGCTAACTTTTGGAGACCAAAATCCCCTTCCTCAGGCAGTTGCATATCGGGGGGGGGGGGGGGGGGAGGAAGTCCACCCCCAGGTGCTGTTCCTAGGGGATGCTCTTCCGATTCCTTTTTATATTGGGGGGGGGGGGGGGAATGATTGGCCCCTGGTGTCACATACCCTAGGTATGCCTATCTAGGACTGGCCAAAAAGTCTGCCTCCTGAAAAGCGGGGAATGTTGGGGGGGACCCCAGCCAGTCAGGTTTTCAAGCTATCCACAATGAACATGCATGAGATAGTTTTGCATACTAAGGAGGCAGCGTTTGCGGATCTCTTGCAACAGTATTCAGTAGACATCTTGCAACCAGTTGGGCTCCCTCAGGACAGGTCTGGAAATCGCTTTCCCTGAACTCCACAAAGCTCTGGTCTTAAGCTACCTGCACCCTTTCGCATATATAGGTCACGTTTAATACTTTGATTTAGTTCTCTCAGCACGTTGATTTTTTTTTTTTTTGTTGTTGTTGTTTTAAAACAATATTCGTTTCCCCCAAACCCTACCGTTGGAGTGTATCGCTTCAGGCAGTACGGTAGAGCGCCCTCGTGACGTCATTTCGCCGCGCCCGGCCGGCAGCGAGGTCCCCGGCTCCCGGAAGTCGGTCCCTCTCCGCGTCCCGCGCTGGCCAGCCGGCCGCTCGCTCCCCGAAACCCGGAGATGTACTACAAGCTCAGCGGCTTCGCGCAGAAACTGGTCGGCACTGGGCCCGCTTCCTCCTACAGCCCGCAGGTGAGGAGGGCGGCCGCTCGATGGCGGCCCCCGGGCCGTGACCTTCAGGGCGCGTGGCAAAGCGGCTCTGGAGCCGGGGCCCATCTCATAAGCACCTTCTTCCCCTTAACGTGTTCTGGGCTCCTCCCGAGCGGAAAGAGGAAGGGGCGCGATCTGAGCGGCAGCCCTGGCTTTTGCTTAGAATGAGAAATGAAGACTATTAGATTTGCTCCGTTTTCGCGTATGAGGACGTAATTCAGACTCAAGGTAGCCGTTAGCTTTTCAGGGTGTATGCTCTTATTTGCTACCTCTTGAAAGGTGGTGTAAAGTGGATCGACTTTTTACTCCATCAAGATTTACAGAGACTAGGGGACACTTGATGAATTTGCAGAGCAATGCTTTTAAAACCAATAAGAGCACAACACAAAGAAAAACTGCAGCTGGATGTACAAAAATGCAGGCTACATTTATTAATCAAAAATCATGAATACGGTTAATGTTACCACCTTGAACCAAACCAAAGGACCCAACACGGTCCGTGTTTCGGTAAAACACGCCTTCATCAGGGGTCCTAACAAATCAAAATAAAACAACTCTATAGTACATAGTAAATGAAATGTATATACAAATTAGAGGTCTGCATGAGAACGGGGATTGCGGGAATCCCACGGGTCTCGTGGGAATCCCCCTCTGGCCCACGGGATCCCCCCTCTGGCCCACAGGACTCCCATGGGGACCCCCCTCTAGCCAATGGGACTCCCATGGGGATGGAAGGCTTTGGAAGCAGGGTTCGTCCATATAATATAATGGACACGTCAGCCTTAGTCTATAGAAGAGGGGGTTTATAAGTTAATTACTTGAGCAGAAAACAAAAATAGTGTTCCACCAAAGAGACTCCACAAGGAAAACAGCAGCACAAACGCAAAAGAAGCTGTGGAATTGATGATCCTGTCAGAAGTAATTGCTGCTTTTTATGGAGACGGGCGGGGATGGAGGTAATTCCTTGCGGGGATGGGTGGGGACGGAGAGGATCCTGGTGGGGATGGGTGGGATTTCTGTCCCCGCGCAACTCTCTAATATAAATAAAATGTGAAATTGTGAAAGGACATTTTTTTTTTTTACTCGGAGAATAGTTAAGCTCTGGAATGCGTTGCCAGAGGATGTGGTAAGAGCGGATAGCGTAGCTGGTTTTAAGAAAAGTTTGAACAAGTTCCTGGAGGAAAAGTCCATAGTCTGTTATTGAGAAAGACATGGGGGAAGCCACTGCTTGCCCTGGATCGGTAGCATGGAATGCTGCTACTATTTGGGTATTTGCTAGGTACTTGTGACTTGAATTGGCCACTGTGAAGATGGGATATTGGGCTAGATGGATCATTGGTTGGATCCAATAAGGCTATTCTTATGTTAGTGGGAGAAGGATGAGTTTTTGCAGCTGGTGGAGCTTGAGGATTCCCACCATCCATAACAAGGGTGTTAGAATTTTCCCCACCCATTGCTTCACCACAGTTATAAGGCATTATTTTTGTCTGAAAGATTTTCACTTGTATGTTATCCTTGGAAAGCCAATGTGACTGGTGTTTTTTTTTTTGTTAATTCTAAAAAGATTAATATGGGGAAGAATTTTCAAAAGAACTCCCAAGTCAGAATTGGGAGGAGTGGCTTAGTAGTTAGAGCTAAAGCCTCAGCACCCTGAGGTTGTGGATTTGAGCCCTGTGCTTCTCCTTGGGTTCCTGGGCAAGTTGCTTAATCCTCCATTGCCTGGCAGGTACATTAGATTGTGAACCTGCCAGGACAAATAGGAAAAAATGCTTGAGTACCTGAATGTAAAACGCTTAGACAACCTCCGTTGATAGGGAGTATATAAAAAAATAAACTAGAGCTGTCCTGCTCATAACATCTCCCCAAAATTGTCCGTCTCATAGCAATTTTTGAAGAGGAAAGGTTTAGATTTCCCTTTAGAAAGTATGTGACAAGGTCATCCTTATGCTGGAGATGATAATCATGAAGAATCATTTTAAAGATTGAAATTATAAACATGAAAACAAGGCACAAGGACATCTGACTGGCATCAGTCTTATGAAAATGACCACACACATGTTCTTGCAGAACAGAGGTATACCTAGTGGTTAGTGCAGTAGACTGTGTAAACTAAGCTGCCTTGTCACCTTGAGGTTGTAAGTTGGATTCCCACTGCACCTCTTTGTGACTTCATTGCCCCAGGTACAAAATAAGTACCTGTCTAAAATATGTAAACTCTTTGATTGTAATCACACAGAAAAAAGTGTTATATCAAGTTCCATCCCCGTTGATACAGTTAAGAACATGAGAATAGCTTTAGAGGGTCAGACCAAAGGTCCATCTAGCCCAGGAGCCTATTTTCACAGTGGTCGGTCCAGGCCACTGGTACCTGACAAAATCCCAAATAGTAGCAACATTCCATGCTACTGATCTAGGGCAAGCAGTGGCTTCCCCCATGTCTGTCTCAATAGCCGACTATAGACTTTTCCTCCAGGAACTTGTCCAATCCTTTTTTTTTTTTTTTTTAAACCAGCTACATTAACAGCTCTTACCACATCCTCTAGCAACATGTTCCAGAGCTTAACTATACTTGAGTGAAAAATATTTTCTCCTGTTGGTTTTAAAAGTATTTCCCTGTAACTTCATTGAGTATCTTCTAGTCTTTGTAATTTTTGATGGAGTAAAAAATCAATCCACTTGTACCTGTTCTACACCACTCAGAATTTTGTAGATTTCAATCATATCGTCTCAGCTGTGTCTTTTTTTTAAGCTGAAGAGCCCTAACCTTTTTTAATCTTTCTCATGCGAGAGGAGTTTCATCGCCTTTGTCATCTTGATCACTCTTCTTTGAACCTTTTCTAGTACTCAAGGTGAGGTCACACCATGGAGCGATAGTCATTATACCATTCTTAGTCTTGTTTACCATCTCTTTTCTAATACTGTAATTCCTAGCATCTTGTTTGCTTTTCTGGACACCACTGCATATTGAGCGGAAGGTTTCAGAGTATTGTCTAGAGATAATTGTTCTACTAGGGAAATAAGATTGTAGCTACTAAGATATAACTGCCTCATTCTTGCATTCACCATCATTATTTTTATAATAATTTTTTATTAGCATGAGACTTTTGGCTGTCTCATTGCTAGATAATTACTAATAGCCAGAGTGGGAAAGGTACAAGGTCTCCCGTAGGCAACAAAAGCTGCATCTTCTCCACAGTGCACAAGCTTTTCCCATTGCTAAGGTCAGACTACCTGGCCTCTGGCTTCGTTCCTTTTCCATTTTTTTTATGGGAAGTGACTGTATCCATCCTTGTTTAGTCCTGCAGAATAACTTTGCTGTCCAAAGTCTTATTGAATAGATCCACCAAATCAAGTTTATTATAAATTAGATTAATCGCTTATTCAAAATTCTAAGCGATGTACAAATCAATAAAATTACAAATTTCTGGGGGAAACAAAACAAACGAATAGAACTAACCTGACACAACATATTAAACAAAAGGAAAGGATGGGAAAAGAAATAGAAGTTGTTGATAATAAATAAGACATATGGGAAAAAAACAATAGGAGGGGAGAGAGCAATGTGCTTCAAAAAAGTTGTGAAATAGAATTCAATTGAGGCTCCTAATCAAGCTTTCTGGCTATCAAATGCATCTTTAAAAAGACAGCTTTTTAACTTGCTCTTAAATCTGTCTAGATTGCATTCTTCCCTTAAATAAATAGGGGGGAAGTCCATGTTTGAGGGGCTGTGACAGAAAAGATGAATTGCTGCCGTGTATTAATGTTTTTGAGTGAGGGAACAATTACTAGATGTTGGTCGTTTGACCTCGGTAATCTGGTTGAAGTGTAGGGAATCAATAATTTATGAATGAAGGCGGGAGTTTTGTAAAGAAGAGATTTGAGAGTCAGCAGACTTAATTTATATGTTATGTGGTGAGCGACTGGGAGCCAATGCCCTTTCTTAAGGTGATAAATGACTGCACCCTCTAATGAAATAACAGCTGGCTTACAAATACTAAAGTAATCAAATATTACTGATTGAGGGGGGCAGTCATTTATCACAATTATAAATGTAGCCTCAAAAGACTCAATGGGCACCAATCCAACTCCAAGTTGCCACAGCAGTGCTCTTTTTAAGCTGTGGCACACTAATCTTGGGGCTATGGCTGGAGGGCACCAGGAAATGCGTGGACGTTCTCCAGCGGCAGCTCTGAGCCTCTTATTACAACCGAGGTGGGGGGGGATGCTGCAGAAGGAGAGGTGAGGACAAGGAGCAGAGGCTCTGGTGAGGAGGAGAGGTGCCAGATGACTGACTACATGACGTGCCTCTCACCTGTAATCAGTGTGCCGGTGCCTCTCCTCCTTGCCAGCATCTCATGGCACACCTGGAAGTTTCCATGTTTATTTATTGTTTGATATACAGTTTATCAAATAATACCTAAACAGTTTACAATGGATAAATAAATTAAAAAAACTAAAATATACTGGAACAGAAGGAAGGAGGGACAGGAAAGGTAAATAAATACAGCGAGATTGGGGGAGGGTAGTAAATAGAGGGAAAAATACAGTAGGGATGGGTTCGCTTCTAGAGAAGCCTTTTATTGACATTTTCGTTAGATACAGGAACTCTGCTAAAAGGGGGTGGAATCTGCTGGGGCATACTAGTGTGGCGGGATTCACTGGAGTATAACAACATTATCATTGGCCAGGTTAGATCGGAAAAAACTGAGCAAAACAACAAAAACTTTAAAATAGTGAGGGAAAATTCTCTTGCTCGGAAAAAAAAGCCAGTCAAACCAATAAGATCAATCTCTTCCCCCCCAAAAAACAGTAATATATGAAAACAATTATTTCTGGTTTCAAATAGTCCAAAAGGAATTAAACCTACTGCTGAAAAAAGCAGTCACTTAGCTGATAGCTGTCACTCTCCCGGTAGATATCTCCGAGCTAGGTCTGTGAGGCAGCGGAGCACAGTTTGTTCCACTGCAACAGCACTGAGAAGAAACAAAGACCAAACTCCAACAAAATTCCCCTGCAGACCACATTCGGCAGTGCACCATCCAAGAAACTCGACAAGGACAGCCTGGTCTTGCGCAACACCAGCCCACTTCCTCAGGAGAACAGGAATCGGACTGGAGACGTAAAGTTAGACACCAGAAAAATCCACAACAAGTGCCAGTTCTGTAAAAGTCATGTAGATTTAAGCAACCTTTAGTTCTTAGCTTAGGTTTCCCATGCCCAACTATTGGTACAAGGACCTGGACCTGCTGAACCCTGGTGTAAATGCTGGCATGCATCCAATGGCGTTTGGATGTGTAAACGACCCCATTCTATAACACTACTCAAATTTTTTAAAAGCCCCTGAACCATCCATGCCCCATTTTGAGTTGAATGCAAGATAATTTAGTTGTGCAGTGTTATAGAATAATACATTATGCCAATTAACATCAATAATTAACAGTTCATTACAGAGAACGGCAAAAAAAATGATAAAAGGTTTGGGACGACTTTCCTAAGAGGAGAGGCTAAAGTGGCTAGGGCTGTTTAGCAAGGAGAAGAGATGGCTGAGGGGTGATATTAGAGGTCTATAAAATACTGAGTGGAGTGGAAAGGGGTAGATGAGAGTTACTTGTTCACTCTTTCCAAAAATACTAGGACTGGGGGCATGCAATAAAGCTACTAAATAGTAGATTTAAAACAATCTGGAGAAAATATTTCTTCACACAACGTGTAATTAAACTCTGGAATTTGTTGAAGAATGTGGTGAAATCAGTTAGCTTAGCAGGGTTTAAAAAAGGCTTGGATAATTTCCTAAAAGAGAAGTCCTTAGGACATTATTGAGATGGCTTGGGGAAATCCACTGCTTATTCCTAGGATAAGCAGCATAAAATCTGTTTTACTACTTGGGATCTAGCTAGGTACTTGGGACCAGGGTTGGCTACTGTTGGAAGCAGGATACCGGGCTTGATGAACCTTTGGTCTGTCCCAGTATGTTCTTATAATTAGTTTGTGTGTGGATCTGGGGTCTGCACTCAAATTTGGGTGACCTTTATAGAACTGAGGATAGTGTGTTCCACTTTGGTTTGCTGATTTGGTACAGAAACTCTTGTTAAATGATGTGTCATCGATCCTACTACCAGCTGTTGGTGATCCTTTTTGAAATTACTTTAGTATTTATGTAACATTTTTGTGCTTTTTCTTGTTGTCCGTCACATGATCTTCCTTTTCTCTTATTTCAAAATCTTGCCGCTGTGCCTGCTCCTTTCACGGACACCTGAAGAGGTTTATGTTGTTACTTTTCCTGTCTTGGCTATTGATCTCACCTGTTTGTATCTCAGCTGTTCTGGCTGCTTTCTCAGCTTTTTAGTTATTTCTTGTCTCTTCCTTTTTGAAATGCTTTGTAGTTTTTGAATGCTAATCCTTTTCCCTTTCTTGGTTGACACCAGTTGAAAATCACTTTTTCTTTCTTATTTTTTATTTTTAAAACGTTTTCATAAAAAATAGTTCCTTTTAGTTTGGTCCACCATTTTGTTCTTCTGCTTCGCGAACATAGTGTGTGCTTATTTCTCGGTCTTTGTACTTTTTCGACTTGTGCACCGTGGGGAAGATGCAATTTGAGATGTCTAAGGGAGGTCTTGCGCTCTTCCCATCTAGTTTATTAGTAATTATCTGACAATGAAACAGCCGAATGTCATGTTCATAAAAAATTATTATAAAAATTACAGCAATAGCAATGTAAGAATGAGGCAGTTATATTTTAGTAGTCGCAATCTTATTTTTCTAGTAAACAGTTATCTCTATATCAAAGCTCATATAAATTCCTTTTGAAAAACTATTAAATTACCAGGTCAGGCTTGCATGTCACAGTATTTAAAGGAATCTCTCTAGCTAGCTCCAACATGCCAGAAGAGAAAGAAACTGCAACCTTATAACCTGTTGGAAGCAGAGAAAGATGGCAAACTCCCAATGCAGGTTCCAGATGACAACAGCAGCTCCGAGATCAGGACTTTCTAAAAATGGCACCCTAAGTTGGGAGGTAGTAGGCGCCCTAATACTGCCTCACTTAATTGGTTTAATTGACACACTATTTGGCTGCACTGATTAAAAACCAATTAAAATACCATTAAAAATGGAGGTGCCTCCATGGATGTGACTCGTGAAAGATTGGCGATAGAATGCATCGCTAGAAGGAAATGGTCATCATCAAAGTGTCACTGCTTATTTTATTGCAAAAAAAGTTGGGCTCAAATCAGTTCACAATTATCAGCAGACGACAAGTCACTATTTATTCAGATGTCAGAAATTAATTTCTCGGATGATGATCAAATCTGCTTGCATCACAAAACAATGTACCTCAAAAAATACGAGACACAAAAGAAATGCTGTAATCTGTTTGGAAAACAAAACCATCTCATCAAAATGGGACTTTTCAAAGTTGATCTCAAAGTGGCCGATAAATTGAATCAACTGACAAAAAGAAACACTATACCGGGTCAGAAAATTTGTCCTAAATGAAAAGCAGAATTTGCTTTCATGGCAGAAACTGCAGTTGCATCGTTCTCTTCTTCTGAAGACTTGAAATGGACACGTCTTCCACGATTAACCAAAGCTTATCTACAATGGACGAATCTCCTTTGAAATTTCCAAAAGTGAGCAGTAGAGATAAAGTGACTTTTACTACTATTAATTATAATAAATAATAAATGAAAAATTGAATGTGTACAAAATGTTATAATGCACAAGATAACTACTGCCGCTGGACTAGCAGCCATGTTGGATATTGTAGCTAACCACAGTATATATCTTATGTCAAGAAGACTACATTGATCTGAGTGAAGAATAGATCGAAAAAAAAATTTCAAATATTGACTTTGGCCCCAAGAAGTTGGTCAATAAAAGCTATAGTATTAGAGTTTGGAGTTTCAGAATGTATGGTAAAGATGGCCTGAAAAATCAAGGAAGAGTGGGGAATTTATGCCTTGTCAAGACCTGAAAGTTGCCAAGCAATTGCCAAAAGAAGTGGTTGAGAGTATGACAATTTTATGAAGATGACAAATTCAGCAGGAAAGATTGCATTTCTGTTCAAGTCGATGGAGTCAAGATACAAAAACAAAAGCTTTTGCTGTTGAGCAATCTAAAAGAGGTGTATGTGGCATATTGTGACAAATTTGGAACCGAAATCGGATTCTCAAAATTTGGGGAGCATAGACCAAAATGGTGTATAACTAATGCTTCAGGCATTCATTCTGTCTGTCTTTGCACTATACATCAGAACATCAAGCTCACGTTGCAAGGCAAAAATATTAGACAATTACAAAGTGCTTATGGAAAAAACTATGATGGTGAGCTGGCTAGGTCCTGCTGCAGCAAAGCATCCCCAAACCATGACACTTCCACCTCCATACTTCACAGTTGGTATGAGGTTCTTTTCCTGGAATGCTATATTTGGTGTACACCAAACATGTCCTCTTTTCTGGTGTCCAAATAATTTAATTTTAGACTCATCTGTCCATAGAATACTATTCCAGAAGTCCTGGTGTTTGTCTACGTTCTCTCTGGTAAACTTCAGTCTGGCCTTGATGTTTCTCTTAGAGAGCAAAGGTTTCCTCCTTGCACACCTCCCAAGCAGGTTAAATTGGTGCAGTCTCCAATTGTAGTGGCATGCACTTTCACATCAATAGCCTGCTGTAGGTCCCGTGATGCCATTTTAGGATTTTTGGAGACTTCTTTTAGCATCTTGCAGTCTGCTCTGGGGGTCAACTTGCTTGGACGGCCTGACCTGGCATGTTGGCAGTTGTTTGGAAAGTCCTCCACTTGTATGCTATTTTCCGGACCGTGGAATGGCTAATTGAAATTCTTTCGAGATCTTTTTAAATCCCTTACCAGACTTATAAGTTGCTACAATCTTCTTTCTGAAGGCCTCAGACAGCTCTTTTGATCTCACCATGGTGTTCACTTTCACCGCAGCAGTCATGAGCACACCAGACTAAATGTCTGAGGTTTTAGGACAGACCTTCAAAATGTTAAGTAACAATGTTCTAATCATGTATGTGAGATTTGAGCCACTTTAAGTGGGAGAATACACATTTTTGTGGATATCTTTTGTTTCATGAGTACATCAAAGAAAATTTTTGTTGTTTACCTGCAGTTACATCACTTTCTTTTCCACAGATAAATAAATAAAAATAAAAAGATTTGACATCGATATGTGAACATTTCTTAAGAAAGAATTGAATATTTCATGGGATGTCCTAATTTTTTCACATGACTATATATTGGTTCACAAAGAAGAAATCAATGAAAACAAGACATTCCAAGAAGAAAGATGGCAAGAAAGCAGCACAATAGCTAGAATTAAAGAACATCGTCAATTTGTAGCACTTGACTCAAGCACCATTCGTGTCAGCAAAGTGTCAAATGATGCTACCTACTTCGTGGCCAGTACTTCCAATAAGGACACTAAAATGCTGGACTTGAGAATATCGCAGCTGCTCCCTGGTTATTATATTGCTTACATTTATGGTAACAAATGGTGGATTGGCAACATTGTTGAAGTACTGGAAGAAGATGAGGCCTTGATAAAATTTATGCATCCACATGGCCCTGCTAATGCATTTTAATGGCCTGAAAGACAGGACATTTGTTGGATCCAGGAACAACATCTCATTTCCACGCTCACTGCTCCATCTGTTACATCATCTGGGTGACAATATCAGTTTTTAGAAACTATTTTGGCAAATGTGACTTATAAGGCATAAGGACAATCAGAACTTCGGCTTGGGAACCAATAAAAACTGCCCAATCATTGACTTGGGAACAGGCAGATACCCACTTAAGGCTTTGGAACCTTGACGAAGAAACCAAGACTGCAGGCTTGGGAACCTGAACCAAGAGACCCAACAGTGGCTGGAATTGCACGGCTATCGGGCATGACCTCTGTGGAGATAAGGATTCTGGTTCAAATGTCTTAAAATGCCACCATTAGCTTTCCCTATGTTTCGGTAACCGGCAAAGTCAGTGCAGCCCTAGATGAAATGCACAAGGGTTTCTCAAGAGTTAAGAAACTCATTGACTATTTATAAACACGCTAATTACAATCAAACAAGGCACAGGTGTGGTTACGTACCTTTCACTGCTCTCTCTGCCTGCGTGTCAATTTGAGTGTATATTATTAGCTCAAAACATTCAAGGTATGTAACATTTGATCAGTGCAATCTCTGTGAATTCAGTTATCATGATGATCTATGATGATAAATAGCTTCACCTGATCAGGGGTATGAAAACTTATGAGCACAATTGTGTTTTTAGTTTTGAGGGTCTTAACACAGGGCCTTTATAATTTTGGACTTTTTTTTTTTTCTTTATAAATGTTTCGTTTTTGGCTCCGATTTGAATATTAATATTCAAATAGTTTTTAAAAATGGGAGAGACTTTTATACTGCCTTTTTGTGGTTACACATTTAAAGTGGTTTACATATATACAGGTACTTATTTTGTACATGGGGCGATGGAGGATTAAGTGACTTGCCCGGGGTCACAAGGAGCAGCACTGGGATTCAATGGGTGCAGAGGCAGCAGCTGTATCACGAGGTTGCTAATTGTGATGTATGCTTTAATTCAGCTTAGTGACGTTATAAAGATCAGAGGTGAGCACAAATCTGGAGAAGCTCTGAGCCATCAGAAGGAGAGCATGAAAGAACTCCCAGAGCTCTAAGTCATGCACTAGCCTTGTTCTAAAGCAGCGTCTTGCAAACTTTTTAGAGCCGTGGCACGCTAAACGTGGTGGCTGTGGCTCAAGGCATCTGGAAGTGCGTGGATGTCGATGCATCACCTTACACTTCTTTGCGTTGAAGCCCAGCTGCCATGTTGAGGACCAGTTTTCCAACTTGATCAGATCCTGCGCCATACCATCCGTGAAAGCGATCTCACGGATGGTATGGCGCAGGATCTGATCAAGTTGGAAAACTGGTCCTCAACATGGCAGCTGGGCTTCAATGCAAAGAAGTGTAAGGTGATGCATCTTGGCAGCAGAAATCCATGCAGAACATACACCTTGAATGGAGAAACACTAGCTACGACCTCAGAAGAACGGGACTTGGGAGTAATCATCAGTGCAGACATGAAGGCTGCCAAACAAGTAGAGAAGGCCTCATCCAAGGCAAGGCGGATGATGGGATGTATCAATAGAAGCTTCGTCAGCTGTAAACCTGAAGTCATAATGCCACTGTACAGAACCATGGTGAGACCTCATCTGGAGTACTGTGCAACTCGGGAGGCCATATTACCGTAAAGATGTACTTCGAGCTGAGTCAGTCCAGCGAATGGCCACTAGGATGGTCTCCGGACTCAAGGGTCTCTCATACGAGGAAAGACTGGGCAAGTTGCAGCTCTACTCTCTAGAGGAGCGCAGGGAGAGGGGTGACATGATTGAGACATTTAAGTACGTCACAGGTCGCGTCGAGGTGGAAAACGACATATTCTTTCCTAAGGGACCTTCAGTCACAAGGGGGCACCCGCTCAAGCTCAGAGGAGGGAGATTTGGTGGTGACACCAGGAAGTATTTCTTTACAGAAAGGGTGGTGGATCACTGGAACAAACTACCGGTGCAGGTGATCAAGGCCACTAGCGTGCTCGACTTTAAGAATAAATGGGACATCCACGTGGGATCTCTACGTGGGTCGAGCAGCACTCTGACTTAATGGGGTGGGACAGTAGAGTGGGCAGACTTGATGGGCTATTGCCCTTTTCTGCCGTCATCTTTCTATGTTTCTATGTTTCTTCTATGTTTCTATCACATGCATGCTTGATGTCATCACATTGTCTGAGCATGCGCAAAGGCCCTCCAGACAGGGCCTGAGCTGCTGGTGGGGGGTGCTGGAAGGGAAGAGGCGCAGAGAGGAGAGACGCTGGCTGACTGCCTATAGGACATGCCTTTTTGCTGCAAGAGGCGTGTCCTGCAGGCAGTCAACCGGCACCTCTCCTTCTTCCCAGCAGCACACCTGGAATCTCAGGTGGCACACAGTTTGCGATGCACTGTTCTGTAGTTGTGTTAATACTATACAAACTGACTACACTCCTCCCTCAATATTTGCAGGGGTTAGGGGCAGTGCCGGCACGCGAATATTGAAAATTCGCAAATAACTTTTGGGCCGACTCTGACCCACCCCGCCTCCTTCCCGCCTTCCCCCTGGCATCCCGGACCTTACCTGGTGGTCTAGCGGTCTTTCAGGGCAGGAGCGATCTTCCTACGCTCCTGCCCCGTGCAGCTCACTCATACAAAATGGCTGCTGTGAGTTCCTGCTCCTGCCCCAAAAGACCGCTAGACCACCAGGTAAGGTCCGGGGAGGTGGGGGTGATTCCGGTTTTAGGAAATCGCGAATAATCGAAATTGCGAGTCTTAAAACCGCAAATCGGGAGGGGGAAGTGTAATGGTTTCTAAGGAGCAATATCTTTGAAGCTTTTCATGCTAACAGTTGTTGAAAAACTTATTGTTTTACTCAGTTATTCAAAAGTGAATCTGCTATTGTCCCTAGCTAAGATTTGATTAAGAAATGAGAGAAGTACGGTAATTCAAGACAAAATATACATAGTTCCTGTGATGCTTTATATGAGCAAAATTCTTGATGACTTGTGAGCACATCCTTGAAAAGCTCGTGTTATACTTCGGCTGTAGAAAATAGTGTCTTGAATCTGCTTCAGGCTTGCTAGGAAAAATTGGACAGAATGTTATTTTTCGGTCAAACACTCTTTCTTTATGGTGGATTGAATCAATTTAAGTTATATTTGTAGTGGGCTGACAAGTAAATGGGGTTATAAAAACATTTTTCCAGATTTTATTTCAGAAAACTTTATTGTTGCTTGGATACTAAACTCTGGGTCTTCCGAAGGTCACTCCACTTCATGAAGCAGTGTGTCTGCTTGAGAAATTGCAATTGACATTTAACAATAAGGATTGTGTCTGTATTACCAGGTAAAGGGCACATGCGTAGTCAGTATTGTCAGACAGTTCCAAGAAATGTGATCCCTGCAAAGCTTACTGCATTTATGAAAACATAAGCAAAATTTGTCTAAAATTTCCTAGCCAAATCTTAAAAGACTTCAGATTTAAATACTGTTGCCAATCATTTTTTGTCCTTATTTTTTGAACATTAATGGAGGTGTTACCCAAACTTGGGGCTCCTTTTATCAAGCCGCGCTGGTGGTTTAACCGCCAGCCGCGCTAGCCGCTACCGGCTCTTCTTGAGCAGGCGGTAGTTTTTGGCCAGCGCATGATGAAGAGACATAGAAACATAGAAATAGACGGCAGATAAGGGCCACGGCCCATCTACTCTGCCCACCGCAATGACCCTTCCTCACCTAACTCAGTGAATAGATCCCACGTGTCTATCCCATTTGGCCTTAAAATCAGGCACGCTGCTGGCCTCAGTGACCTAAAGTGGAAGATTATTCCAGCGGTCAACCACTCTTTCAGTGAAAAAGAATTTCCTGGTGTCACTGTGCAGTTTCCCTCCCCTGATTTTCCATGGGTGCCCTCTGGTTGCTGTGGGACCCTTGAGAAGGAAGATATCTTCTTCCACTTCAATGCGACCCGTGAGATACTTGACCGTCTCGATCATGTCTCCCCTCTCTCTGCGTTCCTCGAGTGAGAGCTGTAACTTATCCAGCCTTTCCTCGTATAGGAAATCCTTGAGACCCGTGATCATCCGGGTGGCCATTCTCTGGACCGACTCTAGTCTCAGCACATCTTTTCGGTAATGCGGCCTCCAAAATTGCACACAGTACTCCAGGTGTGGTCTCACCATGGATCTATACAATGGCATAATGACTTCAGGCTTACGGCTGACAAAACTCCTGCGTATGCAACCTATGATTTGCCTTGCTTTGGAGGAAGCTTGCTCCACTTGATTGGCAGCCTTCATGTCCTCACTGACGATCACCCCTAGGTCACGTTCTGCTTCAGTTCTTGTTAGGATCTCGCCATTTAGGGTGTAAGTCTTGCATGGATTTTGGCTGCTCAGGTGCATGACTTTGCATTTTTTGGCATTGAAGCTGAGTTGCCAGGACCTAGACCAGCGCTCCAGTAGTAGTAGGTCGTGCATCATGTTGTCGGGCATTGAATTTTTGTCTGTTGTACTCTTGGCCACTACATTGCTTAGTTTGGCGTCATCAGCGAATAATGTTATTTTACCTTGGAGCCCTTCTGCCAAGTCTCTTATGTAGATGTTGAACAGGATCAGGCCCAGGACGGAGCCCTGTGGCACTCCACTGATCACCTCCGTCGTTTCGGAGGGGGTGCCATTCACCACTACCCTCTGAAGCCTACCCTCGAGCCAGTTCCCAATCCATTTCGTCAACGTGTCGCCCAATCCTATAGAACTCATCTTGCTCAGCTAGCGTGGCTGATAGAAGGAGCCTTTGATTTTTTTGATGTATAAAAATTCTGAAAACCCCCTCCTTCCTCCAACAGTATCCGTCTACATTACAATGTTTAGAAATCAAGAAATCCAGGGCTGTGGAGTCGGTAGATAAATGTTCCGACTCCTCAGTTTTTTGTACTTCAGACTCCGACTCCGACTCCGACTCCAGGTACCCGAAATTTCCTCCGACTCTGACTCCACAGCACTGGTTAATTTTCAGATTGTTAAAATGGAATATCAAGTTAAGAGAAATGAGCATTTTCGACACCACCTTCTTTTTGCTTTTAATCAAGGTTCTAAGGCCGCAGAAGCTGCTCGCAACATTTGTGCTGTGTATATAGTGGGTGCTGTAGCTGAAAGAATCGCTCGTGATTGGTATGCCAAGTTCAAAAATGGAGTCGGTAGATAAATGTTCCGACTCCGACTCCTCAGTTTTTTGTACTTCAGACTCCGACTCTGACTCCAGGTACCCGAAATTTCCTCCGACTCTGACTCCACAGCACTGGTTAATTTTCAGATTGTTAAAATGGAATATCAAGTTGATAGAAATGAGCATTTTCGACACCACCTTCTTTTTGCTTTTAATCAAGGTTCTAAGGCCGCAGAAGCTGCTCGCAACATTTGTGCTGTGTATATAGTGGGTGCTATAGCTGAAAGAATCGCTCGTGATTGGTATGCCAAGTTCAAAAATGGAGTCGGTAGATAAATGTTCCGACTCCGACTCCTCAGTTTTTTGTACTTCTGACTCTGACTCCAGGTACCCGAAATTTCCTCCAACTCCGACTCCACAGCCCTGAAGAAATCACCAGTAATAAGGAACAATTATTATCCCAGGACAAGCAGGCAGGTATTCTCACTAGTGGGTGATGTCATCCGACAGAGCCCCGATACGGACGTCTCACAAGCATGTCTTGCTTGAAGAAACTCAGAAGTTTCGAGATGCCCGCACCGCGCATGCGCCAGTGCCTTCCCGCCCGATGGTCCGGGCGTGTTTCCTCAGTTCTTTTTCTTCCGCGGAGCTGAGAAGTCTATCTTCAATTTTGCGCCCATTGAATCTCTTTTTGCCTTCTGTTTTTGCCGCGGCTTGAGTTCTTTTGGCTCTCCTGTGCTTTGTTTCTTTCTTTGATTTCTTTTTTATAAAAAAAAATAAAATTTTTGCTTCCGACACCGGGTCCAAGTTTCCAAGTTTATTAGTTTTTAATATCCCGACCATAAAACAAATGTCTGGCCGGTTAACAATGTTTTGTAAAGGCTAAAAAATTTATAAAATGAAGTGAACGTAAATGACATAGACTAGACTAACTGGAAAGTGAGGAAAGTACGGGAAGGAGGGGAGAAATTACATTATTTAGTAAGAAGAGAGAAGATGGGGAGGGGATAGAACACGAAGGATAGGGTAGCTTTGTTGAGGCAAATACTTACTCACGGTAAGAAGTAGAAAAAAGAGAGAGAAAGAAAGAAAAAGGGGAAGAAAAAAAAATGAAAAAATAAAAAATATTTAGAGCAAGATTTGGGAGAAGGAAAAGAGTGATTTAGGTTCATTCGAAGGCATCTTGAAATAAAAAAGTCTTTAAGCTAGTCTTGAATTTGATTAAATTTTGTTCATCGCGTAAAAATTGTGGAAGAGAGTTCCATAAAGTAGGTGCAGTTACTGCAAAATTAGTTTTTCGGGTGTAGTAGAATTCTTTTAGATATGATCCTGTTACCTACTAATCAATTAATTTCCAACTCAGTCCCAAACATAGTTGCAGTACCATGGTCAGATCACAATTTTATATCTATTAATTTTTATCTTAAAGAACCTTTTACCTTAAATACTCATTCTGAAAATAAAACAGTTTCATACAGAGACTTTTCTAAATTAGAAATCTCTGATATCATACCATATTTCAACCCTTCCATAAACACTCAAAAATTCAATAGCATTGAGGAACAACTTCAATATTGGAATTCGACTTTAGAATCCATTGTAAATAGCAAAGCACCAGCAATCACAAAAACAATATCTATTCGTAAATCTAGAAATCCATGGTATTCTAAGGAATTATCCCAAATAAAAACACATCTCCGCGCCTCAGAAAGGAAATGGCGCTCATCTAAAACTTCCATCAACCTTCAAAGATTTAAAGACAATGCTACTTATTATAAAGACAAAATTACACAGGCAAAAAAATCTTATTATAATAATAAGATACAAAAATCAAAAAGTACCGCGGTCCTATTTAACATTCTTAAATCAATAAACCCTGACAAAAAAAGGAATATATCAAATCAAACACCAATCCCAACAGCCCAAGACCTAGCGGATTATTTTTGCAATAAGATCGAAAAGATTAGGCAAAATTTCAAAACAAATAATAACACAACAACTTCACCTGAACCAGAAAATCAAAATCAAAATATTTTTATCCCAGTAGCCAAATGTTCAAACCTTAGAATACCAACTTTAGAAGATCTAGAAAGACATCTTAAATCAATTAACTTAAAAGGCTCTTCCTTAGAACCTTTCCCACCGTACTATCTAAAGAAATTTTTTCATACTGTCGGTCCTTTCATTCTCTCCCTTATACAAAAGAGTTTTGCTTCTGTCACTGTTCCTATTTCGTGGAAAACCTCTATCATTACTCCAATCAGGAAAAACATGAAAATAACCCAAGACAACATATCCAATTACCGTCCTATTTCCAACTTACCTTTCCTAATGAAGCTCACTGAAAAACTAGTCTTCGAACAGCTGACTGATTTCATTGAATCCACAAACGCATTACATCCGAACCAAACAGGCTTCCGAAAACATCACAGTACGGAACATTCTATGATCGGCCTAGTAACAAATATTCATTACTATCTCGATAATCACAAATCTGTTGCGCTCTTCTCTTTAGATTTATCGGCGGCGTTTGATACAATTGACCACGAACTCCTGCTTAACCGTATGCAATCAATAGGCATAAAAGGACAAACCCTTGATTGGTTGACTTCCTTTCTTTCAGATCGTACTTCTAAAGTCAAATTCAATGATGCTTACTCTGAAAACTTTACATTACCATACGGAGTACGGGTCTATTCTTTCCCCTCTTTTATTTAATATCTTTTTATCCCCTCTTATTACTATTGCACAATCACTGGGTTTCACAGCTTTCTCCTATGCAGATGACATTCAACTCATGCACCCTCTTAACCCTGAAATTGCAGATGAAATAAAAATCATCAACGGCAAACTAGAACAAATAAAAAACTGGTTAAACAATAATAAACTATCCTTAAATGTTCAAAAAACAAAAACTATGCTTTTTACATGGAAAAGTAACATAACTTTAAAAGCTCCATTCTTTCTAAACGATTCTCCTCTTGAATCTGTCTCTCATATGAAAATTCTAGGAGTAATAATTGACACAGATCTCTCATTTCATAATCACATCAGCGAAACAGTTAAATCTTGTTTCTACAGACTCCGGCTTCTACGCTCTATTTCTACTTTCTTAGACCCCAAATCTATTAACATTTTGGTTCATTCGCTAATTATTTCAAAATTAGATTACTGCAATTCTCTCCTAATAAACATATCTCAGAAAGAAAGGAGAAGACTGCAAATTATACAAAATACCGCAATCAAATTAATTCACAAAGCTAAAAAATACGACCACGTTACCCCTCTACTCATCAAATCTCACTGGCTTCCAATTTCTCACCGAATCACTTTTAAAACCTTATTTCTAGTTTTCAAAACATTAATCTCAAATGAACCCCTATTCATTTCTAAAATGTTAGTCCCATATAATCCTTCTAGATCCTTAAGATCATCTTTATCTAATCAACTTTCAGTTCCTTCATTAAGAATAATCGGCACTAGACGCAAAGATATGTTTTCAGTGGTTGCTCCATCCTTGTGGAACTCCCTACCAAATTTTATTAAAAATGAAAAAGATCTTATTTCTTTTAAAAAATTGTTAAAAACCTACCTATTTCAAGATGCATTTGATGTATGAAATGATTTATTTTATAACCTTACATGTCTTTAATTTTCTTTTCTCTTGCTTCATTCTAATCATACCTATTGTATTACCCATTCTATGTAAATTCGACAAATAATGCAATTGTAACTTTCCCCTTCCTTCCTACCTAATCATGTTTGTCCATATTGTTTTGTCAATTGTCTAACTTAGTGAAATTACATGTATTGCCACAATCTGCTGGTTTTTAATTGTACATCGCTTAGATATTTTTTTATAAGCGATATATCAAATGTAAATAAACTTGAAACTTGAAGGGATGAAAAGGAGTTTTTGGTCAGTGGATCTTAACGTACGAGGAGAACATTGTGGAATTAATAGTTTATCAAGAAATAGTGGTTGATGAGACAGTTTAATTTTAAAGGAGGCCCCGCGCCTTCGACCTTGCGGCGGAGCTTTTCCGGCCTATGTCCCGGCCGATCACCGGTTTTAAGAAGTGTAGCAAGTGCCAGCGCGCGATTTCGCTCACGGGACCCTCATCGACGCTGCTTACAGTGTCTGGGACCGGATCACTTTCCGAAATCGTGCCGGCCTTGCTCCACGTTAACAGCGAGAGCGTTTAAGCGCCGCTGTCTGCTGTGGGAGTCCATGTTCAAGATGGAAGCTTCGTTGGATCCGTCAGCTTCGACATCGACTGGTGCTTCGACTTCATCGGCGAAGCCCTCTGCCTCCCCGGCTGCTTCGGGCCTTCTGAAGCTGGCATCGTTCACGCCGGTTTCGGCCTCAACTTCGGCGCTGGTGCCTTCCTCCGTCAGTTCCACCGGTGGTGCTTAAGGTGCCGAAGGCTGGCAAGCAGAAGCACGTGGCACCGAAAGAGCGCGGAGACCGTGTGGAAGGGCTCCCTTTTGGTGCGGATCCCTCCATATCGGCTTCGTTGCGGTCCATACTGGAGGCTCAGTTTGTGGAACTCATGACCACCATGGGACCCCGGCTGATTGCCTCAATCCAGGGTGACCTCCCCGTTCCGGTTCCGAGGGGCTGACCGCCCCCTCCTCCTCCACCGCGCCGCACGACCTCGTTGCTCGGCGAGGAGGAGCAGCGAGCGGTGTCCGGGTCCTCGAGGCGGTCCTCGGTTGGTGCTATGCCGCCTTTGGAACCGATTCCCTCGAGGAAGGCCTCCCTTAGTGATATGCCTCCCTTGGAGCCTATCCCCTCGAGGAAAGCTTCGTTTAGTGATTTACCTCCATTGGAACCTGTGACCCCGCCCCATGACACTGTGTGGCGTCCACCTTCGAGGCCTCCCAGTCCGGGGCATAGCAGAAAGCAGGACGAGTTCTTCCGGACCCCCTATCAAGCATGGGTGGCGTCGGGGGAGGCACCAGCTCTTCCACCTCTTCGTTCGACGGCCTCGAGCCCGATCTGCTCCTTGGGGGCTTCTGATCAGGTTTCTCACAGACGGGCTCGATCCCCTTCCAGGCATCGTGAGGGGCATCGATCCAGACACTCCTCGAGGCATTCCTCTCGACACTCGACCGTCTCGCCTCAGAAGAAATTGCCTCGGATGGGGTATGCTGCTTCGGTTGGGTCTCCTCCTCTGGGCCCGGAGTTCGAGGTTTTCTACTCACCCTGTTGCTCTCAGGCCTCTATGGAGCCCGAAGCCTCGTCTTCTTCTAGCCCTTCTCGTAAACCGGCGACGGCTGACCAACTGTCTTTTTCCTCATTTCTCAGACAGATGGCGGATGACATGGACATTACTCTCGATGCTGGATCTCGATACTCCAAGGAGTACCTCGACACCATACACTTGCCTCGTCCTCCAGCCGAGTCCTTGCGCCTCCCTCTGCACAAGCTCCTCGACCAGACCTTCATGAGGTGCTTTGAGTCTCCTTACTCTATCCCTGCGGTCCCTGGAAAATTGGATGCTCGGTACCGCACGGTGCATCATAAGGGCTTCGAGGGTCCTCAGCTTTCTCACCAGTCCCTCCTGGTCGAATCCTCGCTCAAGCGGTCTCATCCTGGCCAGGTCTATGCTTCAGTGCCTCCGGAACGTGAGGGCAGAACCATGGATAAGTTTGGTTGACGCATCTATCAGAATTCGATGATGACGTCCCGAGTCCTGAATTACAATTTCCACTTCGCCGCCTACTTGGAATTTTTCTGCCTGTGCTTCGGAAATTCACACCATATATCGAGTCCCAGGCTCGATTTGAGTTTGAGGAAGTAGTTGCTTCACTGTCCCAGCTTCGTCTTCAGTTGATGCAATCTGCCTATGATGCTTTCGAGCTCTCGGCCCGAGCAGCGGCCTGTTCTGTGGCGATGCGCCGGTTGGCCTGGTTGCGGACCATTGACATGGACCCGAACCTTCAGGACCGCCTGGCAAACGTCCCGTGTGCTGGGGCGGATCTTTTTGACGAATCCATCGAGACAGTCACGAAGAAATTTTCCGATCATGAAAAGTCCTTTCAGTCCATTCTTAGGCCGAAGCCTAAGCCTCAATAGACTCGACCCTCTCGTCCACCGTTGATTTATCAGCGACGTTATCAACCGAGGCAAACTCCGCCTGCGAGGCAACCGGTGAAGCGACAGCCTCCTCAGAAGGGTCAGCCAAAGTCTCAGTCGCCTGCTGTCCCTAAGGCCACTCAGCCTTTTTGACTGTTTCGTCGAGGGCATAACCAACCTCGTTCTGCCTCCCCCTGTTTTTCCCATCGGAGGGCGCCTCCATCATTTTTATCATCGCTGGGAGACCGTAACCTCCGACCTCTGGGTCCTTACTATCATCAGGGAAGGATACTCTCTTCATTTCCATCGGGTCCCTCCGGACCACCCGCCAAGAGAGTATCCTTCCAACTTGACACAGACCGCCCTTCTTCTTCAGGAAGCCCAAGCTTTGCTCCGGCTCCGGGCCGTCGAGCCGGTCCCTGTGGACCAACACAACCAGGGGTTTTACTCCCAGTACTTCCTTGTTCCGAAGAAGACGGGCGACCTGCGCCCCATTTTGGACCTCAGGGTCCTCAACAAATTCCTAGTCAAAGAGAAGTTCCGCATGCTGACCCTTTCTTCTCTCTACCCCCTCCTCGAGCAGAACGACTGGTTATGCTCTCTGGATCTGAAGGAGGCCTACACTCACATTCCCATTCATCCGGCCTCTCGCAAGTTCCTCAGATTTCGGGTGGGACATCTGCATCTGCAGTATCGAGTGCTTCCCTTCGGCCTGTCATCATCTCCCAGAGTCTTCACGAAGTGTCTGGTAGTGGTGGCCGCGGCACTCCGGAACCGGGGTCTTCAGGTTTTCCCCTACCTCGATGACTGGCTCATCAAGGCGCCCTCGGCCTCGGAGGTCATCTCGGCGACCCTGTCCACGGTTCTGTTCCTGCAGAGTTTGGGATTCGAGATCAACTTTCCCAAATCTCATCTACAACCTTCACAGTCGCTCCCCTTCATCGGGGCGGTCCTGGATACCATCCACCTCAGAGCATTCCTTCCTCCTCAGCGCCTGGAAGCTCTTCTTCGTCTCTGCCAGTCTGTGTCTTCTCGCCAATCCATCTCAGCGAGACACATGATGGTCCTCCTGGGCCACATGGCCTCTACAGTTCATGTGACGCCGTTTGCCAGACTCCATCTCAGAATTCCTCAGTGGACCCTGACGTCTCAATGGACTCAGGTGTCGGAGCCGTTGACTCGACAAATCGTCGTCACTCCTGCTCTTCGGCAGTCTCTACTTTGGTGGATGACCTCTTCGAATCTATCCAGAGGTTTGCTGTTTCACACTCCTCCCCACCAGAAGGTTCTCACAACCGATTCCTCGACCTATGCCTGGGGAGCACATCTGGATGGTCTTCGCACTCAGGGATTCTGGACCAGTGCGGACCGCCTCCATCAAATCAATCTTCTGGAGCTCAGAGCCATCTTCAATGCTCTTCAAGCTTTTCAACATCTGCTTCACGACATGGTGGTCCTCATTCGCACAGACAATCAGGTCGCCATGTATTATGTCAACAAGCAGGGGGGCACGGGCTCGGCCTCCCTCTGCCAGGAAGCTCTCAGAGTCTGGGATTGGGCGGTTCGCCACAACGCCTTCCTCAAAGCTGTCTACATTCAGGGGAAGGACAATGTCTTGGCGGACAACTTAAGTCGTCTCCTCCAGCCTCACGAATGGACACTCCATTCCTCGCCCCTTCGTCAGATCTTTGCACAGTGGGGGATGCCTCAGATAGACCTCTTTGCGGCTCCCCACAACTTCAAACTGCCTCACTTTTGCTCCAGGATCTACACTCCTCATCGCCTCGAGGCAGATGCTTTTCTGCTGGATTGGGGGAATCGCTTTCTGTATGCGTTTCCTCCATTTCCTCTCATTCAAAAGATTCTGGTCAAGCTGAAGTCGGACCATGCCACCATGATTCTAATAGCTCCTCGGTGGCCCAGACAACCTTGGTTCTCCCTTCTACTTCAACTCAGCAGCCGGGAGCCATTCCTTCTTCCAGTGCTTCCTTCGCTGCTTACTCAGCATCAGGGATCTCTACTTCATCCCAACCTGCAGTCTCTCCACCTGACAGCTTGGTTCCTCTCAACATAACTCCTTACCAGTTTTCCCAGACGGTGAGGGATGTCTTGGAGGCTTTCAGGAAGCCTGCTACTCGTCAGTGCTACTCCCAAAAATGGACTAGATTTTCTTCATGGTGTAGTTCTAACTCTAAGGAGCCTCAGCGAGCCTCCCTATCCTCTGTGTTGGACTATCTTCTACACCTGTCTCAGTCTGGTCTCAAGTCGACATCTATACGAGTCCACCTGAGTGCTATTGCGGCTTTCCATCAGCCTCTATAGGGGAAACCTCTCTCTGCTCATCCTGTGGTTTCCAGATTTATGAAAGGACTTTTTCATGTCAATCCTCCTCTCAAACCGCCTCCAGTGGTTTGGGATCTCAATGTTGTCCTTTCTCAGCTTATGAAACCTCCTTTTGAGCCTCTGAGCAAGGCTCCACTAAAGTTTCTCACTTGGAAAGTGGTTTTTCTGGTGGCCCTCACATCTGCTCGCAGGGTCAGTGAGCTTCAGGCCTTGGTGGTGGACCCACCTTTCACAGTTTTCCATCATGACAAGGTGGTCCTCCGCACTCATCCGAAATTCCTACCTAAGGTGGTCTCTGAATTTCATCTCAACCAATCCATTGTGCTTCCAGTGTTTTTTCCAAAGCCTCATTCTCATCCTGGAGAATCAGCTCTACACACTCTGGACTGTAAACGTGCTTTGGCTTTCTACTTGGATCGCACCAAACCACACAGAACTGCTCCCCAACTTTTCGTCTCCTTTGATCCAAACAAGTTGGGACGACCTGTATCGAAGCGCACCATCTCCAACTGGATGGCGGCTTGTATCTCTTTCTGTTATGCCCAGGCTGGATTACCCCTTCCCTGTAAGGTCACAGCCCATAAGGTCAGAGCAATGGCAGCCTCTGTAGCCTTCCTCAGATCGACACCGATTGAGGAGATTTGTAAGGCTGCCACTTGGTCCTCGGTTCATACATTCACCTCTCATTATTGTCTGGATACTTTCTCCAGAAGGGATGGACAGTTTGGCCAAACAGTGTTACAAAATTTATTCTCCTAAGTTGCCAACTCTCCCACCATCCCATTGAGGTTAGCTTGGAGGTCACCCACTAGTGAGAATACCTGCCTGCTTGTCCTGGGATAAAGCAATGTTACTTACCGTAACAGTTGTTATCCAGGGACAGCAGGCAGCTATTCTCACGTCCCACCCACCTCCCCTGGGTTGGCTTCTCAGGCTAGCTACCTGAACTGAGGAGACACGCCCGGACCATCGGGCGGGAAGGCACTGGCGCATGCGCGGTGCGGGCATCTCGAAACTTCTGAGTTTCTTCAAGCAAGACATGCTTGTAAGATGTCCGTATCGGGGCTCTGTCGGATGACATCACCCACTAGTGAGAATAGCTGCCTGCTGTCCCTGGATAACAACTGTTACGGTAAGTAACATTGCTTCACTTCAAGAAACAATCTCTTCAAGAAACAATCACTTCAAGAAACAATTATCGCTTCAAGCCCACATCGTGAGGAATGGGAGAGCACAAAGGGCTCCTTTTACTAAGGTGCGCTAGCGTTTTTAGCGCACGCACAAGATTAGCGCATGCTAGCTGAAAAATTACCGGCTAGCACACCTTTGTGAAAGGAGACCAAAGAAATAATATAAAGAAAACATTTTAAATAATTTATCTTCTCTATAGCAGGCAAACATATTATTAAACCCAACAGAAGAGAGTTTAAAATCATAGTCATTATCACTTAAGAACATAAGAATTGCCATCTCCGGATCAGACTCAAGTCCGGTGATCCGCACACGCGGAGGCCCCGCCAGGTGTCTTGGATCCAAAACCACATAAGAATCAGTTTCCCATGTGATTTGACCCAAGGAAACTTCAAGAAGATAGTGTCTCCTCCGCCAGCCAAGACTTTAGGTCTCAGCTGGAGGAAGGCTTTGCGTCGACATTGAGTTTGTCTGGACACATCTAGGAAAATAGAAATTGTCTGCCCATAAAATAATATAGCATATTTTCCAAAAATATCTTTCATAATTATCCTTTTTCTTTCCACTGATGACAATGTAAATTAGTGAATTAGAGCTCTTGATTATAGATTCCTGAGTATTTTCTAAAAATTTTGTAAGATCTAAACTATCTGGGGAATTAATATGATCAATTCCTCCCTCCTTGAACCATGAGGAATATAATAGGCATTCACAATCTCCTTATCCATCTAAATCCATTTATAGTACTTCTTTTACATATCTAATATAATAAAATGGTAGGACGCGCATGCGCACTAAAAAAATCGTGTTCCTTGATCTGTCGCGTTTTTTTTAGTGCGCATGCGCGGGTTGTACGTCACCGATGTTCCTCCTCCACCATGCAACGCAAGCCATGTCCGCCGCCGGCCTCCAGCTACTGGGGGCCGGCGGTGCGAGCCGCTCGGCCGGTGCTGAGGCCCCGCCTCCCGCTTCCGCCCTACACGGCGACGCCAGACCCGGACCTACAAAATGCTGAGGCCCGTCTTCCGACCTACACGGCGCCGCCAGGTCCGGCACCACAAAACGGCCCTCACATCCGCGAACATGCTTGCCATGGAAACAGAGGGGATCAGGAACTAAACATATATTTAAAAAAAACAAAACACAACAACAGTGCACAACGACAGAGACACAGTGGTATGGCAAGGCTGAGATATTTCAATCAAGTCTCTTGTTCTTTCATAGATTCCTGAAGTGAAACTGACTCGGAAGTTTCTAAATTCGAAAGATCCAATCTCCCTCCCACAGTTTATGGGGGTAGGGTTGGTTCCCTCCTAGTGATAGGGAAGTCTCAAGATCCGGTCGATATAAGTGGTACAACTAAGGTCAAATGCTTGTCTGTTGAACCTTTATTCTCACTCAAACCGAATTTCCCCTTCTCTTCCCCATCTAGAGCAGAGCTTACCTCCTCTCTAAGGTCAACCAAAAACAGCGGCGGCGGCGCTCTGAACAGGCTTCTTCGTGGTCTTCCCCACCAGGGCCAGGCCTTCCCTCTGCAGCATCTTTCTATCCCTTCCTCCCATCCCCCTGTGCAGCAGAACCCCACTGACCCTCCCATTGTGACGCAACAGAGGGAAAGCCCCAGCGGGGGAAGACCACGAAGTACCCCGTTCAGAGTGCTGCCGCCGCTGCTGCTTTAGGAGGCCTTGGAGCGGAGGTATGTCAGGTTTCACCGGGGTGGGGGTTGCTGAATTGACACGTCTGATTTTTTTCAGCGAATCGGGCAGCACAAGTGTCAGGGATGGAGTCAGGGAGTGTTGGGACATTTGGGGGGGCAGGGAGGCTTCGGGGGTCGATCTTAACTAGGGCTTATTTTTGGGGTGGGGCTTATATTTGGATCATCATTAAAAATCATGCTATGGCTTATTTTCAGGATAGGTCTTATTTTCTGGGAAACAGGGCAGTTCACCTTCCTTGGTCCGACGCCGAGCATGTGATGGGACAGATGGCTCAGGAGCTCACGTCGCAGCCTTTTACTGTTTGTTTCTCTTGCTCTCTTCTCCTCCCTTTGTTCCTTTTATTCTCTGTCTAGTGAGTTGTTATGAACCACTTTTGATTGAGCCCTAATAAAAGAAGTTCATGAAATAATAAAATTTAAGGTGAGCCAACTTGCTCCATCCCTCTTCCAAATGGCCATTATGAATTGCCTTTATATTTAAATGTTATCATGTGAGATGCAGCTGACCTGGTTGGTTCATGTATATTGATTTGGTTACTACTGTGCACTAGTGCTGCCCGATTCAGGAAAAAAAAATTTCAATTCGATTCGATTCAGCCTATTGAATCGATTTTTTTTAAAGCTTTGAAGTTATGGCACATTTAATTGCCAAAATTAAGAATCTCGGAGAGAGCAAGACCAGAAGGCCTTGAGCATGTGTAGATGCTCAAGGCCCAGCCCAGCCAAGAGGGAGGATCTTCAGGCACCGGCATGTCCTGTGCGTTTGTGCCAGATTGGGGTAAGGGATGCTGTTTGGATGCTTGGCGGGGGAAGCCGGATCGTGCGGGGGGGGTGAGGGGGGGCACTCGCAAATCGAGTCAACGCCCAGTTTGCGAGGCACAAATTGCGGAAATGTTTTGCTTGTCTTGCAAAACACTCGCAAACCAAGGTTTGACTGTACTTTTAAAACCAATTGGAGGAAAAAATTTTTTCACTCAAAGTATAGTTAAGCTCTGGAACGCGATGCCAGAAGATGTGGTAAGAGCGGATAGCGTAGCTGGTTTTAAGAAAGGTTTGGACAAGTTCCTGGAGGAAAAGTCCATAATCTGTTATTGAGACAGACATGGGGTAAGCCATTGCTTGCCCTGGATTGGTAACATGGAATGTTGCTATTCCTTGGGGTTCCGGAATCTTTTGTTACTCTTTGGGATTCCAGAATCTTGCTATTATTTAGGATTCTGAATGGAATGTTGCTACTGTTTGGGTTTTGGCCAGGTACTAGGGACTTGAATTGGCCACCGTGAGAACAGGCTACTGGGCTTGATGGACCATTGGTCTGACCCAGTAAGGCTATTCTTAGGTTCTTATAATGCAATTGGTGCAGTAATTTTTTATTTTTTGGAGTTAGAAATAATAGAAATTAATGTGCTCAAATTACAAATGAAAGATCAGCATTAGTGTAATTGTGCTAACAAGTGCGTAAATGTTTTTATTTTTATGCATACATTTTAGTTATGTTTTATGTAATTTTTGTACACTGCTTGGTTATAAGCGGGTGTACAAAATGAGTACATCTAATCTAAATCATTTGTGTAAATAGGAGCCCCATCTGTGTGGTTACATAGATATTTGCAGCATATCGTTGCTGGCAATTTGTTGGCAAAACAAGGAGAAAAGGTGATGGTCAAAGCCAGGTGGATGCTCAGGTGCATAAGGAGGAGGAAAGGGATATTATAGAGATGTTTAAATATCTCTGTGGCATTAATATACAGGATGCAAGTCTTTTTCAAATGAAAGAAAACTCTGGCATGAGACGACATAGGATGAAGTTAAGAGGTGATAGAAGTAATCTAAGGAAATACTTTTTTTACAGAAAGGGTGGTAGATGGCGTGGAATAGTCTCCCAGCAGACATGGTGGAGATAAAGACCGTGTCTGAATTCAAGAAAGCGTGAGACAAGCATGTGGGATCTCTTAGGGAGAGGAGGAGATAGTGGATGCTGCGGATGGGCAGACTGGAAGGGCCATTTGGCCTTTATCTGCCTGCATGTTTCTGTGTTTCTATAACGATAAAGTTCTATGACCTCACAATGTAGGTGTAAAGAGCCTTAGCCAATAGGGAGAGGAGGAGATAGTGGATGCTGCGGATGGGCACACTGGATGGGCCATTTGGCCTTTATCTGCCATCATGTTTCTATAACCATAAAGCTCTATGACCTCACAATGCAAGTGTTAAGAGCCTTAGCCAATAGGGAGAGGAGGAGATAGTGGATGCTGCGGATGGGCAGACTGGATGGGCCATTTGGCCTTTATCTGCCATCATGTTTCTATAACCATAAAGTTCTATGACCTCACAATGCAGGTGTTAAGAGCCTCAGCCTATAGGAAGAGGAGATGCAAATGTTAAGAGCCTTAGCTAATAGTGAGAGGAGGAGATAGTGGATGCTACGGATGGGCAGACTGGATGGGCCATTTGGCCTTTATCTGCCATCATGTTTCTATAACCATAAAGTTCTATGACATCACAATGCAAGTATAGCCAATAGGGAGAGGAGGAGATAATGGTTACTGTGGATGGGCAGACTGGAAGGGCCATTTGGCTTCTATCTGCCTGCATGTTTCTGAGTTTCTAAGTGCTAGCATTCTAGACATTCCCACACAAGGGACATGTAGACCTAGGTGCATAGATATAGAATTGCCCTTTAAACCTGTGTTTGCCTGCACATAACCAAAAAGTAAGTGTACCATTTGAAAGTTAAAATTGTGCAGTTCCCCACAGCACAGTTTTATACTTTTCCCACTACTGGATAACATTCCCAATTGTGCTCTTATAATGACACATTGAATATCAAATCACTTCTTAAGAATTCTTTCTGCCCCAGGGAGAGGTATTTATTTAATCACGTTTTTAGCCCATCCTCCCAAAAGAGCCCAGAACGGGTTATAAGTTAACATACATAAAATATGGGCTGTTAATAGATGTAGTAATGTACATATCCACTGAATGCTAAGTACTTACATTCCTTCAATTTGCGTCTCAGAATAGAGTGCATACAAATTGACATAATTACAGCTTTCCTGTTGAGTGACAGAAAAAAAAACCCCCAATAGAATTTGGAAGGTACTGGGAAAGAATCAGTTTGTTATTGATAAAGGAGCTTTGATCTAGGCTGCTGTTGTCTTGACAGATCTTCCTTTGTTGCCTGAACGGAAAGCAAGATATGAATTTATGAGCTGGTCTTTTGTGGAGTATTCCTATTATTGAGATGTGCTCATTCTCTTGTGATGAAGCGGTGCATTCAACTCTAAAAGCTAAGACCCAGTGCTTTGCATAACAATCAAAAATGTCCCTCGTGTTTGCACTGCTTTATCAGTCAGGGATGCAGAGCTAGTTAGTATTGGGAATTATTCAGAGATACATATTGGAGGGGGCCGTTTGGCTGGCAGAGAGACATACATGTGATTGGAAGAACAACAGTATTTAGATGGTTTTCTGATGGGCTGACATGTTCCTTCCTTGTTTTACATGAATTACAAGGTTTCCTTACCATGTTTGTCTCATGGGGTTTTATTTGTAGGCACAAATACAGAACAAATCCCCCTGAAGGGTGTTAACTAAGAGAGTGGAGAGAAATGGTCTCAGAAACCTACTTGGAAAGGATATTTCAACCCAATACCAAGCCATCAAAGGTTTATATTTTCCATCACTGACCTAATTACCTCCACCTC
Source organism: Geotrypetes seraphini (assembly GCF_902459505.1). Classification (NCBI taxonomy): domain Eukaryota; kingdom Metazoa; phylum Chordata; class Amphibia; order Gymnophiona; family Dermophiidae; genus Geotrypetes; species Geotrypetes seraphini. The sequence continues at coordinate 390,439,530 of NC_047086.1, forward strand.
CTTTTTTGTGAGACCAATGAGACCAATTTTTACTGTGTCATCACTTTTCTTTTTTATAGACCGCAAAAAATTACTTATCCTAAAGTGTGCAGAGCTACTGACGAGCCCAATGGTGACCCGTTTCGCCACTCACGTGGCTTTGCAGCAGAAATAAACAGGTGTGGGGAAAGAGAAAAGGAAAAAAACATCAGGCTAGGGCAGGGGTAGGCAATTCCGGTCCTCGAGAGCCGGAGCCAGGTCAGGTTTTCAGGATCTCCACAATAAATATGCATGAGATAGATTTGCATTAGAGAATGACAAGGGGAAAAATTATGTCCCCATCACCGCCCCGTCCCCGGACCACCATCCTCTGCACCGCCCCGTCCCCGCTGTCCCTTTCATCACCCCGTCCCTGTCTCTGCCGTCCCCTTCACTGGCCCTTCACCGCCTCATTGTCTCTTTCACCGCCCCGGCCCCATCCCCGTCTTCTCCTCTCCATCCCCCCACCCCCAGCACCCTTCACGTGGTCCAGCAGCTCCCTTCCACCGGCCAGCCATGCATTTCCCTTCCTCCCTTCTTTTCCTTTACCTTTTCTTGTTAAAACGTGCGTTTTCTATAAGGCTAGGAGCTATATTACAGCCGGAGCCTTGAAGTCGCATCGGGTTGCCGGCTAGAAAAGTCTCCGATGCAACCGGAAACAAGAAGTTGCATCAGAGGAGACTTTTTCCAGTGTGCAACGCAACATGACTTCAAGGCTCCGGCTGTAATACAGCTCCTAGCCTTATAGAAAACGCGTGTTTTAACAAGAAAAGGTAAGGGAAAAGAAGGGAGGGAGGGAGATGCATGGTCGGCCGGCCGGCAGGAGAGAGTGGGCTGCCGCTCGTTCACCGCACGTTCCAGATGGTTCACCGCCCCGTGCTACCATTCACCGCCCCATGGGGCGGTAAATTGCCTTGTCCCTGAACTTGCGGTGACCATTTTTTTTGGTCACCGTTTTGGCGGGTTACCTAGCTGTGAGTAACCGCCACCGTGTCATTCTCTAATTTGCATGTCAAGGAGGCAGTGCATGCAAATCCATCTCATACATATTCATTGTGGAGATCCTGAAAACCTGACCTGGCTCTGGCTCTGGCTCTCGAGGACCGGAATTGCCTACCCCTGGGCTAGGGAGTAAAAGAAGTCCCTATTTATCTTGGCTTATTTATTGATCTTATCTGGGCTGTCAGATTCTGAATAGAAGGCCTGCGAGACGTCATAAGCTTTCAGTTGTGCCTTGAATCTTGAAAGCGAACTTTCATTGCGGATGTATTGTGGTAGGGAGTTCCAAAGTGAGCCGAGAGGGAAGAGTTCCTGTCAATAGCAAGAAATAGCTGTCTAAATGATGGGACAGTTAGCAGTTGTGAAGATCGGAGGGCTCTCTTTGGTGAGAGATAATATAGAGAGTCTACAGCGGGAATCTCAAAGTCCCTCCTTGAGGGCCGGAATCCAGTCGGGTTTTCAGGATTTCCCCAATGAATATGCATGAGATCTATGTGCATGCACTGCTTTCAATGCATATTCAGTGGGGAAATCCTGAAAACCTGACTGGATTGCGGCCCTCAAGGAGTGACTTTGAGATCCTTGGTCTACAGGGTAATTGCAATAATTTAAAAAAAAAAAAAGGGGGGGATAAGCATAATAGATGTACTTCGTATGGAGCTTCATGAAGTAAGGGCTCTTTTTACGAAGGTGCGCTAGCGTTTTTAGCGCACGCACACGATTAACGTGCGCTAGCCGAAAAACTACCGCCTGCTTAAAAGGAGGCGGTAGCGGCTAGTGTGTGCACTAAAACCCCTAGCGCACCTTTGTAAAAAGAGCCCCAAAAGTTGCATGTGCCATCGTTGTTGCTGTTTTATTTATTATAGTTTTTTAAATTTCCAGTTCACTCCTCAGTCCTCGGTGCTGTATTCCTACTTTGGATATACTGTGATGCCCGATTGCATCTCCGAGCACTGCTGTCTGCGAAGCTTCATTTTACTTTCATGATGATAACCTGCCAAACTGAGACTATTTGTTCCTACTCAGAAATGGGAGGTGTTTTGGGGTTTTTGTTCTTTTGTTTGTATTACTGAAGTGTTGGCACAGGCAGTTACCATTGATTTTAAACAATTGTCATAAGCTACCCATTTTGTCTCCTTTTTTTTTTCTCCATGCATAGCATTTTGCTGTCAACACTCGTGCAAGTGTTGCATTTGGAGTCCTCCTTTTCTGTACTCAAGCAAATACCCATGGCTTTGCCAAGTAGTACCACTTTCATTTGAAACACCTGTGTCTATATATCGCATGTGATTTCTTATGCCATAAATTTAATAAAAAATGCTTTGAAAAGCTTTTTGGGGATCCTCAGATAGCTGTTCCACTGCATGGACCATAAAGTTCCTCTCGGGATGAGCCTATATCTTCATTGAGACACACACCACACACTTTAGCCCGTTACATTAATGGGTGCTAGAATATATGTCTGTCTTTATTTCTGTCTCTCTCTCCCTCCCGTTGTCTTTATTTCTGTCTGTCTCTCTCCCTGGCCCCCCTTTGTCTGCCGTTATGTGTCTCTCCCTGCCCCTGTGTCTTTCTTCTTTTCTTTCTCCTGCTGTCTGTCTTTCTATCTATCTGTCTCTCTCCCTGCCTCTTGTACAGCAGCATTTCTCTCCCCCCACTTCCCTGTGCAGCAGCATTCCCTCCCCCTCCATTTCCCTGTGCAGCAGCATATCATCAGAGACGTGGAAGAACAAATCAGGGCACTGGAAGGCCCCGAAGCAGCATGTGTAGAGTGCTGCAGACGTTGCTGGAGTCGGCAGGTTTGGAGTGAGGACCGCGGAAAGGGAAGGGGGGGCCAGCAAAGGACTAAGTGAGCCGGTCAGACGTTGGGAAGGGATGGGAGGGTCAGACCGCAAAGAAATTACTATGAGTGAGTGGGGAGCCAGCAAAGCGGCTGGAGTCTTTTTTGTTGACACTTCTCTTCCCGCCCCATGGGATCAATGAAGATCAATGAAGATATATAGACTGATCCCGAGAGGAACATTATGGTCCACACATTGGATATCACTGGAAAAGCTATCTGAAGATCCACCGCAAAACTTTTGAAAACATTTTTATAAAATTTATGGCATAAGAAATCACTGGTGTTCAAAATCAAGGTGGTTATATGTTATGAACACAGTTGTTAGTCTAAGCCACAAATTTTTTTTGTTTGCCAAGTAGTAAGCATAAAGAAGGGTAGCCTAAGAGTTTTGCTGAGCCAAAATGGAGAAATACGTATAGCCTGATGTGATTTGGGACAATTGGAATATAATTTGTTAAAAAGAAAAAAATCTGTGTGGCAGTTAAAAAAAATGGTTATGTATCTTTCTGGGAAGCACCGATAGTTTTATTGATTTGGTTTTCCCCCTTCTTTTCACACAGGGAGTAAGAGCTGGGGTGGTCTCCGGGACCCCTGCTATGATTTTTGGCACACCCACTAAGCTGGCATCGGAATCAGCAGCACCCTCTGAATACCTGGGCCAAAACAGAGTACCGGATTTACAGAAATTCTTTCAGGTAAGAAAGAGAACATCTAGCAGGCAGACAGGTGACCTTTTTTAACAGTTGTAGTATGTTATCGTGTGCAAGAGCAGACTTATTAGAAAAAGATTTATTGCAGTGTATGTCAGAAAAAGGTTAGAATGTCAGACTGCACTATTAAAGATAATGGGGTGACGTAAGTTTAACTTAAACTTATTCTGGGAGCTCTTTGGCATTCTGTTTGCTGTGGTATTAAGAAAGCTCTGATACATCGACTACATCTTGCACGTAAGTACTATCAAGATTATTGCTTGTGCAGGTAAATATGACCATGTCCTCTCTCTTCTAAAGGAGGCATATTGGTTACCTGTCAGCTACAACATTAAATTGAAGAGAGAAAATATTATCAACCAATGGCCAAATTCCTCTTCATTGCACTGAATATGTGATTCTTAAATAGTGTGGGAGATTAGAAAATAGTGCTGGGGAGGTGTTATGAAAGATATGTCTCATCTAAACATAAAATACTGCAAAAGGTGAAGTGGGGAAATATAAATATAATACATTTATTGTAAAACTAGCTGATCACCTGGTGTTGCCCGGATTTCCCAATCCTGGATATCCCAATCTCAACGGCAAGAATTGTCCTCTATAGTCTCAGCGAGCCTGAAAACTATGGATTAAACACTTATCTTTCATATCCTGTAGTCGGGCCTCACGATGTTGCATTGTCTGTGAAGCTCTAGATGTAGCAGCTCTCTTTTTTATATCCTGTAGTTGGGCCTTATGATGCTGGACTGTGTCTGAAGCTCTACATATAGCTGTTGGAAACTTGCCTTACGTTTCCTTGGAGGCATTGTTACAGAAATGACAGCACAGCACAGTGTGACATCATTCCCCAATTGATGATTGGGGATCAATTGGGTGATCATTCACCCAATTGATTAAAGCAATATCTGTCTTTTTTGATGATTCTTTACATATCACCCCCATCCCACCCCCCCAGGGTTTGTTCCCAGATAGTAAGTGATATGGATATCAAGTTTGGTTGAAATCTGTCCATGCGTTTCAGAGTTATGCAGGAACATATATATATACATCCGATTTTATAGATAATTAACCCACATTTTTCCAGAGTCAAAAATATTTTCACAAGATACAGAAAATTAAAAAAAAAATCAAAGTTCAGTCTTAAATTTTGTTTAAAAACTTTTAAAAAGCACAATGACATCAGTTTTGGATATTCTATAAGAAAGGAAAACCAGAAAAAGCAAAGGACTTAAAAATGCAAGCTTCAAAGTCTTGTTAGCTAGCAGTTCAATTACATAAGGGTGTATTTGTCCTTAATTCTCGCTGTCTTTTTTTCCTCCCTGCAGAAGTCTGATGGTGTGCCAGTACATCTGAAGCGTGGTCTTCCTGATCGACTGCTGTACCGTACAACTATGGCTTTAACAATAGGAGGGGCCATCTATTGTCTAGTAGCACTCTACATGGCCTCGCAACCAAAGAACAAGAACTGAATGGAGTTAGCAGGACTGAAAGCACATGTATTGCATTACAAAGATCTCCTGTGTAATTATGTTTTCTTTGTTCCAATTCTGTGTTCAGATGTGACATAATTAATATTAAAGATTAATGTGTCCTGATCTCTTGGCAGTAGTTTTAATGGTTTTAACACCTTAGATTTTGACATTTTCCATGACCATTTTGTTTCTTGCTGCACTATATAAAAACATTGGTTGGCAGCTCTCTCTCCATTTGAATTTTCTCTTTATCCTCCTTGGCCTTAAACATCTTTGTACTGCAAGGATACGGGCATCCAGCTCTAGCAGATAATTTTGTTTTGGTCCTAAATCTTCCAAAAGATTGAGCCTCAAAGTGGATTATAATCTCGTAGTAAATCAATTTTTAAAAAAATCCTAATATGGAGTGCCATTCATTAGAGGATCAGTAAGCTTTACCAAGCCTATGAGTGGAAACAGAACAAATGTCTTTGCTCTTTGTTTCAAGCCTATAGGTTTTCCTAGTGTTTGTTTGTTTCCTTCTAAAGCAGGGTATATTTTTTATATGGGTTGCTAGGTCTCCCATTGCATGGCACTATGGTGCGTTAGGGCCTTAGCGTGCGAAATAGCGCGCGCTAGCCCTTAACGCCAGTATTGAGCTGGCGTTATTCCAGAAGCGTACCGCGCGGTAATTTTGTGCGTGCGCTAAAAACGCTAGCGCACCTTTGTAAAAGGAGCCCTATGACAGATATATGGTAAAAATATCAGTCCCCTTTTAAAAAAAAAATAGTAATACCAAAAACACTGTTTTATTTTGCAAAGTAAACATTCATTGCGCAGAGTTATATATTTATATCAGTTTGGAAGATATCAAACACATGCATTTGTATTGTATTTATTTCTAATGGGCACAGCTGCTGACTGTGAAACTTTGTGCTTCGGTGAGACCTCGTATTGATTGAACCGTCGATAAAAATCTTCTATGCTTTCTTTAAATTTGGTACTGCTATTTTCTAAACCTAATAATTAGGATCCCATCTGCGTGAGATCCTGCTGTTATGCAATTGGATCATTCAGCTACCTGCATGCGGTCGCCGCAGCATGGGAAAATTGTTTGCTCATTTGGGTACCTCATTTAGAAGGAACACCGGTGCTGGTGGCATTACTGCTGGGTTAAACAGGCACCCTGAGTTGCAGTAACTGAACCAGAATCACACGGTAACACAGGGGAGTCTAGAATTCACTGCCTCTGATTTTTTTTGCTCTATCTGCAAAACAGCCCAAGCCTTAGCATCTCTGTCTCAGTGTGCATCTTCCAGTTTTTGTTTTTTTTTTTTTTACTGGAATGATAGCTAATGGGATAATGTCCTTGTCTCTGACCTTTACATATAAAATTAGCAATGCTGATATTATTTGGAAAGCCATACAAATAGAGAGTGTGCCAGTCAGTAACTGTGCCCAATTTAATTTTACAACCTTTCAAAGGTGGAAAGAAATGATGCCATTCTGAAAATTAGTTTTGGACAGCATCAGGTGTAGCAGATGTGTCCAGAGGAAAAGCCACTGTCCTGGCTGAAGATCCTGTACCAGATTTACCTTTTACGTTTGTCCTGTACACTTTAAAAAATGTGTATTTTTTAAATCAAAATATTTTATTTTTATTGCAGAATAAATACAGCAATAAAATATGATGAGAGATGCTCTGTTCATTATGTTCTTATCTTTAGTTTTACTCAGGGCTGACAATATTTGTTTTGGGAATGATATACAGTACTCCCCCGATATCCGCGGGGGTTCCGTTCCAGGAACCCCCGCAAATGTCGAAAAACTGCGAATACGGTTTTTAGGCAGGAGAGGCAGGAGAGGGCAGCCAGAGTGCCGGCGAGTGAAAGAAATCACTCGCTGTATGCTCCGACCGCCTCTTCCTGTACTAAAGTCGGGCCTAGAGAATGACACGGTGACAAAATTCATCACCGTTCCCGTCCCCATCTTCATGTCATTCTTTAAGGAGAGAGGGAAGAATCAGAATATGAATGGACACAACCACTGACCCTCGAGCTTTGCTTTGAAGAATGCTGGTGTAGAAGGACTGAGGTTGAAACAGACACTACAGAATGACAGTCTCTGGTATCCAGAGCAGATATTGTGATGTCATAATGCCTCATTCCACCAGTGCCTAAGAGCCAATCACATCAGTGATGTCACAATGGCTTCATTATCCTTGGCTCACATAAGAATCAGAGTATGAATGGCCACAACCACTGACCCGCAAGCTTTGCTTTGAAGAATGCTGGTGTAGAAGGACCGAGGTTGAAATAGACACTAGAAAATGACATGGGATTATTTCCCACGGTTATCTGCGGGGACGGGAACGGTGATGAATTTTGTCACCGTGTCATTCTCTAGTCGGGCCTCACCAATCAGGAGCTGCGTGTCAAAGCGGTGATTAACTTAAAGGGTAGGTTAACATTTATTTCTTTACTTTTAAAATTTTCATTGTATATGAATCCCCTTTTCCTGAGGGGTTTTCCTTAATTTTGCTCCTTCTCACCGGATTGTGGACTATATTATGACAATTATCTCATTGTTCCATTTCTTGGTGCTTAGTTTGAATAGCTAAGTGATGTTATACTTTTGTATTTCCTTTTACATCTATGTATACTAGATGTATTGAAATGATAAAAAAAAAAAGAAGCTAAGTGATGCTGGGTTCTAAGTTAGGAGTCGCTGCCCAGGAAAAGGATTTAGGTTTCATGGTTGAGGATATGTTGAACCCTCAGTTCAATGTGCGGCGGCGGCTAAGAAAGCAAATAGAATGTTAAAAATTATCAAGAAAGGAATGGAAAATAAAGATGAAAATGTTATAATGCCCTTGTTTCACTCTATGGTACAGCCGCACCTCAAATACTGTATGTAGTTCGGTTCATAAACAAAACCGCGGAAGACAAAGGCGCGCGCCGACAACTGAGCACAAGATGGAGGCGCGCGCCGAAGAAAATGACAGTTTTTAGGGGCTCCGATGGGGGTTTTTGTTGGGGAGCCCCCCCCACTATACTTAATACAGATTGCGACGGCGTTGTGGGTGGTTTGGGGGGGTTGTAATCCCCCTCATTATACTGTAAACTTAACTTTTTCCCTGTTTTTAGGGAAAAAGTTAAGTTTTCAGTAAAATGTGGGGGGTTACAACCCCCCAAACCCCCCACAACGCGGCGCGATCTGTATAAAGTAACCCACCCACCCCCGTCGGAGCCCCTAAAAACAGTTATTTTCTTCGGCGCACGCCACCACACTGCGCTCAGTTGTCGGCGCGCACCTTTGTCTTCCGCAGTTTTGACCTGATACCGTGTAGTTCTGATCGCCATATCTCAAAAAAGATATAGTGGAATTAGGAAAGGTACAAAGAAGGGCGACAAAAATGATAACAGGAATGGGGCAACTTACCTATGAGGAAAGGCTAAAGCGGCCAGGGCTCTTCAGCCTGGAGAAGAGACAGCTCAGGAGTGATATGATAGAGGTCTATGTAATACTGAGTGGAGTGGAAAGGGTAGATGTGAATCTCTTGTTTACTCTTTCCAAAAATACTAGGACTATGGGGCATGCGATGAAGCTACTAAGTAGTAGATTTAAAACAAACCGGAGAAAATATTTCTTCACACAATGTGTAATTCAACTCTGGAATTCGTTGCCGGAGAATGGCTTGGGGAAACCTATTGTTTATTCCGAGGATAAGCAGCATAAAATCTGTTTTACTATTTGGGATCTAGGTAGGTACTTGGGACCTGGGTTGGCCACTCTTGGAAACAGGATATTGAGCTTGATGGACCTTCGGTCTGTCCCAGTAACATAATTCTTTTGTTTTATGTGAACCAAGTATAGAGCAATGAAGCCATTGTGACATCACTGATGAGTCTCTGGCTCTTAGACACTGATGGAATGAGGCATTGTGACATCACAATCTCAGCTCTGAAATGTTGCTACTATTTGGGTTTCCGCAAGGAACTTGAGACATAGGATGGCCTCTGTTGGAAACAGGATACTGGGCTTGATTGACCTTCGGTCTGTCCCAGTAACATAATTCTTTTGTTTTATGTGAACCAAGTATAGAGCAATGAAGCCATTGTGACATCACTGATGAGTCTCTGGCTCTTAGACACTGATGGAATGAGGCATTGTGACATCACAATCTCAGCTCTGAAATGTTGCTACTATTTGGGTTTCCGCAAGGAACTTGAGACATGGGATGGCCACTGTTGGAAACAGGATACTGGGCTTGATTGACCTTCGGTTTGTCCCTGCATGGCAATTCTTGTGTTTTTATGCTAAATCCATGAGTGTTACTCCTGCACAAAGAAAAACCCATTCATCTCAAGATTCACTAGTTTCTCTACCTCAGATTCCATACCACAAGAATTGCATTATCCCAGGACAAGCAGGCAGGTATTCTCACTAGTGGGTGACATCATCCAACGGAGCCCCGATGCGGACATCTCACAAGCATACTTGCTTGTAGAAACTTTTAGAAGTTTCGAGTTGCCCACACCGCGCATGCACGAGTGCCTTCCCGCCCGATGCACCGGGCACGTCTCCTAAGTTCTTTCTCTTCCGCGGAGCTGAGAAATCTGTCTTCGACTCTGCGCGAAGTTCCTTCACTTGTGCCTTCTGTGCCCGCGGTTTTGAGTTTTTGGGGGGCTCATTATCGTTGGCTCATGTTGCGATTTCTTGTTTTCAAAAAAAAAAAAAAAATTTCTTTCGATCGTTCGACCGGGCAGGCCTCGTGGCCACGGCCCCGTGGCTTCGATCTTGCGGCGGAGCTTTTTCAGCCTATGTCCTGGCCTGTTACCGGTTTTAAAAAGTGTGTCAAGTGCAAGCACGCAATTTCGTTGACGGACTCTCATTGACGCTGTCTTCACTGTCTCGGGCTTCAACATCTTCCGATTTGAAAATATCTCTACAGATCAAGTTCAAGTTTCAAGTTTATTAGCATTTGATTGATCGCTTATTACAAGCTAAGCGATGAACAATTTATTTAAAATAAATAGAATTTTCAAAGTACAACAATAAGTTGGGTTCAGATACAAACAGACAAAACAGACTGACATGATACATAAGGAGGGAAAAAAAATGGGAGGGAATAGTTACAATATTTAATCTTTTTCATAATCTAAAAAAAGGAAGAAGAGGGGGCAGGAAAAAACATGCGGAAAGGGAGTGTGAAAATTGGATAAAAAGTAATTTTAAAAATAGAAAGTTAAATATAATGCATTTTTAAACGTTAAAAGCGTCTTTAAATAAAAAAGTTTTTAAAATGGTTTTGAATTTATTAAGATCTTTAACTTCTCTTATATATAGTGGTAGATTATTCCAGGTTTGGGGGGCCATTACAGAAAATATGTCATATCGTCTGGTGCCAATTATCTTCAAGGATGGAATCATTAATTGTCCTTGCGATGAAGAGCGGAGGGATCGTGTTGCATTGTAGGGAATAAGTAACCTATCTATGAATTGTGGTTCATGCGTAGTTAATGTTTTAAATACTAATAGGGAAATTTTGTAAATTATACGTTGGTTGATAGGCAGCCAGTGTGAATCAGTAAGGAAAGGAGTGACATGATCAAATTTTTTTCCGTTATGAATAATTTTAACTGCGGTGTTTTGTATTATTTGTAGTCGTTTCTTTTCCTTTTGGCTAATATTCAGCAATAGTGAATTACAATAGTCGAGCTTAGCAATCACTAAAGAATGAATTAAAATATTTAAAGATTTGGGTTCCAAGAATTTCGACACAGATCGAATCATGCGCAAGCGATAAAAACAACTTTTGACAATATTACTGATATGATCGTGGTATGTAAAATTTTGATCAATTGTGACTCCGAGTATTTTTAATGATGATACAAGCTCTATGGGATCAGAAGTAAAATATTCCACAGCAATTTCTTCCCCTTTTCCAGCTCAAAATGAATCTCCAAATGAAGATGTTGCTTACCCAAGGTTTGTTCAGAGGTTCGCTCACATCTACAGCAAGAATTGGAACCTTGATCAGATGTTTTGGGCTTCTATGTACGAAAAGCCACAGTAGCCATTCCACTACATGGCCTCTTTGGTCATCACAAGATTGTATTGTGGTAAACCATATTTTATTTGAGAGAGGCTGAATTATTAGACTTTAGATATAAAGTACAACTGTCATCTAGAGTCAATAAAGTCCAGCTTTCTTGTATTTTATTTCGGTTAAGTCAACACTAATGAATGAGATTACTATTTAAAGAGAAGGGCAGACGTTCATTATTAGTGAAATTGTGCTAGCTAGTTTGTAAATGTATTTATTTAGGTCAAAAGGTCTTTCAGGGTGTGATGCAATCTGAATTGGGTCACAGCCCTTAACTGCCAGCATCTCATTTGCCAGCGGATCCAGGGCCTTCTGACCAGCCTCCCTCCTCAATCCCAGTCAGTGAATGTGAAACCATTGTTTCTCCTTCAGATAACAAGAGCTGTGCCATTGTGACTTTACCTTGATACACATTAATAAAGCCTTACCCCCACCTCTTTTACTAAGGTGCGCTAGCATTTTTAGCGCATGCTGCCCCCTGCGCTACACGTAAAAACTAACGCCAGCTCAATGGTGACGTTAGCGTCCAGCGTGCACGGCAATGCAGCGTACGCTAAAACCACTAGCGCAGCTTGGTAAAAGGAGCCCTAAGCGTACTTTGGATATTTGTGGCTATTTCTGTTTCAAGTAAATATGCTCACAGTGACTGCCAGAAGGGATGTTTTTTCAGGAAGTTCCTAACATAGTACATAAGAACATAAGAAATGCCTCCGCTGGGTCAGACCCGAGGTCCATCGCGCCCAGCAGTCCGCTCACGCGGCGGCCCAACAGGTTCAGGACCTGTGCAGTAAATTTCTATCTATACCCCTCTATCCCCTTTTCCAGCAGGAATTTGTCCAAAACAGTAACATAGTAACATAGTAGATGACGGCAGATAAAGACCTGAATGGTCCATCCAGTCTGCCCAACCTGATTCAATTAAAATTTTTTCTTCTTAGCTATTTCTGGGCAAGAATCCAAAGCTTTACCCTATACTATGCTGGGGTTCCACTGCCGAAATCTCTGTTAAGACTTACTCCAGCCATTGAAGCCCTCCCCAGCCCATCCTCCACCTGGTTTGCTTTTGAATCTGGAAATGAAATAGATTTAAGAAGAAAAAAAAAAAGACCCCTGATAACGTCAACTCTTTTTTTTAGAGCCTCATGCAGAGCATTTTTGCATTAGTTTCAAGTTTATTTAAAATCTCTTATACTGTCTAATCAAACTTAGGCGGTGTACAAAAATGTTAAAACCTTCTATTAACTAAAATACAATTTAAAAACACACCAACACTAGGGAAAATACGAACTTTAAAAGACAAAAAAAAATAAATAAATTTACAAACAGAAACGAGGGAAAGAAGGGCTAGAACTACAATATGTAAAGAAAAAGAAAACGTAAGAAAAAAAGACAATAGGGAGGGGAGCAGGTATTAAGAATCCTTCTAGGTACTAGGTCGTTCTTAAAAGGACAGTTAGGTGGAAATAGTTTTGCTATGGGTTTTAGGATTGGAAACCTTATCTCCTGAATTTTAAAATGAGATTCTGATGTTACTGATTCATGAATTAAGTCAGGCAGGTACCATTTCCTATACAGATGTCTAAAAGTGGAGTCATTTTGTGCTGAGATTAAAGATTTTAAAATAAAATGTAAACAGAACAGTTTTCTGCTTCAAAACATCTACTGCAGGGGTGTCAAAGTCGATCCTCGAGGGCCGCAATCCAGTCGGGTTTTCAAGATTTCCCCAATGAATATGCATGAGATCTATGTGCATGCACTGCTTTCAATGCATATTCATTGGGGAAATTCTGAAAACCCGACTGGATTGCGGCCCTCGAGGACCGACTTCGACACCTGTGATCTACTGGGTGATTCTGACTCCGTTACTTTATAGTTCTTACATTTTTTCAGGTCTTTACTTCCCTTTTTCTTAAAAATTAGACCATAAGCAGTTTACAGCATCGGTTATAAATACAATATAATTTAAAACAGTAATTTTCAACACACCATATGGCTTCAGAAAAAGGGAAAATGGATGGAGATATCCATTGAAAGTGGAAGTAAGGAGGATAGATTGAGACATCTGGGTTTTACGTCCATTGACAAATGGAAGTAAAACCCGGATGTCTCTGTCTCCTTTTTTTGGGAGCCATGTGGTAACCCTATTAACACAGAGTAGAGATTGACACAGACTATACCCAGACCTCAGGATAAACCAAGCGAGTCTGGTTTTCAAGAGATCCATGGATATATGGAGGCAGTGCATGCAAATTTATCTCCTTCACCTTTGAGTCTCACCGTGCCACTTTTGCACTTCTTCCTATCACTAATATATCTAAAAAATTGTCAGCTATTTTTTCTTCCATTTGCATCTTTGCTTTCCTGACTACAAGACCAACCTCTCTTAACTTTTCCAGATATTTTTGCCTGTCTTTGTTCTGTTATAGTTTATGAAAGCTAACCTCTTATTCCTTTTCTTCTCAGCTACTACTTTTGAGAGTCTTCTTTTCCTCTTACTTCTACTTACTTGCCTAACTAAAAGATTTGTCGCCCTTACAATCGCTCCTTTCAGTTTTGCCCACTGCATTTCCACTCCTTCCAGACGTTCCCATCCAGACAATTCCTTGATGTAATCCCCCATCTGAACAAAGTTAATTTTTTTTTTTAAAGTCTAGAACCTTTACTTTTGAATGAGCCCTATATATACCCGTCAATATTAAACTGTATCATGCAGTGATCACTGGATGCAAGATGAACACCCACTGTAACATCAAAAACACTTTCCCCTTTTGTAAGCACTAAATCCAGTATGACCCCCCATCTTACATGGGTTCCGTTACCAACTGCTGGAACAGTTCTCCTTGTAGGGAATCCAGGATCTCCCTACTTCTAGAAGACCCCCGCAATAGAGATACCCCAATCAACATTTTTGGACCTCATCTTGCACTAACCTTGAACATGCTCAACTTTTCATGAATTATTTTCCAACCTGTACCGACTGAGATGCCCATTTCTCCTGCTATTCGGGAAACCTCAATTCGTTTGTCTGACAAAATTAAATCCTCAACTTTCTTGCACATTTCTGTGGAAGTTGCTTCCAGAGGCCGTCCAGTATGAGGGTCATCTTCAATGGACTCTCTACCCCACTTAAACTACTTGCTCCAAAATTTTACTTTGAAGGATAATGGGGCAGACTCACCATAATCTGCAGTCATGCATTCATGGATCTCCTTTGCTTTTACCTTTCTTTTGTGAGAAATTTTATTACTGAACGGTGCTCCAAATCTAGCAGTTTCTTACTTGATTTGCATAAGGACTCTCCTGACATCCTGTCTCTTGGAATATTAGACTTGCACTGAGCTGCAACTGTACACGAGTAACCTTGAGACGTGCACAGACTTGTTTCAACACATTTACTACTTTCTTATATACTCAGGTAGATAAATTATTGAATGCCCCTCAATTTTTATCTCGCTTTTGTCACCCAAAAGATGACATGCCCATCCTCCATCCCAACTGGAACCCCTACTCATTTGAAAGGGCCAAGAAATGTAAGGGGCAGGAGCAATCCCCACTCAATTATAGTTCAAATGAAGGGAAAAAGTCAGTCAGATAAGGGAGTGAGTGCATTACATCATCACTGGTCCATCAGGGGCTTGCGATCTCACAATAGGGTGACCAGGTTACCCATTCCAGAAGGGAGACTTTTTGGCCAGTCCTGGTTTAAAAAATTATACCCCAAAGCAGTATAGTATCTGTAGTCGATTCTAACGATTGAAATCAGTGCTTTTGCAGGTCCCATAATGCACCAGGATTAGTTTGGCAGAAATTCAGGCCTGGCAAAAACTCTTCCTTCTGAAATGGGTAACCTGGTCACCCTATTCCACAAGAAAGTCTGGGGACCCTTGTTCAGGGCTGCTGCTGTCAAGCAAAGTAGGGTCTTCAAAAAAAAAAAAATTTTTTGTACATTGACACAGCCATCCCAACCGTGGTAACACATGCACAAAACATCTTCCAAAATTTATCTGTGAAATAGATAAGCCAAGAGCTTTAAATAAAAAAACAAGACCAGAGACTAAACAACATTTGCAAGAAAATGCAAAACATTATATAGTTTTAAAGGTATAGAAAACAAATCTGTTTACATTTGTTTAATAAGATATCTTTTCACTTATAAATTCTAAAGCAGGTTTCCGCTTTTCCTGATTGCACAGTGCAATTATCTTTTAAAAAAAGGTTTATGTAATAGAGCACATAAATATGCATTTGGGGATAGGGGGGGGGGGTGACTGTGGTGAGTACCTGGAGTGTGCATATTTGTTTGTATGGGTTGTGCTGCATGGTGTACCTATTTTTCCCTCCTGTTGCTGTAGAGGGGGGGGATGCCATGTTGTCAAACAAAATAGAAATTGTGGAGCCAATGTGAGAGACAGGCTGTTTTTGCTTTTTGGACAGTCCTGTAGTTTCATGATGTATGTTTTCTTGGAGATGGCTGTTGTTTTCTTCCTCTGAATTCCATTGTTTGCCTATTTTTTACCCTGTGTTCTGCTTGTTTCTCTTGTTGACTCTCTAATAAAAACGATAAAAAAAAATATGCATTTTGAAATTTATGAATGAATTTGAATTCTTAATGGTTTATTCAGCTGCTAGCTTACATTTCCTTGAGGTACTTAAAAACTGAGTGCTGTCTAAATTTCACATAAATTGTTCTCTAATACTGTTCCATGCCAGCTCATTGAAAATAAGGCCGGAGCCTCTCTTAAATATTATTTTAATCAATTTAAGAAATAAACATGCAGGGTTTTTATGGAGGTGAATAAAATCAACCAAAGAAAGCAACTAAAATGGTAGTAGCTGAGAAAGAAGGAATAAGAGGTTAGCTTTCATAAACTACAAAAGATCGTAGAAAGAGGAAGACAGGCAAAAATATCTGGAAAAGTTAAAAGAGGCTGGTCGAGTAGTCGGGAAAGAAAAGATGCAAATGGAAAAAAAAATAGCTGACAAGATAAATGGGAAGACAAGACAATTTTTAGATGTATTAGTGATAGGAAGAAGTGCAAAAGTGGCATTGTGAGACTCAAAGTTGAAGGGGAGAAATATGTAGAAGCTGATAAAGAAAAGGCTGAATTGCTTAACAAATATTTCTGTTCTGTGTTCATGGCTGAAGCGCCAGGAGTAGGACTGCAGAAGACAAATGCGAATAGGGATGGAGGAGTGGTAGACCCTGATCTATTTTCAGAAGGTTATGTTCATGAGGAACTAGCTAAATTAAAGGTAGACAAAACGATGGGGCCAGATGGTGTACATCTGAGGGTGCTGAAGAAACTTAGGGAAGTTCTGGTGGCTCTGTTGACTGACCTTTTCAATGCTTCTCTTGAGTCAGGAGTGGTACCGGAGGAATAGAGAAGGGCGGATGTAGTCCCTCTTCACAAAAGTGGAAGTAAGGACGAAGTAGGGAATTACAGGCCAGCAAGTCTGACCTCTGTGGCAAACAAATTAATTGAAACACTTTTAAATCACAGAATGGTGAAGTTTCTGGAATCCAGTGGATTACAGGACCCGAGGCAACATGAATTCACTAGAGGTAGGTCTTCTCAGACAAATCTGATCAGTTTCTTTGACTGGGTGACCAGAGAATTAGAAAGATGGAGTGCGCTAGATGTGGTGTATTTAGATTTTAACAAAACCTTTGACAGTGTTCCACACAGACATCTAATAAATAAACTGAGTGTCCTCGGGATGAGTCAGGAACTGGTGGAGTGGAAGATGACTGAGGGTAGTGGTCAATGGAGATTGCTCTGAGGAAAGGGATGTTACCAGTGGTGTGGCTCATGGTTCTGTTCTTGGGCCTGTTCTTTTTAACATTTTTATAAACTACTAGGCATCCCTATACCAGATGCTGCTATTTTAGAGACGGATATGTACCTTTTGGTTCTCATTTTTGCATGGTGGAAGGGGGTCAGTGAGCACTGGGGGAGTGTGGAGGAGTCGTACCTTGATGCTTGAAGTGGTCATCTAGTCTGTCTGTGCACCTTTGTGGCACTTACACTCTTCTAAAACAAGTCTAGTTTCAAATGTGTAAGCTCCGTCCAGGATGTCTTGCAAAATGTTTGATTATCGCTGAAAGACGTCCATGTCTAACCCGCCCTTGAAACCACCCAAAGCCAGCCTATAACATGCCTCCACCATGCCCATTTCATGCTTTGGACGTACAGAGGCTGGAACACCTCACTAGATGTACAGAAAGACGGTTTCGATTATTGGCACTTGGACGTCCTGGCGATTAGGATATTCAAGTGCCGATTTAGAATGCTTTTTGGGCATCCATGTTTTTTGATTATGAGTCTGTAAGGTTCAAACCCTATGGGGTAAATAACTTTATTTCACTGGAGATATGAGTTTTTTTGGATCCTGAACCAACTTAGGGAGATTAAATCTCTGTTATTTCACTTCTGCTATTGTTGTAGCCATTTGAAAACACTTTTCCATCGGGGCAGGCAGCCCCTGCAGCAACCCGATGTCCAGCGCTTCCAGTTATAGCCCGATTCGTAAACACTGAAGAAGCCGCGTGTTAGCGGGTCCCCGTCGGACACACGGAGTGGGGCTAGAGCGGCAGAGATGTTCTGCTGTTTAACACCAAGTTAAAGACAAAAGATAAGTGCTTTTTCTGTCTACAACTATTAATGTCGGTTGTGGCTTCAAAATATAGATTGTGTTATTTTTGCACGCATTGAGGAATGTTTGCAAATTCTAGCCGCTAATAATGGCGCGTGTTTATAGAGCTTGATACTGAAAGAAAAAAAAGAAAAAAAGTTGAAATAATTAAATAGTATACTAGTAACTCATGATAAGGTCTGAGTAGTAAGTGATAATTTGAGAAAACTGACGAATTAAGTCATTTTTAGTATATGAAGGTTTTGGATCAATGAAAGACACCCACGCCACAAATTCCTATATGGATAATATTATTATCATCCATGGAGCGGCAACTCTGAGATTCTTTCCTTTATTTAACTGACCTAATCTCCATTCAGATTAACCTTGTGCGGATCTATTTTAGAATCAGCTCATTTACTTTTTGGAACAAATTGTCACTAAAACTCACTAAGGTGGCTTACATAGAACATGACGGCAGAAAAAGGCCACGGCCCATCCAGTCTGCCCACACTAATGGCCCACCCCCCTAACTACCTCCATGAAGAGATCCCACATGCCAATCCCATCTTTTCTTAAAATCTGGCACGCTGCTGGCCTCAATTACCTGTTGTGGGAAGATTATTCCAGCGATCAACCACCCTTTCGGTGAAGAAATATTTTCTGGTGTCGCCATGAAAGTTCCCACCCCTGATTTTCAACGGATGCCCTCTTGTTGATGTGGGTCCTTTAAGGAAAAAGAGATCCTCTTCCACCTCGATACGGCCCGTGACATATTTGAACGTCTCGATCATGTCTCCCCTCTCTCTGCGTTGCTGCAACTTACCCAGTCGTTCCTCATACGGGAGATCCTTGAGTCCTGAGACCATCCTGGTGACCATTCGCTGAACCGACTCAACTCTCCGCACATCTTTTTGATAATGTGGCCTCCAGAATTGTACACAGTATTCCAGATGGGGTTTCACCATGGATCTGTACAGAAAAATCTTGAAGAAAATGTTTTGGAGGACTATCCTAGAATGATTAGCCTTAGACAATTCATCTGAAACATAGCCTTAATAAAGGTCTAATCACAGGTCCAATTCATAGGGCTCCTTATTCTAAGCTGCATTAGCGTTGTTAGCACGTGCTATTCCATGCGTTAAAAGTCCTAACGCGGTTTAGTAAAAGGAGCCCTTAGTTTTGATATAAAAATATAATAGTGTTCACATGTAAATTCCAGTTTCATATCTTGCAAAACATTTTCATTGATAAAGCAGACAACAGAGACTTTCTGGATTAGTCCAAATATAGTTGCTCAGTTTTGCTGCAATGCGTTTCACGTGCGTGTATAATACAGGATAATGTTCTAAAAAAGCCTTTTTTGAGTGCAAAACAGTCTCTGCGTGCAGGAAAAGCCTTTATCAAATTACCCCCAATACAGGGAAGCTCCTGGTATCCTGGCATTCACAATTGTAATTTGCTTGCTTGCTAATTATATAACTACTACTACTACTATTAATTATTTCTATAGCGCTACTAGATGCACGCAGCGCTGTACAGAGTCACGAGAGAGTCCCTTCTCCAAAGAGCTTACAATCTAAACAGCCAAGACAGACAAACAGGATGTCATGGATACAGTTAAGGGGAACGGCTAATCTGCTGGCTGGGTTGGAGGGCAGAGGGGAGTACGGTTATGGATTGAAGGCTATATCAAAAAGGTAAGTTTTCAGTCTATTTTTAAACATGGGAAGGGAAGGGGTTTGACAGGCAAACGGGTAATTTATTCCAGGCATAGATGAAAGGAACAAAATCTGGAATTGGCAGTGGAGGAGAAGGGTAACGTTAAGAGTGACTTATCTGAGAAACGGAGTTCTCAGGGAGGTGTATAAGGAGAGAGAAGAGAGATATTGAGGGGAAGCAGAATGAACACACTTGTAGGTTAGTAATAGGACTTTGAACTGTATGTGAAGGCAGGGAGCCAGTGAAGTGATTTAAGGAGAGGGGTAACATGAGGGTAGCAAGGCACAGATTGTAGGGGGGCAGAGGTGGCACAGCCAGAGACCAGTTAGAAGTAGATTGCAGTAATCGAAGCGTGAGGTTACGAGAGTGTGAACAAGGGTCTGGGTAGTGTGTTCAGAGAGGAAGGGGCACATTTTGGAGATGTTGTAGAGATAGATATAAGACCTGGTGCTTCTTATCCCTACATAAACCACCTGCTGCTTTCCCTATATGACTAACTGTAAGAGAACCCTATGGACGGGCACAGGAAGTGTTCCCTCTAAGCTGAGCAGGTGTCCTCCAGCTGCATTGCTACCACTAGGGGGTGGAATATTTTCAGTCGCTAAGGACAGGTATGTTCCCTGGAGTCCTGCAGAACTTGCCTGTCCCTCACAATTGAAAAATGTGACAGTAAAACAGCACCCGGGTAGCTCGGCTATGCTGACAACATGGGTGACTGAGTTGCTGGTGTGCCTGTCAATACATTACCTCTGTGACTCTTATTTTCTGTAATAAAGCATTTCTTTGATTTCTTACTGTTCTAATTTTCTGCCTGAATGCTGCACCTTGTGATAACACGATTTTAAAATCGAGAAACGTTTCAGGAGGAGAAAGACCTAGCTCCTTGGCTTATCTAGCTGACGAAGGTAGGTCAGGAAGGTGATGGAGGAGAATTTAAGGATCTGCTCTGCTGCTTGCTTCTGGAAAAGCCCCCCCATTGGCCTTTGTTTCATTAATTTTTCCAAAGCATACACTGAATTATGTAAGGTGCTGCTATCTGCAAAATAGCAGATGTTATAACAAAAATAGCATTTGGTAAAAACAGATGAAAGACTAAAATGAACAAAGCTGCTGCACATGAACATTTTCAATGATTGACTGGAGAGTCGGCACATAGTTATTATGCTTGAGTAAGAAAGATGAACTAATAGATTAATAGTAGAAAAGTTAACTTCAAGTTTCCAAGTTTATTTATAATTTATCAGTAATACCAGTGGCGTACCTAGCATATGTGACACCTGGGGCCCCTCATTTTTTGGCACCCCCCCATCTGTACAAAAAATATGATTTTTAGTAACAAGCCACACGTCACACATGAGTACCTAGGAAAAGGCAGCATCTTACATATGCAGTGAGCAGTACAATATCAATACACCCATTCACGCACCCCCAATCAGAGACGTCAAACACAAAAAAATGTACAATGGCCTACTGGCCACGCAGGCAGCGAAACTTGACCACCAACTATTCAATCTACTGATCAAGATACCAGACCTCAAAACTTTCAGAAAAGAAATAAAAACCCTGCTATTCAAGAAATCCATCAAGACAAACTAACTCCACAGAAAGCATTTAAATCCCCCCAAATAACCCGCTCATCTATGTAACTCTTCTGGAATTGTCCAGATAATATCTTTTGTAATTCACCTTGAACCGCAAGGTAATGGTGGAATAAAAGTCACTAATGTAATGTAATGTAATTGTAAAACTAAATAAGCCAGACTAGTACAGATCAATCCTACACCGTCAATCCTAACACAAAACCATGTCTTTCGAACACACAGAACACAGAAAACACCTTTGCCTAGTATGTAATCACAAAGTAACCCCTTCCCCTTATACAAAACTGTAGTGTGGATTTTAGCCACAGTGGTAACAGCTCTGACGCTCATAGAATTCTGAGCATCAGAGCTGCTACACCATAGCTGGCGCTAAAAAACGCTCCATAGTTTTGTAAAAGGGGGGATAAAATAGAAGTACATAGACAAAGGTTAAATTGAACCAGTAAGAAGCTGGACTCTGCATACAGTGCACCACAGAAACTGTGACACATGTCTCCTAAAGCAATAAATAAATAGAAAATTTTTTTCTACCTTTGTCTTCTGTGGTTTCTGCTTTCCTCATCTTCTTGTAACTCTCTTCCTTCCATCCACTGTCTGCCGTCTCTCTTCCCCTATATGGCATCTTCTCTCCTATGCCCCTTCCAGAAACTATATGCCTCCCCCTTCCATCTCTCCTTTCACCACCATTGGTCTTGCATCTCTCTCCTCTCCTTCCCTCTCCCACACCTCTCCTCTGCAATCCATTTCCCTTTTCCCCCATATTCCTTTTATTTTCTGCATCTGTCTAGATTACGTTCTTACTACCCTCTCATCAATGTCCTTTTTTACTGTCTACCTAAAGCTTGCCACCTCTTTCCCTCACCCCTCCAATGTTTCCCTAACTCAATCCCTTTCTCCCCATCATGTGCCCTCCTTTTATTTATCCCCTCCTTCCATCATGTACCCTCTTTCTCCAACCCTTCCATCTAGTACCTTCTCTTCTCTCTGTCCACTTCCATCCAGCATCTGCTCCCCTCTTTCTCTCCTCCCATTTCCTTCCTGCATTTGCTCCCTTATCTCTCCCATCTGCACTACCATCCAATGTCTGCCCTTTCTCTCGCCATCCACCCCTCTTCAATCAGCATCTGTCTCTTTTCCTTCCCTCCAATATCCTTTCCCCTTATGTCTCTCCCCTTTCTCTGTACATCAATTCCATCAGCACCACCCTTCCATACCACTCTGCCCCCTTTCTTTCCCTCCATCACTCTTCCATTCCAGCAATCCTGCTTCTTTCTCTCCCTTCATGCAGCAAGGTCCCACGATGACTGTAGCTGCCGGCTGCCAGTCCACCCCATTCCGACGTACTTGCTCTGGAGCGGACTCAGCAGCCGCATGCTGGAATGTCCCGCGATGACTCGTCTGCTGGCTCTGCTCCGGAAGAAGTAAGTTACGTTGGAGGGGGTGGACCCGGCAGACGCAGGGAGTTGTGGCAAAGTCCCGCAATGACTTCGTCTGCCGGATCCACCCCCTCCGATGTAACTTACTTCTTCCGGAGCAGAGCCGGCAGACGAGTCATCATGGGACCTTCCTGCACCTAAGCGCGGCTGCCGACTCTGCTGCAGAGAAAGTAAGTCAGCGGTAACGTGACCATTTATTTTTTTCATCAACAGGGGATTCAGGCCTTTTGGAAGGCATTGGCCTCCTTTTTACAGGGCTTGTTACAAACCTCTGTGCCAGTCTCGGTGCTACCTATGTTGTTTGCTCAATTTTCCTTCCTTTCTATGTATACGTCTTTTGAAAAATTATTTCTTAGTAAATGTTTTATTTTGGGGAAGAAATGTATTTTATGTTGCTGGCTTTCTCCTGAGCCCCCCTCCTTTTGGCTGTGGAGGAATCGACTACACGAACTTATGGGCTGGGAGGCCCGCTTAGCTTGTTTTTCCCGTCGCCGGAGCAGAGACTTTGTTCACACATGGACTCCGTATTTGAACATTTTAACCCCTGAAAGTCGCAGCCGCATATTGAATAGACTCCATCTGTGAGTCAGTGCCTTTCTTTCTCAATGCTGTTCCCTGCCTGAGAGTTGTATTTTTTTCATCAAAAGGGGACATCTATTAATTGACTGTGTATCCTTTCTTTCATTTTTTTCTTTCTGCACTCAGGCCCAACATCAGAATTGATGTCAGAAAGAAGAATTCTTGTCGGCGATTAGCAGCAGCAGCGGGGAGGTAAGATTGGGGTGAGGGAGGGAGGGACTGGGCAAGAGAGTGACAGATGCAGAACAGGAGGGAAGAGGGAGACAGATGCTGAACTGAGGTGGAAGGGAAGGAGCCAATTCTGGAGGAAAAAAGTGCTTTAGTGTGTGAGATGGAGATGAGGGGCAAATGCATGTGTCTCATGCAAAATGCAGGTGACTTGGCCTGTCTGGGTGTTTACTCTCTGGATAGAGTGAGTGGCAGCTGAGGCTGGAAGGTCTTTGCCTGCAATACTTGTGATGTCCATGAGGAACTGCAGTCTGCAGTGAACATAACCTTAGCCTATACAGAACATTCCTGGAGGCCCCTGACCACTCCTACTATAAGGAAAGATTAAAGCAGGTAGGGTTGTTCAGTTTAGAGAAGAAATGACTGAGGAAAGACAAGATGGAGATCTATAAAACATTATGAGTGGGGTAGAAAGGGTCCCTCTCCTGAAATTTAAAAAACAACAACAAAAAACCCATCTACGTGTATGGTGGTCTGCAAATTTGCAAAGTTTGAAAGAAAACATTGGTGCTTTGGAGTAACTGCAGCTAAAACTTTACAGTATCAGTGGTTCCAAACCAGCTCTAGGATGGATCCCCTACCGGTCTAATTTTCAGTACATCTGCAATAAATTCACATAAGATGGATTTTGCATACACCGGAGACAGTGCATTCATTGTGGCTATCCAGAAAACTTTGCTGTTAGGTGAGACCCAACCAGAGTTAGCTAAATCTTCAAATGTGTAAATATCAGCCAGTACCCAGACTTTCAGAGTAACCTTTTGCTGATCTTTGTCTTTATTTATTCTCATGGTTTGCTCTTATCACTTTTTGATCCTTAAACAGAGGGGAAAAATAATGACCAGATACGTGAGCACAAAATTTCATTGTAGGATTTGATTTATCTTGACTATGAATTAGATGAGCAGTTTTAACCCTTATTTATATATAGGTTGTTTAAAACAAGTATGTAGAAAAGTCCCTAAGGGGGCAGTTCTTTAAGTGGTGCCTCCATTTTGGCATCCTGAGGATGTGAGATGAGAGCCTCTTTATTAACGACATCTGGGCATCCAGATTCTGTTGGGTCATTTCATAAATAATGCACACTATTTTTTTAAATTTACATGTTTATTTTTTTTTTTCAAGTGTTTCTTTACAATCCTTCAATATTGTCTCCCTGCTTTGCAATGACCAAGTCCCAACGTCCGGGAAGCTTCATTATTCCATCCTAGACACCGTTTTTGTTCAGTTGCCGAATAGCTCGGGTACCAGCGGAATAAAGCTCTTCCAGAGATGCAAAACGATGTCCACGCATAGGTAGTTTCAACTTTGGAAAAAAGGTCGAAGTCTGGTGGACTCATGTCTGGACTGTAGGGAGCATGAGGTAACACCTCCCAGCCGTATTCGCATACTTTTTCAATGACGACATTCCCTATGTGTGGGCGAGTGTTATCGTGAAGAATGAGTGGCCCAACCAAGAGCAACTGAGGTCGGGTTTTGTGCATTTTTCTGCGCATTTTTTGGAAACAAATCATGATAATACACTGCTGTGACACTTCTTCCACATGGAACTTTGTCTGTGATGATGATGCCTTCATGATCATAAGCAAAAATCATCATTTGTTTGACTTTTGATTGAGCTCATCAAAATTTTTTTGGTCATGGAGAAGATGGAGTTCTCCACTTGTCATTGAAAAACTACGCGAATACTGCTGGGAGGTGTTACCTCATGCTCCCTAGAGTCCAGACATGAGTCCATCAGACTTTGATCTTTTTCCAAAGTTGAAACAACTTATGCGTGGATATCGTTTCGCATCTCTGGAAGAGCTTTCTTACCATCCCGACTCACCTTGCTTAATGCCAAAAGATGTTGTCATTGTCTTTACTTCCTGTTTAAATTTGCCGCTCTGATGTCATCATTCATTGACTAAAACTGTCCTCTCCCTCACTAGGATTTCACCCTCTTTAAACGCCTTTTCTTTCTCTCAAGAAGCTCCTTTCATGTATTCATGTATTCTTTACCCATAGAACTCCAATTAGTATTTAAGCTTTTTATTCAGACTTATTGTATTGTATTAAGACTTATTGTTATTCGCTGAATGTCCAGCCTTCTTTCAATGTGAACCGCCTAGAAGTCGCCTGACTATGGCGGTATAGAAAAATAAAGTTATTATTATTATTATTAAATGCTGCAGGGATGTGTATAACTAACTTACAGCAGTGTTTCCCAAGTCAGTCCTGGAGTTTTAATTAGATTCATTTCTTGCTTTGAAGCAAACACTAAATAAATCAGGCAATATACCACACAATCTTAAGTCTCTATATATTAGTCCTAGTATTTTAACAAGTTTGAGCTTCTTGAATAAAGGACAGGCTGAAGTTAGGGCCCAAAGTGGTGAACTGGATTAGAAACTGGTTGATGGACAGACACCAGAGGGTGGCGGTTAATGGAATTTGCACGGAGGAAGGAAAGGTGATTAGTGGAGTGCCTCAAGGATTGGTGCTGGGGCCAATCCTGTTCCATATGTTTGTGAGTGACATTGCCGAAGGGTTAGAAGGAAAGATTTGCCTTTTTGCAGATGATATCAAGATTTGTAAAAGAGTGAACACCCTGGAGGGAGTGGAAAGCATAAAAAAAAAGATCTGCTAAAGTTGGAAGAATGGTCTAATGTTTGGCAACTAAAATTCAATGCAAAGAAGTGCAGAGTGATGCATTTGGGGAGTAGAAATCCAACGGAGCAACAGTGCCAAGTGAGAGGCTCATATGCACGGATGGGGAGAGGGACCTTGGGGTGATAGTGTCTGAGGATATGAAGGTGACAAACAGTGTGACAAGACGGTCTGTATCCAGAAGGATGCTAGTCTGTATAGAGGGAGGCATAACCACAGAAGAAAGGAGGTGTTGATGGCCCTGTACACGTCGTTCATGAAGCCCCACTTGGAGTATTGTGTTTTGTTTTTGAGGATATAAGAAGACTTGAAACAGTCCAGAGGAAGGCGACAAAAATGGTAGGGGGTTAGCACCACATGAAGTACGAGAAGGGACTAGAAGACCTCAACATGTGTACTCTGGAGGAAAGAAGGGACTGGGGTGATATGATACAGACATTTAAATGTTTGAAAGGACCAAATCTTTTCCAGAGAAGGGAAATTGGTAAAACTAGAGGATATAAATTGAGGTTGAGGAGTGGTAAACACAGTAGTAATGCCTGGAATGCCCTCCCGAGGAACGTGGTAGAGAGAAAATCTGAGACAGAATTTAAAAAAAAGTGGGATGAACACAATGGATCTCTAATTAGAGAATGAATGGCATTAATTGAAGAGCAAGGACTGGTACTAGGCAGACTTGCATGGTCTGTGCTCCGTATATGGCAATTCTGTTTATAATAGGCTGGGGAGGGCTTCAATGGAAACTCCAGTAATTTTGAACATGAGGAAGGTCCTAGATGGATTTTTACGGTCTGTATCCTGCAAATGACATGATGGTTTGGATAGGGTGGAGTGAGCTTCGAAGGTAGCTGCAGTGGTTGGAACCCAAGGTCTGAAGCTCTGACAGTAGCTCCAGTAGGGAGGGTTACGACAGCTGTTGTGGTTGGTGATTCCATCATTAGGCATGTAGATAGCTGGGTGGCTAGTGGACATGAGGGTCGCCTGGCTACTTGCCTGCCTCGTGCGAAGGTGGCAGACCTCATGAATCACCTAGATAGGATATTAGATACTGTTGGGGAGGAGCCTGCTGTCTTAGTATATGTGGGTGCCAATGACACAGGGAAATGTGGGAGGGAGGTTTTGAAAGCCAAATTTAGGCTCTTAGGTAGAAAGCTGAAATCCAGATCCTCTAGGGTAGCATTTTCAGACAAGTAGGTGACAATATTCAACGTACTTTACATTTGATGTGGCAAGTTAAGAAAAATCGGGAGCAGGCGATTTTGATGGCGATCGATGCTGAGAAAGCTTTCGATCAGGTATCTTGGGATTTTTTGTGGGCTGTTATAGATTGCGGGAACCTTTTAACGTATGGGTTAAAGCGTTATATCATGAGCCCTGAGCAAGTCTTCGGATTAATCAGATCTATACAGAATTTTTACCTATTGCTAGGGGTACGCGTCAGGGCTGCCCGCTCTCCCCATTACTTTTTGCCTTATCTATTGAACCATTAGCAATTTTTATTAGAAATCATCACCGACTGAAGGGGATTCAGATTGCTGGCATTGATCATCGTATAGCCCTATTTGCCGATGATATCCTTTTATATATAGGAGAGAAGGTACTAGATGGAAGGGTTGGAGAAAGAGGGTACATGATGGAAGGAGGGGATAAATAAAAGGAGATGATGGGGAGAAAAGGATTGAGTTAGGGATACACTGGAGGGGTGAGGGAAAGAGGTGGCAAGCTTTAGGTAGACAGTAAAAAAGGACATTGATGAGAGGGTAGTAAGAACGTAATCTAGACAGATGCAGAAAATAAATTGAAAAGGAAAATGAGGGAAAAAAGGAAAAGGGATTGCAGAGGAAAGGTGTGGGAGAGGGAAGGAGAGGAGAGAGATGCCAGACCAATGGGGGTGAAAGGAGAGATGGAAGGGGGAGGCATACAGTTTCTGGAAGGGGCATAGAAGGAGAGAAGATGCCATATAGGGGAAGAGAAACGGCAAACAGTGGATAGAAGGAAGAGAGTTACAAGAAGATGAGGAAAGCAGAAACCACAGAAGACAAAGGTAGAAAAAAATTTTCTATTTATTTATTGCTTTAGGAGACATATGTCACTGTTTCTGTGGTGTTGCATTGTATGCAGAATCCAGCTTCTTACTGGTTCAATTTAACCTTTGTCTATGTATTTCTATTTTATCCCCCCTTTTACAAAACTGTGAAGCATTTTTTAGCGCCAGCCATGGTGGTAGCAGCTCTGACGCTCAGAATTCTATGAGCGTCAGAGCTGTTGGCACCGTGGCTAAAATCCACACTACAGTTTTCTAAAAGAGGGAGGGGTTAGTTTGTGATTACATATTCCATACTAGGCGAAGGTGTTTTCTGTGTTCTGTGTGTTCGAAAGACATGGTTTTTTGTTGGGATTGACTGCAGGATTGATATGTACTAGTCTGGCTTGTTTAGTTTTACAATGGGTGTATTGATGTTGTACTGCTCACTGCAGTATGTAAGATGCTGCCTTTTCCTAGGTACTCATGTGTGACATGTGACTTGTTACTAAAAATCATGGTTTTCGTATAGATGGGGGGGGGTGTCAAAAAATGATGGGCCCTGGGTGTCACATATGCTAGGAATGCCACTGTCTATTAGCATACAATGAAAGCAGTGCATGCAAATAGATCTCATGCATATTCATTGGGGAAATCCTGAAAACCCGACTGGATTGCGGCCCTCGAGGTGGGACTTTGACACCCCTGAATTAGAGCAACGATCAAACATTGGCAAGAGTGGAAGTAAAATCAGGCACATGTTAGACCAAGTTTATGGGGATAATGCCATGAAGAAAACAGCAGTGGACAAATGGATTAAACGTTTTTCTGAAGGGAGAGAAAATGCCACTGATGAAGAGAGGTCAGGGCAGACAATAACGAGCAGAACTGATGGACAGATTGCAAAACTTCATCGAACTGTGTGTCAAAATCGTCGGGTGACTGTGAGAAGCATAGCAGACCAGTAAACATCGATAGAGAAACAGGAAAATCTTAACTGAAAATCTTGGCATGAGAAAGGTGTGCGCAAAAATGATCCCACAGGAGCTCACTGAAGAATAGAAGCAAAGGAGAGGGTTCATAGACAAAACCGCGGAAGACAAAGGCGCGCGCCGACAACTGAGCGCAAGATAGAGGCGCGCGCCGAAGAAAATGACAGTTTTTAGGGGCTCCGACGGGGGGTTTTGTTGGGGAGCCCCCCCACTTTACTTAATACAGATCGTGGCGGCGTTGTGGGTGGTTTGGGGGGTTGTAACCCCCCTCATTATACTGTAAACTTAACTTTTTCCCTGTTTTTAGGGAAAAAGTGAAGTTTTCAGTAAAATGTGGGGGGTTACAACCCCCCAAACCCCCCCACAACGCCCCCCACAACGCGGCGTGATCTGTATAAAGTAAAGTGGGGGAGTTCCCCCCCACACACCCCCGTCGGAGCCCCTAAATATAGTTATTTTTTTCAGCGCACACCTCCACGCTGCGCTCAGTTGTTGGCGCGCGCCTTTGTCTTCCACGGTTTTGACCTGACACCAAGGAGAGTCGAAGTTTGCCAAGACCTTTTGGAGAAACAAGACGATGTTTTGGGCCGTGTTATCACTGATGATGAAACATAGGTGTACCAATAGAACCCTGAAACAAAGTGTTAAAAGGCACAAAGGAAGTCAGCCAATTCTCCATGACCAAAAAAGTTGTCAGTCCAAATCAAGAGTCAAAACGATGTTGGTTGCTAACCCTTTTTGATATCAGAGGGATTATTCATTATGGAATTTTCATCCTGTGGAACTTCTCCTGAACCTGTATCCAGGTAAATAACAGCCGCCCTGGATAATCAGTACCAACTGGACAAACAGTTAACCAAGTTTACTATTTGGAAGTGCTGAAAACAAATAACTGTATTGGAGCACCCTCCCTACTCACCTGATCTGGCCCCCAATGCCTTTTTTCTTTACCCGAAGATAAAGGAAATATTGAAAGGAAGACATTTTGATGACACTCAGGACATCAAGGGTAATACGACGACAGATTTGATGGCCATTCCGGAAAAAGAGTTCCAAAATTGCTTTGAAGGGTGGACTAGGCGCTGGCGTTAGTGCATTGCTTCCCAAGGGGACCGTAGTGACATTCAGCAATGAGGTGTGTAGCACTTTTTCTAGAATGAGTTCATGAACTTAATTGTCAGTCTTCATAAAGCAGAGTAAAGTGGCAGAGGCAGAACTTCACTCAGGCAAAATAGTATGTGGGGCACAAATTGAGAAGCTCTGCTTTCCCTCACCCTCCAAATATGGTTATTTTAGATTTTTCTAAACAAATTTATTCTTGAACCCATATTTTTATAACTTTTATTTATAACAATTTTTATTGAAAGAATCAAATAATCAGTACAATAGGATAATACAAAAATACATTCAATACAATAAGAATCACAATAATAATATTTCATACAAATTTAAATCATTCTTTCAAATTTAATTTCCATATGAATTAATTCAATCTTATCTACACCCCCCTTAATTCCATCCCCTACCCACTATCTTCCCCTAAATGAAATCCCTCACCCTGGATGAAAGTTGACAAAAATAAAGAATTAAAATAAATAACTGGAATGTAATTAGTAAACCTAATTTTCATAATAAATCATTGATAACCAAACTTCGTATTTTTGGTGAAAGATTCTGAATATAAGGATCCCAAACCTCCATAAAAAGACGAGTTTTTTTAAGGCGAACCTCGAACCTCCCAACTCTCAAATAAAAATAAGCGATGTAATTGATTCCTCCAATGCCAAAAACTTGGAAATTCTTTCTGCAACCAAAATAATTTTTTTTTTTTTAATTTATTTATTTATAGAATTTTATAATATTACCAAGCATATACATCTTGTACAGCAAAGTGCAGTCAAAGACATAATAAACTAAGTTCCCAAAATTGAAAATATACAGTAATAGACAGTTAGATTTGAAAATAAAAGTACATAAATAAAATAAAGATAAAATGATTTGATCGCACACTAGTCCTCAATAATTGGATCCAAGATTTAAAGAGTAGAACAAAATAAGTCAAATAAGTTGACAGGAAAACCATGTCTACTACAGTACAGGGAGCTAACCTTCCTTAGGTGCAGTTATTCCTTTCTCAAGACGATTCATTGAGAGAAAACTTATCAGATGAGATTGCTCTGTAAAAATATATTTCAAGGATAAATATCTAACTACACATTTACATGGATATCTCAAAAAGAAAATACCCCCTATTTGAGTCACTCCAGGTTTCAGAAGTAGAAATTCTTTCCTTCTTTTTTGAGTCTCTCTAGAGACATCAGGAAAAATCTGAATATGGTGTCCCAGGAAGTCCTTGGATCTATTTTTAAAGAAGAGTTTTAATATCCAATCCTTGTCTGGAGCCAAAGCCACAGACAACAAGAGAGTGGCTGAAACAGCTAATTCTCTATCCGATTGTTCCAGAATTGCGGAAATGTCCAGTGGTCTATCCCGGGGTTCCTCAATTTTTTCTTCTTCTTTGGATTGGGACTTGGCGGGAAGATAGTATACTCTTGTAAGAGGAGGTAAAGAGCTTTCAGGAATTTCCAATATTTCCATAAAGTAACGTTTCACCATTTCTCTAGGGGAAGTTGATAAGATCTTAGGAAAATTTATAAATCTCAAATTGTTAGCTCGGCCATTATTCTCCAGAGCTTCCAACTTCCTCCTGAGTATTATATTGTCTTTAACCAACAAATTTTGATTTTGTTTTAATGATGTTAGCTCCTTACTTGTATTTTGTGTCTCTATTTTTAACTGAGATATGTCCTGTTTTATCAGTTTTATTTCTCCTTTCTGTTCTTTTAATTCTTTATCCAAACTTTTTATTTGATGATTTAAGGAATTCCCCAAGTTCACTACCAAGTCCCATAGTGCTTCAAGTGTGACTTTAGGGGGTTTGGTAGGAGAAAAAAAGTTGTAATTGTGTAGTATAAGACTGTTCTGAAATTAGTTTTACTTCAGTGAAGTCTTGTGCTCCCCTAACCTCCGTTGTCCCGGTCGCAGGTCCTGGCAGAGAGAGCATGTCACTCTGAGTTGTTCCATTCGGCGAGCCTTCCAAAACACTGGCCTCTGGAGACGAGAAAGCTACCTCTTTGGGTGCATTCTGGTCCCGTGGAGAGCTGGCTGCCTGCATCATCAGATGAAGGGGTGTCGTCCTGACGTCGGGGCTAAGGGTAACATCAAGCCCTGAGGATCTCACCACCGCACTACTCTCCGGCGGTGTCCCTAACGAGCTGGCTCCCGACTCTTCCTGCTCCTGCTGTAGACGCCGAAGAAAATCGTCAATAGTAACCAAGAGGGCTATGGGTCGCCGGGAGGCTCCTCCAACGTTCCTGCCCCGTATCTTCGGCATTGTTGTTTATATGTAAATCTCAGCGGCGTCCTCACTGCAGCAGAGATGCAGCGGCCATCTTGGATCCAAAGAGTTTTACCTCATGCCAACCAAAATAACTTTTAATAACTTTTAATGCCCGAGCTTAATTGTAGTAATTTAGAACTTTTGTAGTTGTGACAATTCTAGATCCTGGTTTTTTTCTTTGTTGTTGCAGAGATTAGCAATTTTTGTCTTTCAACATGTCACAGAACTAGAACTGAAAGCATCAAGGACAATAAAGACAAAATGAAGCAAAACATTTTTTCGATTAACAGTCACCCAGCAGTCTTACAATTTTCCATTAGCCTAAAGCGGCAAAACCATCAGGTAAACCTACATTATTTCTGGACGGCAGAAGCTTCCAGTTGATTAGCTCTGTCTCAAACAGCAGGGTCTATTTAAGTCAATGAGAATTTGCATAGAAGTTGCTAAACGCGGGAGTGACCTTTTGTGGGAGAACATAAAATAGGCCATCTTTGTCATTTCTAACTGATTGTCTTTAAATAGGTTTGCACAGACACCTTGCTTATAATGGGTGCATCTGAGAGAACAGAAAATGGGGTTCTGGACAAAAGAAACTGTCAAGTGTCAAGGAATTTCAAAATGATTATCTGATACCGCCCATTGGAATGCTTTGGTTTATGTGGAAGGGCATTTTTGATATATCTAAAAAAGGAGAAGTTTTACTACTAAGTGATTTTAACATGCCGGATGTTGATTGGGGTATCCCTATTGCGGGGTCTTATAGAAGTTGGGAGATCTTGGATTCTCTACAAGGAGAACTGTTCCAGCAGTTGGTAACGGAACCCACATGGGATGGGGTCATACTGGACTTAGTGCTTACAAACAGAGAAAAGCGTTTCTGATGTTACATTGGGTGATCAACTGGCATCCAGTGATCACTGCACGGTATGGTTTAATATTAAGATGAGTATAGAGAAGGCTCATTCAAAAACAAAGATTCTAGACTTTAAAAAAGCTAACTTTGTTTGGATGGGGGTTTACGTCAAGGAATTATTGTCTGGATGGGAACGTCTGGAAGGAGTGGATATGCGGTGGGCAAAACTGAAAGGAGCGATTGTAAGGGTGACAAACCTTTTTGTGAAGCAAGTAAGTAAAAGTAAGAGGAAAAGAAGGCCGCTTTGGTTCTCAAAAGTAGTAGCTGAGAAGGTAAGGAATAAGAGGTTAGCTTTCTTAAGCTACAAAAGATCGCAGAAAGAGGAAGACAGGCAAAAATATCTAGAAAAGTTAAGAGAGGCTGGTCGTGTAGTCAGGAAAGCAAAGATGCAAATGGAAGAAAAATAGCTTACAAGGTAAAACGGGGAGATGAGACATTTTTTAGATATATTAGTGATAGGAATAAATGCAAAAGTGGCACTGTGAGACTCAAAGGTGAAGGGGAGGAATATGTAGAAACTGATAAAGAAAAGGCCGAATTGCTTAACAGATATTTCTGTTCTGTGTTCACAGCTGAAGCGCCAGGAGCAGGATCGCAGAAGACAAACGTGAATAGAGATGGAGGACTAATAGACCCTGATAGATTTTCAGAGGGTTGTGTTTTTGAGGAGCTAGCTAAAAGAGCGGTAGACAAAGCAATGGGGCCAGATGGTGTACATCCTAGGGTGCTGACTGGCCTTTTTAATGAGTCTCTAGAGTTGGGAGTGGTACCGGAGGATTGGACAAGGGCTTAAACACTAGTTGGTTATATTAATTTATTTTTCTGTGACTGACATAAGATTACGATATATTTCTTATACTAGGTATAGCTCATGAATTTATTAATTTTTACTGATGTATCTAATTCATCAAATATCTTCAAAATATTTGTGAATTGTGATTTTATACTGTTTCATAACTTGTTCATTTTAATTCCTTCAGGGTTTGACTGAAATATTCCTATTTCTTTGATTGGTTTTAATAACAGTTATGGGAATTATAAAATATTATAGATTATATTGGTATAAATTGTCAAATGAGGAGGGTAGATTCTGGGGAGGGAATTTAATGTGCTTGTTGAGGGGTGATAATTACTAGTCGTTATGTGTGCATCCAAGTTTTTGTATGATACACAGGGTTGGAATGGGGATGGGAAGAGGGGGATTTATGGTTTAGGATTCTGGATGTGTGTGTAGAGATTATTTTCAAATTTGGTCAATAGGAAATTATTGGTTTATTTTTTAAGATTTTGTAATAAAATAAAATGCCTTTAAAACTATATTCTTTAAACGTTAATGGACTCAACCATCGCATCAAAAGGTAAAAAGTACTAAATTTTCTGAAAAAACAGGAGGCTAGTTTTTAGTCGACTTTTAAACAAGGGACGGGAATGGGCTTGACGGACAAACTCGGGTAATTTATTCAAGGCATAGGGGGCAGCTAGATGAAAGGAATGAAGTCTGGAATTGGCAGTGGAGGAGAAGGGTACAGCTAACTCCACAAGAAAGGCTCCAAGATGGAGACAGCAAACTACAGACCAGTGAGTCTAACATCGATAGTGAGCAAACTAATGGAAACTCTAATCAAACACCAATTAGATAAGATCCTGGATGAGGAGAATCTAAGGGATCCCCGACAACATGGATTTACTAAGGGGAGATCCTGCCAATCCAACCTGATCAGCTTCTTTGACTGGGTGACGGGGAAGCTGGATATTGGGGAGTCCCTGGACATCGTGTACCTGGACTTTAGCAAAGCATTCGATAGCGTACCGCACCGCAGGTTACTGAGCAAGATGAGTTCTATAGGATTAGGTAACACATTGACGAAATGGGTTGGGAGCTGGCTTGGAGGTAGGCTCCAAAGGGTGGTGGTGAATGGCACCCCCTCCGAAATGACGGAGGTGATTAGTGGAGTACCACAGGGCTCAGTCTTGGGCCCAATCCTATTCAACATCTTTATAAGAGACTTGGCAGAAGGGCTACGAGGTAAAATAACATTATTCGCCGATGACGCCAAACTGAGTAATGTAGTGGGCAAATGCACAACAGACGAAGATTCAGTGCCCGACAACATGATGCACGACCTACTCCTACTGGAGCGATGGTCTAGGACATGGCAACTCAACTTCAATGCCAAAAAATGCAAAGTTATGCACCTGGGCAGCCAGAATCCATGCAAGTCTTATACCCTTAATGGCGAGATCCTAGCAAAAACGGTAGCAGAACGAGACTTGGGGGTAATCGTCAGTGAGGACATGAAGTCTGCCAATCAAGTGGAGCAGGCTTCGTCCAAGGCAAGACAAATCATGGGCTGCATACGAAGGGGTTTCGTCAGTCGTAAGGCGGACGTCATTATGCCATTGTATAGATCCATGGTGAGGCCCCACCTGGAATACTGTGTGCAATTCTGGAGGCCGCATTATCGCAAGGATGTGCTGAGACTGGAGTCGGTGCAAAGAATGGCCACCCGGATGGTCTCGGGACTCAAGGATCTACCATACGAAAAACGGCTTGACAAATTACAGCTATACTCGCTCGAGGAGCGCAGAGAGAGGGGGGACATGATCGAGACGTTCAAGTATCTTACGGGCCGCATCGAGGCGGAGGAAGATATCTTCTTTTTCAAGGGTCCCACGACAACAAGAGGGCATCCGTTGAAAATCAGGGGCGGGAAACTACGAGGTGACACCAGGAAATTCTTTTTCACTGAAAGAGTGGTTGATCGCTGGAATAGTCTTCCACTACAGGTGATTGAGGCCAGCAGCGTGCCTGATTTTAAGGCAAAATGGGATCGGCACATGGGATCTATTCACAGGGCAAAGGTAGGGGAGGGACATTAAGGTGGGCAGACTGGATGGGCCGTGGGCCCTTATCTGCCGTCTATTTCTATGTTCTATGTTCTATGTTCTAACAGCCGCTGATCTGAGGATCAGAGTTCTCTAGGAGGTGTGTAAGGAGGGAGAAGAGAGGAGAGATATTGAGGGGCAGCAGAATGAACACACTTGTAGGTCAGCAATAGGAGCTTGAACTGTATGTGATGTAGTTTTACAAGCCTGAGCCATTGCCCTAAAAGTTGATGTGTATTATAATAGGGTTACCTTATGGTTCCAGAAAAAGGAGGGCAGATTGAGATATCCGGGTTTTACTTCTATTGAAAGCAATGGCAGTAAAACCCGGATGTCTCAATCCGTCCTCCTTTTTCTGGAGCCATAAGGTAACCCTATGTGTATAGCCCAGACATGGGCAACTCCGGTCCTCGAGGGCCAGAATCCAATCGGATTTTTGGGATTTCCCCAATGAATATGCATTGAAAGCAGTGCATGCAAATAGATCGCATGCATATCCATTGAGGAAACCCTGAAAACCCGACTGGATTACGGCCCTCGAGGATCGGAGTTGCCCCTTCCCAACTTGTTTTTTGTTCTGTTCTGCGTTGCGTGGGGGTTGAGTTTTCCTGCCTCTTGCAGGAGACAAATTGCCTTCCCCATGCCAAAAATCATGACTCAGATTGCCGCGCATAACTTTTCATTCTGTCGAATCATGGCTGTCATCATGCTGTCTTTTCTAACCCTTCAAATAAATACACAGCAGTGTCAAATTATGCTATAGTTTGATTGGTTTATTATAATTCCACATGCAAAGTTATAAAGCAATTCTCATTGAAATAAAGTATCTGTGTATACGGAGGCACACTTTAAAATGATTTCTGCTTTAGAAGCTAATCAGAACTGAAATGTAAGCTCAGATGTGTTACTTAAAAGTAATTAACTTTATAATTAATTGGAACTGACTTTAATTAACTACAGCATAGAAAGCAAGTAGGAAATCGCCTAAAATAGAAACACTGGACAGATGATGGATGTGAGGAAGGAAGAAAGGCCACATTTAACTTGGTGGAATGAATATTTAAATTCCAAGGGATTTCCATATTTCCATGCCTGGGTCACCCGAGTGATCGAGACACACCGTCGCCAGTCGCCATGGCAATTGAACATGTTGCCATAGCGATCGCAGCATCCTTTCCTGGGAGCAGTTGGGTTCAGGGCAATGCAGAGCCCATTTTCTAAAGCCTTTCTTGCAGTGCCCATGTGTTTTTCCTAGGGGCTGTACATCGATTATTTATTTCACGCTTGTAGGGACGTATGCCGTCAGGGGGTAGAACTTTTCCATAAATCTACCTTTCTCTCCCGGTTTTGCTCTGCCCGCAGAAACTTTGCTGTCTTGTTTCCACATGGATTTCAACTTGGCTTTAATCCTAACGTAGCAGTTTGTAATAGGACCCAGTGGTCCACCCCAGGCGCCATCTTGGAGGGGGCGCTGGCGCTCCTTCACCACCCCTCCCCCACTACCGCGCACACCCCTTCCCTCGTACCTCTAGCGTTCACAGTGTGAGCAGCAACCTCCAACCTGCTGCTTGCGCCAGCGTCGGCTTTTCCTCGGACATAACTTCCTGGACCTGCACCTAGGAAGTGACGTCAGAGGAAAAGGCAATGCTGGAACCAGCAGCAGGTTGGAGTTGTTGCTCGCGCTGCAGACATTAAAGAAGTAAAAGGAAGGGATGGGGGAGGGGAAGGAGCGGGTGGGAGTGAAGAAGAGGGCGGGGGAGGGGGTGCCTTTCACCCTCTGTACGCCACTGAATTTTGGATTTGCTTTGTACCTCTCAGCAAGTAATCCATTGACCAGTTCATCACTGCTGTAATTTCATCTGTCTTAAGAATAGCCTTACTGGGTCAGACCAATGGTCCATCAAGCCCAGTAGCCCGTTCTCACAGTGGCCAATCCAGGTCCCTAGTACCTGGCCAAAACCCAAGGGGTAGCAACATTCCATGCTACCGATCCAGGGCAAGCTGAGGCTTCCCCCATGTCTTAATAACAGACCATGGACTTTTCCTCCAGGAATTTGTCCAAACCTTTCTTAAAACCAGCTACTCTATCTGCTTTTACCTCAACCTCTGACAACGCGTTCCAGAGCTTAACTATTCTCTGAGTGAAAAAAAGTTTCCTCCTATTGGTTTTAAAAGTATTTCCCTGCAGTTTCATCGAGTGTCCCCTAGTCTTTGTAATTTTCAAAAGAGTGAAAAATCGATCCACTTGATGTCTCTCAAATACAACTCATATCTAATGAGATCCCTGATGGTAGTTCAACTGTAGGTAGTTCTCTGCCTAATCCCACCAAATTTTGTAAATGAGTACAAACTTGCAGTCTTGTTTTTCTTTTGGACATCTTCAATATTACATAGTAACATAGTAGATGACGGCAGATAAAGACCCGAATGGTCCATCCAGTCTGCCCAACCTGATTCAATTTAAATTTTTTTTATTTTTTTTCCTTCTTAGCTATTTCTGGGCAAAAATCCAAAGCTTTACCCTGTACTGTGCTTGGGTTCCAACTGCCGAAATCTCTGTTAAGACTTACTCCAGCCCATCTACACCTTCCCAGCCATTGAAGCCCTCCCCAGCCCATTCTCCACCAAACGGCCATATACAGACACAGACCGTGCAAGTCTGCCCAGTACTGGCCTTAGTTCTTCAATATTTACTATTATTAGATTGTTGCTATGACAACGCTATGTTGAAACCTTGTGAATGAAAAAATGAAACTAACGTGTTCGTGTCAACATGGGTAAATAAGTAAGATAAATTGATAATTGAGGCACAAAAAGCATTACATGCAATGCAAAACATTTATTTAAAAAATTTATACACTGTTTAAACCTAAGCGACTTACAAATAACATACATAAACACTATTATCAGAGCAATTAAACACATTTCAGTCGATTGGTGTGGCAAGATTTCTCTCGACTAAATCCATGCTTATGTATATGAGTCAGTCTTAGTATTAGTCAGTAAGGCTCAAACTGAAGAACCAGCTCAATTAAGCTTTTTAATCAGCACTGATTGAAACATAGGCGCCTATCAAGAAACATAGAAACATAGAATATGACGGCAGAAAAGGGCTATAGCCCATCAAGTCTGCCCACTCTAATGACCCACCCCCCTGACTTTACTACCTTAGAGATCCCACGTGAATGTCCCATTTTCTCTTAAAATCTGACACGCTGCTGGCCTCAATCACCTGCAGAGGTAGACTGTTCCAATGATCGACCACCCTTTCTGTGAAGAAGTATTTCCTGGAATCACCTCGAAATTTCCCTCCCCTGATTTTCAGCGGATGCCCTCTGGTGGTCGAATGACCTATAGGACAGAAGATATCATCTTCCACCTCGATACGGCCCGTGACATATGTGAACGTCTCAATCATGTCCCCCCCTCTCTCTTCGTTCCTCTAGTGAGTACAGCTGCAATTTATTTAGCCTTTCTTCATACGTGAGATCCCTGAGCTCCGAGACCATCCTGGTGGCCATTCGCTGAACCGACTCAATTCGCCGCACATCTTTCCGGTAGTGTGGCCGGAAAGATGTGCGGCGAATTGAGTCGGTTCAGCGAATGGCCACCAGGATGGTCTCGGGGCTCAGGGATCTCACGTTCACCTGAGAATCGCGCTACCTCTACAGAAAGCGTGATTCTGTAACAAGGCGCCTCCAAAAATTTAGGCGGCCTTCCAAAAAATAGGCGCTATGCACGTTAGGCGTGGCCGTGGCTACGTGTTAGGCGCCTTCTTACAGAATCACTGCTCTTAAGCGCTCAGCTAGGCGCCAACTTTTTAAGTGTGCCTAGGGCTGGCCTATTTAATGGGCGCCTCCAAAATAGGTGCCCAAATAGGTGTCGCTCAGCGTGATTCACTAAACAGCACCCAATTTTACTTTGAATCGCGCTGAACAGTGCCTATATAGGCGCCTAACCTTTGGGCGCTTCTTATAGAATTTGCCCTTGAGTGTTTCCAGTAACGAATGGGGTTGGCTAAAAATTAAATAAAAAATTAATTGAACTACCGGCACGGCCTCAGCGAAGGAGGATGACGTCATTCCTCCAGCTGGCCCCGGTGCGGATTATTTACGCTGTAACAAGTACGCCGCCGCTATCTTTGGATGATGGTTGTGGTCTTGAGTAGTTGCTAGGAGCAGGAAGGTGAGTTTTTAACTAAAAAAATAGTTTAAATATTATGTTAAATAATGAACAAAAGTTAAATGATATAAGGTTTTGAACTTCTAAATGGTCTTGTAGTATAATAAAGTTTGCATTCATGTTTTAGGGATTATTGCCTTGAAACCGGGTGAAACATGTTGGCTCGAGATCCCTGTATTCCGACCACTAAGCTAAGTACTATTTAACAAACAATATTTAAGTCAAGTTTAAAAACAAAATAAAATATAAATCTGTTAAGTCCGATGAGGAAAGGACACTTAAA
The DNA here is from genome assembly GCF_902459505.1 of Geotrypetes seraphini. NCBI lineage: Eukaryota > Metazoa > Chordata > Amphibia > Gymnophiona > Dermophiidae > Geotrypetes > Geotrypetes seraphini. The sequence continues at coordinate 390,480,187 of NC_047086.1, forward strand.
GCCACGGACTGTGAAAGCATTTTTGAGTCTCTGGTGGTGTTGCTGAGGACTGTGAGATATTGACACTGGGAAATTCTAATTGCTGCTATTTGAATATAGAAACAGCCACCTAATAGCTATTGATGTGATCTATTTCTCAGAAGGATAGTTTATAATTAGAGTGCCTTGAAAAATTAAATTTATGTATATGTTCTGTCATTTTGTTCTTTATAATAGTCGTTACCATTTTGCCCGGCAGACGACTCTCCCTGGAAAAGCGACGACTCAGGGGAGACACGATAGAAACCTTCAAGATCATGAAGGGCATAGAAAAAGTGGACAGGGACAGATTTTTCAAATTATGGGGAACCACAAGTACAAGGGGGCACTCGGAGAAATTGAAAGGGGAAAGGTTTAGAACAAACGCCAGGAAGTTCTTTTTCACCCAGAGGGTGGTGGATACAAGGAACGCGCTGCCGGAGGATGTGATAGGCAGAAGTACGCTACAGGGCTTCAAAGAAGGTCTGGACAGGTACCTGGAGGACAAAGGGATTGAGGGGTACAGATAGGAGTAGAGGTAAGGTTATAGGGACAGGATTAGAGGTAAATTACAAAATTAGTCAGAGACCACTGTTCAGGCAGTGGGCCTGATGGGCCGCCGCGGGAGCGGACCGCTGGGCAGGATGGACCTCTGGTCTGCCCCAGCGGAGGCAACTTCTTATGTCCTTATGTTCTTATGAAGTCAGACTCACTGGTTTATAATTTTCTGGATCACCTCTGGAACCTTTTTAAAAAATTGGCATCACGTTGGCCACCCTCCAGTCTTCTGGTACTAAGCTGGATTTTAGAGAAAAATTATAAATTACTATCAATAGCTCTGCAAATTCATTTTTCAATTCTATCAGCACTCTGGGATGTATACCATCCAGTTCAGGTGATTTGCTACTGTTCAAATTGCCAACTTGACCCATTACATCTTCCATTGTTACAGAAATTTGTGTGAGTTCCTCTAATTCATTAGAATTGAATACCATTTCTGGCACCAGTAACTCCCCCACATCTTCTTCAGTGAAGATCAAAGCAAAGAATTCATTTAATGTCTCCGCTATGGCCTTGTCTTCCCTGAGAGCCCGTTTTATCCCTCGGTCGTCTCTAGTGGTTCAACTGATTCTCTTCCTGGCTTCTTGCATTTGATATACCGAAAAAAGTTTTTGCTGTGTGTTTTTGCTTCCAGTGCAATCTTCTTTTCAAGGTCTCTCTTTGCCTTCCTTATTAGTGTCTTGCATTTGACGAGCAGCAGCAGGAAAATTTGGCATTCCTCATTTAGGAGAAATCCTCAGAATTACTGAAACATATTCTTGAATAGAAATGTCTAATTTCCTTTTAACAGCCTCCAGAGTGTTCCAATCTTAAAGATGCAGAAAGAGCACTCCAATGCAATGTTCTAATAATGTCCAGGCAAATAACACAATAGGACAGTACTATCAAACAATTTTGCTGCGAGAGATATGACAGAGAGCCAGAGTGATTGACCTTTTGGACACAGAGCAGGGACTACCTATTAGGTGTGCATGTACTGTGCCCCAAAATGCAAAGAAAATCCTTTCATACACAAAAATAAGGGTAATTCACAAAAGTCCATTTGTAAACACAAAGGCCCTGATTCTAGTAACAGTGCTTTGACCCCCTTTTACTAAACCCCGATAGCGGTTATTAGCACAAGGAGCTGCGCCGAATGTTCCACGCTGCTCCCGACACTCATAGGAACTCTAGGAACAGTGTGGAGCATTCATCGCGGCTCCCTGCGCTAATAACCGCTATCGGGGTTTAGTAAAAGGGGGGGGGGGGGTAAGTTAGGAAGTGGTAGTCATCCTACCGCTGCCTAATTGTTTTATTAGGTGATAAATGGCACTGTAATTTTTCAAGGCTGCATTGTTTGTTCCTCTGATGAGCCAAACATTGGTGAAACAAGGTTACTTGTTGGGAAGATTGGAGAAGACGTGACAGCGTTGGAGCTCAAGTCGTCTTTTGTCAGCTAATTCCTTGAATGTGCCTTCGGGTAACTTTGCCCTTTTCTAAACCTGAGCTGTTTTGTGAGAGAGTTTTTTTGCCAGTGAAAGTATTTAAAGCAGTTTTGATTTGTACCTTTTGGTTCTATACTGCTACATTAGTCTGAGGCTTTTTCTCCCTCTTTTTGGGTGCATGCTGGGTTTGAAGAGGGGGGTACCTCGGTGTCACGATCACACAACATGTTGACTCGTTATATGAACATATTATATGTTGTGCGTCCTCGTATAATTGGTTAACACAGCTGTAACTAACTATCATTTAAAACCAATTAAAAACCCATTTAAAAAACGGAGACACTTAAGGGCGCCTCCAAAATGGCCACCATTCACCCATCTAGAAAGGCCTTTTACGATGCCTAATGCTACTGTAAGTGTGGTGTTAGGCATCATAAAGTACCTCCGTAGCCACGATTCTTGTGAACGGTAGGTGCCAGAAATGTAGGCCTTTAAAACTCTGGCCCTACATTTCACGAAGCTGCAATTCTGGAAACAGCACCGATGTGTGATTAAAATGGATCGGCAGCCATTTTATAGGCAGCAGCCGACAAGTGCACCATTTAGAGAATCCGGCCCAAATTGTCCTCTGGGAAATAATTATGGATTCACCATTCAACTATTTCCCAAAGTAGGGTGGCCACATTTTTCTTTCAGAAAATCCAGGCCCCTTAGCCCCGCCCCCAGGCCTGCCTAGCTATGCCCCTCCTACCCTAATCCCGCCCCCAGTCCTCCCCTAGCCCCGCCCCACGCTGCTTGCTCTTGAGCAGAGAGGAAGTCCGCGGGCAGGGAGGAAGTCTGAGCCCAGCACAGCTTTTCAAAATCCGGACAAAGTGCCAGGTTTTAAAAAGCCGTCCGGATCCCCGGACATGTCCTCAAATGGAGGACATGTCCGTGGAAATCCAGAAGGCTGGTAACCATATCCCAAAGTACTAGAGGAAAAGACCTCAGAAGCCTGTGGCTCAACAGTTTCACTAAGAACGTAAGAATAGCTGTACTAGGTCAGACCGATGGACCATCTGGCCCAGTATCCTGTGTCCAACAATCCAGAACACAAGATATTTTCTGGTTGTATGTATTGTGGTTGATACATTAAAACAATCACTGGCCAAAAATCTCCAAATTACATAATTGTGCAAATCATAGCAAACTCGAAAAATATGTGACAGTGAACTCCCTCAACTGTGACAAATGGCCTGCCTCACGTTTTTCTTTTTTAAGTGTGTCCCAATTGGTTCATAGACAAAAGCGCGCGCCGACAAAGGCGCGCTGACAACTCAGCGCAGACAACTGAGCGCAAGGTGGAAGCGCGCCGAAGAAAACAGTATTTTAAGGGGCTCCGACGGGGGGTGTTGGTGGGGAACCCCCCCACTTTACTTAACAGAGATGGCGCCAGCGTTGTGGGGGGTTTGGGGGGTTGTAACCCCCACTCATTTACTGGAAACTTAACTTTTTCCCTCTTTTTTAGGGAAAAAGTGAAGTTTTCAGTATAATATGGGGGGTTACATCCCCCCAAACCCCCCACAACGCCGGCACGATCTCTGTTAAGTAAAGTGGTGGGGTTCCCCCCCACACCCCCCGTCGGAGCCCTTTAAAATACTGTTTTTCTTCGGCGCGCTTCCGCCTTGCGCTCAGTTGTCTGCGCTGGGTTGAAGCGCGCGACGACAAAGGCGTGCCGCTAATCCAGCGCAGACAACTGAGCGCAGTCGGCTTCTAGAAAGTGGTAGGATGCCTACCGCTGCCTACCGTCGGGATGCCCATTTACAGAATCTACCTCTGGCAGCAGAAGAATATTAACCTCCATAAAGGGAGCACGACTCAAACAAATGGTACTGAGCCCACTAGAAACCAGCTGATACTAGACCTGGTACTCACCAACGGAGACAGCGTCACAGAAGTATTGGTAGGAGATACGCTAGCCTCCAGCGACCATAACATGGTATGGCTTAACCTCAGATGGGGTTTCTCTAGATCAAATACAGTGACGAGAGTCCTCAACTTTAAAGGCACAGACTTCGAACGCATGGGAGATTTTGTCCACCGGGAGCTGCAAAACCAAGCACAAACCGACAACGTGGAGAATAAGTGGTCATAAGAACATAAGAACATAAGCAGTGCCTCCGCCGGGTCAGACCATAGGTCCATCCTGCCCGGCAGTCCGCTCCCGCGGCGGCCCAAACAGGTCACGACCTGTCTGCATCACCAGAAGGGGCTCCCTTGCCACCTTGGTTTCTCATTTAAGTCCTATCTTCCCATCGTAGTCCTAACCCTCCGGTCTTGCACATGCACGACCTGTTGGGTTTCTATACTTATTACCTGGTTAGCTTTCTATACCTGTGTTACATCCCAACACCTCTCTCAGTATCCCACGATCCCTTTATCCCTCAGGAATCCGTCCAATCCCTGTTTGAATCCCTGTACCGTACTCTGCCTGATCACTTCCTCCGGTAGCGCATTCCAAGTGTCCACGACCCTTTGGGTGAAAAAAAACTTCCTTGCATTTGTTTTGAACCTATCTCCCTTCAGTTTCTCCGAATGCCCCCTCGTACTTGTCCCCTTCAGTCTGAAGAATCTGTCCCTATCCACCCTCTCTATGCCCCTCATGATCTTGAAGGTCTCTATCATATCTCCCCTGAGCCTCCTTTTTTCCAGAGAGAAGAGCCCCAGCTTATCCAATCTCTCGGCGTATGGGCAGTGTTCCAGCCCCTTTACCAGTTTCGTTGCTCTCCTTTGGACTCTTTCAAGTACCGCCATGCCCTTCTTGAGGTGTGGCGACCAATACTGAACGCAGTATTCCAGATGTGGACGCACCATCGCTCGATACAATGGCATGATGACTTCCCGCGTCCTGGTTGTTATGCCCCTCTTTATGATGCCCAGCATCCTGTTGGCTTTTTTCGAGGCTGCTGCGCACTGTGCAGATGGCTTCAGTGTTGCATCCACCAGCACACCCAAGTCTCTCTCAAGTCTGCTGTCTCCCAACAATGCCCCCCCCAATTTGTAGTTGAACAACGGGTTCTTTTTCCCTATATGCATGACCTTGCATTTTTCCACGTTAAATCGCATTTGCCATTTGTTTGCCCAGTCTTCCAGCTTGTCCAGGTCCCTTTGCAGGTCCTCACACTCCTCCCTGGACCTAACTTTGCCGCACAGTTTGGTATCGTCTGCAAATTTTATAACCTCGCACTTTGCCTCCTTTTCCAGGTCATTGATAAATATGTTGAAGAGTAACGGCCCCAGCACCGATCCCTGTGGCACACCGCTCGTGACTCCCTGCCAGTCAGAATATTGGCCCTTCACTCCGACCCTTTCAGTCTACCCGACAACCAGTGCTTGATCCATCTGTGCACATCCCCTCCCACCCCGTGGTTCCACAGCTTCCTAAGCAGCCTTTCGTGTGGCACCTTGTCGAAAGCCTTTTGAAAATCGAGGTAAATGATGTCTATAGGTTCCCCATTGTCCACCCGACTGCTTATTCCCTCGAAGAAGTACAGAAGGTTCGTTAAGCATGACCTTCCCTTACAGAATCCATGCTGGCTTGTTCTCAGTAGGCCATTTCTCTCGATGTGCTCACAAATACTGTCCTTGATCATAGCTTCCACCATCTTCCCTGTAATTGAAGTCAGGCTCACCGGCCTGTAGTTCCCAGGGTCACCCCTCGATCCCTTCTTGAAAATAGGTGTGACATTCGCCAATTTCCAGTCCTCTGGTACCTCTCCAGTTTTCAAGGATAGGTTGCAAACATGCTGGATTGTGCCCGCTATTTCTTGTCTTAGTTCCTTCAGAACCCTTGGGTGGATCCCGTCTGGGCCCGGCGATTTGCCGCATTTTAACCTGTCTATTTGTTTGAGGACATCCTCCTTACTTACCTCTATGTGTTCCAATTTTTCAGCCTGTTCCCCGCTCATGAGTTCCTCTGAGTCCGGTATATTAGATGTGTCTTCTCTCGTGAAAACCGACGAGAAGAACGTGTTCAACCTCTCAGCTACCTGTTTATCCTCCTTAATCACTCCCTTCCTATCCCCATCGTCCAACGGCCCCACCTCCTCTCTTGCTGGTCGCTTCCCCTTTACGTAACTGAAGAACGCCTTGAAATTTTTCGCCTCCCTGGCCAGCCCCTCTTCGTATTTCCCTTTTGCTTTTCTAACCTCTCGGTGGCATTCCTTTTGGCATTTCCTGTGCGCCTGGTGATTTTCCTCCGTTGGGTCCTTTTTCCATCGCCGGAAGGATACTTTTTTGTCATTTATTGCCCTCTTTACTTCTGTTGAGATCCAAACCGGGTCCTTTGACCGCTTGTTCTTGCCGCCTTTTCTGAAACTGGTGACGTACTTTCTTTGTGCTTCATGCAGGGTGTCCCTGAATAGGGTCCAGGCGCTTCCTACAGTCTCCATCCTAAGGATGTTTCTGAGCTTCCTCCCCACCATTTCCCTCATAGCAACATAGTTCCCTTTCCTGAAATTGAGCGCAGTCGTTGCGGTCCTCCTTCCTGTGGGTGTCCCCCTTTCTAATGTGAATCTGATCGCGTTGTGGTCACTGTTGCCTAGTGGTCCTCCCACTTCTACCCCTCTTGCAGGCCCCCCTAATCCGTTTAGGATGAGGTCAAGAGTAGCACTCCCTCGCGTCAGTTCCCTGACTAGTTGCTCCATGAAGCAGTCCCTCACAGCTTCTACAAATCCTGTTTCCCTAGTGCAGTTGGAGTGACCCATACTCCAGTCAATCCCTGGGTAGTTGAAGTCCCCCATCACTGTTACACTTCCAGTCCTGCATTCTTGTCTCAGTTCGGCTTCCAAGTCGTGTCCAACTCCTTCCGGTGTACCAGGTGGGCGATAGTATAGCCCCAGTTTTATGCCTGCACCCTTGTTTCCCGGCAATTTGACCCATAGCGATTCCAGCCCCTCTGCCTTCTTTGCCATATCCATCCCGACCGAGTAGATAGAGTCCTTTATATATATTGCTATGCCTCCCCCCTTCTTGTGTGTCCTGTCCCTCCTGTAGAGCTTGTACCCCGGCAGTGCCACATCCCATTGGTTCTCCTCTGTCCACCATGTTTCTGTAATTCCAATTATATCCAGGTCTTCCCCCTTGGCCACGACCTCTAGTTCACCCATCTTGGCCATGAGGCTTCTTGCATTTGCGTACAAGCACCGCAGGTCCCGTCGTTTTTCCTCCACCTCTGTATTTACCTGGGCCGCCTCCCCTTGAACTTCGGTCAGTTCTCCTGTTCCCTGTGCTTCTGCTTTGCCCTCAGCCTTTACCCTCGTAGCTTTGCCCTCAGCCTTTACCCTCGTAGCTTTCGGTTTCCCCACATTCCCGCCACCCCACTTCCCCGCTTTTCCTCTGGGTTTTCTAGCCCTATCGGTCCCCTCCTGGGCTATCATCCCTTAAGCCTCTGTCTGATCCCCTTCGCCTTGTGGCACCCCTATATTGCCCTCAGCTTCCGCCCTCGTGCCACCCAGTCCCCTTGTGTCTCCATGCCCCTTAGTCTCCTCCTAGCAAGCTCCCTTTACCTGATGTTTCCCTCGCTGTCTGATCATAAGATCCGCCGGTCTCTCTACTTCCTCCTTGCAGTCAGCCCGTTCAGCATCTGTTCTGGATACTGTTGTCCGAAGCGTCAACATCAGATCAGCTGTCGGCTTTCCCCCTCTCCTCAGTTTAAAGCCCTCTCGATCTCCTTCCTCACATTGGCTGCCAGTAGCCTAGTTCCCGCTGTGCTCAGGTGCAGGCCGTCCCGCCGGTAGAGCTTACTCTTTCCCCAGAAGGACGTCCAGTTCCTCACAAAGTGGAAGCCCTCCTCCTGGCACCATCTCCTCAACCACGACTCTGAAATCCACCCTGCATGAAGCAACAAATCGCTATGTAAAAACGGTCAGCAAAAGTCGGAGAAACAAGAGACCCTAGTGGTTCAGTACTGAAATTTCGGACCTCGTTAAGGAGAAGGAAAAAGCATTTATCGCCTACAAACATTTAGGAAAGCAGGAGGCAAAAGAAGACTATCAGGACAGGTCTAAAGCTGTCAAGAAGGCAGTCAGAGAGGCCAAGCTCCGAATAGAGGAGAATCTAGCGCGGAACATTAAGAAAGGGGATAAATCCTTCTTTAGATATATTAGTGACAGGAAAAGAAACAAAGATGGGATAGAACGACTCAGGAAATCGGACGGGAATTATGCAAAATCGGATTCCACTAAGGCCGAGCTACTAAATGAATACTTCTGCTCGGTTTTCACCTGTGAGGCACCGGGATCCGGTCCACTTTTACAGACAAGGGAAAGCCAGAAAGACCCGTTTCAAGACTTCAAGTTTACGCCCAGTAGCGTCTACTGCGAACTTTCAAGACTCAAAGTGAACAAAGCCATGGGACCAGACAACCTACACCCCAGGGTGCTCAGAGAGTTGAGTGAAGTCCTGGCGGAACCATTGTCTGTGCTCTTCAATCTCTCTCTAAGCACGGGAAGAGTCCCCTTGGACTGGAAAACAGCTAACGTTATTCCACTCCACAAAAAGGGCTGCAGGACAGAGACGGCAAATTACAGACCGGTAAGTCTCACATCCATAGTATGCAAGCTCATGGAAACACTGATCAAACAGATACTTGATACAATACTGGATGAAGAAAATCTACGTGATCCCCATCAACATGGATTTACCAAGGGCAGGTCCTGCCAATCAAATCTGATTAGCTTCTTCGACTGGGTAACAAGACAACTGGATGCCGGGGAGTCCCTGGACGTAGTGTATTTGGACTTCAGCAAAGCTTTTGATAGCGTCCCACACCGCAGGTTATTGAACAAGTTGAAATCGCTGGGATTAGGGGAAACACTAGCTGCATGGGTTAAGGATTGGCTGAGCGGTAGAAATCAGAGGGTGATGGTAAATGGTACCCCATCCAAAACATCAGATGTGACCAGTGGAGTGCCACAAGGCTCGGTCTTAGGTCCAATCCTATTCAACATATTCATAAGTGATATGACCCAAGGGCTCAGAGGAAAAATATCATTGTTCGCCGACGACGCCAAACTGTGCAACATAGTAGGAAAAGCACTATGCCTGACAGTATGACGCAGGACCTACTACTATTAGAACAATGGTCATCGACTTGGCAGCTCAACTTCAATGCTAAAAAATGCAAAGTGATGCACCTGGGTAAAAGAAATCTGTGCAGGACTTACACGTTAAATGGTGAGACCTTAGTTAGGACCACGGAAGAACGGGATTTAGGAGTAATCATTAGTGATGACATGAAAACTGCCAATCAAGTGGAAAAGGCTTCCTCCAAGGCAAGGCAAATGATGGGTTGTATCCGTAGAGGTTTTATCAGCAGGATGCCAGAGGTCATAAAGCCACTGTACAGATCCATGCTGAGACCTCATTTGGAATATTGTGTTCAATTCTGGAGACCACATTACCGGAAAGATGTGCTGAGAGTTGAGTCAGTTCAGCGGATGGCCACCAGGATGGTCTCGGGGCTCAAGGATCTTCCGTATGAAGTAAGGCTGAATAAATTGCAGCTGTACTCACTTGAAGAACGAAGAGAGAGAGGAGACATGATTGAGACATTTAAATATATCACGGGTCGTATCGAGGTGGAAGAGGATATCTTCCGTCTTATAGGACCTTCTTCCACCAGAGGGCATCCGCTGAAAATCAGGGGAGGGAAATTTCATGGTGACTCCAGAAAGTATTTCTTCACTGAGAGGGTGGTCGATCATTGGAATGAACTCCCACGGCAGGTGATTGAGGCCAACAGCGTGGCGGATTTCAAAAATAAATGGGATATTTATGTGGGATCTCTAATGAGGTAAGGGCAGGAGGTTGGTGAGCAAACTCATGGGGGAAGGGTCACTGGAGTGGGCAGACTTGATGGGCTTTGGCCCTTTTCTGCATTCATTTTTCTATGTTTCTATGTTTCTACCCCTTTGTGTTTGTACAAATACAATGCTCCATACATCTGATAGCAGTATAGAAATAACTAAATATAAAAGCAGAAACAGCAAAAGAGATCGTATTTGTCTACGAACATTCCCGTTTCCCGGCCTACATAGGCTACGATACATATTAATGGGAAATTCATATATTCTGTCTTCCACAGGAGGAAGGTTTGTACTAAAGTGGTTTAAACTGAACTCAACATCTTTTAAACTCTCCAAAGAACTGAGAAGGTTCTACATCATAGTTAATCAAAGAGCTCCTTCGATCTCTAGCATACAATGCTCTCATGCTGGTCTTAATTATCAACTCAGAGCATTCCATTCTTGCACACTCTACAGAAGGTCCCTATTTATATTCCACTTCTTGAAACTTCTTTCAAACATTTGCTGTCTCTTCACCATTAAAAGTCATGGTTTTAACAAGCAGGGCGGTTAGACTGTTGATCTGGGGCAATTCTGTGATTTCTAGCTTACATAGAAACAGAGAAACGTGGTGGCAGATAAAGGCCAAATGGCCCATCCACAGCATCCACTATCTCCTCCTCTCCCTATTGGCTAAGGCTCTTACCATTTGCATCTCCTCTTCCTATAGGCTAAGGCTCTTTACACCTGCATTGTGAGGTCATAGAGCTTTATGGTTATAGAAACAGAGAAACATGATGGCAGATAAAGGCAAAATGGCCCATCCAGAGCGTCCACTAACTCCTCCTCTCCCTATTGGCTAAGGCTCTTACCATTTGCATCTCCTCTTCCTATAGGCTAAGGCTCTTTACACCTGCATTGTGAGGTCATAGAGCTTTATGGTTATAGAAACAGAGAAACATGATGGTAGATAAAGGCAAAATGGCCCATCCAGAGCGTCCACTAACTCCTTCTCTCCCTATTGGCTAAGGCTCTTACCATTTGCATCTCCTCTTCCTATAGGCTAAGGCTCTTTACACCTGCATTGTGAGGTCATAGAGCTTTATGGTTATAGAAACAGAGAAACATGATGGCAGATAAAGGCCAAATGGCCCATCCACAGCATCCACTATCTCCTCCTCTCCCTATTGGCTAAGGCTCTTAATATTTGCATCTCCTCTTCCTATAGGCTAAGGCTCTTTACACCTGCATTGTGAGGTCATAGAGCTTTATGGTTATAGAAACATAGAAACCTGATGGCAGATAAAGGCCAAATAGCCCCTCCAGTCTGCCCATCTGCAGCATCCACTATCTCCTCCTCTCCCTATTGGCTAAGGCTCTTTACACCTGCATTGTGAGGTCATAGAGCTTTATAGTTATAGAAACACAATGGCCCATCCAGTCTGCCCATCCACAGCATCCACTATCTCCTCCTCTCCCTATTGGCTAAGGCTCTTAATATTTGCATCTCCTCTTCCTATAGGCTAAGACTCTTTACACATGCATTGTGAGGTCTTAGAGCTTTATAGTTATAGAAACATAGAAACCTGATGGCAGATAAAGGCCAAATGGCCCATCCAGTCTGCCCATCCGCAGTAACCATTATCTCTTCCTCTCTCTAAGATCCCACATGACTATTCCAGGCTTTCTTGAAATCAGATACAGTCTCTGCTTAAATTAGCTTATGCAATGATTTAAATCCTCATTTGCGTTTCCTGCAGAGGGAAAAATCAGAAGATAAAGTTTAGACCGTATTCCTTCTTTTCACCACTATCATAGAGGTGATTCTCATATTTTCTTTTAACATCAGCTGCAGCTGGAAAAATGTTCTGAGTTTCTGTTTCTGCGCAAAAAAGAGATTTTTTTTTTTAATCAGTGCCCTGAGCAGATATCAAAGGGAAATCACTGAATCATCACACAGAAAGGCAAAGGTCTTATTTTATTTATTAGAGATACCTTTTTCTTTTTAACTTTATTTAGTTTTTAATGCCAACAAAAAGTGCAATACAATTTATATACAAATAATGATAATCAACCAAGCACTTATAATCAATCAGTATCTATACAAAAGATAAAATTTCCCTCCCCCATCCATCATTACCACCAGGAATAATTCCAAAACAAAAAATATACCCCCCCCTCCCGCTCCCCCCCAGATCAGAAGAAAAATCCTTGCTGGTAATTCCCTCCCTAAAAATTATTTACTCAAAGAGGGATATGATCTTTTCAGTTATAGCTCCCCAAATTTGGAACTCTCTTCCCTCAATATAAGAGAAGAAAAATTACTTACTAAATTCAAAGGCTTACTGAAAAGCTGGCTGTTCAGGGATGCCTTTAACTGATCTCTCTTAATCACATTACTTCTTCCTCTTAACTTATCTGGACCGGGAACACTGTTTAAGTAGAGATTAAGATGGTACTTTCCCCTACCCTTTTGTTTCCTTACCCACCCTTTCATTTATTTTTATATTGTATTTAATCCATTTTTTTTTCTCCCCTTATCTTCTTATGTGTTTTTATGTCATAATTGTTTTTATGCCCTGTTTGTTGAAAATTTTTTATTTTACCTATTTTTAATTTTGTAAATCGCATTGGATCTGGATACTGCGATTATATCAAATAACATAATAAAGTTGAAACTTGAAACTTGTGGGTGAAAAACAACAGAAAATAAAGATAAAGGACAACTAAAGTAAATCTACAAAAGACGTCAATGGACCCCAAACTAATCTGAATATCTTATTAAGCCCCAGCTTGTCAGCATTCATTTTCTCATATTTATAAGTTAAACAAAACAAAATTGGCTGTTTTATTTCCCTAAAAAACAAAAGAAAGAACTGCAGAGATGATGTACAGGATACAGGTTCTTTATTGGAGCCTATAAACTGTTGTTTACCGGAAGGTTCTCATGGATAAGAAATCAGGACCCGATACGGTCCGTGTTTCGAATGACACTTCTTCAGGGGTCCAAAATATTTGGTGTCACATATACGAAGAACCATATAGAGTTCAAAAGTTTGGCGTAAAATTCTGGGGGTAACAGGTGCCGAAAAGCTCCTCTAATCGCTGCTTCTCAGCTTGATACTAGAGGCAAAAGTGCTTTTATTTACCTTGCATTTATAGCTTTGGATAGGTACTTGGAAGACAAAGGGATTGAGGGGTACAGATAAGAGTAGAGGTAGATTATAGGGATGGGATTAGAGGTAAGTTATAAAATTAATCAGGGATAACTGTTCAGGCACTAGGCCTGATGGGCCGCCGCTGGAGCGGACCGCTGAGCAAGATGGACCTCTGGTCTGACTCAGCGGGGGCAACTTCTTATGTTCTTATAAAGACCACTAATTAATCATACGTTAACCTGGCTTGTATAGAAATGTCTTTTCATGATTCAATCAAAAATATATAGTCAGGGAAATCCTCAGTCCAAAAAACAGGGGATCAAAAATATATCAATTAATCCCTCATGAATTTAACTTGTGTGTTATACTTTATATTAGTCTTATATTGTTCTTTATTGCTGACCTACAAGTGTGTTCATTCTGCTGCCCCTCAATATCTCTCCTCCCTTCTCTCTCCTTATACACCTCCCAGAGAACTCTTCCTCAGATAAGTCACTCTTAGCGTTACCCTTCTCCTCCACTGCCAACTCCAGACTTCTTTCCTTTCATCTAGCTACCCCTATGCCTGTAATAAATTACCCGAGTTTGTCCGTCAAGCCCCTTCCCTTGTTTAAAAGCAGACTGAAAACCCGCCTTTTTGATATTACTTTCAATCCTTAACCCTACTCCTCTGCCCTCCAACCGTTCCCCTTAACTGTATCCATGACATCCTGATTGTCTGTCTTTTCTGTTTAGATTGTAAGCTCTTTGGAGCAGGGACTGTCTTCTTTGTGACTGTACAGTGCTGTGTGAGTCTGGTAGCTCTATAGAAATAAGTCATAGTAGTAGAAGAAGTGTGAAGAGTTTCAGTCTCTGGTATGCAGAGCTGAGATTGTGATTTCATAATGCCTCATTCCACAGTGCCACAGAGCCAACCTCATCAGTGATGTTATAATGGCTTGATTGTCGTATACTTGGCACACATAAAAGCATAAGAATAGCCTTTACTGGGTCAGACCAATGGTCCATCAAGCCTAGTAGCCTGTTATCATGGTGGCCAATCCAGGTCACTAGTACCTGGCCAAAACCCAAAGAGTAGCAACATTCCATGCTACTGATCCAGGGCAAACTTAAGCTCTCTGTAAGTAAAATAATACACCGCAGACTGATCAATGAGGCTTCTAGGATGGTGGGGGGGAGGGAGAAGACAAGTTGGCGCCTTAAACTATATTGGGTGACTACCTCCCCTCTCTAAAATATTTGTTCTGCATAATAGTCTCCATACACAGGACATGCTGCTGTGAAGCAAAGTGTTCCCAACAGGAGTTCATGACAGGGTCTTTAAAATGGCTTTCAACAAACAGGTGACCTTATCATGCTTGGACAGAATACAGCTGCTCAATTGTTTTCTTTCAATGTACAAAAAAAATCTTTCGAACGGAGGCCAGTAGGTTCAGAGCTTTGCAGAACAAGTTAATTGTGTCCATGTCGATGACTTCTGCTACGTACCTCCATGGGCATCCGTTTCCTTGTCCTTGCTGTGACTTCTGGCCTGGCTTGCATTCAGTCCTGTCACCTGCAAGCTTCATCTCTCTTTAGAGCAGGATTTTTAGCATCACATGGGGAGATCAACGCTTCTCTCTTGCAAAGTAAATCTTCTTAACTGTGGTAATTTACAAACTCTTTAACAAATTTAAAAGAGCCCCTAAAGCAATGTATGATGTAACAGTAAATATTCTAAAGACGAGAACACAAAAATCACAGACAACATACTGCACTTAGCCTCATTTCTCCTGAAGAATTTACATTAAACTAATAACTGATGGATTTTGGAAATGCTTCTGCTTTTAAAAGCTGACCATTTTCTGCTCTTTTGTTGGTACTCTATCCTGAGATCTGATACACCTTTGTCCTTTGTGATCCATTAATTATCTGTATCTATTGTTCCTGCTTTAAATTCTGCAGACGATATCCATTCATTTAACAGTCTTTATTCTCCATATGTACACAACTGGTTCTCTTTTTTTCTGTTCATGTTGATCCTTGCCTGGAAAACTATATTTCCTTAACGGATCTAAGCCAGGGGTGGGCAATTCCAGTCCTCGAGGGCCGGAATTCAGTCGGGTTTTCAGGATTTCCCCAATGAATATGCATGAGACCTATTTGCATGTGCTGCTTTCAATGCATATTCATTGGGGAAATCCTGAAAACCTGACTGGATTCGGAGTTGCCCACCCCTGATCTAAGCTCTTCAAAATGGGTGGGAGGGGGGCACTGAAAGTTGGGATGACTCTGCCCTCGATCCACAAACACTTTCAGTCCTGATGTGTGAGATATTGCTTGGGAGGCATAATTCTATTCATGGACCGGCCATAAAGTTATGATGCTTCAAGCTTAAGCAATGACTTGCTCACATTTGACGGCTGAAGGGTATTCTAAAACGCATTTACTGATAAGAGTATTAGGTGAATATAGTGATGTAAATCAACCAGACTGTTCAAGTATAGTTGAGGTCAGTCCAGTATATGCAAAGCTTAATTTTGAAGGCTTTGTATTTCCTGGAATTTTGTTTTGATCTTGAGACCCATGTCTCTTCGGTCATTTTTGAGTGGTTCCTTAAAATCTGTATATAAGAGAATCATCAATACACAAGTGAATCTCCCTCTTTTATCTGGAATCCAGCTCCACTTCTTCATCCTCATCTTCTCGTTGGTGTCTGGTGGGCATATCTTCTACTTTCTGTGGTGGTTCAGTATCTCTTTCGGAAGCGCTGAACCCCCTTCTCTCCTTTGGGTACTACCGAGGAAGAATGAACTCGTTGGTAGGCAAATAAGTACACTGCCCACTCCCCCATTGTAGTATAAATACATTTTAAAACTCCCACAAACAGAATCCAGCATGGCGAAAACCAGCAGAAGAGGAAGACTCAGTCTAGGTTTCAGATCTTTCCCTAGATTCAAGAGGAAAATTAAAGCCTGGCTTTTCCAATTCACTTCTGGCTGACCTCTAGGCTTTTTTGTTATGGTTAAGTTTATTTAATAAATCACCTTTCTTGAAAATAAATCAAAGGAGTTTGCAATCTAAAATCAGGAAAATGGTAAAGAATGCTAAAATTCAAAATAGGAAAAAGTTTTTACCTAACTCCCAGCTGTGACAACCATTTGGCCTTGGTACAAACCTCCTGTCACCTCTTCCACGTCTCTTTTGCTCCTCCTTGACGTTCCTCATTCAGGCTCTCTCTCCTTTTCTACTTTCTGTTCACTTGTTTTCCTCCATTCTCATAACAGTTTTTCAAGTTTGAAGTTTATTTCACTTTCAATATACTGTTAAGGACTATTCATTTATTTTCAAAACTTATATCCCTCCTACATAATTCTAAGCAGCTTATATGAAAACATACCTGTATGTAATAAGAACAAATGAACCAACATGTTGTAGCCTGATGCTCTAGGGCCACACTATGAAGGGGTTTAGCAATATCTTAAACACAGTTAGTAATAGGGTCCCTCCCCTAAGAAGAAGGTCCTTCTAGGGTGCCCCACTAACAAATTCATTCCCAAAGTTAACCCCAAACCATCCCTTCCAACCTGACCATCCTCCCTTTATGATGGTTCTCTGCATGAGCTACTTCCACAAAGCCTGAACCTCCCAACATCTCCCCACCTTTCTGAAGGTCCCCTGGGGTCTGTCATTCTTTTGAAACATTGGTAGGTAGTGATCTGGGCGGAAGCAATGCCCAATCACTCCTGTCCTTACAGGCACAGTAATCCAAAATGGCAGTGGTGACCCCTAGCAGAAGTCTCGTGGTACTACTGTTAGGGTGTCACCTTTCCATATAAGGACAGAATGGCACCCAATGCTCCTGGGCCAGTTGATTACTCCATGTGTTAGGTGTCTTACAGGCAGTGTTAGATAGGTTGATGTATCCCATAGTAAATCGAAATAAGGTAAACCTTGCTAACTTTCCCCTAAGTCTTTTATTTTGTTGTGGAGGTCCTTCAGAGCATTTTTTTCTTCTCATGATAAATTATTCTGGCTTATCCACATCAATTTCTCCTACTCATAATTCTCCAAATGATGCAACATTAAATCCTAGAAGGTAAAAATCAACACGTCTGTATTGCCTGGTGGAATCCACTCATATCTCTTTGAACTTGTCCTTTAAAGAAAGTCTTCCCTACAATATTCATTGCTAATTTCGGATTCTTTTGATGTTTCTTCACAGGTCACTTTTTTAACCCAAGTTGAATTGCATGTTCAATGAATCATGTTCCTTTGTATCTTAGCTATCTTCAGAGTGTCTTTAAACTGATCAACATTTTGCTTCAATTCTGCAAATTTTATCTCAAACTCGGCAAGAGGTGCCCCATGTTGTCCCGTCTGTTCTATTGAAAGTCATATTTTTCTCCACTTTTGAAGAATTTCTACTAAAGGAGCATCAAACCAAGGCATATTTATATAATATTATGTTCCAAGTATTCAAAAAATCTTGGAACTTGAACAAAGATTTTCAGTGCTTTAATATACCTCAGTCCCCTTTCATGCGTTTGTCTAACATATTCCACTAAAATTGCTTCAAGAAACTTTACTCTAACCACTCTTTTATATATATTAATTAAATCCATACATGAAATAGTCTCTGTGCTAGTTTCATCTAAAAAAGTTGTTTGCTGTATAATATTTTGCATTTGATCATCTGAAAAGCTGAAAATTTCAGCCCAAGAATTAGTATTGGACAACATCTAAGACTCGCAAAAGGCAAACAATGGACCCTATTTGGATTATAAAATAATATCTCTTCAACTAGCCTCCAAACTCAGTATAATCAATTTATCTAAATAATAATCACTGTGTTCATTGTAATTCTTCTATATCATATACAGTGGTGCCTCGCATAAAGAACGCCTCGCACAGCGAACGCTGCACACAACGAACTTCATGTCATGATTCATACAACGAACTTCGTTTCACACAACGAAGTCGCCCGAGCTTCCACGATCGCTGCCGATGTATTGCATCTTTCCGCGCAGGCACTGCAGGCAGTCGTTAGTCACTGCGCTTAACGCGTTTCACATAACGAACTTTTCGCATAACAAACTTGCTCCTGGAACGAATTAAGTTCGTTGTGTGAGGCACCACTGTACTGTATATGTACAGTACATATATTTGCTCTTCTCATGTAACTTAATATTGGCCACAAACAGGTTAAAATGGTGACACGAAAGCTAGATTGTTTATTGAAAGCTTCTGTAGCATTACTAATGAATGGGGAGTCTATTCAGAGCGGTTTACATGAGCTTCTGTAAAGGTGTTACAATATAGAGCAAGTGTTTTCTGAAATGGTTTTCAATAGAGAGACATTTATACCCTAATCAATCATCCTACATATATATACATATATTATTTGTATCATGTACTATATTCATACTAAATCCTACTTATTTGCACACATAACAAGGAATTGCAATTTATTCACCTATCCTAAAATCACCGGCTGCAGATACAGATCTTTTTTGGACAGGACTCTTGCATTTCAAGCAAGTAAGCGACAATCCTGGTTGGGTAGTTACATTAGTGGAGCATTTCGCATTTCGAAAAGAAATTAAGACTGAGCTGTTTGATAAACTTATTTATTTAACTGAAGTTTTATTGATAACAAAAATTTTACATTGTGAATATACAGGAAACATGTTGTTGTACTTTTTTTAACTATTTGTATTTCGCTAAGTGTCCAGCTCTCTTCTGTGTAAACCGCCTAGAAATCGTCTGATTGAGGTGGTATAGAAGAATAAACTTATGTTATGTTATGTATCATGCTCTATGTTCATCTTAGATTTACACATATCCTGATAATTCTAGTTATCTGTACTTTGTTTATCATATCCTCAGCAATTTTGGGATCTTCCAGAGCTTACGCTAAAAGTGCGGTGGAGGAAAACCAATAGATAAGAGAACCCTGAAATCCAACTGAGGACAGCGAATCGATGACTAGGCGGTGATCTGCAGTGCCAAAGGCTGCAGATATTCAAGGAGGTTGAGGACGGAGTAGAGGCCTTTGGATTCGGCCAGGAGCAGGTCGTTGGAGACCCCAGCAAGGGCAGTTTCCTTAGAATGAAGAGGACCAAAACCCGATTGAAGCAGGTCGAGCATAGCTCGAGGCGAAAGAAAATCAAGACAGCGACAATGGCCAGCACATTCAAGTAGCTTGGCTAAGAAGGGGAAGAGGGAGATGGGGGCGATAATTGGAGAAGCAGGAAGGGTCCAGCAATGGTTTTTTTAAGAAGCGGCGTAACTACGGCATGTTTGAAGGAATCGGGCAGAGTCGCAGTGGAGAAACTTCCAAGTTAGGCCCCAAATCACTCAAGTTTCAAGTTTTATTTTAGTTTGATGAATCGCTTATTTAGTTTTACTAAGCGAGATACAACATTAATAAAAACTATAAGCATATATTTAGACATATCATACTCATTGTGATCACAAAATGAGAGGCATTTATGTATACCCGCTGGAAGATCATTACATTTGGGATTTGCTCGTAAGCGAGCGAATCCTCTTTTTGTGCCATCTAAAAGCATTAAACTTGCTCTTTCAGGTAGTAGATACAGTGTGGGGCTCATTTTCAAAGCACTTAGGCCCCCTTTTATAAAGCCACACAGCCGAGTGCCACAAGGCAAATGCTCTGATGCCCATTCAGTTCCTACGGGCGTTGGAGCATCTACCGCGATGGTCCGCGCTGCCGGCTTTAGTAAAAGAGTTGGGGGTTAGTGCTTTGAAAATGTAATGTAATGTAATTTATTTCTTATATACCGCTACATCCGTTAGGTTCTAAGCGGTTTGAAGAAAGTATACATTAAGATTATAAATGAGAAGTAAGAAGGTACTTAAAAAATTCCCTTACTGTCCCGAAGGCTCACAATCTAACTAAAGTACCTGGAAATTGATAAAGAAGAGAAAATAAAGATGGTTGAAAAAAGAAAAATTCTATGTGAACTTATAGGATGGAAATTAAACTGACAGTGAAGAACTGTATGAAAAATACATATGGAATGCAGTTAGAGAGGGTATTTGTTTAATTGGAAGGTGTTAAGGTGGGTAATTTGGGGGAAGGTTATCTGAAGGTAGGTGAATCTTCTGGAGGTAAAAGAGGAGGGGTTAAGATATTTGGATGAATTTTTTGAAAATGAGCCCCATAGTGTACTTTTTCATGGATCTTATTCCATATCAACAGTCTACCATTAGTTATCAAGCACAAAGCTTTGTGATTAATATTTAATGGTAGAAATTTGTTATTGTGGAATGGTACAGATGAGTATCTGAGCTTCCACAAAACATGAGAAACTTCCCCCACATTATGCTTTTCTGAGAGGTGAGATATCCATTTGCCTGCCTTAATGCACATTAAGGAAATAGTTTTTGGGTTGATTTATGAAGCAGATCATGAAAAACTAAGGCCATTATTTTCAATAACTCTTCGTCGTTTAATCTATGACTGCCTGCCTGGAATTTCTCTGCTTAGTTAGAAATGATCTTTATAGAACAGTACTGCAAACTTCTAGACCAAGCGGTAATCAAATTGTTGTTTCTGATAAACATTACGTGGCAGAAACAAATTTCTACTGTTAGCGAGAGTAAAAGAGATAAGGCGAGCCTCTAACTCGGGTCTTAAATAATTTCATTTTGACAGCTGGTGAAGGGATCTGCTTTTTCTGCTACAGTCTGATCCCCAGCAGGTTTTGCTGATTTTTAAAGGTCACCTACTTTCGTCTGTGAGCAACTTGCACTATTTGGCATGGTGGGCACAGAACTAATTCCGTAAATGAAAGATTCCTTGCGCAGGTGAATGAAAGAGACAGCGAACACTTCACTTGTTTCTGAGGGCAATGGTGACCCGTCAAAAGTGCGCTGGACTAGGTGTGCCAACAGTCCCCCGGCGACATTTGCGTGCAGGACACATGCGTGCCGCCGCTTCTGCTGTTCCCGTTAGCGCTCTGAGGGGGGGGGGAACTACACTTTACAAATGCTTGTGCTCCCATTGGAGAGGTGGGTGTGTGGGGGAAGGGGAACCCCCCTCCCCCCACTACACTGAAAACTACTGAACACCAAAAAAGGGAAAGAGAATGGGAGTTTTCAGTGTACTGGGGGGGGTTTCCCCCAAGCCCCCCAACGGGAGCTTGAGCACTTCTAAGTGTAGTCAGAGGGGTTCCCTCCCATATCCCGTCAGAGTGCTAATGGGAACACCAGCAGCAGCAGCGCGCATTTGTCCTGGCGCAAATGTTGCCGCGGGATTGTCAGTGCGCCAAAATCCTGCGCGCTTTAGTTATGGTACCGAGGGCAAAATCTCCAAATGGGTTAGTTATGCATATTGTTCCATACAAAAAAACAAATAAGGATAGCAAGAATATTCAGTAGTGTAGTCGGGGGGGGGGGGAGCAGTCCGCCCCGGGCGCCATCCTAGTGGGAGCGCTGGCACCCATCCTCTTCTCCACCCCTCTTCCTTCCCCACCCCCCACTACCGTTCACACCCCTTCCCTTCCCTCGTACCTCTAACATTCATGACGAGAGCAACGACCCCCAACCTGTTGCTCATGCCAGCGTCGGCTCTTCCTCTGACATCACTTCTTGGACCTGTGCCCAGGAAGTGATGTCAGAGGAAGAGCCAAGGTTGGCACGAGCAGCAGGTTGGGGTTGCTGCTGGCACCGGGAACTTAAAAGAGGTATGAGGGAATTGAAGGGTTGCGCGCGTGTGGCAGGAAGGGGGCGGGGAAAGGAGTGGATGGGGGTGGGTGGAAAGAGGGCGGGGGAGGGGCATCACCGTGCCAGGTGCCTCTCATCCTCGCTACGCCTCTGAGTATACTAATGTAATACAATCAATAAATAAAGCCGTTGTATCGTCACTAAAAGGCATCTCATTCAAAACCCCATACCCCATACTGAGGGGAGGAAAAAAGCCTCAAATTCACATAGCAGCGCAGTTCCATTTGTCAACTTCAAACTGCTTTCAATACCGTCACAGGCATAGCAAAAACTACCACTCAATATCAGCTAGGTTTAAAAAATGAAAAACTGCCAATCGGGTGCACGCAAGAGGGAAATTATAAAGAGCTGGGACTTATTTCCAATCCTCCAGCTTGATTCCTCATATGAAGAGCTGGGACTTATCTCTGATCCTCCAGCTTGATTCCTCATATGAAGAGCTGGGACTTATCTCCAATCCTCCAGCTTGATTCCTCATATGAAGAGCTGGGACTTATCTCCGATCCTCCAGCTTGATTCCTGATATGAAGAGCTGGGACTTATCTCTGATCCTCCAGCTTGATTCCTCATATGAAGAGCTGGGACTTATCTCCGATCCTCCAGCTTGATTCCTGATATGAAGAGCTGGGACTTATCTCCGATCCTCCAGCTTGATTCCTGATATGAAGAGCTGGGACTTATCTCCGATCCTCCAGCTTGATTCCTGATGTGAAGAGCTGGGACTTATCTCCGATCCTCCAGCTTGATTCCTGATATGAAGAGCTGGGACTTATCTCCGATCCTCCAGCTTGATTCCTGATATGAAGAGCTGGGACTTATCTCCGATCCTCCAGCTTGATTCCTGATATGAAGAGCTGGGACTTATCTCCGATCCTCCAGCTTGATTCCTGATATGAAGAACTGGGACTTATCTCCGATCCTCCAGCTTGATTCCTGATATGAAGAGCTGGGACTTATCTCCGATCCTCCAGCTTGATTCCTGATATGAAGAGCTGGGACTTATCTCCGATCCTCCAGCTTGATTCCTCATATGAAGAGCTGGGACTTATTTCCGGTCCTCCAGTTTGATTCCTCATATGAAGAGCTGGGACTTATCTCCGATCCTCCAGCTTGATTCCTCATATGGAGAGCTGGGACTTATTTCCGGTCCTCCAGTTTGATTCCTCATATGGAGAGCTGGGACTTATCTCCGATCCTCCAGCTTGATTCCTCATGTGGAGAGCTGGGACTTATCTCCGATCCTCTAGCTTGATTCCTCATATGGAGAGCTGGGACTTATTTCCGGTCCTCCAGTTTGATTCCTCATATGAAGAGCTGGGACTTATCTCCGATCCTCCAGCTTGATTCCTCATGTGGAGAGCTGGGACTTATCTCCGATCCTCCAGCTTGATTCCTCATATGGAGAGCTGGGACTTATTTCCGGTCCTCCAGCTTGATTCCTCATATGAAGAGCTGGGACTTATCTCCGATCCTCCAGCTTGATTCCTCATGTGGAGAGCTGGGACTTATCTCCGATCCTCCAGCTTGATTCCTGATGTGAAGAGCTGGGACTTATCTCCGATCCTCCAGCTTGATTCCTCATGTGGAGAGCTGGGACTTATTTCCGATCCTCCAGCTTGATTCCTCATATGAAGAGCTGGGACTTATCTCCGATCCTCCAGCTTGATTCCTGATATGAAGAGCTGGGACTTATCTCCGATCCTCCAGCTTGATTCCTGATATGAAGAGCTGGGACTTATCTCCGATCCTCCAGCTTGATTCCTGATATGAAGAGCTGGGACTTATCTCCGATCCTCCAGCTTGATTCCTCATATGAAGAGCTGGGACTTATCTCCGATCCTCCAGCTTGTTTCCTGATATGAAGAGCTGGGACTTATCTCCGATCCTCCAGCTTGATTCCTGATATGAAGAGCTGGGACTTATCTCCGATCCTCCAGCTTGATTCCTGATATGAAGAGCTGGGACTTATCTCCGATCCTCCAGCTTGATTCCTGATATGAAGAGCTGGGACTTATCTCCGATCCTCCAGCTTGATTCCTGATATGAAGAGCTGGGACTTATCTCCGATCCTCCAGCTTGTTTCCTGATATGAAGAGCTGGGACTTATCTCCGATCCTCCAGCTTGATTCCTGATATGAAGAGCTGGGACTTATCTCCGATCCTCCAGCTTGATTCCTCATATGAAGAGCTGGGACTTATCTCCGATCCTCCAGCTTGATTCCTGATATGAAGAGCTGGGACTTATCTCCGATCCTCCAGCTTGATTCCTGATATGAAGAGCTGGGACTTATCTCCGATCCTCCAGCTTGATTCCTCATATGAAGAGCTGGGACTTATCTCCGATCCTCCAGCTTAATTCCTGATATGAAGAGCTGGGACTTATCTCCGATCCTCCAGCTTGATTCCTGATATGGAGAGCTGGGACTTATCCCCGATCCTCCACCTTGATTCCTGATATGAAGAGCTAGGACTTATCTCTGTCCTCCAGCTTGATTCCTCATATGAAGAGCTGGGACTTATCTCTGATCCTCCAGCTTGATTCCTGATATGAAGAGCTGGGACTTATCTCCGATCCTCCAGCTTAATTCCTGATATGAAGAGCTAGGACTTATCTCCGATCCTCCAGCTTGATTCCTGATATGGAGAGCTGGGACTTATCCCCGATCCTCCAGCTTGATTCCTGATATGAAGAGCTAGGACTTATCTCCGATCCTCCAGCTTGATTCCTCATATGAAGAGCTGGGACTTATCTCCGATCCTCCAGCTTGATTCCTGATATGAAGAGCTGGGACTTATCTCCGATCCTCCAGCTTGATTCCTGATATGAAGAGCTGGGACTTATCTCCGATCCTCCAGCTTGATTCCTGATATGAAGAGCTGGGACTTATCTCCGATCCTCCAGCTTGATTCCTGATATGGAGAGCTGGGACTTATCCCCGATCCTCCAGCTTGATTCCTGATATGAATAGCTGGGACTTATCTCCGATCCTCCAGCTTGATTCCTGATATGAAGAGCTGGGACTTATCTCCGATCCTCCAGCTTGATTCCTGATATGAAGAGCTGGGACTTATCTCCGATCCTCCAGCTTGATTCCTGATATGAAGAGCTGGGACTTATCTCTGATCCTCCAGCTTGATTCCTCATATGAAGAGCTGGGACTTATCTCCGATCCTCCAGCTTGCTTCCTCCTGATATGAAGAGCTGGGACTTATCTCCGATCCTCCAGCTTACTTCCTGAGTCACCGTCCCAGAGCTCTCAACGCTGAGCTCCCGACAAGAGACCTCGTTTCGCCAACTCTGTTGGCTGCTTCAGGGGAGATAGATATCAAAAATTATTTGTGCCCAAGACCACCTCCGATGGCAATCAGGAACAGCAGGACGCACATGGGAAATATCTTGTAAAAATCTTCCTGTATCTTACTCACATTGTATCATCCTGTATCTAATTCACATTGTAAATACCTCCCTGTAAACAGCTCTGATCTCTTGTATCTTATGATTATGCCTTTGTTCTGTAACTTACCCAAAACTTCTTGCCTCACATTACTTAACTGCACACAACTATGTTTAATTAATGTAACGATGCATGTAATTATATTCAATCAATGTAAATCTGTTCAACCAATTCTTAACCGCATGTAATCCTTGTTTAACTAATGTGAACCGCCTAGAACTCACTGGGTATGGCGGTATACAAGAATAAAGTTATTATTATTATTATTACTTCTCCTGTATTCTCTTTGCCTGTATCTTCTTGCAACCGCCCATTCAGTTGTCCCTTTCATATGTACCCTGTTCCAAGCCTATGTATCTGAGATATCTTATTCCAAAGATTATGTATCCAAGTCTTCTGACTCCAAAGCTTGTATCCTATTTCCAGCTCCAAACATATGTATCTTGTTGTAAACATATGCCTCCTTTTGTAAACACTGCTTGCTCTCTCAGCAGTGCTCTCATTGTAAACCGCTTTGAACTTAGGGTATAGCGGTATATAAGAAATAAAATTATTATTTAAATTATTATTATTAAACTCCGACAGTTATAACCTTTCCGGTTTCACCACGTCACTTCTGGGTCCCACGAAACTCAAAGGCACCTACCAGATCGATAAAAGGCAAGCCATTCTGTTCTTCAATCCAGCCCTTGCGGCCACACAGTTTTAAATGTGAAAATCCAGCGTTGTTCAATCCGACGAATGTTTTTCTTGCTCACATCCTCATGCCGCTGGGAGGGGGACAAGGAGTCCAAGACAGTGCATTTCAAATCCTGAAAAAGAGTGCTGACACAGAACATCCACACCTTTTTTTGTGATTCATGTTATACACTTCCCCCTCCGTATTCGCGGTTTCGATTATTCGCAGTTTTTTGTTCCCTGGCTCTGCCCCCAAATTTACGTCGCTGCTCCCGGCGTTGCACAGAGGAAATCGCTGCTCCCCTCAGCCATCTTTCTTCCAACTGAAGTTCCGAGAAGTAGACTGTTGGATCCTAACCCCTGTACTGTCCGATTATCTTTAGCTGCCAGCGAAACTGTGTTCAATTTAGATCGATACCTCGGGTGTTCAGGGTACCACGCATGGAACGATCTAGAGGCAAGAGTGTTGGAGAGCAGAAAGGAGTGGATAATACTTCAAAACCTTGATGTGTCTTGTGTTCCAGCTATTGGATTTCATCAGCAAGCTAAGTCTGCTTTAAGTTACATCGCTGCAGGTCAGTTTATTCGCGGTTTTAAAATCTTTTTTAGGTCTTTTTTTTACAGAAAACCCGCGAATTACATATAAAAAGTTATTCGCGGTTTTTCAGTATTCGTGGCTATGTTCCGCCCACATCCACCGCGAATACGGAGGGAGAAATGTACTGATGTTCAAAAAAGACACATTTTTAAAGGGTGAGACATTTGGCCTATATAACACAAACACAATCAGCATGTCTGGGTTTTGAATGAGCTACATTTTGGTGACCACAAACAATAGCTTTATTTATTGGTTATATTGCATTCAGTGGTATATTAAGGGGAGGGGGCTGTCCACCCCGAGCACCGTCTGGGTAGGGGCGTCGGCACCCAGCCTACTCTCCGCCTACCCCACTTCTTCCCTGCCCTCCCACTACTGTGCATGTGCAACCCGTCCCTCCCTCGTACCTTTTTACCATTCGGGGGCGCAAGCACTTTGTCTGCGTTTTGATAAGCTTCCATTTCAGGACCGCGTCAGGAGGGCATCTGTGCGTGCGCGGATGCAGCGGGTGACATCATCGCGTCACACCCGCGCATGCACAGATGCTCTCCCGACGTGGCTACGAGCACGAGAACATGTTGAGAGGGGCGGGGCTGGGGGGTAGAGGCTGGGCATTTGGGAGGGCATTCCTGGTTGGAGTAACACTTAACCAGCTAAGGCCACCACATTAATAGCACTGCATAAAAGTCAGTCCTATCTTTATCTGGTTCCCATAACCTGTTAAGTGTTAAATATCGGCTCTTAACCGGCCACGGTGTATTATTTTTTATTTTTAAATCTTCTATACCGTCTAATTCCTAAACAGTTTACATATTTTAACATATATAAATTTGTAACGCAAAATGAAATACCTAAACATTAATAAACAAATCCTCAAAAAAAATCAGCATTAGGGAAACAATGTAGACCGTGTCGACGGCTCCATAAACCTGGAAATTCAAGGCTGGAGCCTGGACGTGGCCTAGAATTGAATTTCTGGGCATAAGGTTGGCGTCAGTCAACACACTCCGAGCGCCGCTGGCTGAATATTGACCCCTTGGTAAAAGGGCCACTACGATTCAATGATAATATTTTTCATCTACAACCACCACTATTTATCACTTATATAGAGCTGAAAGGTGTACACGGTGCTGTGCATTTTGACATTTAACAGATGGTCCCTGCTCAGAAGAGCTTACTTGACAGGCAGACAGGACTTGGTCAGGCAGACAGGACACATAGGGCTCCCTTTTACGAAGCCGCGTTAGCGGCTTTATCGCCCGCGACTTTTTATCACGCGCTAACCCCCCGCGCTAGCCGAGAAACTACCGCCTGCTCAAGGGGAGGCGGTAGCGGCTAGCGCGGCCGGCACATTAGCGCGCGTTATTACGTCCGCTAAACCGCTAACGTGGCTTCATAAAAGGAGCCCATAGAGTTAAGGAAGCAGAAGCCAAGGTGATCCTGGTTATCTCCATTCTAAATGATTCCTTTTTATAGTTTCCTCTTTTTATGGTTACGGTCCGTGGTTATATAAATTCTGGAATAACACTTTGAAATTTTGTTTTGGCCCCGTTCACACGCCGCTTGATTATCTTAATTAAAGCCCTTCCAATCCTGAGCCTTTTATTTAGGTTTCCAATTCAAAAACCGACTAAAGCCAAGCTCTGCCTTTTTCTAAATAGAAACCCACAACAAGGCAGTAAAGTCAAGGGTTCAGAGAGTGGCTGCTGAAGACACAACACAATACAACACAACAGAACACAAATAAGTGCATAAATCACTAATAATAAAGATATAGGTGCCCTCAGTGAGAAGGAAACAACTGCCCATGGATTTTAAGGGTGACAAAATGGCCCATCTCAACCTCAGAGAACAATTTTGGATTTTCCAGCTCCAAGCAGTTCATCCAAACGGACTTAATGAGAGTATTGATTGGTTTAGTGTGTCCGTCTCCCCTTTCGTCTGATTGGTTGTTTTATCAGTGACGTTACTTGCAGTCCGCTTTTTTAGCTCTCTTGCGTTCCACTCCGTTGCTCCGCCCTCCTCCCAGCTGGCTCACACTGTTAATGTTTGGCGATTATGGGTTCTTGAGGAAGGGATTGTGTTCCCGAAACCAGGCTGGTCGAACCTGGTCTCCGGTGGCTTTCCATCTGCCCTACGCTGTGGTATCCGGTGGCTTCTTCATCTGTTCCACCCCCATCTTTATTTCATCAGCTAAGTTTTTGCTTTTTTGCCCTGGGGAGTTGGCTGGGGGGAGGGGGTTCATAGAGTGGTCGCTGATTGACTTAATAGTTTTGCACTTTGGTTTGTGTTTTCACTGTTTTGATTGCACACTTTAGGCGCCCGATGATGGTGTGAGGGTGGTGGTTTATGACCTCCTCCTGTAAGCTTTAGCGTTAGAGCATTGCCTCTTTTCGCTGTTCCTTCTCACTGAGGGCACCTATTATCTTTATTATTAGTGATTTATACACTTATTTGTGTTGTGTTTTAGGCACGTGTCTTCAGCGGCCACTCTCTGAACCCTTGACTTTACTGCCTTGTTGTGGGTTTCTATTTTGAGGTTTTTGGCAGTCCTTTGGAGTTTTTTCTTGCTGCCTTTTTCTAAGGCAGAATGAAAAATCTCATCCCTTTTCTCTCTACTCTGCTTCTCACCGGCAATTATCTCTTTTTTTTTTCCTCTCTCTCTCTGAGTCGTTCATACACAGACACAGTCCTTTCAGCGCCATATTTAGCATTAATAAATAATTCAGCTTCTGACTTGTTGGCATCCCCCTGTTTCCCTTCTTTCGGAGAGATGCACCATCGTCTGACGAGATTTTTCTCTTTTAGCTTCCCCGAGTGTCTTTCACGGTGAGAAACGCAGCAGCACCTTCCTAATTAGCAGACTGGCGATCTCTTATTCTTTGTCACACAACTCATGACTCTGTCTCAAAAATGAACTGCCCCGGCCGCCTCTAATTGGGTCAGGTGCAGAGTTGCTCCACATCCGCCGGCATTTGATTGCTAAATGAGAAAGTGCTGGAAGTAATGAGGAAGCAAAGCAAGCTGCAAACTTGAAAGCGCCTTTCGGTACATATAGCAGGAGACAGGCACCCCACAAACCCCCTTTGTCTAGTGCAACATACACAAGAGTTATTTTTCTTCCTAATCTATTTCAGTGATTTATATGCACCAACTCCCATTAAGGTCAAAAGGGCCATATTCTAGGTATGATACCTATAAAATCAGCAGCAGGTACTTGAGTATTTTTCCCTATCTATCTCAGTGGGCTCACAATCTATCTAATGTACCTGGGGCAATGGTGGGGATTAAGTGACTTGCCCAAGGTCACAAGGAGCAGCGTGGGTTTGAACCCACAACCTCAGGGTGCTGAGACTATAGCTTTAACCACTGCACCACTCTAGAAATCAAAATGCAGTAAAAGTGAGCCAAGTATAGGACAATCAAGTCATTGTGACATCACTGATGAGGTTGGCTCTTAGGCATTGGTGGAAAGAGGCATTATGACATCACAATACCAGCTCTGGTTATCAGAGGCTGAAGCTTTTCACACTATTTATTTATTCAGTTTTCAAAATTGTTCTCCCAAGGGAGTTCAGAATGGTTTACATGAATTTATTCAGTTACTTAAGCATTTTTCCCTGTCTGCCTTGGTGGGCTCACAATCTATCTAATGTACCTGGGGCAATGGAGGGATTAAGTGACTTGCCCAAGGTCACAAGGAGCAGCGTGGGTTTGAATGCACAACCTCAGGGTGCTGAAACTGTAGCTTTAACCACTGCGCTATACTCTCCCCTGGTGATGGCACTTAGCGCAATTCTATAAAACGCATTCAAAGTTAGGCGCAGTCAGTGGTGTAGTAAGGGTGAGCAACCCTCGGGGCAGTGGCACCCCTCCCCCGCCCACTTCCCGCACCCCCCCTGCCGTGCTCGCACTCCCTTCCCTTTCCCCGTTTACCCATACCTTTTAAATTTCTCCGGTGTGAGCAGCACGCTGCCCATGTTGGTGTTGGCTCCTCTTTGACGTCCCTTCCTACGCGTAGTTCCCGGAAGTGATGTCAGAGAGAGCGCCAAAAAGGTATGAGTGGACAAGCGAGTGGTAGGGCAGGCGAGCGAGGGAGCGTAGGGGCAGAGAGGAGGAGGGGTGCCACCATGCCCTTAGGAAGACCAGTCACGGAGCGGACCACACCACCAATGAACACGAGGCCTAAGGTCCCGAGCCTACGTTGTGCGCAGATCAGTCGGGTTTTATAACACGTGCATAACTGTGAGGAATGCCCATGCTCTAGCCACGCCCCCTTTTGAGAATCACACTTTAGAATCGAAGCACACCACTTTACAGAACACGCTTAGAAAGCTGTGTGGCGTAACTTCTAGCTGGTGCCAATTATCAGCACTGATTAGCTTATTAAACAATTACGTTGCACACACAACTTGGGTCGCACTATACAGAATCCGGGCCAAAGTGGATTAGGAAGAAGAAGGCTAAGACCCTGATGCACCAAAGGTTTCCTTGCAAGTAAGATCGTTGTAGCAGCCACCGAGAACCCTAGGCAAATGCATTACAATGAACTCACTAGTATTATAATGAGCACTCCGTATAATGCTCTAAGCTTTTAGCCCACTTTTTACAGGCAAAATTTTCCGGCAGGGTTTGAGCTGTCGTAGCCTTACTTTCCTGTCAGCGCCTGAGCGCTGATTGGCTCAGGCACTGACAGGAAAGTATGTGTTGACAGCTCATACCCCCCCCCCCTTGCAAATAAAAAGAAAAAAAGTTCCTGACCTCCCTCCATGAATGTGCATACCTCTGTTCCCCAAAGCCATCCATGACCCCCATCATGCCTAAGGGAGGTGCCTTAGCTGCTTTGGCCAATCAGAGACTTAGGCCCCTCCCTGGCACATTCCAGGATGCACCGGGAAGGGGAAGGCCCGCCATTTTGAAGAGGCCGGAGGGAGTAGCCTTCATGCTAAAGGTACCGGGGGGTGGGGGGGTTCTTGGGGGGGGGGGGTTTGAGCGATGGCGGGAGGGAATGGGCATCCCTCCTGCTGCCGGGGTTATCAACTGTTGGGTTGTCGGGGGATCCCAGCGACAGCGGCCAGAGAGAGTGGGCATCTGCATTGCTGATCTTCGATTTGGGGGTTTCTTTCTTTTTGTTTAATTAGTGGGGTGTATTCTATGCATTTGTCAATCACTCTCACCCCATGTAAATTAAGTGACCCTCCATGAACCTCATTGGCATGCGCAGTTTTTAGAGAACTCTAAGAGCATCGGGAGCAGTGTGGAGCATTCAGCGTGGCTCCTTGTGTTAATAACTGCTATCGCGGTTTAGTAAGGGGTGGGGGGGGGGGGGTGGAGTGATTTAATATTTTAAAAACAGAGGAATACACACAATGGTAATTAAATTGACTAGAGGAAAAAGCCGACGTCCTCTTATGCACAGCTACAGTGATTCAGTTGCTGGCATTACTCAGGACTCTTTTCTTTCATCGGCTAAAAAAAATAACCCCAGCCTGAACTTTTAACATCTTTTGTCATTTAAAATGAGATAATTGTTGAATCACAAATTTAATCCTGTGTTTCAGATACAGAGCACAAAAGCTAGCACTTATCTCCACATGTCCAGACAGGACCTGTTTCACTATGAGCTTCATCAGGGGACTTCGTTATCCTGCTGCATCTGATGTGTGATAAAAGACGTTCAAAGTTCAGACTAGGTTTTAGTTTTGGGTTTTTTGCTGATGAAAGAGAACAGTCCAGGATAATGCCAGCAATTGAAATATTATAGCTTTACATAACAGGGTGTCTGAGGCTTTTTCCTCCAGTTAATTTAATTGCTAATGTGTGTATTCAGATCTTTTGAGTGGTATCTTTCTCGCTTATATAGTGGTTTAATATTAAGACTTTGTTCAGATGGGGGATTATGTCAAGGAATTATCTGGATGAGAACATATGGTAGAAGTAGGAAAGCAGTGGGCAAAACTGAAAGGAGCTATTGTAAGGGACAACAAACCATTTTGTAAGAAAAGTAAGTAAAAGTAAGAGGAAAAGAAGACCGCTTTGGTTCTCAAAAGTAGTAGCTGAGAAAGTAAGGAAAAAGATTAACTTTCATAAACTACAAACCACTGCAGAAAGAAGAAGACAGACAAAAATATCTGGAAAAGTTAAGAGAGGCTGGTTGAGCAGTCAGGAAAGCAAAGATGCAAATGAGAGAAAAAATAGCAGTCATGGTAAGATGGGGTGGACAAGACATGTTTTAGACATATTAGTGATATGAGGAAATACAAAATTGGCATTGTGAGACTCAAAGGTGAAGGGGAGGAATATGTAGAAGCTGATAAAGATAAGGTTGAATTGCTTAACAAATATTTCTGTTCTGTGTTCACAGTTGAAGCGCTAGAAGCAGGACTGCAGGAAACAAAAAACAGATAGGACTCGAGGTGTGGCAGATCCAGATCAATTTTCAGAGGATTATGTTTGTGAGGAGAATGCCAAACTAACAGTGGATAAAGCGAAGGGACCGGATTGTGTATATCTGAGGGTACTGACGATGAAGAGATCAGAAGACAATAATAGAACCTGCCTGGTGAAAATTTGTTGTTGATGAAAATGGTCAAATCACTTCACAGGTCAAAGGACCTGGTGGGCCACCGCGGGAGCGGACCGCTTGGCGGGATGGACCTCTGGTCTGAC
This sequence comes from Geotrypetes seraphini, assembly GCF_902459505.1. Taxonomy (NCBI): domain Eukaryota; kingdom Metazoa; phylum Chordata; class Amphibia; order Gymnophiona; family Dermophiidae; genus Geotrypetes; species Geotrypetes seraphini. The sequence continues at coordinate 390,513,307 of NC_047086.1, forward strand.
CCAGTGGAGGCAACTTCTTATGTTCTTATAAAAATTTGTTGTGCCGATGATGTGGGTGGTGGTGGTTGAGCTAACGTAGGGTCGCCAGAGACCTGAGGCTTTTTAGTTCATCTTATAGTGACTTCTGGCAAATTAGTGGAGAGTTTGGATTTAATTGGACATTTATTTAACCTGCAAAACAAAAACCAGAAGATTCTTCAGAAGCTAACAACATAGAACAAGGCCTGGATTTGAATAATTTGTCCGACTTGCTTGAAAATTCATTAGTAGAAATTGAGTATCGTTGTACACTACTTGTCTCATTTGTATTTGAACACGATTTGAATGCTGTTATGCGTATGCATTTTCGTTCCTCACAAACTTTGTTTCACGGGCAAAAAGTTTGGGTTTCCCCTGATGTCATGAAGACAACTCAAGAACGTAGGAAATTGTTTTTGATTATGAGTCAAGAAGTTAAATATTCAGGATCTACTTTTTTCTTGAGTCACCCTTGCAAATGTCTGGTTAGATATGGAGGGATAAAATATGTTTTTTGGGGGGGTCTTGATCAGCTTCGAGCTTTTATAGATACTAAAAAGTTAATCCAGAATGCAAATTGAACAAAGATGATGTTTCACGTTAAGCCTAATTTTCTTTAATACTTAAGAGTATCCCTATTTGAGATCTCTTATCTCTTATTTTCTGTCCTCCCCATTGAATAGTTGTTTAATGAAGAGTACGGAAACACTTCATTATGGGCTCCTTTTACGAAGCCGCGTTAGCGGTTTAAAGCGCGTAATAACGTGTGCTACACTGCCGGCCGCGCTAGCCACTACCGCCTCCTCTTGAGCAAAGCAAAACATCAACAATATCAAGAAATCAAAAATAAAACAAAAACACAGCATATACAAAGGCTTTAGTGTGACTGAGTGTCACAGAAGCATGAAGCTTCCTTGGATTACTCCTCTACAGTTCCCTTCAGACAGCTGGGTGTCATGCCCAGGCTTTCTTTACCTGGGCTTTCTTTCACAGCCAAAAATAAAGTTAAACTCAGTTCATAACTGGTGCACAATAAAGTTAATTTCACTTGCTCTATCTCCAATCAAGTTGGGTTCATAATCAGTCACGCGCGAGACACCAGCGCGCTGACAATGGAGGGCAGACCATTCAGTGCAAGACGCTGCCGCGGGAAAACTTAGTTTTTAGATTCAAACAATTTTTATTGATGCATACAATATCAAAAAACAACATAAGAATATCACATTATGTATAATGCAACAACAATGCATCAAATAATATAAAATAAGAAGCATAAATACCCTCCACCTCCCCACCCAAAACCCTCTCTCCCCCCTAATGGTATTCTCTAATTCACCTCACTATGACACATCAATACACTCTAGGAAACCCATCTTAAGACCACACTACGGCCCTTAGGATGCAAAGCGGGCTGTGAGTGAGGACCTCCCCTCTTTACTGCATAGTGTTCGTGCTGCTGTTGGGGGGGGGGGGGTTTGGGGGGTTGGAACCCTCCATTATAGAGAAAATGGAACTTTTTCTGATTTTTTTCAGGAAAAGTTTAGTTTTCTCTATAATGGGGGGTTTGCACCCCCACCCCTCCAAGGCAGCACGAACAGTATGCAGTAAAGTGTGTGTTGGTTGGGGGGTTCCCCCCCATAGCCCCCGTCAGAGCTCTTTAAAACTAAGTTTTCCTGCGGCATACTTGTGTCTTGCGCCGAATTGTCAGTGCTTGATTGTTGGCGCGCTGGTGTCTGACGTGCGATTGTCCCATCACCATCAAATTGAGCCTCCAGCTCCTGGAAGCTGGGCAGGGAGAAGTGTAGAATCTACAAACAATTGCTTATGTAACCATCCACAAAGCCCAGCCCTTAGTTGTATAGGGGATTCTCCCGCATAAACAATCCTCAGCTCAATTTATGAGCACCAACAAAGCAAACAGGAAGGAAAAACAATTTAAAACAGTATCCTTTGAGCACAGCTCTGTGGCTCTTCATTAACCTGTGCACATAGTCTTTGCAAATGTTGTTTCTTTGCAAAAAGGAGAAATAAAACTCAAAAATAGACTCTCCTGACATTAGGCTTGGATAAATGCAATATACTGTACTTTTAAAGTTTCAGCCCACACCTTTTAAGCTTTAAAGTCACTTTAGCATTCAGGCAGTAGCTTGTCCAAAGGCAAAAAAATACACATTAGCACTTCCACGGTTCAACTCACATCCATGGCTTCACAAAGACCACTTTCCACAGCAAGATGTTCTGGAGCCTCCATTGGATCCTTTTGGCTTAGAGACTCTGCCTGGTTGAAGTGGTGAGGTTCTTCAACCTCCGACATTTCAACATCATTACCTTGCCCATCTTTAGGTTCACTCCATGGTGGGTCTTCCTGCTCTGCCTCCTCTGGTGTGTGAGTAACCTGCTTTTGTCTGTATGAGCCCCGCCCAAACCTACATGGAACAGGTATGGGATTTGGCTCGCTCTAGCTCCTTCTCTGGTCTCCCTGCAAATATCTGAAATTCTTATTTGCAGGGAACTGTTTCTGCTTTCTAACAGCTTTGTAAAATCTGGGTTTCTTAGCAGAGGCTTTAGTTTAAAGGTTACAGTTTCCATCCAGGGTTCCTGCTCTGGGGCAACTGTGGCAGGATAGGCAGCCAAATCTGTTAGTGAGTTCTGTCAGTTTTTCTCATCCTGGGAACTGTTCTCTTGGTTTTTTAAAAGGACAAGGGTAGGAGCAGTGCCGGACTTGTCACAACATTGAGATCGTAAATATGTCCCCATATGCCTTATGCCGAAGACCACCAACCATTTTAATAGCCTTTCTCTGGACTGATTCCATCCTTTGAAAATCTTTTTGAAGGTGCGGCCTCCAGAATTGCACACAATATTCTAAATGAGGTCTCACCAGAGTCTTATACAGAGGCATCAATACCTCCTTTTTTCTACTTGCCATACTCCTCCCTATACAACCTAGCATCCTTCTAGCTTTTGCCGTCACCTTTTCAACCTGTTTGGCCACCTTAAGATCATAACATACTATCACACTCAAGGCACTGAAGCCACCGAGAAACGAAGTTTAAGCGAAAAAATAAGAAACAGAAGCAGAGCTCGGACTGCTTGCAGAAATTGAAACTAAGGTTGTTTACTAAGATGAAAAATGGAATTGCTAAACTAACCCCCTAAAAGATGCTGGGAACTGATATGTGGAGAGTGATGAAAAAGCAAATGTGCTAAACACATACTTCTGTTCTGTGTTCACGGAAGAAAATCCTGGAGAAGGACTGAGATTGTCTGGCAAAGTAACATGAGAAAATGGAGTAGATTCTGTGCTGTTCACGAAGCAAAGTGTTTATGAACAACTTGAAAAACTGAAGGTGGACAAAGCGATGGTACCGGACGGGATCCATCCCAGGATACTGAGGGAGCTCAGAGAGGTTCTGGCGGGTCCTATTAAAGACTTATTCAACAAATCTCTGGAGATGGGAGTGGTTTCTGGGGATTGGAGGAGAGCGGATGTGGTCCCTATTCATAAAAGTGGTCACAGAGATGAAGCGGGAAACTACAGGCCAGTAAGCCTCACTTCGGTTGTTGGAAAAATAATGGAAGTGTTGAAAGAAAGGATAGTGAACTTACTAGAATCTAATGGGTTACAGGATCCAAGGCAACATGGCTTTACAAAAGGTAAATCGTGCCAAACGATGATTCTATACTATTCTATGATTGAATTTTTTGATTTGGTAACCAGAGAACTGGATCGAGGACATCTGCTAGATGTAATTTACTTAGATTTCAGCAAAGCCTTTGATACGGTTCCTCATAGGAGGCTCTTGAACAAACTTGAAGGGCTGAAGTTAGGACCCAAAGTGGTGAACTGGATTAGAAACTGGCTGTCGGACAGATGCCAGAGGGTGGTGATTAATGGAAGTCACTCAGAAGAAGGAAAGGTGAGTAGTGGAGTCCCTCAGTGTTCGATGCTGGGGCTGATCCTGTTCAATATGTTTGTGAGTGACATTGCTGAAGGGTTAGAAGGAAAAGTGTGCCTTTTTGCAGATGATACCAAGATTTGTAACAGAATAGACCCCAAAGAGGGAGTGGAAAATATGAAAAAGGATCCGCAAAAGTTAGAGGAATGGTCTAATATCTGGCAACTAAAATTCAATGCAAAGAAATGCAGAGTAATGCATTTGGGGATTAATAATCAGAAGGAACCGTATATGCTGGGAGGCGAGAGGCACGGACGGGGAGAGGAACCTTGGGGTGATAGTGTCCGAAGATCTAAAGGCGAGAAAACAGTGTGACAAGGCGGTGGCTGCTGCTAGAAAGATGCTGGGCTGTATAAAGAGAGGCGTAGCCAGTAGAAGGAAGAAGGTGTTGATGCCCCTGTACAGGTCATTGGTGAGGCCCCACTTGGAGTATTGTGGTCAGTTTTGGAGACTGTATCTGGCGAAGGACGTAAGAAGACTTGAAACGGTTTAGAGGAGGGCGACGAAAATGATGAGGTTTGCACCAGGAGACCTATGAAGAGAGACTGGAAGCCCTGAATATGTATACCCTAGAAGAAAGGAGGGACAGGGGAGATATGATTCAGACGTTCAAATACTTGAAAGGTATTAACGTAGAACAAAATCTTTTCCAGAGAAAGGATAATGGTAAAACCAGAGGACATAATTTGAGGTTGAGGGGTGGTAGATTCAGGGGCAATGTTAGGAAATTCTACTTTACGGAGAGGGTAATGAATGCCCGGAATGAGCTCCCGAGAGAGGTGGTGGAGAGGAAAATGGTGACGGAGTTCAAAGAAGCATGGGATGAACACAGAGGATCTAGAATCAGAAAATAATAGTAAATATTGAACTAAGGCCAGTACTGGGCAGACTTGCACGGTATGTGTCTGTATATGGCCTTTTGGTTGAGGATGGGTTGGGGAGGGCTTCAAAGGCTGGGAAGGCATAGATGGGCTGGAGTGAGCTTTGACGGAGACTTTAGCAGTTGGAACACAAGCACAGTACCAGATAGAGCTTTGGATTCTTGCCTAGAAATAACTAAGAAGAAAATAATTAAATTGAATCAGGATGGGCAGACTGGATGGACCATTTGGGTCTTTATCTGCCATGTTACTAGGTTACTGTATCTCACACAAGAGGGGTGGAGCATGTGCTCAGAAAAAAAATGTAGTTTTCTGCAACACTCGGACTGCGGGTTGGGATTGAACACCTAGCATATGGAATCCGGAAGCGACGTAACAGAAATGAAGTACTGACATGCATGGCCTCTAAAATGACCTCGGTTATGTCCCCTTTACTATCGTTTCTCTTTCTACAGTATACCAAATATATTTCTATAGAGATCTGACATTTGGAATTGCACAGATTACTTGGGATGAAATCTCACTAATGATTTCTACAAAGCCATTATCAGTGCTTTCATATGGCAATATTTCACCCTGCACGATCTTTGGTTCTCACATCTTGTCATCCCGAGACCTCCTTTTGATTGCTGCATATCAATAATTTACCCTTCTCTTATAATTCTGTCTGCCACCTAGAAATTTTAAAGGGAAGCACGGCACCCGAGTCATAACAATATGATCTACTGACTGGCAAAAGAAAAGTATCGCTGGACATCATTTACTAACTTAAAAATGCCTAAAAATGCTGCCTGTTGATAATATATGAATAAATGAACCATGATTTGAACACAGCCAGCCAAAATTTCATGATCCAGAAAGAAGAAAAATATTATAATAGGCAGTGTAATTTAAAAAGTAATATAAAAGGAAAGTGACTGAGCCATAGTGTTGATAATACCTGTTTGCTGTGCTGTCTAAATTTATTCTTAAAGATGCTTTTTGGCAGGTGTAAAAACCCACACAAGAATAATACAATGCTTTCTGGATCCCTTCCAACCATTGTTTAAATCTCAATAAAAGAAATTCAAAAAGTACCTTTCTAACACATTTGTTTCAAACCCCTTCATGATAATCATTCCCTTAAACTTTTAAGCCCTTTTTTTTATTATTAAGCTGTGTTAAATGTGTATTTAATACAGGAAGAATAGCTCTAACACAGGAAACCAAGCCGATCCTTAGGTTTATATTCTGAGTCTTCTCCAAAAAAGGGGCTCAACTTGGTTTACAGATTGAGTGCAATAGAAAAGAAACTCAGAATAAATGTTAAAAATTCTGAGTTAAACAACCTGCCATTATACTTATTATACATAATAACATAGTAGATGACAGCAGATAAAGACCCGAATGGTCCATCCAGTCTGCCCACCTTTTAACCATGCTGGCTCTCGTTTCCTCTTACATAGTAACATAGTAGATGATGGCAGATAAAGACCCGAATGATCCATCCAGTCTGCCCAACCTGATTCAATTTAAATGTTTTTAATTTTTTCTTCTTAGCTATTTCTGGGCAAGAATCCAAAGCTCTACCTGGTACTGTGCTTGGGTTTCAACTGCCGAAATCTCTGCTAAAACCTACTCCAGCCCATCTACACCCTCCCAGCCACTGAAGCCCTCCCCAGCCCATCCCCCACCAAACAGCCATACATAGACACAGACCGTGCAAGTCTGCCCAGTACTGGCCTTAGTTCAATATTTAATATTATTTTCTGATTCTAGATCCTCTGTGTTCATCCCACGCTTCTTTGAACTCAGTCACAGTTTTACTCTCCACCACCTCTCTCGGGAGCGTACAAAGACCATACAACTATAGTATTCTGTTACATTTGCCATCTCCATGCACTGAGTGCGTGGTATTTATTTTTTAAATATTTTGGGAAGGGGTGGGTCAGAGCAGAAAATGGGCTGGAAGCACTATTCAAATAGCATGATAACCAGTTAGCATGCCCATAATGCAAGAGCCCTTAGCCAGTGGCATAGTAAGGAGGCCAGACACCACTCCAAAATGGCGGGCCTTCCCCTTCCCAGTGCATTCTGGGATGCACTGGGGAGGTGCCTAAGGCTTGGATTGGCTCAGATGCCTAGGGTTCCTCTCATAGGCCTCCTTCCCAGTGCATTCTGAGGTGCAGTTGATGTGGCCAAGACTCCGGTTGGCTGAGGGGCCTTAGGCATCTGAGCCAATCAAAGCCTTAAGCCCCTCCCCAGTACATCCCAGAATGCACTGGAAAGGGGAAGGTCTGCCATTTTGGAATGGCAGATGGGCTGGCTGGAGAGTGGGAGCATCCCTTTGGCCAGACATTCAATTGAAAGGTACAGGGGGTTGGAGATAGAGTTAGGAGTGTGGGGCCTGAGTGTTAGGGTAGTGTCAGGAGGGATTCGAGTTCAGGGGTTCATCCCTCCTGCCTAGCTTGCATGGGGGGGTGTTTCCAAGACAGAAGGGAGTGGGCATCTGTCCTGCCCGGCTTGCTACGCGGGTTGGGGTTTCAGCGGGAGGAAGTGTTGATCCCTCCTGCTGGCCGACTTCGTGGGGGGAAGTGTTCCTGCTATGGCTGCTTAGCTGATCGCGGCAGGGAGATTTCCTTGCCATGATCAACTCATGTCTATTTGAAATATAGGCCAGCTTTTTAATGACCTACATTTCAGATGTCTGTTGTGGCTCAGGGAGATGCCTAGGGCCATTTAAACTCACCCAAGGCCATTTCTGGGTGAAACCACACCCATGCCCAGCCTTGGGCATGCTTAAGTGTCCCTACAACACATCTCCCTAAACTCGCGAAAATGCATACAGTGTAGGCCGCTTGCCTTCAGTAGTTTTTTTCTAAAAATGTGCGTCCCAATTGGCTGGTTACACAGCACTAGGACACCTACCGCTGCCTACAATCAGGACGTCGTTTATAGAATTTGTCCTTAAGCATATAGCCCTCGATGGAGACTGCCCAGCTTTGTTGGTTCGGCTGAGAAGTTTTCAGTGGCCCCGTGGACACCACTTTATTTGTTGTCTTGTATGTGATTTTTGAGATGTAGTTTTTTTTTATTGCAATCCACTTTGTATAAATTAATCAAATAAACAAATATCAGATCCCATCTCCTTCCCAAGATGTCCCTTCCATTTCTTTAATTCATTCAGATCGTCTGTGCCAGAAAATGTACTGGGCCCCTGTTGTGGAATTCACTACCATCTGTATTAAGAAAAACGCCATCATTATTCATTTTAAGACCTATTTGTACAAGAAGGCCTTTGAAGAAAATGGTTAATCTGTGAATTGCATTATTTTATTATTAGCTGTTATGTAGATTCTATCCGCTATAATAAAACCCTTAGCGCGCATGCGCAGTTGAAACTCCGTGCAGCCGTGATCCGTGGCTCCGTGTCACCGCATGCGCAGTAGGAGCTTGTGGCGGTTTGCAACGCTTGCGGCGGTTTCCCCAGCAATGTTCCTGCCCCGATCCCCAACGCCGGCTGACTTCTGACGACGCCTCTCCTTCTCACCCCTGGACCAGCAGCGGCAGCAGCCGCGGGGCATTTGCCTAGCCGGCCTACTTCGATAATGTGAGGTGGGCCGGCCTAGCAAAAGCCCCGAGGCTGCCTGGCCTACAGGATGCTGGACAGTGAGCAGGTAAGGGAGAAGGGGTACTACTGGACAGGAGGGAGGTAAAAGTAAGAGAGAAGGGAAGACAGACAAGGGGGCAGAGAGAAAGAAAGAAAGAAATGCCTAAGTCTATACATCTATTCTAGCACCCGTTAATGTAATGGGCTAAAAAACTAGTTTTTACATATTTGATTTTATTATGAGGGTATTTTTATACAATGCTTAGATTGTTAGATAATGCAGTATATAAATGTGGTAAAAAAAACAAACCACAACAACCCTAAATACATTTTTACAAAAGTATCATATCTGACTGAAAAGAAGAGCTCTAAACCGTCATCTTCTATTAATTGTTGGTTATCGCTTCTCTTCTTTGGAACAAGTTTTGTGAAATGCATGTCTTATACAGTCTCTCTGTGAAGACTAACGTGCTGTTCTCCCTTAAGAGCTGATAACTAATTTGTTCAAATGTGAGAAACAGTGGGAGCAGAAAATCGAAGAACATCAGGAAGTCCTATGCATTGTAATTAAATGCAGGCAGCAGTTTCCTGTCTCTCTTGAAAGGGCTCATCATCGGCACTCACTAACTTGTGAAGCCCAGGAGAACCACTGCGCGGCAACGAGAAGGACAAATGTTTGCATGCATGAAACTGATCCACCATTATTTAATCAAAGTGATGTCCTGAGGGAGTAAGAACACCCTCTGAAAAAGCAGCTGCTGCTGGAACTTGATTTTATGAATAACCACAAATAAAAATATACTGTAGGTGAAAAAAAAAAAATCATTGAAATTTTACAAGTCTTTCATTAATATTCTGAGCATATATTTTTTAAGAAGCCTTGGGGGCCTAGGATGCAATAACAGTGAATTTGGCTTTAACGTAGAGGTCATTTTTAAAAGGGATCTACAGGCCTAGCTACTAACATATGCCACTCGTCTATGCGTTTAAAAAAAAAAAATACCACAAACCCCATTTTATGCAGTAGGACCTAGGGCTCCTTTTACGAAGGCGCACTAGGGTTTTTAGCGCGCGCACAAAATTACCACGCGCTACAGAGCGCGGTAGCCGAAAATCTACCGCCTGCTAAATAGCAGGCGTTAGCGGCTAGCGCGCTCTGGAATTTAATACGCGCTATTGCCTGCGTTAACGCCCTAGCGCACCTTCGTAAAAGGAGCCTTAGTTACTAACAAAGGCCCTTATTGTAGAAGCATCCTCCTCACATATTTTGTAGGTTGAATAAACGTGGATAAAGGTGAGCTGGTTGATATGGTGCAAGTGGATTTTTCCCCAAAAACATTTGGCAAAGTACCTCATGAAAGACTTCTGAGGAAATTAGAAAAGTCACGGGATAGGAGACAGTGTCCTGTTATGGAGTGAGAACTGTTTAGAAAAAAAAAAAGAGGGTAGGATTAAATGATCAATATTCTCAATGGATAAGGGTGAATAGTGGGATTCCCCATTAGTTGGAGCCGGAACTGTAGCTTGTTAACGTATTTAGAAATGACCTGGAAACAGGAATAACTAGTGAGGTGATCAAATTTGCTGAGGTCACAAAACTATCCGAAGTTGTTAAATCGCTGGAGGATTGTAAGAGACTGCAAGAATACCTCACAAGACTGGGAGTCTGGGCCTCCAAACGGCAGATGACATTTAGGCCCTCTTTTACAAAGGTGCGCTAAGCGTTTTAGTGCGTGTTTAGCGCATGCTAAATCAATGCACGCATTAACCGCTAACGCATCCACAGGTTAACATGCATGCATTAGCTTTTAGCGCGCGATAACATTTATCGAACGCTAAAAAGCATAGCGCACCTTTGTAAAAGAGGGGGTTAATATGAGCAAGTGCAAAGTGATATGTGGGAAGAGGAACCCAAACTATAGCTACATGATGCAAGGTTCCACATAGGAGACACTGCCTGGGAAAAAGATTTAGGTGTCATTATGAATTATGTTGAAATCCTCTGCCAGTATGTAGTGGAAACCAGTGGCGTAATAAGGGTAGAAGGTGGCAGGGGCGGTAGCACTCCCCTGTGCCCCGACTCCTTCCAGCCCCCCATTCGTGCTGTCTCTTCCCCCACCTGTACTTCTAAATCTTCGCCCGCGCAAGTGGCTCCTCATGTCAGCGTTGGATTTCCCTCTGATGTCACTTCCTGGCCCCGTGACCCAGAAGTGATTCAGAGGGGAACCAGGCTGGCACAAGCAACTGGCAGGAGAAGTTGCTAGCGCTAGCGAAGATCTACAGAGATAAGGGCGAGGGGAGGGGGGAATGGCGTGGTGTGGTGTTGCGGGGTGGGGCCAGAGAGGTCCCGGCACCTCCGACACAGCACCTGGGGTGACCGCCACCCCTGCCCCCCCTTACTGCACCACTGGTGTCAGCTAAGAATGCAAATAGAATATTAGGAATTATTAGGAAAAGAACTGCATTGATTGGTGGGCTAGTTTTAATATTAATAACCTCGTTGTAATACTAATGAGGTCGTTTGCATGGCAGAGTCGGAGAATGTACGAACGCATGGAAAAGCACACGGTGGGCTACTGTGTATATTGGGTCGGCAAATAAGGTCATCGCCAAACCAGTCAGACTGGTTTAGCAACGATTGTTAGATGATCGAAGAGTTTAGTGCATCCGGGCCTAAATGTCTTTTCATCCTGACGTAATCCACGTGAGACAGAGGCTGTTATAGAGGCAGAAACAGCCGTGACTCTGAAGGTGGCTGTAGCATCAAGACTTGTGTGGGGATGGATGTAGCAGCTGTTGTGGGGAGGAGGTGCATCAGAGCCAGCTATTCAAGAGGGAGAGAGAGATAGAGAAATAAAGACTGCTGGAGACTGATTTGGGGAGAGAAAGAGAGACTAGTGGAGATTGGTTTGTCTGGGAAGAATAAGAAAACATTGGAAACCGAAAGGGGAAGGGCCATGAAAGGGACTAATAGGGACAGGCTTGATGCTGAGAGGCAAAGCTCTGGGAAAAAATGGCAGGTTAATAAGGGTCCTAAAAGAGCACTCCATAAGCCATTATTAAGATGGACTTTGGGAAATCCAGTGCTTATTCCTAGGAAAAGCAGCATAAAATCTGTTTTACTTCTTGAAATCTTACCAGGTACTTGTAACCTGGGTTCTCCACTGTTGGAAACATGATACTAGGCTTGATAGACGTTTGGTCTGTCCCAGTATGGCAGTTCTTATGTGAGCCAAGTATAGGACAACCAAGCCATTGTGACATCACTGCTGAGGTTGGCTCTTAGGCATTGGTGGAATGAGGCTTTATGATATCACAATCTGAGCTCTGGAATGTTGCTACTCTTTGGGTTTCTACCAGGTACTTGGGACTTGGGTTGGAAACAGGATACTGGGCTTGAGGGACCTTTGGTCTGTCCCAGTATGGCAATTCTTATGTGAGCCAAGTATAGGACAACCAAGCCATTGTGACATCACTGATGAGTCTGGCTCTTAGGCATTGATGGAATGAGGCACTATGACATCACAACCTGAGTTCTAGAATGTTGCTACTCTTTGGGTTTCTACCAGGTACTTGGGACTTGGGTTGGCCACTGTTGGAAACAGGATACTGGGCTTGATGGACCTTCAGTCTGTCCCAGTATGGCAGTTCTTATGTGAGCCAAGTATAGGACAACCAAGCCATTGTGACATCACTGCTGAGGTTGGCTCTTAGGCATTGGTGGAATGAGGCATTATGATATCACAATCTGAGCTCTGGAATGTTGCTACTCTTTGGGTTTCTACCAGGTACTTGGGACTTGGGTTGGCCACTGTTAGAAACAGGATACTGGGCTTGATGGACCTTCGGTCTGTTCCAGTATGGCAGTTCTTATGTGAGCCAAGTATAGGACAACCAAGCCATTGTGACATCACTGCTGAGGTTGGCTCTTAGGCATTGGTGGAATGAGGCATTATGATATCACAATCTGAGCTCTGGAATGTTGCTACTCTTTGGGTTTCTACCAGGTACTTGGGACTTGGGTTGGCCACTGTTAGAAACAGGATACTGGGCTTGATGGACCTTCGGTCTGTTCCAGTATGGCAGTTCTTATGTGAGCCAAGTATAGGACAACCAAGCCATTGTGACATCACTGCTGAGGTTGGCTCTTAGGCATTGGTGGAATGAGGCATTATGATATCACAATCTGAGCTCTGGAATGTTGCTACTCTTTGGGTTTCTACCAGGTACTTGGGACTTGGGTTGGACACTGTTAGAAACAGGATACTGGGCTTGATGGACCTTCGGCCTGTTCCAGTATGGCAGTTCTTATGTGAGCCAAGTATAGGACAACCAAGCCATTGTGACATCACTGCTGAGGTTGGCTCTTAGGCATTGGTGGAATGAGGCATTATGATATCACAATCTGAGCTCTGGAATGTTGCTACTCTTTGGGTTTCTACCAGGTACTTGGGACTTGGGTTGGCCACTGTTAGAAACAGGATACTGGGCTTGATGGACCTTCGGTCTGTTCCAGTATGGCAGTTCTTATGTGAGCCAAGTATAGGACAACCAAGCCATTGTGACATCACTGCTGAGGTTGGCTCTTAGGCATTGGTGGAATGAGGCATTATGATATCACAATCTGAGCTCTGGAATGTTGCTACTCTTTGGGTTTCTACCAGGTACTTGGGACCTGGGTTAGCCACTGTTAGAAACAGGATACTGGGCTTGATGGACCTTCGGTCTGTTCCAGTATGGCAGTTCTTATGTGAGCCAAGTATAGGACAACCAAGCCATTGTGACATCACTGCTGAGGTTGGCTCTTAGGCATTGGTGGAATGAGGCATTATGATATCACAATCTGAGCTCTGGAATGTTGCTACTCTTTGGGTTTCTACCAGGTACTTGGGACTTGGGTTGGCCACTGTTAGAAACAGGATACTGGGCTTGATGGACCTTCGGTCTGTTCCAGTATGGCAGTTCTTATGTGAGCCAAGTATAGGACAACCAAGCCATTGTGACATCACTGCTGAGGTTGGCTCTTAGGCATTGGTGGAATGAGGCATTATGATATCACAATCTGAGCTCTGGAATGTTGCTACTCTTTGGGTTTCTACCAGGTACTTGGGACTTGGGTTGGCCACTGTTAGAAACAGGATACTGGGCTTGATGGACCTTCGGTCTGTTCCAGTATGGCAGTTCTTATGTGAGCCAAGTATAGGACAACCAAGCCATTGTGACATCACTGCTGAGGTTGGCTTTTAGGCATTGGTGGAATGAGGCATTATGATATCACAATCTGAGCTCTGAAATGTTGCTACTCTTTGGGTTTCTACCAGGTACTTGGGACTTGGGTTGGAAACAGGATACTGGGATTGAGGGACCTTCGGTCTGTTCCAGTATGGCAACTCTTAGGTTCAGTTTGACAAATTGAACAGTAGCAAATCACCTGGACTGGATTGTATACATCCCAGAGTCCTGAAAGAATTGAAAAATGAACTTGTAGAGCTATTGTTTGGTTGTTTGTAAGCCAGCATGGTACCAGAAGACTGTAGGGTGGCCAATGTAACGATGGCCCTCCTTTTACAAAACCATAGCGCGGTAACAGCTCCGATGCTCATAGGAATTCCATGAGCGTCGGAGCTGTTACCGCCGTGGCTGGCGCTAAATGGGGGAGGGGGTAAGCGCGACTCTTCCCAGCACCTAAATTTGGGCACCATTTACTAAAATCTACCACTGTATGCATTCTCTCTTGTTTTACTTTAAAAGTAGAATAATATGAAGGTATTTCCCTGCAGTTTTCCACCGCAACTGTGAATGAATGAGGTAGTGGGTGTAAGTAGCCTGAAAATGGAGTTTAATACCATGCACGTTTTGGATAAACAGTTGGAGATTTTAATGTAGTTTGTAAATGCCCAAATGCCTACATATTTTAATTACTTTGTCTAAAAAAGCAATCGGCTAATGTTCTCCCTCCCCTCCTCCTCCCCCCCACGGCCTATCATTTAAGTTTAACTCTAGTGAAAGTGCAAAGTTCCTCACAGCACGCTGTGGCAGTGTAGCGGAAAAGAGCAGAGCTATTAAGTGGGTGTAGAATGAATACAGAAAAACATACATCTCTTTGACAACGCAATTATGGTTTTAAAAGGAATGAGAAAGCACAATGGGTAAAGTTAAAAAAACTAATTCTTGAAATTTTGCTTTAAAAGTGACAATGCGACATGCAGTTCAGGTATTTCTGTTTTATAAGATAGGCACTTGGCATCTGAGGCCATCTTAGCTCGGTGCTATAATTACTTGTGATGGGTTTTTTTTTTGGCGATTTGTGTACAAAGAAGCACCAAAATTAGTGCTGAGATTAATACCATTGTAAGCAGTTTACTGTAAAACATATATGATAAAAGTATTTAATAACGGAAAGCAATAAGACTGAAACAGAAGCGTAAAGACTTCAGCAATGACTCGGCAGCAAACAAAGGCTTGAACAAATATACGTTTGTGCCTTTAGTTTTCTGAATTGTATCATTTCACAAATGTCACCAGGTAATGTGTTCCATAGTATGATCCCTTCTATATGTTTAAATCATTTTTATTGGAGCAGCTTATAGCAAAGGTATATCAGAATAATTCAGAGCTGCTATATGGATGTACATAATACAGTACACAGCAACAAAAAATACTAAGTCTGCTGTCAATCGTTCGTATCGCTCTACCAGACATCTGCAGCACTGTACAGAGTCACAAAGGAGAAAATCCCTGCTCCAAAGAGCTTACAATCTAAACAGACAAACAGGATGCCATGGATACAGTTAAGGGGAAGGGTTAATCCGCTGGCTTGGGCAGTGGGGAGAAGGGTTATGGATTAAAGGCTACATCAAAAAGATGGGGTTTTCAGTCTGCTTTTCAACAAGGGAAGGGGCTTGGCGGACAAATTCAGGTAGTTTATTCCAGGCATAGGGGGCAGCTAGATGAAAGGAATTAAGTCTGGAATTAGCAGTGGAGAAGAAGGATACAGCTAAGAGCAGATGATCTGACGAATGGAGTTCTTTGGGAGATGTAAAAGGAGAAAGGAGAGAGAAGAGAGGAGAGATATTGAGGGGCAGCAGAATGAACACACTTGTACAGGGATCTCAAAGCCCCTCCTCGAGGGCCGCAATCCAGTCGAGTTTTCAGGATTTCCCCAATGAATATGCACTGAAAGCAGTGCATGCACATAGATCTCATGCATACTCATTAGGGAAATCCTGAAAACCCGACTGGATTGCGGCCCTCAAGGAGGGACTTTGAGTCCCCTGCACTTGTAAGTTAGCAATAGGAGTTTGAACCGCATATGAAGGCGGATAGGAAGCCAGTGAAGTGATTTAACGAGAGGGGTGACACAAGTGTAGCGAGGTTGGTAGAAGATGAGTCGTGCAGCAGAGTTTTGCACCGATTGTAGGGGGGGAGAGGTGGCACATTGGGAGACCAGTTAGAAGTAGACTGCAATAATCTAAGCATGAGGTTTTTGGGCTTACGAAGGGCTCCTTTTATGAAGGTGCCCTACGGCTTTAACGCGTGGAATAGCGCACGCTAAACCTTAACGCCAGCATTGAGCTGGCATTAGTTCTAGAAGCGTAGCGCGTGGTAATTTTCTGCGTGCGCTAAAAACGCTAGCACACCTTAGTAAAAGGAGCCCTGAGTGTGGACACAAAGCTGAAGTATTCTGAACTGAGCTGGAACTGTGCAGGTGCATTAGAGGATCGCCGGTCAGCAGGTAGTGAACCTTGCAGGCTGCCTCGGCCTCCGCAGCACGTTCTCTGTGCCGCGGTCCCGCCCTTCCTCTGACATATGGGATCGCGGCAGAGGGAATGTGCTGTGGAGGTCGGCGGCAGCCTGCAAGGTTCACTACGGCCGACCGGCGATCCTCTGCAGACTGCTGTGAAGGCGAGACCGGGAAGCTGGGATGGAGGGAGGGAAGGAACGGTGGGGTCAAATCTTGGGACCCTTTTATCAAGCTGCGCTAGAGGTTTTTAGCATGAGCCGTCGTGGTTAATGATCTGATGCTCACAGAATTCGGAGCACTTACCTCGCTGGCCCAAGCTAAAATCCTCTAGTGCAATTTGGTAAAGCTAAACTAAACTAAACCTTAGGTTTATATACCGCATCATCTCCACAATCGTAGAGCTAGGCACGGTTTACAAGAGTTGAGAGAGAAAGGAAACTCCAAAGAGGTTAAAGGGAATAGTGAGGGATATTTGGGGGGCTTAGGAGGCCAAAGAAGGGGTAAGTGTTACATTTTTGAAAAAAGCCAGGTTTTCAGATGTTTGCGGAAGAGTTGGAGAGAGCTCAGGATCCGGAGGGGGGAGGTAAGGTTGTTCCAGAGCTCGGTGAATCTGAAGGGGAGGGAGGTCCCTAGTTTTCCTGCACGGGAAATGCCTTTTAATGAAGGAAAGGATAATTTAAGTTTGTGAGTGGGTCTGGTGGTATTAAGATTTAAGGAGCTCCAGGAGAGTGGGATGAAGGGAGGAAGGATGCCGTGAAGGATTTTGAAAGTTAGACAGGCGCATTTAAAGTGGACCCTGGCGTCAATCGGAAGCCAGTGAAGCTTGGACATGGTCGAATTTACTTTTTGCGAAGATGAGCTTGGCCGCGGCATTCTGGATCCGCTGGAGTCTACGTAAAAGGGTAAAAGGGGACAAGTCTGGTAAAAGGGGACAAGGGGGGGGGGTGTCAGGCAAAAAATACTTGTTACAAAATGATTACAGATTCAGAATAAGAAATAGAACTAACTATCCCCGCGGTAGGCTTTTTCAATTGCTGGCCATGGCGATGATAGCTCCAGTGCTCGTAGAATTCCTATGAGCATCGGAGCTAATGCCACTGCGGCTGGCGATAAAAAAAGCCTAATGCGGCTTCATAAAAGGGGGGGGGGGGCCTATATCGGGGAAAAAAGTGTCCCTGTATTTCATGAGATACATGGTTAAAACCGTGCGAGACAATCGCACGCAGGACATCAATGTTCCAGATTTAAACTCAATTTGAAAGCGTTCCGAGGGGGTATGTGTGGGGGGAAGCACCGCACTTAACTTAGTAGTGTTGGCGCTGCCATTGTGGGGGGGGGAACCCCCATTATAGAGAAAACAGGCTTTTTCCCTATTTTTTAAGGAAAAAGTTGTTTCCACTGTAATGTGTGTGTGTGGGGGGGGGGGGAGAGGGGTGATTCCCCCCCACCCCCAACAGTAGCGCCAACACTACTAAGTTAAGTGCGGTGGTTCCCCCCCACCACCACAACCCCCCTCAGAGCGCTTTCAAATTGTGTTTATGTTCAAACAGTTTTTATTGAAGGAAAAAACATATACAGCAGTTACCCACAGAGTAAGACATGCCATACACAAATAAGAGTTTGCAATACGCAGGGCCAGAACTCTGAAGGCTCCACTTCTTCAAGCTCTACATACAACATCATTCCTTCAAAATTTTATATCTTATTATCAAATAACCTATGTCAAACCCACAAACAAATAAACCATAATAACAGGAGAAAATAATCAGGTACAGGTCATCAAATCCCACAGTCCCACCCAAACCACCCCCACCCCAAAACCCCCTGGTCCAAAACAGACACAAGAACTCCTTGCCAAAACAGAAGTAAATTCCCCCAGGAATAGAAGAAGGAAAAGAGATAAGAAAAGAAAAGAGAAGAAAGAGAAAGGAAAGATCACCTGGTGCCTCCTCAAAGATGGAACATGCCCGGGCCTCAGAAAGAATTACAAAGAATTCAAAATGTCACTTCGAGCCCTCGGAGATAATGAAAAAAGGTAAGAATTCCAGACTCGAAGGAAGAGACGCTTTCTGTGTAAACTGAAAGACGCATCCTTCCGCTCCAGCAGCAGCAGAGCATGCAAGCGATTCCTCCAAGCCCAAAAAGAGGGCAAAGTATCTCCAATCCAAACAGATAGAATTACCTTCTTCCCCAGCACCCCCACCCGTCTCATAAACTGCCGCTGCCCCGAATCAGGTAAACAAAAGGCCTCATATTTATCCAGCAGGAGACCGGCTGCCGAAAAGGGAAGCGTCAATCCCAAAACACGCTCCACATAAGATAGAACCTGCCTCCAAAAACGCTTGATTTTCACACAAGACCAAAAGGCATGAATAAACGAGTGAGGTTGCTGGTGACATTTGGGGCACAAAGGAGAATCCGTAAAACCTGAATAATACAACTGACTCTTCGTGAAATAGCCTCGATGTATAACCCTAAACTGACACTCCCGAAGATCAGCATTGACAGACACTCCTGGTAGTCTAGCAATCAAGGAAGAAAGATCCAAAGCGTCCTGAGCTATCCCTAGATCTCGACACCAATGATCCTGTAATACGGTACGATCAGTCGTTCCCAACCAACGCCTGAAATCTCTATAAAGGCCAGAAACCGTAAATCCATTTTCCAAATAAGGATCTAAAAGTGTTGTAAATTTGTCCTCAATAGGAAATGCTAGCGCAGCTCGGGGGAGAGAATGAATATAATGATGAAGTTGTCGAAACGCAAAGTAGTCACCCACAGCAAAAACCCCAGACCGGACCAAAGCATCCCAAGACATTAAGGAACCATCAACTTGAAGCACATGGGTAAGTAACGTAAAATCCCGGGACGCCATCTCACGAAAACTAGCATTCTCCATGCCGGGGCTAAATTGCAGATTTCCCTGAATAGGTAAGTATCTAGTAATCGTGGGAGTCCCTTTCCAGGAGTCCAGCACAAAAGACCAGACGATGCGTAGAGAATGCAACAACAAACTTCCCCGAAGTGACATCGGTAATTGAGAGCGAGGGGACTGTACCAAGGACAAGATGTGCCAAGGGGCAAAAAATTCCTTCTCATAGGGTTTCGGAGTAAAATCCTGGCGGTCCGAAAGCCACTCACCCAAATAACGCATCAAACAAGCAGCATTGTATAACCGAAAATGCGGCAGCCCCAAGCCCCCACCCTTCCAGTCACCAAACAGGTAACGCAACGCCACCCGCGGACGCCGTCCCCCCCAACAGAATCGAGAAAGCATAGAATGCAATTTAGCAATATCCCGTTTCAAAAGCCATAACGGGAGTAACTGCAAAGTATAAAGCCATTTAGGAAAAAGAACCATATTAAACAAATGAATCCTGCCCGACAGGGACAAAGGGTATGGAGCCCACCGAGCAAAACACTCAGCCGAAAAACTTAACAGGGAGTCGATGTTAACACGATATAACCCAGAGGTACACGGTGTCAGTATTATCCCTAAGTACCGAAACGAAGAGGAAGCCCATTGAAGAGGAAAGGACCCAGGCCAAGAGTCCCGTATTGATGAAGACGTGGCCAACGCTAAAGATTTGTCAAGATTAAGCTTAAACCCTGAATAATCTCCATATTCCTGAAAAGTGGCCATCAAATTGGACAGAGAGATAACGGGGTTCGAGATATGAACCAGGAGGTCATCCGCAAAAGCCGAGATTTTAAATTCCGAGGAACCAATGCGAATACCGGAAATAGTTTTATTAATCTGAATATCCCGAATCAAAGGGTCTAACGACAGAGCAAAAAGCAATGGGGAAAGAGGACAGCCCTGACGCGTACCACGACATATGGGGAATGAAGAAGAACAATGTCCATTAGCCCAAACAAAGGCTGTAGGGGAATGATAAAGTACCCGAACCGCATCCTGAAAAAAAACCCGTTATGCCATACCTAGTCAAAACCTCAAATAAAAAGTTCCAGGAGACCCGATCGAAGGCCTTCTCAGCATCAAAGCTGACCAAAAGGGAAGATATGTTGGTTCTCTCCACAAATTCCAAAGAGGCCAATATGGATCTAATGTTTTTCACACTAGTACGCCCCTGCACAAACCCCACCTGCGGGGAAGCAATCAAATCAGGGAGAACACAGGCCAGCCTGTTAGCCAAAACCTTGGCGAACAATTTAGCCTCCACATTCAGCAGCGAAATAGGGCGATAAGAGGAAGAAAGGGTAGCATCTTTCTGGGGCTTCAAGAGCACTATTATTTGAGCAGAAGTGAGAGAATCCGGGAGAGCACCCCGATGAATGGCGGCTGTGAAAGTATCCGCCAAGACTGATGCTATCGAAGGGTGTAGGAGTTTATAAAATTCCATCCTGAAACCATCCGGTCCAGGGGCCTTCAGTAAAGAACCCTTCTGTATGACACCGGACACCTCCTCAGCCGTAATAGGGTTATTGAGGTTAGCCACCGCCTGAGCGGATATACACGGAAGGGTAATACCGTCCAAATATATAGAGCCCTCCATTAAATCAGATGGTTGAGAATAGAGCTTCCTATAATAATCATAAAACACTGCATTAATCTCGGCATCCGTCCTGACCATATCCCCCCTTGCCGAGCGGAGCTGTAAGATATGAGTACGACCCGTAGATCGACGGACCACCCTAGCCAAGAGTGCCCCCCTTTGATTCCCATGTCTGAAAAATTGATACTTATAATAAGCAAGCGACTTGACTGCCCTAGCATGCAACAGCTCCTGAAGTTGACTCTGGGTGGCTAAAAGCCGAGAACGCAATGAAGAAGTGTGAGATTGACTGTAAAGCCGACGGAGGTCACCAACCCTACGTTCCAATTGCAAAATTTCCCTATCTCGAGCCCGACGTTGATGACTGGAATAAGCCAAGATCTCACCGCGGAGCACTGCCTTCGCTGCCTCCCAGAAGAGAGTAGAATCCTTCCGATGTTCAATATTATGGAATTGATAGTCAGACCATTTCTGAAGTAAGAACTCCTGAAACTTCGGGTCCTTGTACAATCGAAGCGGAAATCGCCAACGGTAGGAGCCCGGGGAAGAGATATCCAAATGTAGGGTTAACAAAAGCATGGTATGATCTGAAACGTCAAAGGATCCAATTGTAGCCGATTCAATTTGAGAAAACAAAGAGCTAGAAGTCAACCAGTAATCAATCCGTGATAAAGAGGCATGGGCCCTAGATATGTGAGTATAGTCACGCTCACCTGGATGAAGCGTCCGCCAAACGTCAAGAACATCTAAAGAAGAACAAAGTAAAGAAATACCCCTCGTAGGCTGCATCCGGTCCTGAGGAGCCGGGAGCGACTTATCCAGCAAAGGATCATGAACACAATTGAAATCCCCTCCCACAAGTAATGGTATATCAGAATGTTGGCCAAGAAGACGAATAAGTGAGGAGAAAAATCGAGATTCATAATTGTTAGGCGCATAAACATTACAAAGAATCAGGAGTTGACGATGAAGAAGCACCTTAGCAATGATATACCTACCCCCCGGGTCTACCCACTGCTCTTGGATGACAAAGGGTACCCCCTTCCGAATCAGAATCAGAACCCCCGCCTTCCGATCGATCGCCGGTGCTCCCAAATGCTGACCGACCCACCAAGTTTGAAGCTTAGCATGCTCTGCTGCTGACAGATGTGTCTCTTGCAAGAAGGCTAAATCAGCCTTCTGACGGTTCAAGGCTCGTAAAATTTTTTGTCGTTTAATAGGTGAAGTGACACCATTTATATTCCAGGAAATACATCTAAGAGGCTTCATGAGAAAATGTAGAAGGATAATGAGCCGGTACCAAACCAGAAATGAAACCGAGAGCAAGGCCGTCCCAGCCAGCGACCCGCTCCCAGCTCCTCAATCCAGACCCGAGTTTCCACCAATGGACAGAAGGCCAAATACCAGGTTTCAAGAACATGAAAGAAGAAGAAGAAGAAAGAAGGAGGAAAAAGAGAAAGAGAAAAGAAGAAGAGGTAAGAACAAGAGGAGAGCCCAGCACACCCTCCCCCCCACTATCCCTCCCCCCCACCACCATCCCCCCCCCGTCCCTCATATGACCCACTAGTGGTCTAAGGGCCCTGTGCAGCAACTCCCAACCCCCTCCCTCCGCAGACTATATCTGCCAACCTCCAAAGCGGGAGAGAGAAGGAGTCACGCACAAATGTGAACAGGGCCCCGAGTCCCCCCAGTCCCAAACCTTCCATCCCCATATTCCTCTCGCCCAGATCGCAATCCACATAAAGAATCCCCGGAATAGTTCACACCTGACCATCCCACTGTACCCATTGTCGCACACCCGATAGTGAGTAGTCAGAATGGCTACCGGGTGTTGCGCACAAATACAGTTCCTGGACGTGCCTTCCCGAACTGAAAGGCCCTGCTGGTGATAATAAAGTCAGGTAAACACAAAAATTGCTCAGGATGCTTCAGCTTTTAAAGATAGCACACTTTATTTATCATAGTCACTGTGCTCAAGTCCACATTCAAAAGGAAAAGAAAAACAAAAGAAAGCTCATTAGTTCAGCTTATTTTACAGCTAAACCTGAGCAGCCCCTTCCTCAGGGTAAGTCTTTCTTATGTAGTCTTTATTATGCAATTCAAAAGTCAATTTGTTTTCACAAGCACGCTGTGTCAGCCTGAGAGTATCACAGGCTTTTCCCCTGTTAAGCCAGCAAAGCTGACGGGGGTGGGGAGTTGCTGAATCCACTTATTTAGCTTGCCAGAAAATGGCCCCTCTATCCCAACCTAGGATCTTTGTGGAGTCAGACCCCACAACTCCCACTGCACAACAATCAGCAGCTAATTTGGCCTTATCACAAAAAAGGCAAACCAAAAATACTCCAAACAGAGTTCACAGGCCTTCAAAGAACAAAAAGGTTTCTCCAGGGTGAGACTTGATAAGAATTCTCACCCACACACACAGTCCCAGCCAGCACAATTCCCAGGTGCCTCAAAACCCAAATCAGGTTTGTCAGAGAAGAACAAACATAGCAAAAACAACTTAGCTCTCTCTCCTGCAGTCTTCTCAACTGTCACAGGCAATGTCCATTGCTTCTTCAGGTGAGCTTGCTAAAGGGAAATTACTCAGGTCCTCCATTTCTATCTCGTTCCCTTGCTGAGACATGGGAGCAGCACCAGGACATGAGTCTTCTTCCCAGGTTGGGTCCAGACTGAATCTTCCCAGCTTGGACTGCTGGTTATGACCAGGTTTGAGAAAGCCACGCCCTGCTCTAAAAGGAGAATGGGTTGGCTTTTGCTGAGCCTTGTGGTGTTGCTCAATTAGTCTCAGGAGCTGTGTGCTAGCTTGATTAGGAGCCTGCCTACCAGAGTGCTTTTTAACAGGGCCTGTTCTAGGTTCAGGGAAGTTTTTAAACTCATTCTGCTTCCCCTCCCCCCAGGGCTCCTGCTCTTGGGCAATCTCCTCAGAGCTAGAATCCTGTTCCCCACTTCTAGCACTGCTGCTGCATTGATCAGCCCTTTTAAAGATCAGGGGTTTTTGTACTTTCACCGGCACAAACCTGACCTCAGTAGCAGGTTTGTGACATACCCCCACCTTTGGTTGATGACTGTCCTCAGGCATAAAAGGGGGTTCAGGGTTCTCCTGTATTCTGGACAAACTATCAATATCGCCTACGTGTTTTGTTATTTTTCTTCCCTAGTGGTCCAGGTGGTGGCTCAGGGTCCCCAAAATCATCGGGCCACTGTAACACCGGGGTCCCATACCTAGCTTCCAAGGCTATGGTAGCATCATTTTCCGCATTTTCCAACCCCTCCACCCGCTTCACCAGGGCACTCATTACATTTGCTATTCCTTCCAATTCCTCTTCCTTCATTTGGGCTACTTGCTGTCTCATCTCGCTTATTCCCTTTTCTACTTCTTTAAAGGTTTCTATAACCTGCCCAAATTGTTGATTATGTTGTTCCAGTTGGTCTTTCTGGGTCTGTTGTTGCTTGACCCACCCTTCTGTCTTACCATGTTTGTTAGCTAACTCCTCACATAATAGCCTTACCTCCCCAACACTCTGTTTCACTCCCTTCTGTTGAGCTTGGTCTTCTGCCATTTGAACTTTCAGCTGACTTATTTGTGAGTTCATCTGAGCTAACAGCTTTCTCAATTTTTCCGACTCCTGTTGACATTGTGCCAGCATTTCCACTCCCAACTTCTCTGCAGAACTCTCGGGGGGGTCCTTTGAGGGGAGGGCATTATCTTCTGTCTGCACCTTCAGCTCAGATTCCCATTTCCGCTGTGTTGCACCTAATTCTTCCCTAAGGGCCAACATCTCTGCTCGCAGCACTGAGAGGGTCTCCTCCACAGGATCCCCTTGTTCCCCCCCTACTGTTATAGGTGTTGACGGGGTCGCCTGCGACCTATCTCCTGATGACCCAAATCCTTCCTGTCCCCTTTTTGTGTCTGGAAGCCGCCCCCGTTGTTCTAACCTGGCATGCCAAATTCGTTCACACACCATTTGGGCAATGCGGTCTCCGGGGTGGACATTATATTCAGTATCCCCTTGGTTGACCAATAGGACCGCTAAATTCCCTCTAAAATCAGGGTCAATTACACCCGCAGCCACATCCACAGAGTGCTTCAGTGCTAACCCTGACCGAGGAGCTATTCTTAAATAGGACCCTGGTGGGGGTGACACTTGGATATCTGTAAATACCAAGGCCCTTCCTCTAGCTGGGATAGTTTGGGCTTGGGCAGCATAGAGATCATATCCCGCTGCCCTAGCATAAGCTTGGGTCGGTGTTAAGGCCTTGCCAGAGAGAGGAACCCAACAAATCGTCGGGTACCACTTCTTCTGACCCGGCCCTCTGGATTGACGCCTCCTCTCTGAAGAGAGTCTAACCTTCCCCTCTACCTTGGCTCCCAACATCCATCTGCCCTGGATCCCCGGGCTGCTGTTACTTTCACTACCCAGGCCTTCTCCTTGAGTCCATACTCCAGCCCGGCTTAACCAGTCCCTCCCCAGGATAACGGGATAAAGGGCTGAGTTTAACACCGCCACTTCGATGCGCATGCTCTCCCCTTTATATTCGATGTTTATGGGCCAGAGTGGGTACTCCTTGGACACCCCATGAACACACATAATAGGGACCTTCTCCACACTCTTCCCCAAGCCCTTGACTCCCACCACCTGGGTCCAAAACTGTCGGGATACTGCAGACTGTTCAGCCCCTGTGTCAACCAGGGCTAATACCTTCCTCCCTGCCACAGAGACTGACACCCGATATACCCTAGGGTGCTTGTCCGTTAGTCCCCGGGCGTACACAAAATCTCATTTCTTTTTACAGAATCGTTGTGTATGCCCCTCTTTCCCACAGTAGAAACAACGTAGCCCCTCCCGTGAGATCTCCCTGGGCTTGGACCACCCCGTTTTTAGGGTCTGACTTTGGGATCCTGTATTCTTATCCCCCCGGGCCTGTTCCTTACTTTCTTCAGGGGCCTGTAAGGAGGTAGTCCTCTCTGCTACCAGGCTCTGTACTGGCCCACCAGCTATACTTGTGAATGGGTGCTGTAGCAGCTGAGCTAATAGTTTGGTCTGCTCACCCATTGCCATCACAAGTTCATTGTGCTGTTGTCTGGCATGTTCCTGGCTGCGATCCCATAAGTCCTGGTTCGCCTTTAAGACGGCCTGCAGGTTCTCACTCTGCTTCTGCCTCTCCTCCGCAAGGAACACCAATAGCTGCTGCTGATCCATCCTCGCTGGGTCTGGAACGCAAACAAACACAAAAGAAACCCAAGTGTGGCACTTCAAACAACCTGACACCCCTTCCCTTGAAGGAAATGTCAGCCACTCAAGCTAGGGTTACTTTTTATCCTCATCAGCCCCTTAGGTTGGGTACTCTTACCCGCAGTACTGATGAGTCTACGCCTTTGGTTGTTAGGCCTCCCTGGCCTCCAGTCGTTCTCCGCACGGCTTGGGCTCTGCACTGCCACACACCACCTCAGGTCTCCGCTGTCCGCTTTCCGGAACTGTGTCCTCCGCAGTCCTCAGCTTTCAGCAGGTCCGGTCCGGTCAGGTTCCTCTGGCTCCGGTCCTTGGTTCCTCCACTGCACTGCTCCTGGCTGTTCGTCCTGCTGCACTTCCTTGCAACCACCAACAAAAAAAAAGAGTCCAAAGAACAGTAACTGGAACCAACAAGCTCAAAAAAAAAACACAATCCAAAATGGGTTTTCTTTTTTTTTTTTTTTTCCAAAAAAAAATTCCAAACCAAAAACGTTTTTTTTTTTTTTTTTTCCAATTCTCAAATGTCACCAGCAGGAGGCACTAGATCCCACTCCTGACACCACTTGTCGCACACCCGATAGTGAGTAGTCAGAATGGCTACCGGGTGTTGCGCACAAATACAGTTCCTGGACGTGCCTTCCCGAACTGAAAGGCCCTGCTGGTGATAATAAAGTCAGGTAAACACAAAAATTGCTCAGGATGCTTCAGCTTTTAAAGATAGCACACTTTATTTATCATAGTCACTGTGCTCAAGTCCACATTCAAAAGGAAAAGAAAAACAAAAGAAAGCTCATTAGTTCAGCTTATTTTACAGCTAAACCTGAGCAGCCCCTTCCTCAGGGTAAGTCTTTCTTATGTAGTCTTTATTATGCAATTCAAAAGTCAATTTGTTTTCACAAGCACGCTGTGTCAGCCTGAGAGTATCACAGGCTTTTCCCCTGTTAAGCCAGCAAAGCTGACGGGGGTGGGGAGTTGCTGAATCCACTTATTTAGCTTGCCAGAAAATGGCCCCTCTATCCCAACCTAGGATCTTTGTGGAGTCAGACCCCACAACTCCCACTGCACAACAATCAGCAGCTAATTTGGCCTTATCACAAAAAAGGCAAACCAAAAATACTCCAAACAGAGTTCACAGGCCTTCAAAGAACAAAAAGGTTTCTCCAGGGTGAGACTTGATAAGAATTCTCACCCACACACACAGTCCCAGCCAGCACAATTCCCAGGTGCCTCAAAACCCAAATCAGGTTTGTCAGAGAAGAACAAACATAGCAAAAACAACTTAGCTCTCTCTCCTGCAGTCTTCTCAACTGTCACAGGCAATGTCCATTGCTTCTTCAGGTGAGCTTGCTAAAGGGAAATTACTCAGGTCCTCCATTTCTATCTCGTTCCCTTGCTGAGACATGGGAGCAGCACCAGGACATGAGTCTTCTTCCCAGGTTGGGTCCAGACTGAATCTTCCCAGCTTGGACTGCTGGTTATGACCAGGTTTGAGAAAGCCACGCCCTGCTCTAAAAGGAGAATGGGTTGGCTTTTGCTGAGCCTTGTGGTGTTGCTCAATTAGTCTCAGGAGCTGTGTGCTAGCTTGATTAGGAGCCTGCCTACCAGAGTGCTTTTTAACAGGGCCTGTTCTAGGTTCAGGGAAGTTTTTAAACTCATTCTGCTTCCCCTCCCCCCAGGGCTCCTGCTCTTGGGCAATCTCCTCAGAGCTAGAATCCTGTTCCCCACTTCTAGCACTGCTGCTGCATTGATCAGCCCTTTTAAAGATCAGGGGTTTTTGTACTTTCACCGGCACAAACCTGACCTCAGTAGCAGGTTTGTGACACCATCCAGAACCAACCATGAGCATATGATGGACATAACATCTCAAGTAACAAGCAGAAGCATAACCCAACCCAAGTAGCGCCACCAGACATCCAGTAATAGAAATGCGTCTCTCAAGGTACGCAGAAAGAAGTCCCTGAGAGTCCCCTACAGACATCCACTGAGACACACATACTCCTTCAATGGCACTGTTTTCACCATCCACTCCCAAAAAGTCACATCCAATATAGTCATTCGTACCATAACCCCAGCCCAACACCCATCTTCCATCCATACCCCCAACACACAGGACCAAACCGCATCCATACAAAACATAAGAAAGGATTGTTCATCCAGAGAGTCCTGCGATTCAAAAGAACAATGAGCCAAAGTGTCGAATTTAACCACCGGACCCAGCTCTACAGGTGGATCCACGCCGGGTGAAGTCTGCATCAACCCAATCCGAAGCAGCACAAGTCCTGGCCACGACTAATCGCCAAGCGTTCAGATTATGCAGCAATAGGGGGCCATCCGGAAATACCCCGGTAATTCAACAGCAGCAGAGGCCCGAGGAGCAAAAGCCCGGACCCCATAAACAGGACTTCAAGTGCATGCAGAACCATCAAGCTGGCCCTCAAACAAGGATCCACAGGCTAGAACAAGCAACAAGCCAACAAGGAACAATTGTGAATCCATGTCTAAAAGGAGAAAGCCGCTCAGCATCCCGCCCTCCGGTCAGCCAGGAAAAATCTAAGGTCCTTGCTCAAGCAGCGCCAGGACACCACCTCAGTAGCAGAAGTACCAGCTCAGAAAGGAAAGTTTCAGGGGACCGAGGAAGGTCCAGCCTCCCCAGGCAAAGAATCCAAATATGCCTGAGCATCGTCCGCTGATGTGTAACTTTTCCATCCTGTAGCAGTCCAGATCCGCAATTGTGCCGGATAGAGCAGCTGGAACCTTTGCTGACGATCAAAGAGAGCGGAGCAGACTCTAGAAAACCGCTTCCTTCGCTCCTGCAGTGCTGGAGAGTAATCCTGGAAAAGACGAATCTGTGTTCCTTCAAAGGTAAGATGGTTGCGCTTTTGACGGTACTGTTTCATCAATTCCACTTTATGCGCAGAGTTATGGACTTTGAAAATAGTGACCCGTGCTCTGGTGTGGTCTTCACTGCGCCTCCCCAGGCGGTGGGGCCCGATCCAGCCGCAAGATGCCCATACCTTCAGGAAGAGGTAATGCTGTGCGAAGCCAGGATTCCAATGTAGTGTGCAGCAGGGAGTCAGGCACTGTCTCAGGTAGACCTATTAGACGAAGATTATCCCGTCTCGAGCGGTTCTCGAGGTCTTCGATTTTGTCTGCCTGTCGAGCAATTAGCGTTTTAAGTGAGGTCAGATCTGCCGACGAAGCAGAGTGGGCCTCCTCCACGTGCGCCACCCTGGTTTCCAGCTCTCTGGTCCGGCGCGTTGTTTCTGTGACCAGGGACTCCAAAGAGGAGAGTTGACCCGACAGCTGCTCAAACCTGGCATCCAGAGCCCGCACCACCGAAGCGGAAAGAGCAGCGATATGCGCCTCCGACAGCGGGAGCTCAGGACCCGCATCTGGTGTCCCGGTCGCCATCTTAAGTTCAGCGCGGTGCAGTCGCGCCTCCCGATCCTTCGCTCCCCGGGTCACTTTGCCGCTCATTACAGGGCTTACAGGCTGGGCAAAACGGTCCATGAACTGCTCCCACCAAGACACAGCGAAATCGCAACGAAATCGCAAGAAATTTTTTACTCGTTGGGACAAAAGAGGACCCGGGACCCCGGAGCTCGAGCAGAGCACGTCTTGCTCGGCTCAACACATCACGTGACCCCCCTCAAATTGTGTTTAAATCCAGCGTGCTGATGTCCTGCACGCGATCGTTGGCCCGGCTTAGTCTGCGCGCGATCGCCTCACGCGATTTTGACGCGTCACCATATCACGAAGTCCTCAAAATATTATGACGGACACCACATAATTTCATGAAATAAACTGAAGAACACTTGAACACTAAACTAAACTAAGCCTTAAGTTTATATACCGCTTCATCTCCACGGAAGTGGAGCTCGGCACGGTTTACAAAGCTTAAAAATATAAGAAGAGAGAGGAGACAGATTTACAAGAGCATATGAACAGAGGGAATATAAAGAGGAGAAGAAATGTTATATGTTAGAGAAAAGCCAGGTTTTCAGTTGTTTGCGGAATAATTGGAGGGAGCCCAGATTCCGCAGCGGGATAGTGAGATCGTTCCAAAGACCTGTGATTTTGGAGAGGAGGGAATTTCCCAGTTTGCCTGCATAGAGAATACCGTGTAGAGAGGGGAAGGATAGTTTATGTCTGTGGGCGGTTCTGGTGGTAGTAGGCCTCGAGGCATTAAAGGATAGTGGGATTAGGGGAGGAAGGATGCCGTGAATGATCTTGAAAGGCATACAGGAGCATTTCAAATGAATTCTGGAAAGCACTGGGAGCCAATGAAGGTTGGTAAGGAGAGGGGAGACATGGTCAAATTTGCGTTTTGCAAAAATCAGCTTGGCTGCAGTATTTTGGATAAGCTGGAGTCTATGAAGACTTTTTTTTGTTAGGCATAAATAAATGGCATTACAGTAGTCGAGTTTGGAGAGAATGATGGATTGTACAAGGACGGTGAAATGTTTTTGGTGAAAGTAGGATCTTACTTTCCTCAGCTTGTGGAGGCTGAAAAAGCATGATTTTGCCAAGGAATTCAGGTGATCACATATCTGCAATTCTAATAACTGAATGGATATGGCAGTATCTGCTAACTTTAAGGTGTAGAGATTAACAGGACGTGGAGGTCCTTCCTAGGAAGCCTGTTTCCCAGCTAAAAATAAAGTCAATTATGGTGGATCAAAAAAAGACACATTTGACTCCCTTCTATTTTATAACACTTTTATACAGATAGTGTAACCAGAATTAAGCCCCCACTTCCAGAACCCCTGGTCTCATTAGCAAAAAAAAAAAAAAAAATACTGCTTTCTTCTTTGTGTAGTTTTAGAAACATCAGGGAGCACGTTAATTATTCTGCCCGTAACCTTTTCAGATCTTCTTCTAAAGAAAAGTTTCAAGTTTCCAAAGAAAAATCTACAATCAAGTTCTCAGACTGTAAAATTGGCTCACTAGAAGTTTCCGATATTTGTATTCAAAGGAGAAAAACTGCAGTAAGTGCTAGCTTGGGCTTCCTGCGCATCAAAAAGGGTTACTGAGGGGGGAGGGGGGGGTGGACGGACGTACGTGAACAGGCGTTCCGCGGTGAATTTGCCTCTCTGCGTGTGTACGACATGCGCTAAAAAGTATTGGTACTTTTCTTCTAAGGAGGCGCAGGTTAGGGGTGGAGAGTGGGTGTGACAGTGCTAATTGGCGTGCGAGACCTTGGCGTGCGCTAATCGATTAGTGCGGGGTTAGTGCCCGGGCCCTTAGGACATCCTATATAATAAAACGTTAGCCACGCATGCGCACTCAACTGCGTGCTTCCGTTTTCCCTGATCTGTGAGATGTAGGTCCGTGGCCTTGCAGGAGTGCGCATGCGCGAGTCCCCAGCCTTACTTTCAAGCACCTACCACTCGCCGCCAGCACTGGACTTCCTGCTCTCCGTGTCGGCTCCTCTCACCAGCCGCACCAGCGTCTGAGAAGGCTTCTGACGCTGGCGGGATCAAGAGGAGCCGTGGTGTCACCTCGCGGGGCGGGAAGGGAAACCCAAAACACTCCAGCCGCGAAGGGATGCCGCGGTCCCGACTCAAAACCAGCTGATTCCAGCAGCGTGTGTAGCACTCTACACATGCTGCTTCGGGACCTTTTACTGCCCTGATTTGCTCTGCTGCGTCTCTGATGATGTCATCAGGGACGTGCCAGAGTAAATCAAGGCAGTAAAAGGTCCCGAAGCAGCGTGTGTAGAGTGCTGTACACGCTGCTGGAATTGGCAGATGGTCGGACAGCGGGAAGGGAAGGGTGGGGGCGGCAAGGGACTAAGGGAGCAGTCAAGACCGAGGGATGGGATGGGGGGGGTAAGGAAAACGCTGCTGCTGTACAGGGAAGTGGTGTGGGGTGGGAGGGAATGCTGGTGCTGCTGTGGCTGCTGCAGAGGGAAGGTGGGGATCTAAATGCTGCTGTACAGGGAAGTAGTGGCGGGGAGGGAATGCTACTGCACACAGACATGGAGGGGGAGGGAACGCTGCTGTGGCTGCTGCACAGGGAAGTGTGGGGGGGGGGGAAAGAGACAGATGGATAGAAAGAAAGCCAGACAGCGAGAGTAAGGCAGACAGAAAGAAAAGAAGAAAGGCACAGGAGCAGAGAGAGACACAGAAATACAGACAGACAAAGGGGGCCAGGGAGAGAGACAGACAAAAAAAAAGGTTTAAGTTTCAAGTTTATTAGATTTTAATATACCGACCATCAAACAAATATCTGGACGGTTTACATTAGATTTAAAAAATTGACAGATAAAAGTAGTAACAATTGAAAACAGAAAGTATTAAGTAATTTAAATAATATATAGTGAACATTAAAAACAATAACAAGACAGACTTGACAGTGAGGAGAGAGGGAATGGATGGGTAAAGTTACATTGTAAGTAGGAAAAGGAGAAAGAGGGGTAAGGGAAAAAAACATGTTGGATGGGGATAAGATATATTGAATGTTTATAAAAGTGCGAAATTAACTAGAAAAGAATTTGAGAGGATAGTGATTAAGTGGAAGAGAATGCATCTCGAAATAAAAGTTTTTAAGTTTTTCTTAAATTTGTCAAGGTTTTGTTCGTCACGAAGTGGTTGTGGAAGAGAGTTCCACAATGTCGGGGCAGTTACTGCAAAAACAGCGGGAGGGAGAGAGACACAGAAAGACAGACAGACAGACATATATTCTAGCACCCGTTAATGTAACGGGCTAAAATACTAGTGATTCTATAAACAGCACCTAGGTTGGGCACTTCCAGGTGTCCTAATCACGGACACCTAACAAAAATTCACGCAGAACCCAATTGATTTTCCATTGGCTAAATGGTGTGGTAATTGATCACAACAGAAACCAAGAGAGGAACCTCCACACACGAGTCTAGAACCGACGAAACACGGCGGAGGGTCCAAAACAGGTGGTGCGCAGTTTTATCAGTCAAATCACAATCAAGTGCGGTGGCTCGACACGCAAGAGTTTCGGCCTCGGGAGCCTTTGAAAACCCTGGTGTGCGCCTGTGCTTTCACGACTGATTTTCCTAGTGTTTGTGAACAACCATTTTCTTATTCAAAGAACAAAATTGTGGTTGAGGTTTTCAAGGGCTCCTGAGGCCGAAACACGTGCGTGTCGAGCCAGCGCACTTGATTTGACCAATAAAATTGCACACCAACTGTTTTGGACCTGCACTGTGTTTTGTTGGTGGTAATTGAGCACACCATTAAAACTCGGTTAAAAAACACATTATTAAAAAATTGACAAGGTTGCATGTAGATATCCAGCCAGTGTCTGGCCTAAAAATGTCTACCTGAAAAGTAGGGATGGTTAGGGGATGGAGGATAGGTACAGGAGGGGAGAGTGTGGCGCAGTGGTTAAAGCAAAAGCCTCAGCACCCAGAGGTTGTGAGTTCAAACCCACTCTGCTCCTTGTGATCCTGGGCAAGTCACATAATCCCCCCATTACCCTAGATACATTAGATAGATTGTGACAGGCAGGAAAAAATGCTTGAGCACCTGAATAAATTCATGTAAACCATTCTGTTTTAAAGTCTGAGAACCAGAGCTGGTATTGTGATGTCATAATGCCTCATTCCGCCAATACCTAAGAGACAACCTCATCAGTGATGTCACAATGGCTTGATTGTCCTATACCTGGCTCACTTTTACTACATTTTGATTTCTAGAGTGGCGCAGTGGTTAAAGCTACAGCCTCAGCACCCTGAGGTTGTGGGTTCAAACCCACGCTGCTCCTTGTGACCCTGGGCAAGTCACTTAATCCCCCCATTGCCCCAGGTACATTAGATAGATTGTGAGCCCACCGGGACAGACAGGGAAAACTGCTTGAGTACCTGAATAAATGCATGTAAACCGTTCTGAGCTCCCTTGGGCGAACGGTATAGAAAATTGAATAAATAAATAAACAAACATAAGTGTCGCTAGGCGTGCGAGTTAGGCACCTGTAAATTAGGCCTAATATATACCTGGAAAACCTGGCCTAATATACCAGCGCCTTGCAACACCTAAGGATACCTAGGCATCGCTAGGTGTGATTCTATAAAGGACACCTAGCAATTGACTGACAACCACGCAAAGCGGCACCTAAAAGTTAAAATCCCCATTTATAGAATCAGGACCTAATCGCCTACAAGATAGATGTTGGTAGGGGCTCACGCGGTAAAGTTTTTTTAAAGCCTGCCATCTATATGTTATTATGCTATTATGTTACTAAACAATTCTGAAGTCTGAAGAAGACAGCAAATTCACTGAGCTTTGGAATAACCTCCCTGCCCCGCTGCGGAACCTAGGCTCATTCCAATTATTCCGAAAGCATCTGAAAACCTGGCTTTTCTCCAAAACGTAAAGCTATCTCTTTAAAATGTAAAGCTAGCTCTCCTCTTCATAACCTCTAATTTCTTATTATGTCCTTCCCTCATTTATTGAATTACCTGTAAACCGTGCCGAGCTTTATCTTTATGGAGATGATGCAGTATACAAACTTAAGGTTTAGTTTAGTTTCTCTTCCTCTCTCTCTCTTTTTCTCTCTTTCTTCCTCTCTTTTTTCTCTCTCTCTTCCTCTCTCTTTTTTCTCTTCCTCTCTTTTTTTCTCTCTCTTTTTTCTCCCCTTTTTTTTCTCTCTCTTCCTCTCTCTCTCTTTTTTCTCTCTCTCTTCCTCTCTTTTTTTATCTCCTTTTTTTTTTTCTCTCTCTCTTTCTCTCTTTATTTTCTCTCTCTCTCTTCTTTTTTTCTCTCTTTCACATTCTCATTAAAAGGCTTCATCTATGCAGGTAAATTAGGGAAATCCCTTTTCTTCAAATTCACTGAGCTTTGGAACAACCTCCCTGCCCCGCTGCGGAACCTAGGCTCATTCCAATTATTCCGAAAGCATCTGAAAACCTGGCTTTTCTCCAAAACGTAAAGCTATCTCTTTAAAATGTAAAGCTAGCTCTCCTCTTCATAACCTCTAATTTCTTATTATGTCCTTCCCTCATTTATTGAATTACCTGTAAACCGTGCCGAGCTTTATCTTTATGGAGATGATGCAGTATACAAACTTAAGGTTTAGTTTAGTTTCTCTTCCTCTCTCTCTCTTTTTCTCTCTTTCTTCCTCTTTTTTCTCTCTCTCTTCCTCTCTCTTTTTTCTCTTCCTCTCTTTTTTTCTCTCTCTTTTTTCTCCCCTTTTTTTTCTCTCTCTTCCTCTCTCTCTCTTTTTTCTCTCTCTCTTCCTCTCTTTTTTTCTCTCCTTTTTTTTTTTCTCTCTCTCTTCCTCTCTTTATTTTCTCTCTCTCTCTTCTTTTTTTCTCTCTTTCACATTCTCATTAAAAGGCTTCATCTATGCAGGTAAATTAGGGAAATCCCTTTTCTTCAAATTCACTGAGCTTTGGAACAACCTCCCTGCCCCGCTGCGGAACCTAGGCTCATTCCAATTATTCCGAAAGCATCTGAAAACCTGGCTTTTCTCCAAAACGTAAAGCTATCTATTTAAAATGTAAAGCTAGCTCTCCTCTTCATAACCTCTAATTTCTTATTATGTCCTTCCCTCATTTATTGAATTACCTGTAAACCGTGCCGAGCTCTATCTTTAAGGAGATGATGCAGTATACAAATTTAAGGTTTAGTTTAGTTTAGTTTCTCTTCCTCTCTTTTTTTTCTCTCTCTTTTCCTCTCTCTCTCTTTTTTCTCTCCTTTTTTTTCTCTCTCTCTTCCTCTCTTTTTTCTCTCCTTTTTTTCTCTCTTTCTCTACCACTCTCTTTTTTTCTCTCTTCCTTTCTTTTTTCTTTCTCTTTCCTCTCTTTTTTTCTCTCTCTCTTCCTCTCTTTTTTCTCTCCTTTTTTTCTCTCTTTCTCTACCACTCTCTTTTTTTCTCTCTTCCTTTCTTTTTTTCTTTCTCTTTCCTCTCTCTCTCTCTTTTTTTCTCTCTTTCTCTTTCTCATTAAAAGGCGTCATGTATGCAGGTAAATTAGGGAAATCCCTTTTCTTCAAATTCACTGAGCTTTGGAACAACCTCCCTGCCCCGCTGCGGAACCTAGGCTCATTCCAATTATTCCGAAAGCATCTGAAAACCTGGCTTTTCTCCAAAACGTAAAGCTCTTTATTTAAAATGTAAAGCTAGCTCTCCTCTTCATAATCTCTAATTTCTTATTATGTCCTTCCCTCATTTATCGAATTACCTGTAAACCGTGTCGAGCTCTATCTTTATGGAGATGATGCGGTATACAAACTTAAGGTTTAGTTTAGTTTAGTAAACCGCATAGAACTTTACGGCCTTGCGGTATATAAACTGATTATTATTATTATTATGTTCTCTGGGTGCCGTAGCATTTAGCGCGTACTAATCTTTAGTGCATGCTAAATTGGTTAACGCGCCTTAATAAAAGGGGCCCTTAGTGTGGATCTAGCAACTACCGCTGGGTGTTGAATTTACATCTGCCAAAACCCGGTGTAATGTTGGCATCCAGCTTAGGTGTAGGGATGACATTCGGTAACATTGCACCTAACTTCTGGGACCATCCCCTAATCTCCTCCCATTGCTCCTCCTCCTCCCCGTGGCGACACCCCTTTGGAGTTGCACACTTTGAAATTCAGGCACCGATGTTATAGAATAGCAACTAGGGCAGACGAACGCACAAATCCGAGTTGTTGCCAATTCATGATTGTTAATGACCCATGAATTAATTTACGAACGCATCTGCAAATTTGGGTGGCCTCTATAGAATTCAGGCTATTTAGGGCTCCTTTTACTAAGCTGCGGTAGTGGTTTTAGCGTGTGTTATAATGCCAAGCAACCTAAACGCTAACGCCTCCATTGAGCTGGCATTAGTTTTTCCGCAACCTCAGAATTATTTTATTTCTAATATGTAGTCTACTTACTTATGTATTTGGTGAGGGTCTAACTGTTTGGGTCTGAGGTGTCCTGCTTCTGTGTATTTGTTGCTATATTTTTCATCTATACCTTCCAAAAGGAAGTGTATTAAAATTCTAGTGCCCGTCATAATATTTACAATGTTGTCTATTCATAGGTTGAGTCGTCGTTATTTATGTGGGCTGATAGGTTTGGTACATAGGCCCTGAGCATATAGGGTGACATTTTGATGAGTGCTGTTCATGCATCCAGGTTGTGATTGTATTCCCTGTTTAAGGCTATAGTTTT
Source organism: Geotrypetes seraphini (assembly GCF_902459505.1). NCBI lineage: Eukaryota > Metazoa > Chordata > Amphibia > Gymnophiona > Dermophiidae > Geotrypetes > Geotrypetes seraphini. Next base: position 390,550,388 of record NC_047086.1, read on the forward strand.
GTGCTTTCTGAACACAGGCTAGTGCCTTCGCTTTGGAAGCATCTCCTGTGACTCTTGGCTGCACGGAATTTCAGAAGTTAATTATTTGATACTTTGGAAAGCTTTACAATAATGACAGTCTGATTAGCTTTTCTTATTATGCATCTCTGTCTGATAGTCTGACCTAGGTCCTGGTGGAGCTGTAAAGTCTATGAATCTCAATGTGGAGTGCTTTGATAGTCATTGTAGTATCACAGTAAGGAACAGAATCAAAGGTCTCATGTTCCCTTTTGTCACATACAGTATCTTTTGTAATACTGAGTGCTGGTCTTACGGTGCTCTGAAAACAATTGTCATGAAGAGAGGGGGAAAAAAAATCTCATCTATTTATCCACAGATTACTAATCATCCAAATCAAAGTGGTTGTAAACTCTTTGGATTTCAAGTTGACTGCAACTTGTAGGGCTGCTCAGTGACCCAGTCCAAAGAGAGATTTCTGGCCAGTCCTGGTTTTGAACTTAGGCACTGTTCCACCTACAGCCATTGGGGGGTGCTGTTTCCCTTATATCATGTTCAATGGTGAGAGTCGGGTAAGTTCTGCAAGACTCCAGGGAACCGGTCTGTCCCTAGCAATTGAAAAAACACAGCACTGAAGCATCCCTTTGGAAGTAATGCAGTTGGAGAATTCTCCTCAGCTTAGAGCAGTGTTCTTCAACCACCGGTCCATGGACCAGTGCTGGTCCACAGAAATTTCCTGCCGGTCCACAGGGCCAACATGTGCATCAGGCCCAAAACAGTGTTCTTCAACCGCCGGTCCACGGTGCTATCGATGCGGCGTTATCTTTGAGCCAGCTCCCTCTTCCTAACTGATTCAGTGCACAAAGCCACAGGCAGTGGCTTCTATGGGCGTCCTGCGCCTGAACCGGAAGCCTTCTCTCTGACATTGCAACGTCAGAGGGAAGGCTTCCAGATGAGGCAAGGGACGTGCAAGGTGCAATTAGTACTATTATGGGGGCAGGGTCTGGGGTGGACATTGGGTAGAGATGGGCGGGGTCTGGCCCATGACTTAGTCCAGTATTCTTCAACCGCCGATCCATGGACCAATGCCGGTCCACAGAATAATTCTTTTATTTCTGCCGGTCCATAGGTGTAAAAAGGTTGAAAAACACTGGCTTAGAGAGAATTTAGTGCCGTCAGATCACAAAGGAGGCAAGTGTATAAATGTGTGTCTAGTTAGAACAGTGGTCTCAAACTCGTGGCCCAGAGGCCACATACATAAATCCAAAATCAAATTCCAAGCTTCCAACCTTTAGAATATTCTTTCCATGTTACTCCTTTAAATCCTTAACTGATGTTGCTACCTCTGTGTTAGCCATAGACCTCAGAAACATCCCTCCTCCGTCCCATAAAGGTTATGATCTCATAACGGGAAGATTCATGTGTAACCTCCTCATCGGTCAAGGCTTAAATTTTTAATGGCTGATGCTCAATAATTTTATATTTATTTTGAACACTTTTTATACTTTAAAACGACTCATGAAGTTTATGTACTTATCTTCAAAAGTGTTGCTGTACTTAGGCTGGTGGACCCGACATGTTTCGCTGCCGCTTCGTCAGGGATCCACTCTTGCCTCTAAGAGTCTATGAGGGATGGTGGTTAACGGCAAGAGTGGATCCCTGACGAAGCGGCAGCGAAACGTGTTCAAAATAAATATAAAATTATTGAGCATCAGCCATTAAAAATTTAAGCCTTGACCAATGAGGAGGTTACACATGAATCTCCCCGTTATGAGATCATAACCTTTATGGGACGGAGGAGGGATGTTTCTGAGGTCTATGGCTAACACAGAGGTAGCAACATCAGTTAAGGATTTAAAGGAGTAACATGGAAAGAATATTCTAAAGGTTGGAAGCTTGGAATTGGATATTGGATTTATGCTATATGGTGACAATTACAGGAATAAGACTTTAAACAGTGCCTTATAAGGTTGTTGAACCAGAGGCCACATGCGGCATAAAAAACCTCCTCGATTAGTATTTTGACAGGAAAAGCCTTGTGCAATGCAAACCTTCGGATTTCAAAATAAGACCGCCATGAATAAATGAATAATAAGAATTGCCGCTGCTGGGTCAGACCAGTGGTCCATCGTGCCCAGCAGTCCGCTCCCGCGACGGCGCGTAGGTCAAAGACCAGTGCCCCGAGTCTAGCCTTACCTGCATACATTCTGGTTCAGCAGGAACTTATCTAACTTTGTCTTGAATCCCTGGAGGGAGTACTTATCTGAAGTTGAAGTTGGAAACACACCACACACCGACGGTGGCCAGCGTTTCGCTAAACCATAGCTGCCTCAGGATGTGAAGGTGTTATTTATGTTCTACAGATGCTCCACTATTCATCATGGCTGCTTCCCAGACACAGCTGTGTCTCATCTGGATTGTATGTTTACTGTGCAATAATATTTTGAGAGAGTTGGTTATTGTAAATGTGTGTCTATACAAAGGGCACCTGGTAGGGGCCTATTCTATAAAGGATGGGTTGGCCCCATGTGCCTAAGGCCGTACACACAGGAGGGGCCTAAGGCAATTGGGCTAATTCCGGTTGGCCCAGGCGCCTAAGGCCTCTCCTATGGGCGGGGCCTTAGGCACCTGGGCCAATTAGGCCCTAGGCCTGCCATTCCAAGGATGGCGGGCTTGCCAGCTGGCCGGACTTGGAACCCATCCAGCCGGCCAATTTTCAGGTAAGTTAGGGGGTGTCCAGGGTTAGGGGGGGCCAGGGTAGTAGGGGAGGCATTCAAGGGTTTGGGAGGGAGCGGTTCGGGGGGGGTCAAGGGGGGGTGCGCCGTGAGGAGAGCCTGGGATTTCTCCTGCCCTTATTCAAACGGGGTGGGGGTGTCAGGGGTGCGCCATGGGCAGGAGGGCCTGGGATCTCTCCTGCCTGTATTCGAGGGGGGTGGGGGTGTCGGGGGTGCGTCATGGGCAAGAGGGTCTGGGATTCCTCCTGCCTGTATTTGCGGGGGGGGGGGGGAGGTGGTTCAGGGGTGCCATTTTCAGCTTGATATCCCTCCTGCCGGTTCGGGGTTTTGTCAGGGGGGGATCACAATTGCTGCGGTGGGGGGTGGGCCAGTTACAGGATTCTGTAACCGGTGTTGATTTTTGACAGACACTGGATACAGAATCCTGCTTTTAGGTGAAGAACTGGCCCCTCCTTCGCCTAAAAGGTGTAGGTTTGGCCGTTTGGGACTTGGGCGATTATTTGGTCAGGGATAGATGTAGTGGCCATCTGGGCCAGTAGACTGCTGAACGTGCAGGTAGGCCATTCTCAAAAAAAACCCTAAGTTTGGACGGTTTTTTTTGAGAATGAACATTTCTCCGCTGCCAACTTCAGCGTCTACTGACTTAGGCCAAAAGGGGACAGACATTTTTTTTTCATTATGCCGCTCCCTATCCTTAAGAAATTACACTGGTTACCAGTCAAAAGCAGGGTCCATTTCAAGGTAGCATAAGACCATTTACGACAAAAACTCATCTGGTCTCACATCCGCCAACCAAATCACACAATCCTTCCACAACTCAAGAACAATCCAACGATGAACACCTCTTCTCCCCCCCCCCCCCCCCTGCTCGCTATGTAAGAAAGAAGGCTCTCTTTGAGACCACCTTTGAACTTCAGGGGCTCAGAATCTGGAACAACCTCCCAGGCAGTCTTTGCCAAACACCCACATACTTCCAAAACTCACTTTTTTTTTACCACAATGCATTGACCCTTTCCTATGCAGTCCCCTGCATGACATCTTCCATGCAATTTCTACATAATATCTATGTCTCTGTAGCAATTCTAATATTGTGCAAGCCACAGCGATTCCTAGCTGACATTTGCAGGATACAAGAATTGGTATGATATATCAGACCTGTGGCTCAGAAAGATTTACAAGGAAAAAAAAAGCTAAATAAGAACAGTTACATAATAAATCACATTATATTATGAAAACACATTTAAGTAATAAAAATTTCACGAAAAATACTTATTCAATAACACGTTGCAACAATTTGTGGAATCATAAATAATCATATTCACACCTGATTTCAAGAGGTAAAGAATTCCATGAAGATACAACCACAAATGCACAATACACTTCTCCCTCCATATTCGCTGTGATAGGGGATTAACAGAACCGCAAATAAAGAAAAATTGCGAATAACCTTTTCATATATTATTCGCTGTTTTCTATTAAAAACTATCGTGAATACGGTGAAACCGCGAACAACATGGTGGGAGACCTGGCCTGTTCCTGAAGGAGAGGCAAAACACGGTGAAGAAAGTGCCGGGAATCAGCGATTTTCTCTGTAAACGCTTGGAATCAGCGATTTCTCTATGCAAGCTGATGTCATTTGGGGGGAGGAGCCAGCAAGCTAGAAAACGTGACTAATCAAAACCGCGATTGCTGAACCCGCAAATACGTAGGGAAAAGTGTACATTTCATGAGTAAACAATGATTTAAGCATTCATATGGACGGAGAAGGTACCAACTAGTTGATTAATATTAAGACCAAGTTGTGGCTTTGTTGCGTAGCAGTGTGAACGAGTAACGAGGACTAAAACCATGCAAAACTATGGCATTAAAAGGCAATCCATGAAGAGATTTAAGTAGAAGTGTAAGATTTTGAAATCTAGTGATATGTAAACGTAATCTCGCTGCAGTATTTTCCTTTTTAGAATGCGAGAACAACTGTCACAGTATGTGATTATATTGTATTAGTCGTTAAGCCCGTTACATTAACGGGTGGTAGAATATATGTGTGTCTGTCTGTCTGTGTTTCTTTATCTCTCTCTCTTTGGCCGCTGTCTGTGTCCTTCTGTCACCCTCCCCCCCCCCCGAGCAAAGCTGTCTGCCCCCAGCACACCCCTCCCCCCAAAGCAGCCCCCTTTTTCCTCTCCCTAACTGTCTCTCCATGGCCCTCTTCTGTCTTCCCCCTCAGAGCAAAGCTGTCTGCCCCCAGCACACCCCTACCCCCAAAAGCAGCCCCCTTTCCCTCTCCCTAACTGTCTCTCCATGGCCTTCTTCTGTCTTCCCCCCAGAGCAAAGCTGTCTGTTCCCAACACATCTCCCACCCAAAGCATCCTCTTTCCCTCTCCCTATCTCTCCATGGCCCTTTCTGTCTCCCCCAGCACACCCCTCCCCCAAAGCAGCTCCCTTTCCCTCTCCCTGTCTCTCCATGGCCCCTTCTGTCTCCCCTCAGCACACCCCTCCTCCCAAAGCAGCTCCCTTTCCCTCTCCCTCTGGCCCCCTGTATTGATTCCCCTGCTTACCCTCCCTGTGTCCCGGCGTCTTCTGGCCTGCTCCAGGCTGCGATCTTGGTGGCCGGCCCCAGCGAACCTCACAGGCCGCTCCCCAACCCGGAAGCACGCTCCCTCCCGACACGATCCCGTGCGTCAGAGGGTACGTGCCACCAAGGCCGGAAAGCGGCCCGCAAGGCCCGCCAAAGCCGGCCACGATCGCAGGCTGCCCTAAAGAGAAGGATCAGCGGCAGCAACAGCGGTGAGCGAGGGCGGGAGGTGAGGTGCTTGCTTCTGGTTGGTGAGGAGCTTGCTTCGGGTTGGTGAGTGAGAAGGGGAGTGGCCAGTGATCCCTGGCCGCGTTGTAAAATGGAACGTGGCCACGGATCAAAAAACACGGCCCCAGGGATCACGATTTTTCAAGAGCGCATGCGCGCTCTAGGGTTTTATTATATAGGATATTAGGAGCAAACTCTTAGGGGTCCTTTTGCTAAGGTGGTAAACGTTAAAACGTCCATTATATTCTACGGACGCGTTAGCATTTAGAGTGGGCTAAATTGGCTAACGCGTCTTAGTAAAAGACCCACTTAACGCCTTCCATGGACAATCAATGAACTTACAGGGAAATACTTTTTAAAAAAATCTTTATTCATTTTTAAAACTTTCAACAAGTGTAACATAAGATACAATCATTTTATACTTTAACATCACTTAATATACATTACTCACATCAAATATCACTCCCCCCCTTATACCCAACAATTGTACTTAAGCACAAGAAATCATAAAGTATTCCCTCCCCCCCCCTCCCCACCCTGGACACGTATGAACAAAGGGAGAAAATAATATTCATTCTGTACGATATTTTGTTAATGGCTCCCAAACATCCCTAAATTTCTTAAAATGTCCCTGCTGTATGGCTATTACCCGTTCCATTTTAAAGATGTGGCATAACGAATTCCACCCAAAATTATAATTCAGCCGATCCCAATTTTTCATAATTTTCTGTATGGCAACCCCTGTCATGATGAGCAAAAGTTTATTATTATTAGAAGAGATTTGACTCTTGGCTCTCATGGAAGTACCAAATAACACAGTGTCATATCATAATGCCACCAGATTTTCCAGTAGATTATTCGGTGTCAGGTCAAAAGCGCGCCGGGACAAAGGCGCGCCCAGACAATTGAGCGCAGCGCACGCCGCCGCACCGCTCTAAATTACTGTTTTTAGGGCTCCGACGGGGGGGGAGAGGCATGGGGGGGAAACCCCCCCACTTTACTTAATAGACATCGCGCCGCGTTGTGGGGGCGTTGTGGGAAAAGTTTTTATGGAAAAAGTTCAGTTTACAGTAAACTGTAGAGGGTTACAACCCCCCAAACCCCCCATAACGCCGGCGCGATGTCTATTAAGTAAACTGGGGGGGTTCCCCAACAAAACCCCCCGTTGGAGCCCCAAAAAACAGTCATTTAGAGTGGCGCGGCGGCACGCGCTGCGCTCAATTGTCAGCGCACGCTTTTGTCTTTCGCGCCGTTGTCTATGAACCGATTATTCACTTGGCCCTAAATAGATTTCCAAAAACTAAGTATCAATGGACCATAGATAGACAGATACTTTTAAAACCAAATAGCAGCAGGATTACTACGGCTACTACTATTTATTATTTCGATAGCGCTGAAAGGCGTACGCAGCGCTGTACATTTAACATCCAGTAGACAGTCCCTGCTCAGAAGAGCTAACAATCTAATCAGACAGGCAGGACATTTCAGTGTGTCGTAGGAAGGAATACATGGATAGGAGACCATCGCAGGGGAGGAGACATGGACATCCTGGGACTGTCTGCCAAGTCTCTTCCCTGAAGAAGCCCTTTTTCTGGGAACGTCATGGCTCCTCCTAAACTTACATGCTCCACTTCATCAATGACGCTGAAACCGTGGATTGAAGACAAAGTTTTATTTTTAATTTTTCTTTCCAGCTTATGATTTATCTTTAATCTTATCTATTGTTTTGCCTTTTGTCTTTGTTTTGTTCTATTTCTATCATTTAAATTTCTCCAGAATTCTACTGTTCAACGGCTCCCCCTTCTGCTTCTATTCCTTTCTCTCCTCTCTTCTACCTTCCAAAGTATTTAGATCAATGCTGTCTTGTTAAAATGTTTATTTTATTTTTATTTTTTTCCTCTATCTCTACTTTTCACTTCTCTATTACCCTCCAGGTACTTTAGTTAGATTGTGAGCCTTCGGGACAGTAAGGGAATTTTTCAAGTACCTTTCTTATTTCTAATCTTAATGTATATTTTCTGTAAACCGCTTAGAACCTAACGGATGTAGCGGTATATAAGAAATAAATTACATTACATTACATTACATTTCAGGCTTGCGGAGATTATGGAGAGGAAATGATTTGAGACTATCTGCCCCCGACACCCCCCCCCCCAAATATTTATCACCCGGTGACCATACGGACATTCCAAAACTAACTCATTTGATATGTGATACTTTCTTTGGAATAGTCTTATATTTGCTTTGTATGATGAAATGCCATAACGATATTCATACATTTGACGTCATTTTTTCTATTTTAATGTTTTTTATATATAGTCTCTATTCTTTGCTGTTTTTTAATAATTAATATAATTTTTTAATAATTCATATGTTTTATATGTACATTATGTATAATTTTCTATGTATTTATGCTTATGTATGTACTTATAGACTCCTGAGGCAGGCCGCTTGGGCCGAAACATGCGCATGTCGAGTCATAGAGTCATTTTATGAATTTTGGAAGAATAAAGGCATTTGGATTCATCAGATGAGTTGAAAGACACTTTTTTGTGCACCATTCTGACTGGGACAATTCCACCTTTGTGTTGTGCTTTGGCACATCCCAAATTAGTCCATTTTTTCCTGCATTAGGTGCATGCTAGTGCTTAAGGCAGCTTAGTAAAAGGACCCCTTAACAGTGGCATAGCACTGGGGCCTAGCACCTTCCTACCTGCAAACACACTTCACAACCCCACACGAACAACCAGAAGCAAAAACATCTTCGCCTACCTTACAATCACTGGCTGCAAATACAAATCCTTCCTTGACAGAACCTTCATGTTCCAAGCTAACAAACAACAATCCTGGCTGGGAAACTACACAAATAAAACCAGACAGACCTACAATGCATTCCGAAAATCAATCAAAACCACTCTGTTTGACAAATTCATCACCTAAACAGACCGACCTTCGCTCTACGCATTTTTCCCCCTACAAACCCGAAACAATCTCTCAGGCAATCCCAACCCCCTCTCATATCCCCTCCCCTCTCAACCCCCGCTTACATTCCCTCCCCCACCTTTCTTCTGAAACATTCCCCTCACACATTTGTAATTCGCTGAATGTCCAGCCTTCTTTCGATGTGAACCGCCTAGAAGTCGTCTATGGCGGTATAGAAAAATAAAGTTATTATTATTAGTAGTAGTAGTAAGGGGGCCCCAGGCGGGGTCTTCCTCGGGGCGCCAGCACCCCCTCCTCCTCTCCTCCCCCTTCCCCATTCCTCCCCCTGCTGTGCGCACGCACCTACGCCCCTTCTCCGTACCTTTTTGAACTCTGGCGCAAGCAGCGAAAAACTTGCCCGCCTCGGCTTCTGAGCTCTCTCTGACCTCCCTTCCTCCCGGAGACAGCTCCGAAGCCGACGCGGGTAGCAAGTTCTTCACCCTCTCGTGCCAAAGTTAAAAAAGTACAGGGAAAGGGTGCGGACGGGCGCCAGTCACCCTCGCTTCGCCACTGCCCCTTAATAAGACGCACTTTCTCTCCTTAGATTCAGATTTACTTCTGATTGTAGCATTCACTTGCTAATGTGTAGGGGAGGCAGCTGCTTTTGCATAGGTTTCTATTCTCAGTGCTCACTAAACAGCCCAAGCTTTAATTCGTAGGCTCCACAGGCTCCTTAATTATGAACATCTGGTGAAAACTGTCAGTTAAACACGGTGCATTATGAATGTCGGAACCTGGTAAAGATTTTGTGCACAGTGCAAATGTGTCCAATACATTATTTGGCATATCCAACCGATCGCCCGGCGCTCCTTAATAATAAGCGGGCTCAATAAAATGAGGTTCACTGTTATGGCCACCTAGCTGTCATAATTATGTATCACAGCGCCACGTCTTTGCCTAATAACAGTGATCAAATTCCTATAGCAACGGACTAGGCAGCGGTCTTCGCAATACTATAAATCAATGGGAAAATCGCTTTTAAAGTTTAAACAAAGCAAGGCGACATCAGGACCCACATTGTCCTACTTTCCGACACGAGGCATTTAATTGCATAGCAGGGCTCCGGATGTCATCTGCAACTTTCACGGGGAGATAAATGACAACATACCATTGAACCAAATCTTGCACTTTGCAATTGCAGGCTCTGAAAATAATAGGAAGAAATGGAAAGAACCCTTAGCAAACAAGTTCAGTGGGGGCACCTTTTAAAGTGTGTAGAAAGCCTCAGTGCCGAGATAGACCGCTCGTCAGTTTTCATCGTCAGAGCTGGAAACTAAGGCCGGGGCGGCTGCACAATGAACCCGGCTTTAATATTCTGATGGAACGGGGGGGATTCTTTTCCCAGTTTTGATTAGGTCTGGTCTCTCCGTCTCACTGTGGAAATGCGATCGGCGTTGACCTTTCTTCTATGTTATGCCATGCGTGCTTCAGACTTCCGCCGCGGCCTAATACATCTTGCCGGGAATAAACAAATTGAAAAGTGCACACTTAAAGCCTGACAGAATGGCACTTTCTCCTTCCATATGCAGGGTTAGGCCTGTCTCTATGGGAGAGCCAGGAGGATGGCAGAGGCTGAATGCAGAAAGAGAATTATTGGAGTCTCTATGATGTAGCAGGCAGTGTATGTGAATTATGTATGTCTGTGCCTACGTGGATTGGTGTCTGTCTGTCTGTGGGGATGTCTAGCTGGAGAAATTGAGAGATGTTTAGGGAGTTGTGTAGGATGGTGAGTGAGGCACTGTGGGGGGGGGGGGTACAGCATGTGGCAGAATGTTAGGTTGTTTGGGTCGGGAATAGGAGCTTACGAACGAGGGCGAATCAAAAAATGAAAGGCAGCTTACAAAATGCCACATATGCACTCGTGCATTGCCCGTTGGATAGTTCATCCACGCACAGCGCAGCGCCCGGCCTTTGGTTGTGTGGCAGCCACGAGGTCAGAAACATGGGCGCTCCACTGCAAGACTGCAGCATCGAAGAACAACGCGCGGTAGTGCGCTTTCATTGGGCAGAGGGAGTGAAACCTGTGGAAATTCACCATCGGACATTGACGCCGTGTGGACAGAGCACCATGAATCGACGAAAGGTTTATGAGCTGGTGAAAAGGTTTAAAGCGGGAAGAACAGGTGTAACCGACGAAGGTCGTTCTGGACACCCGTCAGCGTCGTGCACATTAAGAGCACATTGGCAAGGCGGATGCCTTGATTAGAGAAGACCGACGGATAACGGTGTCTCAATTGGCTGCAGATTTGGATATCGGCTATAGATCTGCACTTGCTATCATGCACGATGACTTGAGACACGGGAAAGTCTGCGCACGATGGGTTCCCAAATAGCTCACTGGTCTGCACTAGCCACAGATTGTGGAGGTTGCGACCCAGTTCCTGAGACGGTATGAAGAAGATCCGAGTATTCTGGAGAGAAATGTCACTGGTGACGCGACACTGCGACCCGGAAAGCAAAAGACAAAGAATGATGAAGTAAAGGAAACGGAGCTCACCTGGCTTCGGCAGCAGCTGAAAAACTTCTCTACAGGAATGCAGAAGCTAGTTGAACGATGCAACAAATGTGTCGTCTTGCTTGGGGACAATGTGGAAAAGTGATATGTTCAATTGCTCTCAGTTACTTCTATTAAAGCCATTAAATGTATTTTGCCTTTACTTTTTGATTTACCCTCATACGAAGGTGTGCGTTGGTATCTCCTATGGGAGAATGGTATGTGAGAGGTGGTCAGGTGGTTTGGGGTTAAGGAGGTAGGGTCTTGGTATGCTTGTGGATTTGTTTAATTTGTTGCTTTTTAGGAAGCCATTTTCAGTAACAGTGTGTGTGTTGTTCCAACAAATCTGTACCTTAACTTAAGCACTCGCCATTCACACCTCCCTTCACCCGTCCACCCCCACCTCTCGAGAACTCCACTGTAGCCTTTCACAGGAAAAACTGAACCCCCCAAGAACAACTTAGCAGCATAACAAGGGCTGCAGCTTTATTTTAAACATATCAAAATGAATATAAATAATTTGTACTATGTTGAAAATACCACAAAGATCAAATGTAATGCAACCATGTAACAATCCCTGACCCCGTCCAGACAGACAATATCAAACCAGCTGTGAAAGTCCTCATCGCCCCAAGACCTGTGGTATCAATGAGCCTCCCAACCCCCCAAAACCCAATCACTTGAAGTGGTGATACACTCGAACTTACAAAATAACCTCTCTTTACCTAAATAATACCCCACAGTGACTCCATAACCCCTCATCTTCCCACAAAAGTCACAAGTGACCCTGACCCACCCATAGGATCCTTGCCAAAAAAACCACATCCTACATACAGGGTGTGAGGGTAGGATAAAACAAACCCACCCAAATCCCTACCACCCTTCCTTTCCAGCCATCCCTCCCAAACAAAACCCCCATAAAACACCACAATACCGCCACTGCCCCACCCCTCTCTTCCTATATGGTAATCCCATGTTCAAAGACTCCCCCCATAAAACCCTTCACTATTAATGCCATCCCTTTCAAATACCATCCCTAAGAAATGCAAGGTCATGCATTTGGGCTGCAAAATCCCGAGGGAAGGGTACAGTTTAGGGGGTGAAGAACTTATGTGCACGACAGAAGAGCAGAACTTGGGTATGATTGTATGCGATGATCTTAAGGTGGCCAAACAGGTTGAAAAGTTGATGGTGAAAGCGAGAAAGATGCTAGGGTGCATAAGAAGAGGTATGGCCAGTAGGAAAAAGGAGGTATTGATGGCCCTGTATAAGACTTTGGTGAGACCTCATTTAGAATATTGTGTACAATTCTGGAGGCCACATCTTCAAAAAGATATAAAAAGGATGGAGTCAGTCCAGAGGAAGTCTACTAAAATGGCGTGTGGTCTTCATGATAAGGCGTATGGGGACAGACTTAAAGATCTCAATCTGTATACTTTGGAGGGAAGGCAGGAGAGGGGAGATATGATAGAGATGTTTAAATACCTTTGTGGTGTAAATGCGCATGAATCGAGTTTCTTTTATTTGAAAGAAAGTTCTGGAATGAGAGGGCATAAAATGAAGTTAAGAGGTGATAGGCTCCGGAGTAATCTACGGAAATACTTTTTTACAGAAAGGGTGGTAGATGCATGGAACAGTCTCCCGGAAGAGGTGGTGGAGACAGAGACTGTATCTGATTTCAAGAAAGCCTGGGATAGGCACTTGGGCTCTCTTAGAGAGAGGAAGAGATAATGGTTACTGTGGATGGGCAGACTGGATGGGCCATTTGGCCTTTATCTGTCATCATGCTTCTATGTTTCTATTGCCCAATTGTTCATGCATGCTGAGTCACATTAAGACCACGAGCATCCCTCATCCATATTGTGAGGAGATGTTCTTGAGAAGAGGGAACAGAGCGATAAAAGCAACAAAGTGTTCTGTATGGTTTAGCATTTCCCAATCTAGATATGTTATTTTGAAGGGAAAAATGCTAAAGACTCATCTCTTCTATTTAAACCTATAATTCAAAATGCAAAGACATTTCTATTTCTTCAAACCTGTAATTCATTGCTCATGACCACTGATTAGAAATCCTGTTGTGAACGACATTAAATCCTTGTCAAAACTTGGGGTATAGAGGAAAATGTATGGTACGGTTAAAAAAAGTATCTACAAAAAAAAAAAAAAAAACAGGTGCAAATCTCTGCAGGCAACGTCAACGACAACTCACATGCGTGGCTCCTTTGGAGACTGCTGGAAAATCTGTGGGAAAAAGGTGGCTGCAAAAATTGCAGCGACTAGCAGCCATTTATGTCTCCTATAAATTCAATGAGCAAGCATTTTGTCAGATCAAGGTTATAGAGTGCAGATAAAGGTTCAAATCAAGGCACTTGTAGTTATCGGCGTCTTGACAATCCAGATTGTTTCAGTTTTCATGAGGTCAAGTCAAAGGAGCCCTTTTTGCTACTTACTCACAGATTCTATAAAGGGTGCCCAAATATCCACAGCCAAATTTGGACACAAACCAGAGATGCCAAAGCAACCTAATGGATTAATGAGCTATTGACGTCAACTGGCTCCAGTTAGGGATATGCTTGCATATATGGCTGCATGCTATGTTTAAGCATGAGCAGTGGCGTAGTAAGGGGGATGGGCAGTCTTAGTGGGGGCACCAGCACTTGTCCTCCTCCCCACCTCCCCCACTCCTCCCCGTCATGTATGCGCCTTCAAATCCTTAATGCTCCCCTCCTCCGCCTTAACGCTCCCCCTCTCCACATTAGAAAACAGATCGAACACTCTTCTTTGCATCAGACCAAATCCCTAACTCTCCCCTCCCCCCCTCAACACGGCCCACCTTTCTATACTTTTTCCCCCCTCCTCCCCCCAAGATCCCTGCCCCCTCCCTCTCGTACAATATGCTTTGTTCCCCCCTCTCATAAATTCAATTGTACTCTCTTACAGTACATACCGTATGTGCTCTGTATTAGCCTCTCCTTCACTTAAATTGTCAATGTAAACTAGTTTTGACCCTTTGATTGACTTGTTATGTTCTTCTTGTTTTTCAACTGCACTGTATGTAACTCTTCTATTTGTTGTGAACCGCCTAGAACTCCCTGGGTATGGCGGTATACAAAAATAAAATTATTATTATTATTATTATTCAATTTCCCCCCCCCCCACCACCATATCTCGAGCTCTTCACAGGCACAAGTAGCAACTCCCACCTGCTGCTCTCCCCAGCGTCTGCTCTCCCTCTGATGTCACTTCCAGGTCCCGGGCCTAGGAAGTGACATCAGAGGGAGAGTGGATGCTGACGTGGCAGCATGTTGGCGATGAGTTAAAGGGGAAGGGAAAGGGTGTGTATGCACAGCAGGGAAGGCGGGGAAGAAGTGGGGGTGAGGGTAGAGGAGGGGTACAACCACCCTGGGTGCCTCTCATACTCGCTACGCCACTGAGCATGGGTACCCAAATATCATAGCCCACAATCCAGAAGGAGGCCTGGTCATGGGAGGCGATGGGTGGGTCAAAAGATGCTCACGGTGTTATAGAATTCTGGGGTCACACACTCAACTTGTGCGCCAGGATTTAGAACAGATTTCAAGTGGCGAAAGTCTTCACACCCAAAGTTGGGCACAGGAATCCACCACTAGGCACTTTCCAGAAGAGTGCTGAGTTCTGATTTATAATGGCATCTATTTTTAAGAACATAAGAATAGCCTTATTGGGTCAGACCAATGGTCCATCAAGCCCAGTAGCCAGTTCTCACGGTGGCCAATCCAGGTCACTAGTACCTGACCAAAACCCAAGAAGTAGCAACATTCCAGCATCTCAAAGAATAGCAAGATTCCGGAACCCCAATGAGACCAACATTCCAGAGCTGAGATTGTAATGTCATAATGCCTCATTCCAGTGGCTCAGAGCCAACCTCATCAGTGATGTTATAATGGCTTGATTGTCCTAAACTTGGCTCATGCAAAAACATAAGAAAAGCCTTACTGGGTCAGACCAATGGGCCATCAAGCCCAGTAGCTCATTCTCACGGTGGCCAAACCAGATCCCTAGAACCTGGCCAGAACCCAAGGAGTAGCATGTGCTGAAGGAACTTAGGGAAGTTCTGGTAGCTCCGCTGATTGACCTTTTCAACGCGTCTCTAGAGTCGGGAGTGGTACCGAAGGACTGGAGAAGGCCGATTGTGGTCCCTCTCCTTAAAAGTGGAAGTAAGGAAGAAGTAATAATAATAATAACAGTTTATATACCGCAGGACCGTGAAGTTCTATGCGGTTTACAAAGATTAAAAGATGGTACAAATTGATTGAACTTAACAGAGATGAAAGATAGTGATTAACAGCTCAGGGAACTGTTATTGAAGAGAAAGAGTTGTACGGGTCAGCTGTCTAGATACTTCAAGAACAGATATGTTTTTAGGCGTTTCCTAAATTCCCCATAAGTAGTAGGCGTAAGCAATTGTTCTAGATCTTTACGCCATAATGCCGCTTGATGTGAGAAAAGGTGTTGATGGTGTTTTTTGAGTTTACATCCTCTAACTGGGGGGAAACGAAGTTCAAATGTGAGCTTCTCTTATGTCTGTTGGCTGAGAAGGAGAAAAGGTCAGTTATGTATTTACGGGCTAGACTGAATAGTACTTTAAAGCAGAGACAGGCGAACTTAAACTTTACGCGTGCCAGAGACGACAGAGGGTAGTGATCAATGGAGATCACTCTGAGGAAAGGGATGTTACCAGTGGTGTGCCTCAAGGGTCTGTTCTTGGGCCTATTCTTTTTAACATTTTTATAAACAATATCTGGCAGCAGAATTGAGGCGGGAAGGCAATAACAGGAATGTGACAGTAATGGGAGATTTTAATTACCCCGGGATAAACTGGGGTATTGGAAACTTGAACTGTGCGAGGGAAACAGAATTCTTAGAGGCTGTGAGGGACTGCTTTATGGATCAGCTTGTCAAGGAACCAACAAGAGGGAATGCCACTCTTGACCTAATCCTCAACGGACTAGGGTGACCTGCAAAAGAAGTGGAAGTAGTAGGACCACTAGGAAACAGTGATCACAACATGATTCAGTACAAATTAGAAGTAGGTACAGCAAAAGGGAAGAGAACCACAGTGACAATGTTCAACTTCAAGAAAGGGAACTATGATGCTATGAAAGCAATGGTAAGGAAAAAACTCAGAAACAGCTCAAGGAAAACAGAAACCTTAGAGCAAGCCTGGTCTCTATTCAAGGGCACAGTGCAAGAAGCACAACATATGTACATCCCCAGGTTTAGGAAAGGGTGCAAAAAATACCGAACAAAAGACCCCGCATGGATAAACAATGAAGTGAAGACAGCGATAGAAGACAAGAAAAAATCATTCCGGAAATGGAAAAAAGACCAAACTGGGGAAAACTGGAAGGAACACAGGAAACGCCAAAGAGAATGTCATCAAGTGGTTAGGAGAGCGAAAAGGGAATACGAAGAGAGGCCAGCCAGGGAGGCAAAAAACTTCAAATCGTTCTTCAGATATGTTAAAGGGAAGCAACCAGTGAGGGAGGAAGTAGGACCGTTGAATGATGGAAATAGAAAAGGAGTGATAAAGGAGGGAAAAGAGGTGACCGACAGGTTAAACAAGTTCTTCTCGTCAGTCTTCACAAGCGAGGACACATCCAGTGTACCAGAACCCGACAGGATCTTCCATGGAGACCAAGAAGAAAAACTGTCAACAATAGAGGTAAGCCATGAGAATGTCCTCCAGCAGATAGATAGATTAAAAAGCGACAAATCACCAGGCCCTGACGGAATACACCCTAGGGTACTAAAAGAACTAAAAAACGAGATAGCAGGAATACTCCAACGAATTTGCAACCTATCCTTGAAAACTGGCGAGATCCCAGAGGACTGGAAGACAGCAAATATTACACCTATCTTAAAAAAGGGGTCAAGAGGAGACCCGGGAAACTACAGGCCGGTAAGTTTGACATCGGCTCAGGGCAAGATGGTAGAAGCACTGATAAAGGATAGCATCTGTGAGCACATCGAAAAAAATGGGCTGATGAAAGCGAGCCAACATGGCTTCTGCAAGGGAAGATCGTGCCAAACAAACTTACTGCACTTCTTTGAGGGGGTAAACAGCCAGTTGGACCAAGGGGAACCCATAGACATCATTTACCTCGACTTCCAAAAGGCCTTTGACAAGGTACCCCATGAGCGGCTACTTAGGAAGCTGTGGAATCACGGGGTGGAAGGGGACGTACACAAATGGGTCAAACACTGGTTGGCAGGCAGAAGGCAGAGGGTTGGAGTGAAAGGTCACTACTCAGGCTGGATGAGGGTCACGAGCGGAGTTTCGCAGGGGTTGGTACTCGGACCGCTGCTATTCAATGAATTTATTAATGACATGGAAACAGGGACGAAGTGTGAAGTTATAAAATTTGTGGATGACACTAAACTCTGTAGCAGGGTTAGAACTGCCGAAGAGTGTGAGGAACTACAAAGGGACCTAAACAAACTGGAGGAGTGGGCGAATAAATGGCAGATGAACTTCAATGTAGGGAAATGCAAGGTCATGCATATAGGGAAAAAGAACCGGATGTTCAGCTACCAAATGGGGGGATTAGTATTAGAGGGAAGTAGCCTTGAAAGAGACTTGGGCGTACTGGTGGACACAACAATGAAGTCAACAGCACAATGCGCAGCAGCCTCAAAGAAGGCAAACAGAATGTTGGGTATTATCAAGAAGGGTATTACAACCAGAACGAAAGAAGTCATCTTGCCGTTGTATCGGGCAATGGTGCGCCCACACCTGGAGTACTATGTCCAGTATTGGTCACCGTATCTTAAGAAGGATATGGCAATACTTGAGAGGGTTAAGAGGAGAGCGACACAAATGATTAAGGGCATGGAAGACCTTTCATACACTGAAAGATTGGAGAGACTGGGGCTCTTCTCCCTGGAAAAGCGGAGACTTAGAGGGGACATGATAGAAACCTACAAGATCATGAAGGGCATAGAGAGAATAGAGAGGGACAGAGTCTTCAAACTTTCAGAACATAGAAGAACAAGAGGGCATTCGGAAAAGCTGAAAGGGGACAGATTCAAAACGAATGCTAGGAAGTTTTTCTTTACCCGGCGTGTTGTGGACGTCTGGAATGCGCTTCCAGAGGGCGTAATAGGGCAGAGCATGGTACTGTAGTTCAAGAAAGGATTGGACAATTTCCTACTGGAAAAAGGAATAGAGGGGTATAGATAGAGGGCTACTGCACAGGTCCTGGACCTGTTGGGCCACCGTATGGGCGGACTGCTGGGCACGATGGACCTCTGGTCTGACCCAGTGGAGGCATTTCTTATGTTCTTATGTTCTTAATATTGCTGAAGGGTTGTCGGGCAAGATTTGCCTCTTTGCGGATGATACCAAAATCTGCAATAGGGTAGACATGCTGGATGGTGTGAATAACATGAAGAAAGATCTGGTGAAGCTTGAAAAATGGTTTAAAATTGGGCAGCTAAAATTTAATGCTAAGACATGCAAGGCCATGCATTTGGGCTGCAAAATCCCGAGGGAACGGTACAGTTTAGGGGATGAAGAACTTATGTGCACGACAGAAGAGCGGGACTTGGGTGTGATTGTATGTAATGATTTTAAGGTGGTCAAACAGGTTGAAAAGGTGATGGTGAAAGGTAGAAGGATGCTAGGTTGCATAGGTAGAGGTATGGCCAGTAGGAAAAAGGAGGTATTGATGCCCCTGTATAAGACTGGTGAATATTGTGTACAATTCTGGAGGCCGCACCTTCAAAAAAATATAAAAGGATGGAGTCGGTTCAGAGGAAGGTTATTAAATTGGTGTGTGGTCTTCATGATAAGATGTATGGGGACAGACTTAAAGATCTCAATCTGTATTCTTTGGAGGAAAGGCGGGAGAGGGGAGATATGATAGAGATGTTTAAATACCTACATAATGTAAATGCGCATGAGTCGAGTCTCTTTCATTTGAAAGGAAGCTCTGGAATGAGAGGGCATAGAATGAAGTTAAGAGGTGATAGGTTCCGGAGTAATCAGAGGAAATGCTTTTTTCACAGAAAGGGTGGTAGAGGCATGGAACAGTCTCCCGGAAGAGGTGGTGGAGACAGAGACTGTGTCTGAATGTAAGAGGGCCTGGGATAGGCACGTGGGATCTCTCGGAGAGAGAAAGTGATAATGGTTACTGCGGATGGGCAGACTAGATGGGCCATTTGGCCTTTATCAACCATCCTGTTTCTATGTTTCCATGCTACCGATCCAGGGGAAGCAGAGGCTTCCCCCATGTCTACCCTGGATCGGTAGCATGAAATCCGGCCCTTAACTTTCAGTTTACCACATGGAGACTGCTAGCTTTCAAGATCATTCACGGAATCCTGCCTCCTCTTATCCCACTGTCTTTCAACTCCTCCAGTCCCGACTCCTCCAGAACTGCCCAAAGGCTTAAACTAGCCTTCCCCTCTCCACGCGGCATCCACTATTCAGGCAAACTGGGAAAATCCCTTCTCTTCAAAATCACAGGTCTTTGGAACGACCTCACCACCCCGCTGCGGAACCTGAGCTCTCTTCAGTTATTCCGCAAACAACTGAAAACCTGGCTTTTCAGCAAATTGTAGCTCTATCCTTCCCCCCTTTCTCTCCCCCCTTCTACTCATAAGTTCATGTAATCCTTTTTCTTTTTCTCTACCCACTATTTTAAGTTCTTGTAAACCGTGTCGAGCTCCATTCTCATGGAGATGATGCGGTATATAACTTAAGGTTTAGATTAGATTAGATTAGCACACTGCTCCATAAGAGTTTTTGCATTAAATGTAACTCAGCATTGGCATAGCGAAGGTAGGAGGCATTGGGTTTGGTGGCGCACCCCTGCGGCCTTCTCTCCGTTGCCTCTCCCCCCTACTCTTTCTGTAGCCACTCTCCCCTGCTCCATCTGCGTCCATCCCCAAACAACACTCACGCCCTCCCTTCCCACACCCATTTTAAATCTTCACCGGCGCGAGCAGCTTCTCCAGACTTCTGCTTGCACTGGCTTTCCCTCCAACGTCCCCTGTGACCTGGAAGTGATTTCAGAGGGAGCCAGGCTGGTGCAAGCAGCAGGCTAGAATAGTTGCTTGCGCTGGTGATGATTTTAAAGAGGTATAGGGGGGGGAAGGGAAGGCACGAGTATGGCATGGGGGAGCGGAGAGGTGCCAGTGCCCCCAACGAGAAGGCGTCCGGAATGGTTCATACCCCTCCCCACCCCTTACTACACCACCTCAACTTAGGTCCTCTTTTACTATGGCGCGATAACCGATTAACGTGCGCTAATGGATTTAGCGTGCACTAAACGCTAACGCATGCATGTTAGTCTATGGACGCGTTAGCGTTTAGCGCGTGCTAATTCGATTAGCGCACCTTAGGCCCTCTTTGACAAAGGCGTGCTAAGCATTTTAGCACAGATTTAGAGCGCGCTAATTCAGCGCATGCGCTAACCGCTAATGCATTGCTAGGATAACATGCAAGCGTTAACGTTTAGCGCATGCTAATATTTAGCGCACGATAAAAAGCGTAACGCACCTTTGTATAAGAGGGGGGTTAGTAATCTATTAGTGTTAAGATACAGCGCAACCTTTTTCTTTTTTTTTTCATTAATCTTTATTAAATTTCCAAACTACCATTGTGCAAACAAACAACTTCAATATACATAATATTACATGAAATGCACATTAAACTTATATACATTAATGCACAACTATTCCCTCCCCCACCAAATAATCAGGAAAAAGTACATACCTACAGGAAACCATCCATATATTCCCCGAATGAAATTCCAGTGCAAAACCCTCCCCCCTCCCACCCGCCCTGGATGTGCTTGCTTAAGGGTCAAATAAATAAAATCAGTTAGCGCAACCCTTTTCAATACGGAAATGCTTAGGCGAATAAAGTGTAGTTACTTACCTGTAACGTAGGTTCTCCGTGGACAGCAGCGCTGACTACCCTGCTGTCCACGGAGAACCTACGTTACAGGTAAGTAACTACACTTTAGCGCAACCCTTTTTAATACGGAAATGCTTAGGCGAATAAAGTGTAGTTACTTACCTGTAACGTAGGTTCTCAATGGACAGCAGTGCTGACTACCCTGCTGTCCACGGAGAACCTACGTTACAGGTAAGTAACTACACTTTAGCGCAATCCTTTTTAATACGGAAATGCTTAGGCGAATAAAGTGTAGTTACATACCTGTAACGTAGGTTCTCCGTGGACAGCAGTGCTGATTACTCTGCTGTCCACGGAGAACCTACGTTACAGGTAAGTAACTACACTTTAGCGCAACCCTTTTTAATACGGAAATGCTTAGGCAAATAAACACGTTTTCACCTGTTTCTTTAAAAATTGTAATCACCTCTGCGACTTGTAGCTCTTCTTTACACAGAAAGAATCACCACGTACGAAGCAATCATTTTCAACCCTGGCTGCAGACAGCTCAGAGCAGCATGTGATTCTAATTGTCCCTTTCAAGACTGTAAGGATTAATTTCCCCGTGCAACTAATAATCTTGCGTTTCCATATTCCTTCTCCGGCTGCAAAGCAAAGAACAAGCTAACTAGGCTCTTATTCGTCAAAGGTCAAGCTGTTTTGAAACAGTACAAAAAAAATGCTTTGTTCCAAGTGACCTCTGTTATGTGTTTGAAGAAGGTTAAGATCTGATAGCTGAAGTCATGAGGAGCAGGGCGAATGCAAGATTGCTAGAGGAAAAGCAAAACAGAATACAGTACAGCAAAAAAAAACAAACCCAAAACCCAACACAGGGCAAAATCACCACCCAAAGAATTAAGGAAATATCCTTTTAACTTCAGCTGTTCTTGAGGCCCTGTTGGATAATGAGGCTATGGTGACAGAAATCAAAAGGACTCTCAAAGTAGGCAAAATTCTTTGATGTTTTATAGATTCAGATAGATCCTTTTCCCCACAGGGGAACAGTGACATTTAAAGTGGTCCCTTCTCATAACAAACTCCTTTATAACAAATTTTGTTTTTTAACAAACTGCAGTCCTGTTTTGCACAGTACAACTTGTACATCATTGCTTAGACTTAGAACAATCAAATTCTGCTAGAACAAATCCACCTTGTGACAACTTATCTGGTTTCCCAAGTTCGTTTGTTTTGGAAAGAGGCCGATGATTTTCCCAAGCTGAAAATCTCATGGTAATATAGTAAATGATGGCAGATAAAAGACCTGCATGGCCTTCCATTCTACCCAGCAATCACATTCATTATTGAACTCAGTGGCGTAGCGAGGGTGACAGGCTCCCTGGGCGGTGGCCCCATCCCTCCCACCTCTTACGCTCTTTCCCTGCCCCCTCTTTGCCGCATGCATGCTGCTTCCCTTCTCTGCACCTCTGTAATGTTCCTGGTGCGAGCAGCAACTCTCAACCTGCTGTTGCACCAGCATCAGCTCTTCCTCTGACATCATTTAGGTTCAGGAAGTGACATCAGAGTTAGAGCCAATGCTGGCAAGTTGGGGATTGCTGTTTGTGCCTAGTTCTGCCCATCCCCGCCCTGTAACACCCTAATCCCGCCCCCCCAGTCCTGCCCTAGTCCCCGGCCCCCGCTGCCTGACATGATTTGAGGAGGCTTTTCAAAACCTCGGACAAAGTGCCGGGTTTTGAAAAGCCATCCGGATCTGTCCGGGGAAATCCGGACGTTTGGAAACCCTACATAATAGTCCATCCGGCACTGGCCTCATTTCCCCACTGCCTGAGCAGCCATCTAAAAACACTGCTTCTGCTTCTAAAATGGTATGTGGTCTTCATCATAAGGCGTATGGGGACAGACTTAAAGATCTCAATCTGTATACTTTGAGGAAAGGCGGGAGCGGGGAGATATGATAGAGATGTTTAAACGGTTCATAGACAATGGCGCGAAAGACAAAAGCGCGTGCCGACAATTGAGCGCAGCGCGTGCCGCCGCGCCGCTCTAAATTACAGTTTTTAGGGGCTCCGACGGGGGGGTTTGTTGGGGAACCCCCCCAGTTTACTTAATAGACATCGCGCCGGCGTTATGGGGGGTTTGGGGGGTTGTATCCCTCCACATTTTACTGTAAACTGAACTTTTTCCCTAAAAACAGGGAAAAAGTGAAGTTTTCAGTAAAATGTGGGGGGTTACAACCCCCCACACCCCCCACAACGCCCCCACAACGCGGCGTGATGTCTATTAAGTAAAGTGGGTGGGTTCCCCCCCACGCCTCCCCGTCGGAGCACTAAAAACAGTAATTTAGAGTGGCGTGGCGGCGCGCGCTGCACTCAATTGTCTGGGCGCGCCTTTGTCCCGGCGCGCTTTTGACCTGACACCGTTTAAACACCTCACTGGGTTTTTTTGTCTCCACCACTTCCACCAGGAGGTCATTCCAGGCATCCACTACCCTCCTTGTTTCAGATTCAGTAAACTTTATTGGCACAACAAAATTTGTATGTGTTGCCAAAGTAATTTATAAAGTATTGATCATTTTATAGCAGTGAATCTGCCCAAATATATACTGATAATCTGCGCGAGGGAGTGCTGAAAAGTTCTCAGCCCAACCACGATGAGAATGACGTGGATCTGGTTCAATCAAAGATCTCAAACAATGTCAAAAAACATAGAATTTTGTTTCTGCAAATCGGCACTTGACAAACTAAGATAACCCTCTTTTCAGCTGCGGTGGCAAAATAACGCTCGGAATGGAGGAAGTTGGTCGGTTGGGCTGAGAACTTTTCAGCATCCCCTCGTATGTAATAAAAGTGAGCCAAGTATAGGACAATCGAGCCATTGTGACATCACTGATGAGGTTGGCTCTTATTGGTGGAATGAGGCATTATGACATTATAATCTCAGCTCTGGAATGTTGCTATGACGGGTGCTGAAAGGTTCTCATCCCAACCAAGAAGAGAATGACGTAGATATGGTTCAGTCAATGATCGGAAACAATGTCAAAACACAGAATTTCGTTTCTGCAAATCGGCACTTGACAAAATAAGATAACGCTCTTTTCAGCTACAATGGCAAAATAACACTCAGAATTTAGGAACTTTTCAGCACCCCCTCATAAATATATCTATGTAGATTTTTAAAGAGATATCTATAATCTGAGCACCACTGAAAGTACACAAATAAAGATTTGTTTTTAATTAATGGCCAATTTACGATACCACTTTAACTGACACGGCAGGACACTGTTTAAAAAGAAATTCAAATTTGGAAGGAACTACAACAATTCACACACGACAGCTTTATCCCTGCTATTTTTGCAAGGATAACTCTGGATTAGTCCAGATGGAACTGAGTTGGAGAGTCTCATAGAAATTATTTCTATAGTTATTCATCTAAGGCAGGGGTGTCAAAGTCCCTCCTCGAGGGCCGCAATCCAGTCGGGCTTTCAGGATTTCCCCAATGAATACGCACGAGATCTATTTGCATGCACTGCTTTCATGGTATGCTAATAGATCTCATGCATATTGATTGGGGGAAATCCTGAAAACCCGACTGGATTGTGGCCCTCGAGGAGGGACTTTGACACCCCTGATCTAAAGGAAGCAGTGAAAATTCCTGGGCAATTTGGTCCATGTGAGTAGCACGTACAGCAGTGTGGAACTAGATACGTGAACAGACACGGGAAGGCAAGTTTTGCGTAGATTATCGGAGCAGGGCAAGATATGGGGGGATGACACAATGTGAGGAGAAGGAGATCAATGGGGATGTGTTGAGAGATATATACATTTATTTCATTCATTTTGGGGTCCTTTTATTATGATGCGTTAACTGATTTATTGCGCACTAAACGCTAAGGCATCTATTATATTCTATGGACGCCTTAGCATTTAGCATACACTAAATTCGTTAGTGCGCCTTAATAAAAGAACTCCTTTATATCCTGTTCTCCCCAAAGAGCTCAGAACAGTTTACAGGTTAACATACACAATATACAGTTAACAGGTTACAATTTGCCTTCATTACAGTACAAGTTTTTTTTTTATACAAGTTTTTATTACATTACATTACATTACATTACATTACATTAGTGATTTCTATTCCGCTTGTGCCTTGCGGTTCTAAGCGGATTACAAGTTAGAGGACTGGACATTTCCAGTAGCATTGCAGTACATGTAATCAAGAGTGTGTCCAGTTACAATTGTTAGTCTGGACTTTTCCAGGAGAAATTAATAGCAGGTAGTAGATAGTGATAGGTTGTTTAGACGAATAGAGATAATACTGTTCGGATTCAGGGTGTTGCTGGTGGTGGTGATTGAGGTGGTCGTGAGAACATTTTCTAATACTTTTGTGAGGTTATGATGATGGGAAGTGTTTTATGAAGAGATGAGTTTTGATTTCTTTTCGGAATACTTTAATGTCTATTGATTTGGTCAGTAGATTGGTGATGGTAGTATCGATCTTTGCTGCCTGTGTCGCTAAAAGGCTGTCGTATAGTTTCTTTTGTCGTGTTCCTTTGAGAGGGGGGTGAGTGAATAGGCTCTGAGTTCTCCTTAATCTGTGTGAGAGGTTACGGTGTAGTCTGTTGTTTAGGTAGCTGGGGGCTGTTCCATGTATTACTTTGTATAGTAGACAATAGAATTTGAACTGGGATCTTGCTTTTATTGGTAGCCAGTGTGAGTCTAGGTATGCTTTGGTGATGTGGTCATATTTGCCTAGTGAGTAGATGATTCTGAGGGCTGTGTTCTGAACTGTCTGTAATTGTTTTATCATGTAGTTTGGGCATGATAGGTATAGGCTGTTACAGTAATCTACAATACTTAGTACTAGGGATTGTACTACTATCTTGTATTGATCTTTGTTGAAGAATTTTCTTATTTTTCTTAGGTTACGTATTGTGAAGAAAGCTCTTTGGATGATTTTGTGGATTTGAGACTGCATTGTGCAGTTTCTGTCTAGTTGTATTCCCAGGATCTTGAGTGTACTTTTGTGATACAAATGGATATGATTGGAAGACTGGAAGTTGTATTAGTAACAATGACTGTTTAAGAAACCATCTGCCATGCAAAAAGGGATCTTAATACGGAATAACAACTTTCTTTTTTTAAAAGGGGAACTAGAGTTCAGAAAGATAACTTGCACCTGGCAAGACAGGATATGGATGATTCAATCGAGAGAAGGGGGGGAAAAGACAGGATGTGCATAAATGGTTAGTGACCTTGTCTGTGATATGCTCATGTTTGAGCACAATACATAAACCGGATCCTGACCATAATACTTTGAGTAAAAAAGTGCCTAACCGGATCCTGACCATAATCTGGGCATAAAAAGACAGGCAGAACTCAGTGGAATCGGGACTTCTCGGGACTTCTCCACTGCTGATGAGCCGTGTGATGCTGATATGAGATGAATGCGCTGCCTCCGATGTTTCGCTAGTCCCCCGATATCGGAGTGATGATGCAATATATGGTATTCCTTACTGCATGATTTCATTATTATAAAATTGTATGAATAAACCTATATTATGCTTTCAGTCATCTGTGTATGCTATTAATTTTCCCAGTCAGGGAGCTGGTGAGGGGAAGGGAAAGTGGGATATAGCATTACCCTTAGAAAAATAGCAATACAACTTTGCATTGGGTACTTGATTGTATTTAGTACTAGTTCTGTGAGAGATGGTTTTTTTTCCTTCTCTAGTAGTAGGAATTTAGTTTTTTCCGAGTTCAGTTTTAGTTTATGACTTGACATCCATTTTTCTACCGTTTCCATTGTTATTTTCAGGTGGTTTGTGGATAAGGGGTCTTGAATATTAAAGGGGAGGAGGATAGTTATATCATCCACGTAGCTGAATGATACTGTGTTTAGGGCGTCTAGGGTTATGCCTAGGGATGCTATGAAGAGGTTAAATAATATGGGTGATAATGGTGATCCTTGTGGTACTCCACATGGGTTTGACCATGGGTCGGATATGTGCTCTTTTGATTTGACTTTGTATGTTCGTGTTTTGAGGAAGCTTCGGAACCATTTGTGAACATTACCTGAGATTCCTATTGCGTCTAATGTCTGGAGTAGCGTGTGATGGTCAACTAGGTCGAATGCCGCAGAAAGATCGAGTTGAATGAGAAGCAGCTTGTTTCCTTTGCTGAGGTGTTGTCGGACAATGTCTAATAGTGATATTATCTTAACTCAACATCAACTGGGGATATAAGGGCCCAGAGAAGAGCGACTAAGGTGGTTAAGGGGCTGGAGGAGTTGCCGTACAGTGAGAGATTGGAGAAACTGGGCCTCTTCTCCCTTGAAAAGAGGGGACATGATCAAAACACTCAAGATAATGAAGGGAATAGACTTAGCAGATAAGGACAGGTTGTTCACCCTCTCCAAGGTAGGGAGAACGAGAGGGCACTCTCTAAAGTTAAAAGGGGATAGATTCCGTACAAACATAAGGGAGTTCTTCTTCACCCAGAGAGTGGTAGAAAACTGGAACGCTCTTCCGGAGGCTGTTATAAGGGAAACATCCTCCAGGGATTCAAATAGGGGAAAACATCCTCCAGGGATTCAAGACAAAGTAGATAAAGACAGGTTGTTCACCCTCTCCAAGGTAGAGAGAACGAGAGGGCACTCTCTAAAGTTAAAAGGAGATAAATTCCGTACAAACGTAAGGAAGTTCTTCTTCACCCAGAGAGTGGTGGAAAACTGGAACGCTCTTCCGGAGTCTGTCATAGGGGAAAACACCCTCCAGGGATTCAAATAGGGGAAAACACCCTCCAGGGATTCAAGACAAGGTTGGACAAGTTCCTGCTGAACCGGAACGTACGCAGGTAAGGCTAGACTCAATTAGGGCACTGGACTTTGACCTAAGGGCCACCGCGGGAGTGGACTGTTGGGCACGATGGACCACTGGTCTGACCCAGCAGCGTCAATTCTTATGCTCTTATAATATACAGTTTACATATTACAACTTGCCATAGTGATAGTGCAAGATTTTTCAATACAAGTTTTTATCTTATCTTGACACATACCGAGGATCTGGGACCAATATGCATTTCTTTCCACGCAGGCAAATGGAATATATGTTTAACCAACTTTATCTCAAACTCTCTTTCTTAGGAAGTCAATCAAAACTTATCTCTTTGACAAATTTCTCTGACTCCATTTCTAAAACACTTCCAGGAAAAACTGATTAATCTTACCATGTTAATGTAATTTTGAAAGCTTTTTGTAATATCGCTGTCTTTATACAGTCTCTTCCTCTGTAAATCGCTCCGAACTGTTTTGGGTATTGCGATATATAAAAATAAAGTTATTATTCTTCTTCTTTGTAATCCATTGGTCATAGGCAGAGGAGTTAGGTGAAGATGTATGTTTTTATCGCTTTCCTAAATATTAGGAGTCCCATCAAGGGATCTGATCTGCGGGGAGAGTTGATTCCAGTGGTTCGGTATGAAGTGGGAGTAGGAACGTCACAACCAGGGGGCATTTTGAGGTATATTTCATCCTGGGAACGGAGGGACCTGTTTGGCACGTATGAAGGAAGCTTGGTTGCCAGGTAGCCTGGCCTATGGGCAGCCAGTGTGATGACGACAGAGCCTGGGAGACAGGGTCGCAAGCATGGAGGGTTTTTTTTAGAAGTCTGATTGCTGCATTTTTTTTTTGTAATTGTTTATTTATTGAAAGCGAAGCACATCACAAAAAGAAGCTAAAAACGACAAACAGACCACAAGTCAGCACCCCAGAAGGGGAACAGCAATAGAATGCCAAATTTCTATACAGCTTCACAAATAGGAATAAGGACCCCCCCCCAAAAAAAAACCCCAACCGCCCTTCCTCCCCACCCCCCCTACCAAGGACCAGCAACAAAATATCCCACACAATAAAACCCCCGTAATATGAACAACAAGAACAGAACAGTAATTCCATAAATCCGCAATCCCTCCCATCCCCCGAAGCCACCCCCCTATAATGTCCCCCCCAGGCTGGAAATTCCCCTCCAAGGCCAAATATCTTCCCCACACTGGAGATGTATGTTCTTTTACTGTGAGAGCGTTGAATAGCGCTTTGCAGTGGTCCATGCGGGAGAGGACTAAGGCACAGATAAGAATTTTTGTCTCACTGGATGTGAAGGAAAAAGTTTGAAAATCATTGTTCTAAACCAGCTTCACAGAACGCACTTTTCCTTTCCATATTCTGACGATAAACATGCCTCCTAACTCCCTCCCACCCATAAGCACTAGCAATATGTCTTTCCAAATTTTAATTTCAGGACTTGGCAAGAAAACCCAAAAACATCACCTACTGCAAACATTATTTCATTTGAATGAATCATAATTACTTTAGCGGGGTTTATTTTCCTGCCAGGCCTTGATAGAAGTCAGCACCTACAACTTTTGATTTTTCTCTTCATCGGTCTCTGGGGAATGACAGGACGGGGGTGACAGAGATTAAGAGAACAGTAATTCTTTTCATCGCTATCCTGTCGGCTCCAGACTCTCCACTCCTGGTCTCCCTGAGAAGGTGTCAGGTCAAAAGCGCACAGGGACAAAGGCGCGCCCAGACAATTGAGCGCAGCGCGGAGGCGCGCGCCGCTCTAAATTACTGTTTTTAGGGCTCCGACAGGGGGCGTGCCACTTTACTTAATAGACATCGCGCCGCATTGTCGGGGTGTTGTGGGGGGTTGTAACCCCCCACATTTTACTGAAAACTTCATTTTTTCCCTGTTTTTAGGGAAAAAGTTAAGTTTACAGTAAAATGTGGAGGGTTACAACCCCCCAAACCCCCCATAACGCCGGCGCGATGTCTATTAAGTAAACTGAGGGGGTTCCCCCCCACGCCCCCCCGTCGGAGCCCTAAAAACAGTAATTTAGAGCGCAGCGCGCCTCTGCGCTGCACTCAATTGTCTGGGCGCGTCTTTGTCTTTCACGCCGTTGTCTATGAACCCCCTGAGAAGGCTGAGGCTGGAAGGAGCAGAGCATTGGCTAACAGAGATGGCCCCCAGCCCTGAATATGGCGACTTAAGGTAGGGTTACTAGACGTCTGGATTTCCCAGGACATGTCCCCCTTTTGAGGACATGGCCGGGGGGCCGGACGGCTTTTCAAAACACAGCACTTTGTCTGGGTTTTGAAAAGCCTCCTCTCAATCGCGTCAGGTAGGAGGCAATCTACGCATGCGCAGATTGCCTCCTGCCCGACCAAAGCAGGCAGCGGGAGGCTCCTTTTACTAAGGTGCGCTGGCGTTTTTAGGGCACGCACAAGATTGGCGCACGCTAGCCGAAAAATTACCACCTGCTTAAAAGGAGGCAGTAGCGGCTAGCGCGCGTGGCATTTTAGCGCGTTTCTACACGTGCGCTAAAACCAGTAGTGCACCTTTGTACAAGGAGCCCTAAGTAAATTTAAAGGACTGTTAAAATGCTGGTTGTACAAGGATGCTTTTGAGACCGAATCATCGGAGTCTCTTTTGATCCCATTCACTGCATAAACTCACATGTCCTCTGTCTTAGGCTCCGAGAAATGTAATTAAAAAAAAAAAGTTCTTAATTTTCTTTTCAATTTTTATCAATACTTTTCAATTTTTTTAACCCTCCTTTTGTACTTTCCTTTCATGCGTCCTTTACTAGGGCTTATTGCAGTTCTCCCTACTTCCCTTATGTGTCAGTGAGTCATGTTCTTGTGTTTCTGTTGCAGTTAATAATTAAGACCCTGTTTTTAATTGTAAATCACTTTGAATTCATGATATTGCGATACACCAAAATTTTAATAACGCTTGAAACTTGAAAACTTGATCTTGCTAGCCAGCCCGTGATCCCCTGTGCGCATCCAGCATCCGGACGATATGAAGTTATTCAGATTAGTGAAGACGCAGGGGGATTGCAAAGATCTGCAACGTGACATAATCAAGCTGGAGAAATGGGCATCGACATGGCAAATGAGGTTCAACGTGGATAAGTGTAAAGTGATGCATGTCGGTAATAAAAATCTCATGCACAAATGCAGGATGTCTGGGGCGGTACTTGGAGAGACCTCCCAGGAAAGAGACTTGGGAGTTCTGATCGACAAGTCGATGAAGCTGTCCGTGCAATGTATGGCGGTGGCAAAAAGAGCGAACAGAATGCTAGGAATGATAAAGAAGGGGATCACGAACAGATCGGAGAAGGTTATCATGCCACTGTACCGGGCCATGATGCGCCTTCACCTGGAGTACTGTGTCCAGCACTGGTCGCTGTACATGAAGAAGGACACAGTACTACTCGAATGGGTCCAGAGAAGAGAGACTAAGATGGTTAAGGGGTTGGAGGAGCTGCCGTACAGTGAGAGATTAGAGAAACTGGGCCACTTCTCCCTTGAAAAGAAGAGACTGAGAGGGGACATGATCAAAACATTCAAGGTACTGAAGGGGATAGACTTAGTAGATAAGGACAGGTTGTTCACCCTCTCCAAGGTAGAGAGAACAAGAGGGCACTCTCTAAAGTTGATAGGGGATAGATTCCGTACAAACGTTCTTCACCCAGAGAGTGGTGGAAAAGTGGAACGCTCTTCCGGAGTCTGTCATAGGGGAAAACACCCTCCAGGGATTCAAATAGGGGAAAACATCCTCCAGGGATTCAAGACAAAGTAGATAAAGACAGGTTGTTCACCCTCTCCAAGGTAGAGAGAACGAGAGGGCACTCTCTAAATTTAAAAGGGGATAGATTCCGTACAAACGTAAGGAAGTTCTTCTTCACCCAGAGAGTGGTGGAAAACTGGAACGCTCTTCCGGAGTCTGTCCTAGGGGAAAACACCCTCCAGGGATTCAAGACGAAGTTAGACAAGTTCCTGCTGAACCAGAACGTGCGCAGGTAGGGCTAGTCTCAGTTAGGGCGCTGGTCTTTGACCTGGGGGCCGCCGCGTGAGCGGACTGCTGGGCACGATGGACCACCGGTCTGACCCAGCAGTGGCAATTCTTATGTTCTTATGTTCTACACGCCAGATGCTATAGTCTCTGGGTCGAAGCACTATACTTCTCTGCCAAGTCGGCTCCCAGGGCTTTCTGAGTTTGGAGGGAAAACCCCTCATCTTCCCCTTGTTTCCTTTGAAAAGATTAATTGCCAGCCGGCCAGTTCCACGCTGGTGGTTTGGCATGTTTCAGGGTATTAAACCCTTCATTTTAGTATCTCTGTTTCAATGATTATTTGCCACCAGGATTTTATAATCTAGATGCTTTAGGTCCACAAATATGTTATTATACAATATTTATTCTCTTTATATCCTGAAACACATTTTTGATCATGATTCAGCACTATAATAAAGTTTTAATTACATCTCTATTGATTTATTACCAGTGGCCTTAAATGTTCTGCAATACTGAAACCTTTGTTCTTTTATGCATGCTATTATAATATTTAGCCTCATAAGTTTCTTCTGATGTAATATGCTGTGACTTTTATAGCTTTTCCAACCTGTATAGTTTATTATTCCTCATTTATAACTTCAATATGATCAAGTTATAGTGGTTCATATCCAATCCTGGGCCTTTGCTGTACAAATGAAGCTGAATGAGTCCAAAACAAAACTACTCTGGCTTGGCCCAAAATTAGATCAGTTACCCACGCTCATTCCACTACCTTCTGGTCCCACACTGCAGATCGAATTCTCAAGCAAAGTTTTGGGCATCATTAGTGACTCTACACTTTCCTTTAATGATCATCTCAACTCTTTGGTAAAAAAAATGTTTTTTTAGTCTTCACATGTTGAGGAAAGTGAGATCCTGCTTCCGCCAACAACATTTTGCTGTCCTCGTCCAATCGATCATTCTTTCCAGACTGGACTACTGTAATTCCATCTATCTAAGTCTAACCAAGAAAAGTCTTCAAAGACTTCAGTGGATCCAGAACACTGCGGCTAGGTTGATCTTTGCAAAAAGCAAATTCGATCATGTTTCCCTGCTTCCGTCAAAACTTCATTGGCTTCCGGTGATTTCTAGGATTCACTTTAAATGTACCTGCCTAATATTCAAGATGGCATTCTTCCTCCCCCTAATTCCACTATCCTGGAATTCTTCGAGACCTGACACTACCAGATCTGCCCACATACTCAAACTATCTTTCCCCTCCTTAAAAGGCATCATGTGTGCAGGTAAATTAGGGAAATCCCTTTTCTTCAAATTCACTGAGATTTGGAATAACCTCCCTGCCCCGCTGCAGAACCTAGGCTCATTCCAATTATTCCGAAAGCATCTGAAAACCTGGCTTTTCTCCAAAATGTAAAGCTATCTATTTAAAATGTAAAGCTAGCTATCCTCTTCCTAACCTCTAATTTCTTATTATGTCCTTCCCTCATTTATTGAATTTACCTGTAAACTGTGCCGAGCTCTATCTTTATGGAGATGATGCGGCACTGTGGAATGAGGCATTATGACATCACAATCTCAGCTCTGGAATGTTGCTCTCATTGGGGTTCCGGAATCTTGTTATTCTTTGAGATGCTGGAATGCTGCTACTCTTGGGGTTTTACCAGGCACTAATGACCTGGATTGGCCACCGTGAGAACAGGCTACTGGGCTTGATCGACCATTGGTCTGATCCAGTAAGGCTATTTTTATGGGCAGGGGGGTGTTCTGCGCTGCTCCAACGGTATTTTCTGGCACCCACGTTTGGTTTTGAACACTGGCCCACTAGTTTTCAGGATGTATGCAGTGAATATGCACAAAATTTATTTGCATATGTTAAAGAACCAGTATATTGAAATTTAAGCCATGCATATTTATTGTTGATGCCCTAAAAGCCTGACAACACATAGGCTGACAGGTCAAATTTGGGAAACACTAAATTGGTAAGCCTTTCTCTCAGCTTTGTACTGAACCTAATCTTATGGGAATCTTTTAATATTCTTTTCCCTTGAATATAGCTTTATATTACCGTGACTAGCAAAATCATTGCTTTTCATTCACCTTGGAAGAGAAGTCATCAGTCCAGAGTACATCGAAAATAACTCTGTCAGTCTGCATTAGTTACAGTTTGCAAGTGGACTTTCTGAAAGCTGCAACCTTAATTCTGAGCAGGTGTTTTAATATTCCCGTGTAGTTAAGAGTTCACAGAGAATTAAAATAGCTCAAATTAGACTATTCTGCATCTAGGACGTGCATTTGGAATCATCCACTGCTTTTAATAATAAAATAATGCAGAGACGGAGATATGGTTCCTTAATATGAATTGCCTTTAACTTTCATTAAAATAACTGAGTTTAAAAGTCAGTGCTTCGGAACAGGTGGGGCTTTTGTAAAAAAAAATCTTTATTGATTTTACAATCTTCAAAAGTGCAATATATTAAATATATCATATATAATAAGTCAATATAAGCACATTTAACTTTCAAATATACATAACCAACCAATTTCTCCCCCTACCCCTACCCACCCCCTAATGATAATTTAATAAAACACAGAAACATAGATTTCCCCAATAACTTACCCTATTAGCCATATCCTGGGAAACAACATAAATAAAGCTGGACAGACCTACAACGCATTCCAAAAATCAATTAAAACCGCTCTATTGACAAATTCATTGCCTAAGCAATTGACCTTCTCCCACTTTATTACTGCCCCACTGCAATCCCTGATGTGTTTCTCAGGTAACCCCAATCTCTCATGTATTCCCTCCCCATATACCTCCAATCTCTCCCTCATGTATCTCCAATCTCTCCCCATCTTCTCCCCATGTACCTTCAATCTATAATGTATTCTCTCCAATCTATTATGTATTCTCTCCCCATGTATCTCCAATCTATTATGTAATTTTCTCTTCAAGCACTCTGTAATTTGCTGATTGTCCAGCCTTCCTTCAATGTGAACCGCCTAGAAGTCTTTTGACTATGGCGGTATAGAAAAATAAAGTTATTATTATTATATCCTTCTATCCTCCCACCCATCCCAAGTGTAAATATTTAAAAATCTAATTATGACAGAAATAACCCATCCCCCCATCCTTCCCTGGATATGTATCAAAATAAACAAAAACTGACTATTATAGTGAAATAACATAAGATGTAGGTGTGGGCCTTTTTTTTAAATTTCTGTATAAGAAATAGGTCGGGCAGAAATGGAATTGGCTTCACGGACTGTGGGAACACCCGTGTGCTTTTCATTTCTGTAGCTGTGTTACTCATTTTGGGAATTATTTTGATATTAACTTGAAGATCAACATAACAAATTCTACTAATAAAAATTAATTAGAAAATTAATATCATTGGACAACAAAGGTTTTGCTTATTCAATACTTTCGGGTGTATCTTACAGATTTTTGGCTGTTGATCATGAAAATCATGTTTAAAATTACGTATCACAGACCGTTTTAACATAAAAGTACATTTTTACAATTTCTTGTTATACTTTCAGTCTAACGCAATTAATAATTAATAACCGACACCAAGATTAAGGAAGGCGGTTTTGTTGGTCCACCGATCAGACACGTCTTCAATGACGACAGATTTGAAGATCTGTTAGTCGAGCCAGAGAAAATCGCCTGGAAAGCATTCAAGGATGTCGTTGAGAATTTTCTTGGCAGTTACAGAGCGCCATACGATAATCAACCGGTCGATAAACTTCTTAGACCATACAAAACCATGAAGTGCAACATGTCACTGAAGATGCACGTTCTACATTCACACTTGGTCTTCTTCCCCCCCCAAATCTTGGTGCAGACAGCGATGAACATGGCGAAAGGTTTCACCAGGACATTGCCACTATGGGAAAAATATATATCAGGGCAACTGGAATCCATCATTGTTGGCTGACTATTGCTGGACACTGCGACGAGATGCACCAGACACTGAGAACAAATGAAAATCAGCAGGAAAATACTTTTAGTCACGGCGAACTATCACAGCGTATCAGAAACTTTGTGCATTAAAACATGTTATAGTCAATTAAAGATACCATCATGTTCCTCAAAATTCCTACGTGATACAGTCAGTGGGAAATAAGATTTGTGTGTATTCTGAAGGGGCCTATCAAAATCACCAGATTGTTTTAAGTAAGCATAACTTTTGAAAAAAATGTGTTGTCCAGTGTAAAGTACCCCTTGCTATAAACTTAGGGATCCTTTTGCCAAACTGTGGTAAAAAGTGGTCTCGGAACATACTTATGCAGGCCATTCATGTGCACTAAGGCCATTTTGGCCGCAGGGGTAAAATGGCTGATGTCTCTATTTTCTGTATTAATGGCCATGTGCTAATTTTGCAATTAGAATCATCATGTAGTAATTATTCATTTTATTTGCTAAGCTCTTATATAAGATGTCCTCTCCTCAAGATAAGCAAGACCTGCACTTGGAGGATATGAATGTGGTATAAAATACGCATACGTGTTCCTGATCCATCTTCCTACATACAGGACACAGACCGTAGAAGTATACTCATAACAGCAGGAGATTATGGCCTCTCAAAAGTTAGACAACTAATCCAAAATATATTTAATCCAATAAAAAGATACCACAGGTTAACACAGCTTTCTTTGGTTTGCACTGGTTATACTGTATTATACAGGTCAACAGAACGGTTGGCTGGGTAGCATCATTAAGCACTCCTCATCCTATCTTAGCTTTAGAAAACTAGTTAAAACAAACCTGTTTAACCGATTTGTAACCAAGAACTCTTAAATGCCTTATCCCTATATTCTACTTACATGCACTCATTGTCCCTTCATTAGAAACATAGAAACATAGAAGATGACGGCAGAAAAGGGCTACAGCCCATCAAGTCTGCCCACTCTGCTTACCCACCCCCTGTCTATGCCCTAATGACCCAATTTCCTTATCTTGACCCTCGTAGGGATCCCACATGGGTATCCCATTTATTCTTAAAGTCTGGCACGCTGTCTGCTTCAATCACCTGCACTGGAAGCTTGTTCCAATGATCAACCACTCTCTCTGTGAAGAAATACTTTCTGGTGTCGCCATGAAATTTTCCGCCCCTGAGTTTGAGCGGGTGCCCTCTTGTGGCCGAGGGTCCCTTGAGAAAGAAAATATCATCTTCCACTTCGACATGTCCCATTGTGACTATTACTCTGTCTTTCTCCCTTCCCACAAGTATTCTCCTTCTCTTCATGTATTCGACAATTCTTCTTGTATTCACCGATTCATTGTAATTATTTTCACTGATTGTCCAGCTCTTCTTACTGTAAACCGCCTCGAACTACTATGGCTTTGGTGGTATATAAAAATAAAATGATTATTATTATTTGTTTGGTTGTGTCCCGAGGATTAGATTGAAAACTCCTGATATAGCAGTTTATATTGTTATCGATCGACAAGTATTTTGTCACATTTTTTGTAGAACTGCTCACCTGCTCGGTTCCGTAAGCTGGAAAAAAAAATGTGAAAGACAAAATAAAGTACTTGGTTTCTAGAGCAAGGAAGGATCCAAGACGGTGCAGGCCGATGCTTATGTTCAATAATTCCAGCTGGTTATCGCAATTCTTCATCGCATGCTCTTTCTGTTATTTCCAATAAGCTTTCGCAAAATGAAATGTCTTACAATTCTGTGATTTTTTACTGGGCTCGATTCTTTCTTTTAAGGCAAACAAAACAAAATGCTCCACCTTGAGGCAGCCATAAGCATGATGTTCAGACTAGAAAAGACATTTACGGGGAAAGTCGTCAATAAGTTTGAATCTCGTTCCTAGCTTGTGGGCCCATTTTGAGCGCAGGAAAAATGATGGCGGCGCTGCTGAAGGAAAGGATAATAGAGTCCCCAGAATCCAATGACTTGCAAGGTCTGAGGAAATGTGGTTTTAGCAAAGGGAAATCCTGTCAGACAAATCTGATTGATTTCTTTGACTGGATCGAGGGCAAGCGCTAGATGTGGTTGATTTGGGCTTCAGCAAAGCCTTTGAGAGGCCTGGAAACACTGGCTTAGTAAGGGGAGGTAGTTGGCCAGGGGCGTCATGTTTGGGGGGGCGCTGGCACCCCTCCTCCTCTCCGCCCCTTCTGCCTTGTCCCACTTCGCCCCTCGCCATGCGTGTGCCCCCTTCCTTTCCCTCATACCTCTAGTTGTTCACCGCCGCAAATATATTTATTTATTTAGATCGTCCTCCCAAAGGAGCCCAGAACGGGTTACAAAATGTCCCCCTTCCTTTCCATTTAGCATTTGTTCCCGTCTCCCCTTCCATCCAGCATGCCTGTCTCGCTGTCTTCCCTTCCACACAGCATGCCTGTCTCCCTCCCCTTCTATCCAACTTGTCTGTTCCCCCTCCCTTTCCATCCAGCATCTGTTCCTGCCTCCCCTTCCATCCAACATGCCTGTTCCATTGTCTTCCCTTCCACCCAGCATGCCTATCTACCTCCCCTTCCATCCAGCTTGTCTGTCCCCCTCCCCTTCCATCCAGCATGCCTGTCCCCCTCCATTTTCATTCAGCATCTGTTCCCATATCCCCTTCCACACAGCATGCCTGTCTCCCTCCCCTTCCATCCAGCATGCCTGTTCCCCTCCCTTTCCATCCAGCATCTGTTCCCATCTCCCCTTCCATCCAGCATGTCTATCCCATTGTCTTCCCTTACACCCGGTATACTTGTCTCCTTCCCTTTCCATCCAACTTGTCTGTCCCCCTCCCCTTCCATCCAGCATGCCTGTCCCCCTCCCCTTCCATCCAACTTGTATGTCCCCCTCGTCCATCCAGCTTGTCTGACCCGTTGTCTTCCCGTCCACACAGCATGCCTGTTTACCTCCCCTTCTATCTAGCATGCCTGTTCCCCTCCCTTTCCATCCAGCATCTGTTCCCATCTCCCCTTCCATCCAGCATAAATAAATTTGTTATACCGCCAAATCAAAACTTCTTAACGGTTTTACAGAGCATTAAAAAGGGATTACATATTGTAATTAAACAAGGCTAAAAACATAAAATAAAACCAATAAACTGAAAACAGGACAAAACAAAATTACTAAACAAACAGGAACAAAAGGAATTAGGGTAGAACTACATTATTGATAGGAAAGAAAGGACAAGAAAAGAGAAATACAGTTGGTAGGGGAAACATAAATTCTTAAGAAGAATCGAATTCTTTGAAGAATGGAAAAAGGGAGAACTCGTCCTTACAAGGACGGTTAGAGCCCTAAAGCATCTTTAAACGAGAATGCTTTTAAGTTGGATTTGAAATACTTTAAGGAGGAAGCTTCTCGCAAATGGCTGGGAATTAGGGTTCCACAGAGGCGGAGCTCTAAGCAGGCATTTTTAGAAGCAGAAAGAGTCCTTTGGCGAGAAATGGGACAGGTCAGAAGAAGCGAGCAATGTGCGCAGGTTCGATCTTCAAATCTCCAAGATAAAACAGATGCAAGTGTAGACGGGCAGTTGGTACGCAAACCCCTTGTAGGCAGTTGCCCTTTGAAATTTCGATAGAAGATCCATGAGTGCAAAAGGATGTTTTATTGTTCAGTCGCCGTTTATACAGTAGAAATAAGCAATAGGCCACAGAATCTGTTTTCTGACACAGAATTTGCTGTTTGCTGTAGTATTGTCAGAAAAGAGAAAGCTTGTCATTATCAGTTCCTTAGGTCCATATTCATCCACATATCTCTGATATCCCTTGAGTGCAGTAATGGTGCGAAGAGCTTTTTTGTGCAAAGGAGGTTGGAGGACCTTAGCAAAGTGTATTAGTGAGTAGTCAGGGGCTCGGCAGAGTATGTTAATGAGTTGGAGGCCTTAGCGGCAGTAGAGTAGTCAGAGAGCAGATTTTAGGTGGGCCTGAGGAGAAAATGGGAGGGCACAAAAAATGTGCTCTCCATACACAGTTTTTGTGATAGGAGGAATGGAGGAAAACAACTCATAAATCAATTCAAAATGACTCTCCACTGTTTAATCAATCGGCTAAACGCCAAACAACAACAACAAAAAATTAATGCAATTGAAAGACAAAGCCTCGGTACTGGGTGAGTCATAAGACCCTATCTCCTCCACATCATAGGCATAAAAAACGTTCGTATTTGCATTAAAAATCTAACAAAAACTTTCATTAAAAAAATTTCAATGTTGAATCACTAAGGGCAAAAAAGTATATTTATATCAACAATCGTACTGCCACTGTCTTAGGACCAGTGAACCTTACACCAACACCAACTATTTCAGCAGTATGCTCTCTGCTTTCTAGCTCTCCATACACATACACACACACTTATAGCCACTGAAGTACTAACCCCCCCCCCCCCCCCCCCCCCGAGACTCAAGCTTCACAAAATAAATTATAAGTACCTGAGCTAGTGGGGATTGTGCATAAAGTCTCCGCAGGAACTCATTTTCCCAATTCCATCCCCGTGAGTTTTGTCCCTGCCCCATTCCTGTGAGCTCTGTCTTAACCGCACAAGCCTCGAACCCTTATGATTTTAAAGTGTTTGAGGTTTGTGCAGGTGAGGACAGAGCTTGCAGGAATGGGACAGGGATAGGAAAAGAACTCACCGGGACGGGAAAATGAGTTCCCGCGGGGACGGGGAAAAATTTGTCCCCGTGTCATTCTCTAATCCCTCGTATGTGTGTGTCCTTGCTCTATAAATTAATAATTGAATTTAAATGGTCCTTTTTCTTAGATATTTTTGGGTCAGAAACCCAGAGTTCTGTCTGGTAGTGTACATAGGTTCTGTCTATTGGAATCTCAGTCAACGCTCATGCCAACCCATCTAAACCATCACAGCCATCCCCAGCCCATCCTCAATAGAATGGCCATATACGGGGGACAGACTGTGCAAGTCTGCCCAGTACTGGCCTTAGTTCATCCCATGCTTGTTTGAACTCTGTTAACTGTTTTCCTCTCCACCACCTCTCTCTTGGGAGCGCATTCCAGGCATCAACCACTTTCTTCGTAAAGAAGAATTTCCTAACATTACTCTTGAGCATACCACCCGTCATCCTCAAATGATGCCCTCTGGTTTTACCATTTTCCTTTCTCAGGAAAAAATTTTGTTCTATGTTAATACCTTTCAAGTATTTGGACATCTGAATCATATATCCTCTGTCCCTACTTTCCTCTAGGGTATACATATTCAGGGGCTTCCAGTCTCTCCTCATAGGTCTTTTGGTGCAAACCTCTTATCATCTTCGTCGCCTTCCTCTGGACCACTTCAAGTCTTCTTATATCCTTTACCAGATACGGTCTCCAAAACTGAACACAATAATCCAAGTGGGACCTCACCAACGACCTGTACAGAGACAACACCTTCTTTCTTCTACTGGTTACACCTCTCTCTATACAGCCACCGCCTTGTCACACTGTTTCTTTGCCTTTAGATCTTTGGACACTATCACCCCTAGGTCCCTCTACCCGTCCGTGCATATCAGCCTCTCACCTCCCAGCACATACGGCTCCTTCTGATTTTTAATTCCCAAATGCATCACTCTGCATTTCCTTGCATTGAATTTTAGTTGCCAGATATTAGACCATTCTAACTTTTGGAGATCTTTTTTCATGTTTTCTACTCCCTCCTTGGTGTCTACTCTGTTACAAATCATCTGCAGAAAGGCAAACCTTTCCTTCTAACCCTTCGGCAGTGTTTTTAGATTAGCCCATAGAGTGTTTTAAAATGATGTGAGTGGATAATGTCTGCCAAGCGCGCTTGTGCATTTGACGGTGTTGAACTCGGACAAAACCTTTTCACACGAGTTCCCACTTACTGATGGAACACTCTGTTTGTAACATCCAAACAAATACTTGGCATAAGGGGTTCAGCTAGCCCGAAACCCTTCAGGGGGTCTGGAGAATAGAGAGCTGGTCTGGTTTTTGTAGCTCACAAACATTAAACAGGATCAGCCCCAGCACCGATCCTTGAGGGTCTCCACTACTCAACTTTCCTTTCCTCTGAGCGAATTCCATTAACCACCACCCTCTGACGTCTACCCACCAACCAGTTTCTAATCCAGTTCACCATTTTGGGTGGGAGCAAGACGCGTCACGAGGAACAGGTTAAGAAAAGTTGGGTCTGTGGATATGTTCTCCTGCTGTTCATGGGGACAGGGGATGGGGCATTAGCATTTGCCCTGGGCAGGGGAGGAAGAATGTGCATGAAACAATATTTTGAAGGAAGTAAATGTCCCCCTTTTCTCCTTTGTGGTGGTGCCTAGGTCACTGATGAACCCTGATGTTGCACCTGGTACTTTGCTGTGTTCCAGCTGCTAGGAAGCCAGTTTTGCACGTTATTTACGGAAGACTTGCAGCGTTTAATGAACATTTTTGCTGCTTGGCAGCACAAATGGAACTACGAAGTGCTGCTTACTGGAAACTATCACGGAATATTTGTTCAGCCTGTCAGCTCAACAGGTTTGCGTTTAATTGTCTTGCAAGAAGTCATTGTTTTAATTCATCCAAGCCATTATAATAAGACCAGATCAAATGCCTATCAACAAAGATAGGTTTTAATAGATTCTTACACCAGGACAACCTCAGGCTGAGTATAGGGGGAAGGGATGTGCTTCTCTAATCCCTTTCCTTATAGTCCTCATTGGTGGCATAGTAAGGGGAAGGGGCAGTCTGCCCTGGGTGTGGTCTTGGTAGGGGCATTGGTACCTGTCCTCCTCTCTGTCCCCGCTCCTTTTTAATGTACATTGCCATAGGTGTCAGAATGGGGGGGGAGGAACTACAGCTTCAATGGCACCCCTAAATTGTCCTTCCTTCCTCTGTGAGCTGTTCTTACTTCCCTCCCCTGGGGCAGCGACAGTACAGTCGGTACAAGAGGGAAGGGAATAAGAAGATAAACACCTTGCAGGGGAAGGAGAAAGAAGGTCATGAGATAGAGAAGAAGGTCAAGAGATAGAGAAGGTCAGGAGATAGAGAAGAAGATCAAGAGATAGAGAAGGTCAAGAGATAGAGAAGAAGGTCAAGAGATAGAGAAGGTCAAGAGATAGAGAAGGTCAAGAGATAGAGAAGAAGGTCAAGAGATAGAGAAAAGGTCAAGAGATAGAGAAGGAGAGACAGCTTCCTCACACAGCTTTGAGTGTCCCCCAGTCTTTGTCATTTTTGACGGCGTAAAAAATGGATCTACTTGCACTCGTTTTACACCGCTCAGGATTTTGTAGACTTCTGTCATATCTCCCCTCAGCAGTCTCTTTTCCACACTGAGGAGCCCTGACCTTTTTAGGCCTCGATGCACTAAGAAGATCGGTAAGACCGTGCGGATCTGCACCAATCTGATTTTTTTGGCCGACTCAAGAAAGAGCTATTGATGCACTAAAAAAATGATTCACACTGACGTACGCCGTAATCCTGACTCTCTGATCCGATGGGTCGCTGTGAGAGTGACTCTCACACATGTGCAGAGGAAAGCCCGAACAGCTGAGAAAGCCTCCTGCCACGCTCTTCAGGGCAGGAAACATTTTTTTCCCTTCTTATTTTTTTAATGGGCACAGATGCTGTGCATGTTACACACACACAATATCTGCCCCATTAAAAAAAATGCCCCCTCTTGCCAATGGTCCTCCCCAACGACCCCCTGATGAACGGGGCACTGGGAATCCCCCCTGCACTAGCAAAAATCGTCATGAAAGATTGGCGGAGGGGGGAAGTTGATTTTTTTTTTTCTTTTTTTTCTAATAGGGCAGATATCGTTCATGTGTAATATGCACAGCATCTGTGCCCAATTAAAAAAGGTTAGACAGGTAAGTTGCTTTTTT
Organism: Geotrypetes seraphini; assembly: GCF_902459505.1. Taxonomy (NCBI): domain Eukaryota; kingdom Metazoa; phylum Chordata; class Amphibia; order Gymnophiona; family Dermophiidae; genus Geotrypetes; species Geotrypetes seraphini. The sequence goes on from NC_047086.1 coordinate 390,593,945, forward strand.
TTCGATCTCTAAAAGCGATCACTTTTTTAGTGCTTCAAGAAGCCTTGTTAGAGCTTCAATCGTGCTATACTTCCCCCTCTGAATCCGCGATTTCAGCATCCGCGGATTCAGTTATTTGCAATTTTAAAACCCAAAAAACATTTAAATTTTTAGGGGTATTTTAAGCCCTGTAAGCCTCCACTTAAGCCTTACCTGGTGGTCCAGCATGTTTTGGGGCAGGAGCGATCTTCCCATGTTGCTGCCCCGTGCAGATCGCTCATAGGAAATGACTGCCTTGAGCTCCCGTAGTCTCTTGAGAGCTCAAGGCAGCCATTTACTGTGAGCGATCTGCACAGGGCAGGAGCGTGGGAAGATCGCTCCTGCCCCGAAAACCCGCTAGACCACCAGGTAAGGCTTAAGGGGGGGCGGGGCTAACAGGGCTTAAAATAGCTGGGGGGAAGTGAGGGTTAGGGGCAGAGCCGGCCTGAATATTATTCATGGGCGGCTCTGCCCCTAACCCCTGTGGATACAGAGGGAGAAGTGTACTTGTTTACTTGGCATTTTAATATTAATCAACTTATTTGCATGGTTGGATCGGGGAATGAGTGATTGTGCAGAAAACCAGTCGGTGAGCCGTTTTCTGCATCGGGTCGGCATATGCGACCGTCGCTAAAGTTGTTAAAACAAGTTTAGCGCATCTGGTCCTTTAGTCTCTCCTCATACGAGAGGAGTTCCTTCCCCTTTATCATCTTGATCGCTCTTCGTTGAACCTTACCACTAATTGCCTCACTAACTAATTACTTTATGCACAGATTTGCGATACACATCCAAATTTGCTTGCCTGACTTTGGGCAACCTATTCAGCAGACAGGGCCGGCGATAGAGGGGGGTAAACAGGGCAGCTACCTTGGGCCCTTTAACTCTTGGGGGGCCCCCGTGCACTGGGATGTCCTTCCCTTCTCCTCACCTGGTTTCAAAGCTCCTCTCACCTGCATGGAAGGTCACCGGCATGGCATCAATTGCCTAACACTGTGTTGGGCTTTTTTGGCGGCTATGCCTCTACCGTGGTCTGCCCCCCTCTGACACGACTTCTGGTTTCCGCTTGAGTGGACCGTGGCAGAGGAACAGTGCTGAGGAGGCAACATCCGCGCACTTCCGGATGCCTCGAGCCACAGCCACTACGTTTATCGTGCCGCGGCTCGACAAAGTTTGCGAGACACTGCCCTAGAGTCGCTGATTTTAAAATGAAGGGAAGGATACCGGACGGGAGGGCATTTGATGGGTGGGGGAAATCAAAGAAGGGGGCACGGAGGAGATGAAGGGGGCGGCCGGGCTCCTTAATTTCTGCCCTGGGCCCCAGCATGTCTAACACTGGGCCTGATAGCAGAGGTTTTCAACCCAGTCTTAGAGGGTGCACTCAGCCAGTCAGCATTTTCAGGATATCCTCATTGAATTCAATGGGGACATCCTGAAAACCTCGACTGGCTTGGGTATGCCCTGAGGAATGGATTGAAAACCTCTGCTATCTAGAATCCAGGAATCCTTTTGAAGATTCAGGGCACGTACTTGAATTCACTACCACTCAGGACAAGAAGTACTTCTATCAATATCTAATAGGTTTGGTGATTTTAATTACAGATCCCTGGATCCTATCCAATCACATTGCTGATGCCGGGGGAGGGTGGATACAGAGAAGAGATGGGGCAATTATCTGTGCTGTTGAGTTTGTTACTGTTCTTGCAATGGCATGGGGTTTGAAAGGAACAATATATGCTATGCTGTTTTGTTTGTACTTCAATAAACAGATATTACAAAAGAGCCCTAATCTGTTGCAAAGAAATTGACACAAAAGGCAGTGGGATGTAGGAAAAAATATTGTTTTTGCTGCAGTTTTTCTGTGTTATTATGAGATAGAATGAAAAAGAAATAGCATTCTTGAGAGAGCTTTACCAAGTTGGCCATGAGAGGAAAGAAACTAAAAATGTCAAAAAATAAACTGATCTTGTGGAAATAGTCCAGCCTTGGGTTCAATTAAACATATTTGGCACTGATTGGCTGAGGCGCCTCGGGCTCCTCCCAGGGAGGAGCCCGAGGTGCCTCGGCCAATCAGTGTCTTAGGCCCCTCCCCATGCATCAGATGATGTGCCGGGGTGGGGCCTAAGGCTACTATTGCGCAGCAGCGACCGGGGGAGCAGGAGCAGAAGGATTTTCCTCCTGCTCCCAAAGAGCAGCAGCGACCGGGGAAGCAGGAGCAGGAGGACTTTCCTCCTGCTCCCAAAGATTGACCGGTCATGGGTGAGGCGGTGGGGCCGGCCGTGCTTGATTGTGTGTGTGTGTGTGTGGAGGGGGGGTGTTAGGCTGGGTCAGTGTGTCAGGCCGGTGGGTGGAGCTAGTGTAGGCTCTCCTGCCTGCCCTGCTCTGCCCCGATCTCTCCTGCCTGCTTGCCGGACTCTCCTGCTCTCTGCTGCCGTTCTCTGCAGTGCAGGCCTGCTTTAAAACCACGGACTTGCACGGCGGGGAACGGCTGCAGGGAGCAGGAGAGTCCAGCGAGCAGGTAAGAGAGATCAGGGCATAGCAGGTCATGCAGGAGAGATCAGGGCAGAGCCCTGACAGCAGTGACAGGAGGCTGCTTCTCCTGTCACTACTGTCAGGCTCTGCGCATGAGCGAGGATTGCACATTTGCGATCCCTGCTCGCAAATGGGGGCGTTCCTCTTATCGCCTCCATTTGAATACGACTGATTTGTGAATCGGTCGGACCTGCTCGAATCAGAAACGGACTGTTCCGATTCGGGCAGGTTAGTGAATCTAGCCCATATTTCTTAAACAGGGGTACAAATTAAGAGTGCAATACTTATCTTTCTTTATCTTTAGCATTTATATACCACCTATAGTCTACTCCAGGGGTGGGCAACTCCGGTCCTCGAGGGCTGGAATCCAGTCTGGTTTTCAGAATTTTCCCAATGAATATGCATGAGATCTATTTGCATGCACTGCTTTCAATGCATATTCATTGGGGAAATCCTGAAAACCCGACTGGATTCCGGCCCTCGAGGACCGGAGATGCTCACCCCTGGTCTACTCTAAGCATTTTTCTAAGCAGGTACTCAAGCATTTTTCCCCATTTGTCCCAGTGGGCTCACAATTTATCTAATATACCTGGGGAAAAAGTGGGATTAAGTGACTTGCCCAGGGTTACAAGGAGCAGCGTTGGATTTGAACACACAACCTCAGGGTGCTGAGGCTATAGCTTCAACCACAGCACCGCTCTAGAAATCATAACACAGTAAAAGTGACCCAAGTATAGGACAATCAAGGCCTTGTGACATCACTGGTGAGTTTGGCTCTTAGGCATTGGTGGAATGAGGCATTATGACATCACAATCTCAGCTCTAGAATGTTGCTACTCTTTGGGTTTCTGCCAGGTACTTGGGACCTGGATTGGCCACCGTGAAGACAGGCTACTGGGCTAGATGGACCATTGTTCTCACCCAGTAAAGATATTCTTATGTTCTTATCAGACATTTGGAAGGAATGAAGAAGCTGGTTTAGGCATGAATAAGCATTTGTATTTTATTTAATTAGGAAGTCCAAGTCCACAGCTGCTTTCAGTCCATCATCTCTAGAAGAGAGATGCTAATTAATTATTTTTGACAGCTGGCAGCATGTTTGGCCTTATTAATCCAGAGGGAAAAAGGAGCACTTCAAATAGCTGAGAACTGCCCTTGTCCACTCTGCAAGCAGTGTGATAAATTTATTGTCAGAAATAGGGTCAAATCAGTTTACACTGTGAAACATTACTGCTATTATCGTGGTCAATTTATTAACAAATTAGTATATTCTTTCAAACGGACTCAGAGCCCAATTTTCCGTAGAACACAGATCATAAGCATGCCAAGGTTGAATTCTCGTGAATGAATTTATTAAAGCATTGAATGGCATATTCTCTCAAACAGATTCAGAGCCCAGTTTTGCACAAAACATGGAGATAAAGATTGAGAAGTCCAGGCTGGGACATACTTAGTTTAGACCAGTGGTCTCAAACTGAAACCCTTTGCAGGGCCACATTTTGGATTTGTAGGTACTTGGAGGGCCTCAGAAAAAATAGTTATTGTCTTATTAAAGAAATGACAATTTTGCATGAGGTAAAACTCTTTATGGTTTATAAATCTTTCTTTTTGGCTAAGTTATCTTAATAATAATATTGTCATTTATGGTTAAAAAGACATATGATTAAGAAACTGTTTTATTTTACTTTTGTGATTATGATAAACATACCGAGGGCCTCAAAATAGGACCTGGCGGGCCGCATGTGGCCCCCGGGCCACGTGTTTGAGACCACTGGTTTAGACAGCATTTTAGAACATGGTCTGAAGATGTAGAACCTTCTCTAAAAAACCTTCGAGACTTTACATATATTTGCTGGTATGGGTGTTCTTGAGAAACAGAAAAACACTGTAGAGAAGTGATGTTCCTGACATGAACTTCATTAATGATTCAACTTGACAATCCACATAAAAACCTCTAGGACCCAGTCCACTCAGAGCCTTGGACGGTCCGTGTTTCGACAAGAATGTCTTCCTCCGGGGTCCCTGATAGTCCTAAGGTAAGGATTCGTGGAAAAACTAAACAGTCCAAATCTGCTAATCCAAAGAAACTCCGCGTGAGAGAAGGGCTCGGAGTTTCTTCAGATTAGCACCTGGCTAAAACTCAAGGAGTAGCACTATTCCATGCTACTGAAACAGGGCAACCAGTGGCTTCCCCCACGTCATGGCTCCCTTTCCCCTCTGTACCATCCTGCAGAAGAACAAAATGAAATTGTGGTAATAAAAAGAAAAAAATTTATTTTACCTATGACTAATGTGTATGAGAGTCTAAGGCCTTAATGGGCAGAATAGCATGCACTAAAATGCCGCTACCGCCTCCTCTTGAGCAGGCGGTAGTTTTTCGGCCAGCGTGCGCTATAGCACGCTCTAATCCAGGGCGTGTGCTAAAAACGCTAGCGCATCTTCGTAAAAGGAGCCCTAAGAAATGTTATAGCAGAAAATTCCACTTTCCTAGTGAGAAACAAAGTTGTCTTACCTTCCAGGGGTTTTGTGCAGTGCTCGCATGTGAAGTGAGGGGCCAAAGGTTTGTTTTGATCCCCCAACAGGCATGCCGAAACACGCTCTGTTGTATGGGCGAGGAAGAAGATGGCAGTAATTTCCCTCCTTCAATCTCAGCCGCATGACCCATGTAGGGAGCCAATGAAGGGGGGAGAGAGAGAGAGAAGCTGGACCGCCCCTCCAACCTCATTGGCTCCAATACAGCAATTGAACATCATGAAGCCGGGAGCCAATGAGGTTGGAGGGCTGGTCCTGCCTCTCTCTTCTCATTCTGTGAGGTTATTCAATGATTTGTTGGAATTCCACAAGGCTCTAAAGACTTATTTATTCTGATTTGGAATTTAAAGAATTGGAATTCCCAGGCTATTTTTTAATGTTATGATTTTAAACTGTATTTGTTGGAACTATTATAAATGCCAAAAAAGAAGAAGAGAATTCTTAATCTTGAAACTCGGAGTGACTCAAATAGGGGGGTATTTTCTTTTTGAGATACCCATGCAAATGTGTAGTTAGATACTGTTCTATGAAGTATATTTTTACAGACCCATCTCATTTGATGTTTCCTCTCAATAAAACGGCTTGAGAAAGGAATAGCTTTGCCCAATGAAGTTTAGCTCTCTGTACTGCTGTAGACATACGGCTTTCTTTGACAAATATTTTGATTAATTTAAACTCTACTCTATAAATCATGGATCTAAGATATTGAGGACTAGCGTGTGATTAAGTGAGTTTATTTTATGTATTTTTTCATTTTTATGTTTTGCTGTGTTTTTCAATAATTTGGTTCTTGATCGCACTTTTCGGTTCATAGACAACGGCGCGAAAGACAAAGGCGCGCCCGGACAATTGAGCGCAGCGTGGTGGCGCACACCGCTCAAAATTACTGTTTTTAGGGGCTCCAACGGGGGGTTTTGTTGGGAAACCCCCCCACTTTACTTAATAGACATCGCGCCGGCGTTATGGGGGGTTTGGGGGGTTGTAACCCTCCACATTTTACTGTAAACTTAACTTTTTCCCTAAAAACAGGGAAAAAGTGAAGTTTTCAGTAAAATGTGGGGGGTTACAACTCCTCAAACCTCCCACAACGCAGCGCGATGTCTATTAAGTAAAGTGGGGGGTTTCCCCCCATGCCCCTTTGTCAGAGCCCTAAAAACAGTAATTTTGAGTGGTGCGCACCTCCGCGCTGCGCTCAATTGTCTGGGCGCGCCTTTGTCCTGGCGCGCTTTTGACCCGACATCCACTTTTCTGTACAAGATGTTTATGCTTGGTAATTCTATAAAATTGTATAAATAAATCATTAAAAAAAAATAATTATTGTAAATGCTTCTTTGTAACCCATTCTGGGCAGTTGTTGGGAGGACGGGCTAAAAAATTTAATTAATAAATAAGGGTTCCTTTTTTTACTAAATGATGGTAGAGGTTTCTACTGTAGACCGGTGAGGTAAATGCTCCAATGCTCATAGAATTCTTTGTACGTCAGAGCATTTTCTTTGCTGGCCCATAGTAGAAACTTCTACCACCATTTAGTAAAACCCAGTATAAATAAAATAGATAAATTAGTATATAATTCTATTTTCATCTAAATTAGTGATGGTCCAGGTAACGAGAATTAAAACATAAATTGAATCAGATAAATGAATGCCATTTGCAGCTCAGCTCAGGTAAAGCAGGACTAATAATGACTAAACCTGAATCTCCACAGGGACATGATTTGGGACTAATTGATAGATATATTTACAAGGGGGCCACTGAAAAGTTCTCAGCCCAACCAAGAGGAAAATGACGTGGAGCCATGAAACTTACAAGTTATTCCACACTTTTCTTGACGCTTTTCGTTTCCATGGGGCAAATGCATCTAGTAAATGGGCCCAAGTACAGGGAAATCAACCCATTGTGAACATAAGAACGTAAGAATTGTCGCTGCTGTGTCAGACCAGTAGACCATCGTGCCCAGCAATCCACTCCCGCCGCGGCCCTTAGGTCAAAGACCAGTGCCCTGAGTCTAGCCTTACCTGCATATGTTCTGGTTCAGCAGGAACTTATCTAAACATTGTCTTGAATCCCTGGAGGGTGTTTTCCCCTATGACAGACTCTGGAAGAGCGTTCCAGTTTTCTACTACTCTCTGGGTAAAGAAGAACTTCCTTAAGTTTGTACGGAATCTATCCCCTTTTGGCTTTAGAGAGTGCCCTCTCGTTCTCTCTACCTTGGAGAGGGTGAACAACCTGCCCTTATCTATTAAGTCTTTCCCCTTTAGTACCTTGAATGTTTTGATCATGTCCCCTCTCAATCTCCTCTGTTCGAGGAAGAAGAGGCCCAGTTTCTCTAACCTCTCACTGTACGTCAACTCCTCCAGCCCCTTAACCATTTTGGACGCTCTTCTCTGGACATCACCAATGAGGTTGGCTCTTAGGCATTGGTGGAATGAGGCATTATGACATCACAATAGAGAGACTGCTGAAACATTCTCAGCCCAACCAAGAAGCCAGGATGTTGAGCCAGGAAACTGACAAGTTGTTCCACACGTTTCTTTTCATTTCATATAATTGAAATGAAAAGTATCAAGAAAAGTTACAAGTTTCGTGGTTCCACATCATTCTCTTTATGGTTGGGCTGAAAACTTTTCCGCAGCCCCTTGAAAAACTTCAGAATGATATTTAAAGCATTTATAGATTTTTCACTATTTGTAATAGTTTGAAGAGTACTAATATGCAAACATCCATTAAAAAAAAAATCCAAACCAATCCTATTAAATATGGATTTTTGACTGCAGAAAAACAAATCAGATCTCCTTTCAAAAAAGGACTGAAGCAGCCAGTTCCAAATACCTGCCTTAACGTGAGTCATAGATTCTTACATCTGAAATGTGTCAGGGAAAGTTTGCGCTTGCCCGTGCACGACTATTAACATGGCTGAGCTCATCCATCCTAACTGCTAAACTATTCACTTAAATGGATTTTCTCACTGTGCTCCCCCTTGTTCATCACAGACCCTCATAACGCAGAGAACGCCTTCCTTCAAAAGAGATGGCATTTTACTTCAGCAGGGCTAAACTTCCATTCATTTGCTTACAACACAGGACACTGCACTTAATTTTGTGTTATGAAGAGAGAAAAGGTCAGCACGCAGCTCCTCGACAAGTGGGCAATGTTCAATGTGTTTCCCCAGGTGTAGCAATGTTTTATTTGTGTTTCAGATGAAAGCTTTGATTGTTGCTTGCAAAAATAATTGGGCTGCTCAAGGGTCTGCATGCATGCTGTTATATGCTGACTGAAGAGACAGACCCAGAGGACAGGACAGGGGTGGAAGAAACAACCTGCCTAGTTTTGCTATTGAAAACTAAGCATCGTTCCCCCCCCCAAAAAAAAAAAAAGCTTGCAAAGAAAGTGGGTGTAAATTAGAGAATGACACGGTGGCAGTTACCCGCAGCTAGCCGAAACGGTGTTGGGGGGGGGGGGAAAGTGCTCACTGTGGGCATGTGGACAAGGCCATCCACCACTACGTAGAGCGGTGAATGGCCTTGTCCCCGCAGTTAAGGGAGGGAAGGTGTATGGTCACCGGTCGTGCGCGGCCCCCCTCCCTCCCGCCCACACACAAGCAACTGCTGGAAGGCAGGTTTCTCCAGCTTCAGTAAGTTTTTTACGAAAGCGCCGTGAAGGTAAGGGGGAGGGAGGGAGGGAGATAGATTTGGCCGTAAGGAGGGAGGGAGAGAGGGGGCCGCGCACGATTGGTGATCGCACGCCTTTCCTCCATTATGTTTCAATTCTTTACTAGTGCGCCATGAAGGTAAGGGGGAGGTAGGGAGATTCTCGGGCCGCTGAAGGGAGGTGAGATGGCGAGAGGGAAGGGTGGATGCTGCGGGGACGGGGTGGTGAAGGGGACAGTGGGGATGGGGATGGGGCGGTGAAGGGGATGGCAGGGATGTGGTGGTGAAGGGGACGGGGACAGAATTTTTCCCCCGTGTCATTCTCTAGTGCAAATCCCTGTAAGCAATTTTTTTCAGGCAAGAAATGACAATTATCTACATAATTTAGCTTTCCTAGGCCTCCTTTTACGAAACTGCGATAGCAGTTTCTAGCATGGGGAGCCGCACTGAATGGCCTGTGCAGCTCCCAATGCTCATTGAGTTCTTATGAGCGTCGGGAGCAGCGTGGGCCATTCAGTGCTGCTCCCCATGCTAGAAACTGCTATCGCAGTTTTGTAAAAGAGGGGTAGTGTTGCCAAACTCACAGGTTAAAATTACCCATGAAGTTAAGAACATAAGAAAAACATAAGAATTGCCCAAAGGTCCATGAAGCCCAGTATCCTGATTTTCAACAGTGACCAACCCAGGTCCCAAGTACCTGGCAGAAACCCAAAGAGTAGCAGCATTCCAGATCTCAGATTGTGATGTCATAATGCCTTATTCCACCAGTGTCACTTCATCAGTGATGTCACAATGGCTTGACTGTCCCTCCCTCCCTTTGTTATGATGACTGCTGCAACTATTTCTATAGCGCTACCGGACACATACAGTGCTGTACAAAATCACAAAGGAGACAGTCCCCGCTCAAAAGAGCTTACAATCTACACAGACAAGATAGACAAACAGCACGCTCGAGTAGCTTTCTCCATTCTCTACTCAACTACGAAGAATGTCATTAGTGATGTCAGTGCATTCCCGCGATGGCGAGACAACATCCCCATGGCAAACAGCCAGCCTACTTGAGCAACCGCCGTATCCAAACTGCCACAACCAGGCTAAGGAGAGCCCAGACACCATTCACGCACTCCCTCCCAATCAGAGATGTCAAACGCAAAAAAATGTACGATGGCCTACTGGCCACGCAGGCAGCGAAACTTGACCACCAACTCTCCAATCTACTGATCACGACACCAGACTACAAAACTTTCAGAAAAGAAGTAAAAACCCTGCTATTCAAGAAATCCATCAAGACAAACTAACTCCACAGGAAGCATTTCAGCCCCAAAATATCCCGCTCAACCATGTAACTCTTCTGGAATTGTCCAGATAACATCTGTTGTACATAAGAACAGAAGAATTGCCGCTGCTGGGTCAGACCAGTGGTCCATCATGCCCAGCAGTCCGCTCACGCGGCGGTCCTTTGGTCAAAGACCAGCGCCCTAACTGAGACTAGCCCTACCAGTGCACGTTCTGGTTCAGCAGGAACTTGTCTAACTTTGTCTTGAATCCCTGGAGGGTGTTTTCCTCTATGACAGACTACGGAAGAGCGTTCCAGTTTTTTTACCAGTCTCTGGGTGAAGAAGAACTTCTTTATGTTTGTACGGAATCTATTCCCTTTCAACTTTAAAGAATGCTCTCTCATTCTCCCTACCTTGGAGAGGGTGAACAACCAGTCCTTATCTACTGAGTCTATCCCCTTCAGTACCTTGAATGTTTCCATCATGTCCCCTCTCAATCTCCCCTGTTCGAGGGAGAAGAGGCCCAGTTTCTCTAATCTTTCGCTCTACGGCAGCTCCTCCAACTCCTTAACCATCTTAGTCTCTCTTTTCTGGACCCTTTCTAGTAGTACCGTGTCCTTCTTCATGTACGGCGACCAGTGCTGTATGCAGTACTCTAGGTGAGGGCGCACCATGGCCCGGTACAGCGGCATGATAACCTTCTCCGATCTGTTCGTGATCCCCTTCTTTATCATTCCTAACATTCTGTTCGCCCTTTTCGCCGCCACCGCACATTGCGTGGACGGCTTCATCGACTTGTCAATCAGAACTCACCTTTCCTGGGAGGTCTCTCCAAGTACCGCCCCGGATATCCTGTGTTCGTGCATGAGATTTTTGTTACCGACATGTATCATTTTACATTTATCCACTTTGAACCTCATCTGCCATGTCGATGCCCATTCCTTGAGCCTGATTATGTCACGTTGTAATCTACCTTGAACCGCAAGGTAATGGCAGAATAAAAGTCACCAAAGTAAAATGTAATCCTGTATGTATATATATATATATATATATATATATATATATATATATACCAATGCACATGAAAAAAAATATTTCTGCGGGAGTGAGGAGATAGCAACAGACAGAGAGAGAGACAGAGACAAAAGAGGTGAGAGTGGGAGACAGAGTGAGAAATGAGAGTGGGGAGAGGGGGAGAGGAAGTGGGGATGTCCCACAAGCATTGACCGTGCACATGGGCGAGAACGGCCGCAGTTAACCAGCACAAAGCGCAGGTGAAAAAAATAATGTTGTTACTAGACCACTATAAATAGGCGTCAGGTCTTTACTCAGGGACCAATATGTTTAATTCACTGTTTCAAGTAAGAACTATTTTCCCATCACATTAGTTTGATCCCTTTATCTTGAGTTCAGTAGAAGAATCACCTAATCCTTGATATTAAAACAACCATGATTAGCAAAATGCAGAATATATTATCCTTTAGTTCCTGCCACACCACTTCGCCAATTAAAGCACACAGCGGCCTACTAATTCTAACAAATGAGACCCATTCTGCGCGGTAGAGCTTGTGCTGAAATCTTTCTCTTTGGCTGATGCAACCATCTCTAAAACCCTTCACACACAATAACTAATAATTAAAACCAAGAAACAGTTGGGGTTCTATGGGGACCTTAAGTGAATAAAAACTTGTAAAACATGCCATCGAATGGCATGCGACCGTAGATTAGGAAGTCATAATTTTAAATGCACAAAAAGGCATCAGAATGATGTTTTTGTTCTACGGCATTCACAGTGAGTCACTGTATAACAGTTTGTTTTTTTTAACCTATTAAAGAAAGACATTGCAATATGCTTCGGGGCGCTGCAGGATGCAGTCTCGTGGTAATTTGCTCTCTGCAGGAAATGGCCAGCTTGTTTGGCTCTAAATATATATCAAATTTAAGAAATGATTCTGTTCAGTTAGAATTATGTGCACAGTAGTGCTGCCTGATTCAGGGGAAAATGTTTTGATTCGATTTATTTTTCCCGCCCAATTGGGCATTTTTTTTTTTTTCAAATGTCCTGGCAGGTTTGTTTTGTAGTCTTTCCACCCACCCCACCCCACTTTGCCCTCTCCAACCCTATCCCGGCAAAGTAATGTAAGCAAAACAAACAAAAGCAACTTTTCCTCTCTCTGTTAGGTCCCAGCTCTGGCAGGATACACATTTCAAATCTGACATATTGTAATCACAAAATAGAAAACAAAATTATTTTTTTCTACATTCCACTGCAGTATCCAAACATTTGTTTCTTTCCCACTATCTACCATCTCTCTCTCTCTCTCTGCCTTGTGCCCTGGGTCAAACCTCTCTATTCCCCTCCATGCATCTCTCCTTTCCTCCCCTTCATTATCATGTGCAACATTTATTTCTCTCTCCCCATGCACCATCTCTTCCTGCTCTCCACCCTATGTCCAACATTTCTTCCTCTCTCTTTTCCATGCATGTCTCCCTCCCCTTCACCTTATGAAGGATTTCTCCCTCTCACCCCTTTCTACCTCTGTGTTTCATCTCTCCCTTTCTCTCCTCTACCTCATGACTTCCTCTCTCCTTCCTCCCCTCCCATCGTCCTGAGCAGCAGCACCCTACCGACCCTCCCATCATGAGATCTGACATACCTCTGAGGCCTCCAAGAGCAGCAGCAGCGCTCTGAACGGGCTGCTCGTGGCCTACCCCACTAGGGCTTCCTTCTGCCGTGTCACTGATGATGTCATCAGTGATGCAGCACAGGGAAGGCTGTGAAGCAGCCCATTCCGAGCATTGCCAGTGCCGCTGCTTTAGGAGGCCTTATGTATTTCTTACCCATCCTCTCCTCTCGTTTTAACATATTTGTACTGGAAAGGAGGAAAAGAGAGATGCTGCACAGGTGAGGTAGTGGGGAGGGAGAGAAAGAAATGCTAGCTACGGGTAACAGCCACCGTGTCATTCTCTAGTATAGATAGCAGGAGAGGCACCAACACCGGCTGATCTGCCTATCGGACGTGCCTCTCTCTGTAAGAGGCACATCTTGTAAGCAGTCAGCCGGCACCTCTCCTCCTCGGGCGTTTCAAGGCACACCTGGCATCTGCCGCAGCGCACAGTTTGCGATACACTGAAATAGAGGGTATAGTGCTTCTGCGTGCAAAAGAAGAGCAGAACTTGGTGGTGGTGGTGGTGGGGAGGGAGGTGATCATGATTGCCAAACAGGTAGAAAAGGCAATGGCCAAAGCCGGAAGGATGTTCGGATGCATAGAGAGAGGAATGACCGGCAAGGAAAATGTTATTGCCATTGTATAAGTCTCTGGTGAAGCCCAATTTAAATACTGTGTGCGTCTGTGGAGACCGCACTTTCAAGAAGTTGTAAACAAGATGGAGTCAGTCCAGAGGGCGGCTGCACAATCGATCAGTGGTCTGCGGACAGAGTTGTAGAATAGATGTCAATTTGTATACAGTGTTCCCCCGGTTGTTCGCGGTCAGCGGTTCGCGGTCCCGGTCATTTGCGGTATTTTCCGACCGTGAACCGCCGACAAGAAGAGGGCAGCGGGAGAGGCAGGAGAGAGCAGCCGGAGCGCCACGAGTGCAGGAAATCACTCGCGGTACGCTCTGACCGCCTCTTCCTGCACGAAGTCGGGCCTTATCCAATCAGGAGCTGCTTTGACACGCAGCTCCTGATTGGATAAGGCCCGACTTCGTGCAGGAAGAGGCGGTCAGAGCGTACCGCGAGTGATTTCCTGCACTTCCTCTGACGTCCCTTCCTAGACGCAGGACCCAGACGACACCAGTGCGGGCAGCTAGTTCGTGAGGCTGCTTGCACTGGTAAAATGAAAGAATGAGGGAAGAGGTGCACATGCATGGCGGGGGGGGGGGTTTGGGAAGGAGGGGGGGCAGAAAGGCGGATGGGTGCTGGCACCTCCCACTAAGACGGCACTTAGGGCAGATCGCATCCCCTTACTACGCATCTAAGTGAAACCACGCCCAAAATCCGCCCCTAACCACGCCTCCTTGCTGGTAGGCCCTCAGTGTAGACGACTACCTCAAAATGGTAGGCCCCCTTTTACAAAGCCGTGTTAGAATTCCTATGAGCATCGGAGCTAATACCGCCATGGCCGGCAATAAAAAAGCCTAGCATGGCTTTGTAAAAGGGGGAGGGGGAGGTTAAATATTTTTAAAATGTTTTTAAAATTGTTTTTTATTGAGCTAATTAAGAAAATTAAGTTAAGCACTTAAAATCTAGGCACACCGATCTATTTGCCTAACTTCCAGCACCTTTTATAGAATCTGGGCCAAAATGCCTTTAAAATTCACCCTTAACTGTATAGAAGTAGTTCATTATTTTTAATTCAAGGTATGTTTGATCTATTTTTTTTCTTGGTTTTTTTTTTTTTTATTTCAGTTTCTTTGAATAAACCTGGATAATATGACACACTGATTCATTTCTTCTTTAATTCTAGTTTAATTAGATATAATTTGTGCTAATTAATTAGCGATACCTTATCCTATATAATAAAATGCTAGCCGCGCATGCGCACTCAGACCTGCGTGATCTGTAATCCCTGATCTGTAGGTCCGTGGCCAGAGTGCATATGCGACGGCTAGACAAAGCGGGAGAAACAGACTCGAGCGCTGTGGCCGACTCAGGATGGGAGGATGCGCCGCAGCAAAGTGCTGCACAGGTACTGGAGGGGGAGAGACATAACGCTTCTGCACATACCGGTACAAACCTCCCTCCAGCGTTGGCAGTCGCTGCACGTTAAACAGGCTGCTTCGCGACTTTCTCCTGCAGTTGAGTCCCTCTGCCGCGTCACTAATGATGTCATCAATGACGCGACAGAGAGACTCAACGGCAGAAGAAAGCCGCGAAGCAGCCTGTTTAGCGTGCTGCGGCTGCCAACGCTGGAGGGAGGTTTGTTATTAAAGTCATCTCGCCAGGAGGGTCGCAGAGTCAGCGGGGGTTGGGCTGGGAGGGGAGAGAAGCGTCTGCCTCGGGTGCTTCAGGCAGCAGCAGCGTTTACAATTCTCTGCTGTTGCGGCTTCAGGCCTTCCTCTCTGGCTGGTCCTGCCTACTTCCTGCCCGATGAAGTAGTTGAAGGAGGAAAGTGAGCAGAAGGGGAGAGAATGACTTGGAGGGAAGAACAGATGGCAGGGCATGGAGGGAAGGAAGAAGGTATGCCAGACCAAGGGAAAAGGAAAGAGGAGATGGAGAGAGGCCATATGGGACAGAGAGAGAGGGGGCGGACGCTGGATGGAAAGAGAAGAGAAGGCAGTGAATGGAAGGGGCAACATAGAGGGTGAACAGTATTCTAGCACCCGTTAATGTAACGGGCTTAATGACTAGTATAGAATAAAAGCTCTTATAGGACTGAATGGAAAACTCAGACTCTATTGGAAATACCAGCCAATTTAAACCATCGAAAGAACTTTTTTCAATTTGGCAAGCCAAGATGCAGTATTTCATGGATTACTTGGCAGTCTCAGGAGGATTTGCATCCCCCGAAAAAAAAAGCGGAAGGATTTTACAACTGAAGATGCAAGATAAGATGAACTATATTGAAAAGCATTTCAAGGCTTACACTGAGAATGCCGAAGGACTGCAGTGAAAGATTAAGAGGATCTATACTAATGGAAAACAGAGCTAAGTATATCGTTTGATTATAGCAATGACTAGACCACATGTTTCCCTACGCTTTCCTTTGTTTTTTGCCTTCTTTTCAAATTCTCTCGATAAAAGCATTTCAGATGTCAAAACTACAGTATAGACTTGTTGGGGGCATACTTGCAGTTTTTTAAAACACTTTCTTTTCTATCGTCTTTCACCTTTTCCTTTGTTTTGTTTCCTATTTTGCTAGGTTGTTTTTTTTTTAAATTTATTTATAACATTTTATTGAAGGAATCAAATAAATATACAATATAATAAAACCCTAGAGCGCGCATGCGCTCTTGAAATTTCGTGATCCCTGCCACTGTGATTTCTGATCCGTGGCCGCGTTCCATTTTAGAATGCGGAGGCAGGGATCACTCTAGCCACTCCCCTCCTCCCGCCCTCACTCACCAACCGCTGGAGGAAGCGCAGGCAAGCTTGGTCCCGATTGGTGCTGGCGGCAGCTGCCGGGAGGAGGGCTTCGTGGAGCGCCGCCGCACGCCAACACCTCACAGTCTCCTGAGTCGTGTCCTCGCCACCCCGATTGCCGGCGTTCAGTCTTCACGCTTCCGCGATGCAGGGTAAGAGTAAGGGAGCCAAGTCAGCAGGGGTTGGGCTGGGAGGGATGAGACTTGGTCTGCCTCGGGTTTTTCAAGGCCTGGTTAAACACTAGTATACAATAATATAATACAATAAGAAATTCATTACAATTATATTCACAGTACTAATTCTTCATACATATTTCTATCATTCCTCCAAAATATATTTCCATATTACCTATTTCATACCTCTGTACACTCCCCCTGTTCCCTTCCTCCCCTTTCCCCCTCCCCTTCCCCCCATTGTTTTTATTTTCAATTATAACATTATAATGAATGAATTAAGCAAATATACAAATCAAATATCTCCATACCTATTACGATCATCCCTCCTAATCCCTCCCTCCTATTTTTTTAAAATAAAGTTTATTTTAATCATTTGGCAGGGCAGCTATAATTAAAAAGATGCAATATCCCTTCCAAAATTCGATGATACTGTTTTCCGTGTCTGTTGGTGAACTGTTTGCAAAAGTTGTTCTCTTTATTGTTTCAGCTGCCATTGTTCTCTGCCAGGAATTGTTTTTTTTTTTTTTTTTTAAGTTCAATCAGTTTTATTGAATTTTGTAAACAGTACAAAACACAAAACAGAGAACTACAAAAATGCATTGCAGCTAAATATATATTGAGCTATAAGGGTGTGCAAGTAAACAATATCAATGATAGATAGAGACCAGATATACCATCATCTAAATGATCCAAGTGTTCATACTACATTCTGACAGTTAAATAACATATTAGGACGATTTACAATAATTTAAAACAGGGCCCCACACTCTGTGATAGGTGTGACTAGAGTTAGTCTTATCAGCAGCTAACGACTCATATTTAGAAAAGAGACACACAGTATTCCACCAAGAATTACAATGCAACATTGAAAAGTCTTTCCAGTTGGATAAAATAGTTTTGAATGCTATAAGAATTAAACATTTAAGCAATCTAGCTTCATATTTATCCATTTGACAGTTCTTTAATGCACTGGCACCATAAATGACTATAGGAAGTGATATATCCTCATGAAGATGTAAGATCTGACTAATGATGGACCACACCTCCGCCCAGAACGGCATCAATTGAGTACACGAATAAATCATGTGATCTAGTGTACCTACATCAGACATACAGGACCAGCATTTATTGGAAACAGTTGAATCCATCTTAGACAGCTTGAGAGGTGACCAATATGCTCTATGATATAAGAATAGTACAGTATGCCAAATGGCAGTTGACTTTAGTGCTTTAAATGATGTAAGCCAAACTTCATTCCAATTATATTGTTCTGCTGGGACCGAAATATCATATGTCATATAACACTGTAGGCGGTGTATAGATATTTTTATGCAATAATTTATACCAAGCCGATACTTGTCCTTTGGTATTGTTAATGATTGCAGACCATTGTATTAGAGTAGGAAGATCAGTTGTTAGCTTAGTCTTCCTAAGATAAGATGATAAGCAGTGTTTTAATTAAGCCATTTATAATGATGAACTTGCTCTAGGTCAAAATTTCTCAACCAGTGTTGCAAAATCTACACATTGGAGATCCATTAATAGCTGATCAATGGACCATATGCCCTTCCTTCGCCATGACTTCCACTCCATATAGCGACCCTGAATCTGTAAACATGGATTACGCCATATAGGAGAACTAGTAGTACTATTCCAAGTTATAGGAGCAATCTTGTCTAATTCACGTAAGGCTGTTATTAGTAGAGGAGAGTATTATATGGAGCTCGTTGTAGTCACTTTTTGAGCAAAGGGAAGGAATTTGAGTTTTTTCTTCTGGTAATAAGGCACATTCTAATCTTAACCAAGTAGGTTGTAGTGAATTAGTGTCATCGTTGATCCATTGAGAACCTTGCCTACATAAGAAAGCTAAGTGATATTCGTATAAGCTAGGGAAGTTAACCCCCCCATTTTCTTTGGTACATTTCAATTTCTTTAAAGCGATACGTGGCGTTTTTGCATTCCATAAAAATTTGGTCAGTGCAGTTTCAAATTTCTTATATGCTGCAAGAGGAAACAAAAACGGTATCATAGACAGTATATATGTAATTTTCGGTGTCAAAACCATTTTGATGGCGTCTAGGCGTCCCCACCACGACAGTTTCAAGGGTGACCATCTAGATGTGGTATTATTAATGATGTCCATTATATAGGATACATTAAAGTCCTGAGTTACATCTATTGAGATTCCAAAATAAACTCCCAAATACTTTAGTTTAGTAGGAGCATATTTCAGGCCCATAGTTCTTATTTCTTCACCACACGGTAATCCAGTAAGCGGCATAACTTCAGATTTAGTTAAATTGAGTTTATAACCAGAGACCAATGAGTATGCAGCTATAGTACTCAGAACAGCCGGGATAGAATCTAAATGAGTGTATATTTGAACATCATCTGCATACGCGGTCAGTTTGAAATGTACGCCCGCTAGTTGAAAACCATTTATAGAGGCATTAGCTCGTATAGCAATTAGTAAAGGTTCTAAAGCTAAATTGAACAATAATGGTGACAGTGGACAACCTTGTCTTGTGCCTCTTGTTGGTCGAAAAGGTGCTGATAACACATTGTTGATGCGAAGTCTGGTAGATGGGTATGAGTACAAAACTTTTATCATTTGGATAACGGATTCCCTAAAACCAAACCAGGACAACACCTGAAATAAAAAATGTCCATTCCACCCTATCAAATGCCTTTTCTGCGTCTAAGGCTATTGTAACATATGGTAAAGATGAACCGGAGGTAAGTGATATGATATGTGAGAATAAGCGGGAGTTGTCACTGGCTAGCCGCCCTTTCATAAACCCATTTTGATCATAGTGAATTAACTTTGGCAACACTAGTTGAATTCTAGAAGCTAGAAGTTTTGCATACAACTTGGCATCAATATTTATCAGCGACAAGGGTCTATAATTGGAAACATATATAGGATCTTTATCAGGTTTCGGTAATACAATAATTAAAGCCTCTGTGAATGTGCCCATAGCCAGGCCTCGTTCTATAAGATGGTTCAAGTATACCAACAGAAATGGCAACAACGTGTCTTGAAAGGCCATATAGAATTCCACTGATAGTCCATCTGGACCTGGTGCTTTATGTTTGGCCATGGAGTTTAGGGTCTCCTTTAGGTGCGAGAGGTCCAGTGGCGAAGATAGAATTTCATTATCACTCTCATCCAGCTTAGGTCCGGTGAGACTTTTTAGATACTCCTCTATTTCCACTAGTGTTGGTTCTTCAGATTTATAAAGATCATTGTAGAAGGAATGAAATTGTTGACAAATTTCCTTGTCTGACATTACAAGCTCACCGTTAGACGTTTTAATGGCTGGTATGGATGTTTTTTCCATCTTTAGTTTCAAATATTGTGCTAATTGATGACCAGCCTTATTGGATGTAGCGTAGTTATGTGAAGCTTGAAGAAGAACCTCAGAAGCAGCTGTAGTACTCAGAATAAGATTGTATTCATAACACTTTTTATTCCGATCCATTTGAAGAGTCATGTTGGTAGGGTCAGCTATATATGCAGATTCTAAAGATGAAATACAGGATTCCAACTCTCTTAGTTTTCTACGGCGGTCAGCTTGTGACCTGGCAGCATATGAGATGATTATTCCTCTAATATATGATTTAAATGCATTCCACGTGGTCTGCCAAGAAGTCTCTTCTGCTTTGTTATTGATGAAATACTCAGTTATATGCATGTTTACATGCTCTTTGAAAGAAGAGTCTTGCAGTAATGAGGAATTAAATCTCCAAATACTAGTAGGTTTTGGCATGGCAATATCTTTCAATACAAGTGTAATGGTTGAATGGTCTGAAACGGTTATAGGTTGTATGTCTGTTGTATCCACCTTATGCAGTAAAGAATAACTCAGGAGGAAAAAATCAATTCTTGAATAAGAGGCATGAGGAGGTGAGAAGAAAGTAAAGGATTCATCATTTTGGTGATGTAGCCTCCAGGGGTCTACTAGTTTCAACTGGTATAAGAGATCTTGCAAACAATACCAGGCTTTAGATTTCCTATATGCGGTCTTAGACTTCCTATCTTTCTCCGGGTTCAAAATCAGATTGAAATCGCCTCCTATAAGTATTGGTTGAGAGGCGACAGTGCTGATATCGTTAGCCAGAGCTTCAAAATAGGCCGGGCAGTCCAGATTAGGAGCATAGACATTGTAGGCGTGTAGAACAGATTTCCCAATTTCTAGAGTGACACGGATCCATCTACCTTCCATATCATGGGAAGATGAGACTATTTTGATATCATGTCATTTTCATAATAAAGTAATAACCCCATTCTTTCTACCAAGTGCCGGAGAGAAAAGTGGGGCATATGCCCATTTCGGATTTATTTTTAGAGCCTCAGTGTCATTAAGGTGTGTTTCTTGGTAGAATATGAGATCAGGGTGGTGCTGTTCAGTGTAGCGTAGCAGATTTTGCCTTTTCACCGGGTTGTGGAATCCTTTCACATTTAAGGAAAAACATGTTAATGACATTGACATACATCAATAAAGATATAGCTTGAGCCACCATATACTATTACAAATGGTAAAGGATCAGTAATCCAATTATGGATAAGATACCACCTGGAATAAAACAGTAAAATAAGTACTGCATGACCAGAAACATCAGTAACTGCAATAACACTATAAACTGCAACTAACAGTGGAAAAAACACTATTGGTCAGAAAGCTGACAAGAGAGATAAGCCTGAACAGCAGGCTCCGCCAGCTCAGGCAACAGGTAGTACATTGACTTCACTATCACAGAGATAAAAGAGTGAATTAGTAGTGAAACATTGGACAGTGACTACTGTAAACTGAGCAGGACAAGTATATTAGAATATGCATGAGAAGCAGCACAAGTAATGCATTCCTATTAAGTTTTGTCAATAGCAGTGGGTTTTACTTGCTCGATAAAATCAGCGAGGTCTGCTGGATTAAGATAATCTTTAGTAGAGTTATTATAAGTAACTCTAAGTCGAGCTGGGTATAACATACCAAACTTAGCACCCATGTTTTTCAGCTGTGGTCTGTATGATAGCAGCAGCTTTCTTTTCTTTGCAGTTTCTTTGGCTAAATCTGGGACAAACAGAATTTTGTTTCCTTCAAATGTTATGGGAGAATGAAGTTTAGCCTGCTGCATTATTTTTAGCAAGGTAACCAAAATGGGTCTAGGGTATTTCTTGTGAAATACAGTAGGCTGTGGGAGTCTGAAGGCACAGTCAAAATCCAGCTTGATCTCGTCGTTCATCTTGAGGAGTTGAGGTAATAGTGCAGCCAAGAATTCCACAAGGTCACAAGCCTCCCGACCCTCCGGTAGGCCCAAAAGTCGGAAGCTGGTCCGCCTCGCGCGGTTATCAGCGTCTTCAAGCACTTTCTCCAGCGCGGCCTCTTTGCTTAGTCAGCGATTTTATAGCCGATTCTGCTGCCGTCGTTCTGGTCTCCAAAAGCGCAGTCGAGGTTTGTAATGCTGTTAATTCTTCTTTTAAAGCAGTAAAGTCTGCCTTCAGATCTCCTACATCCTGCTTTGTTTCCACTAATAATTCTTTAATTGAGTGAAGTTCACTCAAAATGGCCACCGTAGCTGCGGCAGCCGCGTCGTCGGGCTTGCTGGCGTCTGCCTAGGTCGGCGTTGTTGGTTCAGCGCTTTTGCGCTTGTGGGGCTTACCGGCAGACATTTAAACACCCGATGCAGGTATTTGCGCTTCGGTGGAGGGGATAATGAAGCCTTTTTTGATTGTTTTTCGAGCCTGAGCGAACGGAGCTCGTGCGTTCAGCTACCTAGCTCATCGGGCTCGCTAGCGCCCCCTGCCAGGAATTGTTTTGCATTGAAAGGAGAAGCTCTCATCCTAGCCGTTATTTTTCGGTGGGTAAATGGCATTTTCAGATCTCTACGCATGCTTGTTCTGCAGAATTCTACCCTCATGGAAATCAGGTGCCACCAGGGCAGGATTAATTCGTCAAGGGCCCCTAGGCACACAAGTACACTGGGCCCCCTGCCCCACCCCGCCCCACCCCACCCCATCATGCGCCCAGGCAGAAACAGAAAGCTGTGTCAGAGGGAAGCTTTGGGCAAGCAGCACCGCTTACACAATTACAGTTCCCGTTGTCTTTCTTACCCGCGTTGCTTGCTTGTCTTACTTTCTGTCGATGGGGGGGGGGGGTTGCGTTGCCGATTGGGGTGGGGCCCGCGTTGCTGATCGATACTGGAGGGGCCCATCACCGTTTGGAAAAACCAATGTTGATGCCCTCCTTCATCGGGCCCCCCTGACCATTTTGGGCCCTAGGCACGTGCCTATTTGGCCTATTGGCTAATCCTGCCCTGGGTGCCACTGTAAGTGAAGTTAGAAGCTGGTCCGACATCTCCATGCGGGTTAGCAGGAAGGGAACGCCGACTTTTTTTTTTTTAGGGTGCAGTTTTCAACATCTCTACAGTATACAGCTTGCAGATCTGAAATATAAATGATAATTAACATTTTCTCTGCGTACAGCGTGCTTTGTGTTTTTTAAAATTTTATTGTTGGTAGATCATTTTGACTTGGTCATTTTAAAAGTAGCTCGCAAGCCCAAAAAATGTGGGCACCCCTGCTTTATGGGATGTAATGGCTGGGACTTTGTAAAGTCTATTACCGTATTTGCCGGCGTATAAGACGACTTTTCAGTACCTTAAAATCCTCCCCAAAGTCGGGGGTCGTCTTATACGCCGGGTACTGTTTACATCACAGTTCTTCAACCGCCGGTCCGTGGACCGGTGCCGGTCCGCAGAAAATTCCTGCCGGTCTGCACAGGACCGGCGAGATGGACCCGTTAAATTTTCTGCCCCGATGGTGTTTGCAGAAATCTTCTGTTCCTCCCAGCCTCGGGCGATCAAGACAGGCGGTCATTCCCTCTGTGAGTCTCGCCTATGCGGAAACAGGAAGTTGAAACAAAATAGGCGGGACTCAGAGAGGGAAGATCCCGACGTTTGCAGCCTGTCTTGATCGCTGCCCCTGCTGAATCGCCGAAGAGGGCCGCGGGGAAAGTGCAGGCAGAGAGAAGATGGTCAGCGTGCGCGGGGAGGTCAGCGTGTCGATTGGGGCCATCAGCAGTGTTTGTGCTGAGTCTGCCCACGTGCAGGATGCGGCGGGTAGGGGCCTCCGACTCGTCTTGGGCGGCTGGGCCTGCGGTGCAAAGCTGTTTTTGCCGGCTTGGGGGGGGGGGGGTCGCGAATGTGCAGGGCACAGCAGGAGTAAGATCATGGGGAGCCTTCAACAGTGGCTGTCTCCTCTCCTAGCAGCTCTGTACTTACCAGGGCAGTGATTCACTTTGGCAACTTCCCCTTTCCTCAGAGGCGGCAACGGACCCAAGGGTTTATTGTTCTATTCAGCTTTAGTGAATTAATTAAAATTGTTGAAATAAATTCTGATGTTCTTTTAAGTTTTATTTGTTGTGCAGAAGGTGTGCGGAAGAAGGGGTAGTCTTATATGGCGAGTATATAACAAACTCTATATTTTAACTGTAAAAGTTGGGGGGTCGTCTTATACGCCCAGTCGTCTTATACGCCGGCAAATACGGTACTTCTAATTTTCAACATATTGAAGGCAAAATTAAGGAACACATTAAAGAGTTGAATGACTTAAGAAAGGAAATGACTACTTTGGAATTCATCTATCCCGAAATTTGAAAAGGAAATTACTACATCTAAACAACTTCAGGAGACTTTAGTTAAGGACAATGTCAACTTGAGGAAAACTGAAATGCTTGAGAACAATTCTCGTAGTAATAATTTAAGGTTAATTAATTTTCCTAGTCGTGAGATGGTAACACCTAGAGATACTTAGGGCTCCTTTTACTAAGCTGCATTAGCGTGTTTAGCGCACGCAGCATTTTAGCGCGTGCTAAACCCACGCTACACGGCTTGAACTAACGCCAGCTCAATGCTGGAGTTAGCGTGCATGCACTATTCCGCGCGCCAATGCCCTAACGCGGCTTAGTAAAAGGAGCCCTAAATGTTTCCGAATTCTTAGAGGCTTCCGATCCAAGACTTAGGGCTCCTTTTCTCAAGGCGCGCTACGGGGGTTAGCGCGTCGGACATTTCATCACGCGCTAACCCCCGCGGCAGCCTACAATCCTAACGCCTCGTCAATGGAGGCATTAGGCGCTAGCGCAGCAGGCGGTTTAACGCGCGGTATTCCGCACGTTAAACCGCTACCGCGCCTTTGTAAAAGGACCCCTTAGCATCGCCAGCCACGTTGATTATAACTGTAGCTCTTCCGATAGATAAAACACGGTTGTTACAACTTTATTTTAAAAATAGAAAAAAAATTTTTCCTTGGTCATAAAATACAAATGTTTCTAGATCTTTCACGGGAGACGCAAAAGCGCCGCCGTAAATTTCTTCTTTTGAAACCTGGGGTTATATCCCTGGGGGCTACCTTTTATTTGAGATACCCGTATTGTGTGTTACCGCACTGTTAAGTCTGTGTTCTTTGAACCATCTCAATTGGCAACTTTTGTGGCAAAGTCTCGTCTGGACGGAGGAAAATTCTTGAGCCCTATAATTTGATTCAGCTTGGGACCTCGTTTTCAGCGCTATAGCTTTCAGCATTTTGTTAAAATACTTTGGGCTAGATTCACTAAAGCCCTCTTACCTGTCCGATCCGGTTCCGCTCCGTTTCCGAGTCGTGCTGGGCGACCCATTCACTAAAGGCTCCCCATGCAAATCAACTAATCGTAAGCACGCCCACAAGCATTCCCACGGATTGCTGAAGACCGATCGCGACGCATGCGCAGACCACCATTGATGGCTGTACGTGTGATCTCGCATGCGCCGCTCTCCTGCACCAGCGGGAGAAGGGGGAAGGGTTGGGGAAGTAATGGCAGGAAAGCAAGGCATAGGCGGACTGCCTGAAGCCTCTAGAACAGGGGTAGGGCGCTCCGGTCCCCGAGAGCCGTATTCCAGTTGGGTTTTCAGGATTTACCCAATGAATATGCATGAGATCTATTTGCATGCACTGCTTTCAATGCATATTCATTGGGGAAATCCTGAAAACCAGACTGGAATACGGCTCTCGAGGACCGGAGTTCCCTACCCCTGCCCTAGTGCCTTGTTAATACATTATTACAGGGGTGTCCAATGTCGGTCCTCGAGGGCCACAGTCCAGTCGGGTTTTCAGGATTGCCCCAATGAATATGCATGAGATCTATTTGCATGCACTGCTTTAATGCATATTCATTGGGGAAATCCTGAAAACCAGACTGGAATACGGCTCTCAAGGACCAGAGTTCCCTACCCCTGCTCTAGAAGCAGGGGGGGGGGGGGAACTGCCAGACTACGGAACTGAACACGAAACCCGCCCTGACTCTCCTGCTCTCTGCCGCCCTTCCCCGCAGTGCGAGCCCGTGGTTTTAAAGCGGGGAAGGGCGGCAGAGAGCAGGAGAGACGGGGGCAGCATTTTTCCCCACAGACTCAGCAAGCTCACAAGTACGAGACTGAGCTTGTATCAACGGAAAGGCAGAAAGTACAGTTTTTGAAGTGCATCTTATGGCTCCTCCACGTAGCACACATGGCTGCTCCACACTACCCAAAAAAAGTGGAGTTTCTCGTATCCTATGGTCAGCTGCAAGCAGGGAGTTTCAGGGCTGCAGGGCTGGGAGAGAACAGGAAAGGAGTGAGCGACTGGTCCTCACCAGTCGCTTGGTTTCGGATCGGCCAGCCCAGTCGGTATGCTTGAGAAATGTTGGTGAATCACTGCCTTGTTAGATTTGCATGCCATTTTCCTAATTTGCATGCATGGATCGTATCAGCTGTGGACAGGATCTGCAAGAAGGTTAGTGAATCGGGTCAGGGTCATAAAGGGGTCGTAAACCAATCGGTCTGCTTAGTGAATCTAGGCCTTTGTATTTTTTCTTTCATCTACTTCGCTGTTTTATTGTCTTGGATCCAAAGAAGACTTGAGCATAAATAGTTAAATGTTGTTTTCTTTATTGGCTGTAAAATCAAATTATATCTCACTGTTATTGCTTTCTGTACAAGTGTAATGCTTGAACTTTCAATTGAAAATTAATAAAGATTTAATTATAAAAAAAGCAACAACAGAAAAATCAGCTGTAGTCCTCCATGTCAAAGCAACTACAAGTAATCCCCGGGTTAAGAACAAGTTATGTTTTCAAAGCTGTTCTTAAGTCGGATTTGTATGTGTTGTAGCTCAGAACTTGTAGATTTTAAGATTGGTGCTGCTTTCTTCTGCTCTCTAAGGTACAGTATGCCCAACCACACACTGTTCTTTAAAGAGGAAACATTTAAGGTTTCCCTTAAATTTATCTCAACATTTTATCATCATATCATACAACTCATTTTCCATAACAATATCTTTCTTTGTAAATCCTTCATGGTTAATAACCCTTTTCATCAATTATCATATTATATTTCTTCATACATTTTTTTCCTCCTTCTTTTCAAACCTTATCAATCATCTATATCTCCTAATGAAAGATGTGTCCATATTAGAACCTATATTCTCCTCAAATATATGACTTTTCTTTTTTTTTTTTACAGTGACATAGAAGAAATTAATTTATATTTACTTATCAATCTCAGATAAATACCCTGTTTACATCTATTGGCATCAGAAACACCATAGATTATTCACTATCTTAGCATATCTCTTTGTATATATGAATCTGAATTTTTTTTTGCTTATACCTTTCTGATATTCATAGTGTAAGATGACTCATCCGATCAAATTATAATCTATGTTTATGAATCTTTAAATTTAAGTCTGCAATATTGAATATTTCAGCTAACAGATATGTCTTAATAACAAACTAACATAGTATGTATTCTGCATAATCTTGCAGCCACAAATTTTGTTCAGCCCTTATATGTAAAGCAGGGGTCTCAAAGTCCCTCCTTTAGGGCCGCAATCCAATTGGGTTTTCAGGATTTCCCCAATGAATATGCATGAGATCCATGTGCATGCACTGCTTTCAGTGCATATTCATTGGGGAAATCCTGAAAACCCGACTGGATTGCGGCCCTCGAGGAGGGACTTTGAGATCCCTGATGTAAAGGTAACGAGTTCCCAATTGTAGGGGCTGTGAAGAAGCCCTATGAGTACTAATGATATTTAAAGATGGAACGTGAAGAAGGTGCTGAGATGCTGATCTTAAGATTCTCGAAGGATCATAAGGAATGAGAAGCTTATGAATGAAGGAAGGTTCTTTGGTGTATAGGGTTTGAAAGGAAATTAAAGCAATTTTTATATGTAATTCGATGAGGTAATAACCACTGGCGTAAGGGGGGTGGGTGGAAGGGGCAGTTTGCCTCGGGTGCCATGTTGGTGGGAGCGCTGGCACCCTCCTCCTCTTTGCCCCTCTCTGCCGCTTCCCACTCCTTCCCTAGCCACGCGTGCGCCCTCCGTACCTGGAGTCGTTCACCGCCATGAGCAACAACTTCAATGTGTTCCTCGCGGCCGCGTCAGCCGTTCCGCCGACATCATGTCTGCGTGCCACGCCTTGGAAGTGACATCAGAGGGGGGAGCCACCGGAGTTGCGAGGAGCACGTTGAAATTGTTACTCGCGGCGGTGAACAACTACAGGTGGGGGGGAGGGGGGGCGTGCACACGGCAGGGAGGATCAGGAAAGAGGGGTGGAGATGAGGGGGGAAGGGGCGCCTCTCACCCTCACTACGCCACTGCTGACAACACAGGTTATTGCCCTGATTCAGCTTGATAACTTTCCCCCTAAGCGTAGGTGGGTGATTTCACACACAAACAAATAGATGTGTACGTTCTCTTTGATCCTTGTCTCCAGCACAAACATAAGAACATAAGCACATAAGAATAGCCTTACTGGGTCAGACCAATGGTCCATCAAGCCCAGTAGCCTGATCTCACGGTGGCCAATCCAGATCCCTAATACCTGGCCAAAACCCAAAGAGTAGCAACATTCCAGAGCTGACATTGTGATGTCATAATGCCTCATTCCACATTGCCTCAGAGCCAACCTCATCAGTGATGGTACAATGGCTTGATTGTCCTATACTTGGCTCACGTAAGAGCATAAGAACAGCCATACTGGGTCAGACCAATGGTCCATCAAGCCTAGTAGCCTGTTCTCAAGATGGGCAATCCAGGTCACTAGTACCTGGCCAAAACCCAAGGAGTAGCAATATTCCATGCTACCGATCCAGGGCAAGTAGTGGTTTCCCCCATGTCTTTCTCAATAACAGACTATGGACTTTTCCTCCAGGAACTTGTCCAAACCTTTCTTAAAACCAGCTATGCTATCCGCTCTTACCACTTCCTCTGGCAACATGTTCCAGAGCTCAACTATTCTCTGAGTATCTTTGCAGCTGCATCTAATGCAGATAAAATCTGTATGGAAATTAACAGCTCCCTCCCCCCCCTTTTACAAAACCTCATAAGCGGCTTTTAGCGCAGGCCGGCACGCTAAATGCTCTGTGCACATAGAGTTCCTATGAGCGTGAGGAGCGGCACAGAGTGTTCAGCGTGCCAGCCTGCGCTAAAAACTGCTTCTGTGGTTTGGTGAAAAGGGGGGGGGGGTGTTAATGGGTGTACATTTTAAAAAAAGCAAACTACCATACTTTCAGATCTCTCCCCCCAAAATGCCCCTGGGAATGTCCCTTCTTCCTTGCCGCGTCATATGCCTGGAACGGGCCGCCTGAATAAATGCGCCGTGCTCCACCCCTAGCAGCGTTCAAATCCAAGCTAAAAGCCCACTTTTTGAAAACGGCTTTCAACGCTTAACTCCCCCTCACCACTGTCGGATACCTAGACCCACTGTATCATTTCCTCTACCCTAATCTCCCCTACCCTAAGAAGTCCTGTCTGTCTAAATTAGATTGCTAGCTCTTCTGAGCAGGGACTGTCTATTGTATGTTAAATGTACAGCGCGGCATATGCCTTGCAGCGCTAGCGATGAATAGTAGCGCTAGTAGTGTCACTTTAAGCCAGTAAAAAGGCTGCAGGCCATGAAACCTTCTCATACTTTCAGCTGTTTTAGCGAATGCAAGTTTTAGACAGTCAATTTATTTGGGTATCTGGCTTTTAACACAAATCCCCTCTGTGACCAGGAAGCTATTGGTGCAGGCTAACATTTTCATTTTTAGTGCAACTTGTTTGCCACTTGGCCCAAATTATATTAAGGATTGTGGAACAGATTTTATAAATTTACATATCCATTATCGGGAAATCCCTGTAGCTGTTTCTAAGCAGCCGCACCGCTCTCTCTGGACGGCTTCATCGACTGGAACAGCTGTGTAGACTTTACAATATGCACATGTATTAAATTTGATTCACAGGCCTCTGTCAAGTTTCGTTTAAATCATGGATTTATATCAGAATGCAAGCTTTTTTGTCTGTTCCTCTGTGATGAGATAAACATTTGGGGGGAAAATTCTAAAACCACCGCCTAAGGTATCAGAAGGTGGCCTGCCGGATTTTTACACCAACCTTCAGAGGACCTGATTACTATTCAATATAAACTGCTTTAAGCATAAGTAAAGTGATCTTTCTGTTTTCTTTCCCACTTAGCACATTTTTTTAGTTTATCCAGTCTGTACTTTTATAAATTGTATTTATATTATAGTTCAGATCTCATCTAAATTCAAAATAAGTCTATTTTTAGGTGTTAGATGATGCGGTTCATAGACAACAGCGCGAAAGACAAAGGCGCGCCCAGACAATTGAGCACAACGCAGAGGTGCACGCCGCTCAAAATTACTGTTTTTAGGGGCTTCGACGGGGGGTTTTGTTGGGGAACCCCCCCACTTTACTTAATAGACATCGCGCCGGCGTTATGGGGGGTTGTAACCGCCCACATTTTACTGTAAACTTAACTTTTTCCCTAAAAACAGGGAAAAAGTGAAGTTTTCAGTAAAATGTGGGGGGTTACAACCCCCCACACTCCCAACAATGCCCCCACAATGCGGCGCGATGTCTATTAAGTAAAGTGTGGGGGTTCCCCCCCACGCCCCCCCCCCGTCGGAGCCCTAAAAACATTAATTTTGAGCAGCACGCGCCTCCGCGCTGCGCTCAATTGTCTGGGCGCGCCTTTGTCCCGGCGCGCTTTTGACCTGACACCAGATGATGCATTTGCTAATAAATATTATGCAAACGGAAGACCATGCAGTTCCAAACTGCATTGCTTGTGAATCACTTATAATGTCACTTGAACTCCGATACACTTGTTAGACTAGTCCAATTATTCTTCCATATAATGGTCTGGAGGCTGCTTAGCCATGGTTACAAGTAGAAACTGCTGAAGACGCCATCTCTAGCTTCAGGTTAATGATGTGTTTGTAGGATTCTAATTTGAAAGACATGTGCACTTCCGTATTCATTGTAATAGGGGATTAACAAACCCACGAATACAGAAAAATCACGAATAACTTTTTCATATGTTATTCGCTCTTTTCTATTAAAAAAAAACAACAACCCATCGTGAATATTACATTACATTACATTGCATTAGTGATTTCTATTCCGCTTGTACCTTGCGGTTCAAAGCGGTTTACATTGGAAGAGAGCTGGACATTTCCAGGAGGTTGCATTACATTGGAAAATTGCTGGTACAGGTTACAAATTGAGGATTCAGATTACATTACATTGGAAAAATTTCAGGTTACGTTACATAGACAAATGACTGGCTTCCTTACATTGGTAGATAGCTGGTTTCAGGTAGGAGATTTTAGGATTCTGGTTGAATATAGTGAATATGGTGAAACCGCGAATAAAATGATGGGAGACCTGGCCTGTTCCTGAAGGAGAGGCAAAACATGGTGAAGAAAGTGCTGGGAATCGGCGATTTCTCTATGCAAGCTGATGTAATTTGGGGGGAGGAGCCAGCAAGCTAAAAACCACGAATAATCGAAACTGTGATTGCTGAAACCGCAAATACGGAGGGAACATAAAAATTGTCGCTGCTGGTTCAGACCAGTGGTCCATCATGCCCAGCAGTCCGCTCCCGCGGTGGCCCTTAGGTAAAGGACCAGAGCCCTAACTGAGTCTAGCCTTACCTGCGTACATTCTGGTCTAGCAGGAACTTTTCGAACTTTGTCTTGAATCCTTGGCTTGTGTTATCCCCTATGACAACCTTCGGAAGAGCGTTCCAGTTTTCCACCACTCTCTGTGTGAAAAAGAACTTCCTTACATTTGTACAGAATCTATCCCCTTTTAACTTTAGAGGGTGCCCTCTCGTTCTCCCTACCTTGGAAAGGTGAACAACCTGTCTTTATCTACTAAGTCTATTCCCTTCATTATCTTGAACGTTTCAATCATGTCCCCTCTCAGTCCACTGTTTTCAAGGGAGAAGAGGCCCAGTTTCTCTAATCTCTCGCTGTACGACAACTCCTCCAGCCCCTTAACCATTTTAATCGCTCTTCTCTGGACCCTTCGAGTAGTACCGTGTCCTTCTTCAAGTACGGCGACCAGTGCTGGACACAGTATTCCAGGTGGGGTCGCACCATGGCCTGGTACAGTGGCATGATAACCTTCTCCAATCTGTTCGTGATCCACTTCTTAATCATTCCAAGCATTCTGTTCGCCCTTTTTGCCGCCGCCGCACATTGCAGACGGCTTCATCAACTTGTTGACCAGAACTCCCAAGTCTCTTTCCTGGGGGTCTCTCCGAGTACTGCACCAGACATCCTGTATTCTTCTACAAGATTTTTGTTACCAACATGCATCACCTTATACTAATCCATGTTAAACTTCATTTGCCATGTCATGGCCCATTTGTCGAGCGTGTTTATGTCCTGTTGCAGGTCATTGCAATACTCCTGCATCTTCACTACTCTGAATAAATTCGTATCGTCTGCAAATTTAATCACCTTGCTCGTCGTTCCAATTTCCAGGTCATTTATAAATATGTTGAAGAGCACAGGCCCAAACACTGAATCCTGCGGCACTCCACCGGTGACGCATTTCCAATCCGAGTATTGTCTATTTACCCCCACTCTCTGTTTTCTATCTGCCAACCTGTTTTTGATCCACATATTTCACCCTCAATCCCATGGCTCGCAATTTTTCGAAGTAGTCGTTCATGCGGGACCTAATCAAACACCTTCTGAAAATCCAGATATACAATGTCGACTGGGTCACCTTTGTCTATCTGCCTGTTAACTCCCTCGAAGAAGTGCAGCAAGTTCGTCAAGCAAGATCTTCCTTTGCTGAAGCCGTGTTGGCTGGTCCTCATCAGATTGTGTCCGTTAAGGTGGTCAACAATGTGATCCTTTATCAGTGCCTCTACCATCTTTCCCAGTACCGAGGTCAGACTCACCGGCCTGTTGTTTCCTGGATTTCCCCTCGAACCTTTCTTGAAGATTGGCATAACATTTGACACTTTCCAGTCTTTCAGAATCTTTCCCGATTTGATTGACAGATTGGTTATTAGTTGAAGCAGTTCAGCTATAACCCCTTTCAGTTCCTTGATTATCCTCTGATGGATACCATCTGGTCCAAGGGATTTATCGTTTTTAAGCCTGTCAATCTGCCTGCATATCTCTTCTAGACTGACCATCAACCCAATCAGTTTCCCGTCTTCGTTTCCTAGGTATAGTCTGCAGGCTTCTGGTATGTTGCGTATATCCTCTTCTGTAAACACAGACGCAAAAAATGTGTTCAGTTTGTCAGCTCTTTCAGCACTCCCTTTATTCCATGGTCGTCCAATGGCTCCACTGCTTCCTTCACAGGTCATTTCCCCTTAATGTATCGAAAGAACGGCTTGAAGTTTTTCGCCTCCTTGGCAATTTTTTCCTCCTAGTCCCTTTTGGCCCCCTCTGGCCACCTTATGGCACCTGCTTTGATGTTACTTGTGTTTTTTCCAGTTTTGTCTGTTTTTGACCTTTTCCATTCTTTAAATGAAGCCTTCTTGTCTCTAATCACTTCTTTCACCGCTACAGTGAGCCACGTTGGTTCCTTGTTATTTTTCCTCCTGGATTTCATGTTGATAAGCGATATATATTGATTTTGCACCTCGATGACTGTGTCCTTAAAAAGGGACCATGCTTACTCTATCGTTTTTACAGTACTTATCCTCTTCTTAATCTTCTTCCCCATCATGAGTCTCATCCATTCGTAATTCCCTTTTCGGAAGTTCAGCACCATGGCCGTCGTTCTGGATCGTTGTTTCGCCCCCGTGACCAGGTTGAAGCAGATCATATTGTGATCACTGCTTCCCAGCATCCCTTCTACTTCTACATCTTGCGCCGGTCCTCTTAGTCCATTATAATTAAGTCCAGAATTGCATTTCTTCTTGTGTTTTCCTTGACAAGTTGTTCCATGAAGCAATCGCCCACTGCATCCAGGAACTTGGTTTCCCTACTGCAGCTGGAGGTGCCTAGGTTCCTGTCTATCCCTGGGTAATTGAAGTCACTGCACTGGCTCCCTTGCAGTTGTATTTAATCTCAGCTGTCATTTCTTCATCAATTTCTTCGGACTGCCCTGGGGGACGGTAGTAGATGCCAGTCTTCATTTCTGTTCCATTTGTTCCCGGAATTTTCACCCATAGAGATTCTAACTTATTCTTCGTTTCCGGCGTGATGCCGATGATGTCAAGGCCATCTTTTTGTGCCATAGTTTCTAATTCACCCATCTTATTCCTTAGACTCCTTGCGTTCGTGTATATACACTTAAGTTTGCGGCATGTTACTTTCTTCCCTCTTACGTCCCTTTCGATCTGTCTGGATTTCTGTCCTGTCCATGATCCGCTGAGACTTCCCTGCTAACTTCTTGCACGGTATCCTCTGGGTATACCGGTTCCAGAATCGTCGACTTTCGATCGACTGTCGGCTTTCCCCTTCTTCCTAGTTTAAAAACTTCTCAATTTCTCTCTGGATGTTGCTTGCAAATAGCCTCGTTCTGTCTCTGCAGAGGTGGAGTCCATCCTTCCTGAATAGCTTGCTCTTCCCCAGAACGTCGTCCATTTGCACACAAAGTGGAATCCTTCATCCTCACACCAGTGTCACATCCACGCGTTGACTGCTTGCAGCTCTGTTTGCCTCTTCTCATTGGCCCTGGGTACTTGCAGGATCTCTAAGAACGCTACCCTCTGCGTTCTGATATTCAGCTTCTTTCCTAGCAGCTAGAACTGGTCCTTCAGTACTTCCCTGCTGTAGTGTATACGGTTTTGCACAAATGTTTGGGCACCTCCAGTCAAATTCTATATTTCAATGAATTCCTAAGTAAACTGAAGCTGACATAGCTCTTCTTTCTGTACAACTTCCTGTTCCCATCTAGGTGGGATGCTGCAGAGCAGTGGTGTAGTAAAAGGGGGGAGGTCATAGAAACATAGAAGATGACGGCAGAAAAGAGCCACGGCCCAACAAGTCTGCCCACTCTAATGACCCACTCCCTAAATTCTTCCCTTAAGTGATCCCATATTCTTTTCCCATTTTCTCTTGAATTCCAGCGTGCTGCTAGCCTGAATTACCTGCAGTGGAAGACTATTCCAATGATCCCCCTCTCGGTGAAGAAGTACTTCCTGGTGTCACCATGGAATCTCCCACCCTTGAGTTTCAACGGATGTCCTCTTGTCGCCGTAGGTTCTTTAAGAAAAAAGATATCCTCTTCTATCTCAATACGGCCCGTGACATATTTGAACGTCTCAATCATGTCTCCCCTCTCTCTACACTCCTCGAGTGAGTATAGCTGCAACTTACCCAGCCTTTCCTCATACGGGAGATCCTTGAGTCCTGAGACCATCCTGGTGGCCATTCGCTGAACCGACTCCATTCTCTGCACATCTTTTTGATAATGCGGTCTCCAGAATTGTACACAATATTCCAGATGAGGTCTCACCAAGGATCTGTACAAAGGCATTATAACTTTGGTCTTCCGGCTGACTAAACTTCTTCGGATACAACCCATCATTTGTCTAGCCTTGGATGAAGCTTTCTCCACTTGGTTGGCAGACTTCATGTCTTCGCTAATGATTACTCCCAATTCCCGTTCTGCAGTGGTTCTTGCCATTTAGGGTGTAAGTTCTACATGGATTTCTGTTGCCAAGGTGCAGCACTGATCACTTCCGATGTTTCGGAGAGAGTGCCACTCACTACCACCCTCTGAAGTCTACCGCTGAGCCAGTCTTTTACCCATGCAGTTAACGTTTCTCCTAATCCCATCGAACTCATCTTGCTCAATAACCTGCGGTGTGGGACACTATCAAAAGCCTTACTGAAGTCTAAGTATACGACATCCAGGGACTCTCCCACATCCAGCTTTTTCGTTACCCAGTCGAAGAAGCTGATCAGATTGGATTGGCAGGACCTTCCCTTTCTAAATCCATGTTGATGGGGGTCTCGTAGATCCCGGCGCCTCGCAGGTAAAGACTGAGCAGAAGTATGTTTAGAAGTATCTTTAGAATCGGCTTTATCAGAGTCCGATTCTACATAGTTCCCATCTGATTTCTTAAGGCGCACAATCCCATCCGTATCCCTTTTTTTATCACTGATATACCTGAAGAAGGATTTATCCCCCTTTTTAATGTTCTCTGCCAGATTCTCTTCCATCTGGAGTTTTGCCTCTCTGACTGCTGCTTTGATGGCTCTAGACTTAGCCAGATAGTCTTCTTTAGTCTCTCGTTTTCTTGATTGTTTGCAGGAGATAAATGCTTTTTTCTTCTTTTTTACGAGGTCCAAGATCTCCGCAGAGAACCACTGAGGCTTATTGTTCCTCCGCTGTTTGTTTACCGTTTTTATGTATAGGTTGGTTGCTTCGTGTAGGGTAGATTTCAGAGCTGACCACATTGCCTCTACATTATCAGTTGCGGCCTGCTTTTGCAGCGCCCGATAAACGAAATCACCCATATTTTCGAAGTTAGTGCCCCTAAAGTTGAGGACCTTTGTGGATGTGTTTGATCTAGTGAATCCTTTCCTGAGGTGCAACCACACCATGTTGTGGTCACTGGAGGCCAACTTATCGCCTACCGAGACCTCTGTGACACTTTCCTCGTTGGTGAGTACCAGGTCCAGCATCGCCTGACCCCTAGTGGGCTCCAACCCCATCTGTCTGAGTTGTGCTCCCTTTATGGAGGTTAGTAGCCTTCTGCTGCCGCAGGTTGTAGCGGAAAGTTTGTTCCAATCTGTATCAGGCATATTGAGGTCCCCTAGCATGTCACCGAACAAAGTGATGGACTCTATATCTTGGATTAGCTCCATATCTATGTTTTCCTATTGTCTTGGAGGTCTGTATACAACCCCAAGATACAGGCATTTGTCATTCCCCCTGGCCAGGTTCACCCAAAGGGATTCTCCGGTGTAGTTGACGTCCATGATCCTGGTAACCTTGATGTCCTCCTTAGTGTAAAGTGCTACCTCTCCCCCTGTTTTGCTCTCTCTGTCTCGACGAAGTAAGTTGTATCCCAGTATAGCCATATCCCACCCATGGGAATCCGTGAGCCAGGTCTCGGATATCGCTACCACTTCTAGGTCGGCGTTCCTCATTTCCGTTTCTAATTCCAAAATTTTATTACCTAAACTGTGGGCATTAACATACTTAGCTCTCCATACTTTGTGTTTGTTCAGATTCCATGGCGAATTTTCTGCCTGACTTAGTATGGTTCCTACAGTATTATTTGTTATGTGTGTATTTACCTCAGACTCCGAATTGGAGTGGCAGCTTACCTCGCCAGGATGGTTACTTACCTCTCCAGTGTGTGAGTGGGTACCCTCCCCCAACTTACCTAGTTTAAAGCCCTGCGAAGCAGGCGTGCTAGTCAGTGTCCAAAGAGGTTCTTACCCCTTCTGGTTAGGTGGAGCCCGTCTGGTCCCTGTAGTCCTAGTAGTGCATCTCCATGGTTCAGGAATCCGAAGTTCATCTCTCTGCACCATCCGTGTAGCCACTCATTTGTCCGCTGGATACGATCCTCCCTGGCTCTTCCCTTACCTCGCACTGGAAGGATCGAGGAGAAGACCACTTGTGCTTCCATCCTCCTCAACTTCTCACCCAGGGCTCTAAAATCTTCAGGTATCTTCTCCGGGGTGTTCCTGGCAGTGTCATTCGTTCCGACGTGGATGAGAAGCATGGGGAAGTGGTCTTGGGGCTTGATAATTTGTCCTAAACAGGCTGTCACATCCCGGATCCTGACTCCCGGTAGACAACAAACCTCTCTGGATTGCATATCTTGTCTGCAAATTGGTCCCTCCGTGCCTTTCAGCAGGGAGTCCCCTTCATGGGCGCCGTCTTGGTGAGGGCGCAGGCACCTGTCCTCCTCTCTGTCCCCCCCCCCACCGCTTTCCTTCCCTGTAACGTTCCTGGCACGAGCAGAAACCCCCCAGCTGCTGTCATGCCAACGCGGCTCTTCCTCTGATATTACTTCCTCGACCCGCACCTAGGAAGTGACATCAGAGGGAGAGCCTATGCTGGCGCGTCAGTAGCTTAGGGGTTGTTGCTCATGCCAGGAACGTTACAGAGGTAAAGGGAAGGAAAGCGATGGTGGGGGGGGGGAGGGGTTGAAGGAGCCTGTGGAGGTGGGGGAGGCAGAGGAGAGGGTGGGGAGGGATGTCACTGCCCCAGGTGCCACTCGCCCTCGCTGTGCCACTGCTGCAGAGGGAACATCTCCAAAGCTGGCAGGAGCCAGGTGAAGCTTTTTGATCCCTGGTGCTGCTGAAAGGTCAGAGCACTTCAGTGCTAGAGAGAGGAGAAAGGGGAAAGAGATGCCATACTGTGAGGAGAGGGAAGAGAGGGAAGGGAGAGAGATGTCCAGCATCCCACTTCCAGTGATGTAGCAAGTACACCCACACTGAGGTTGAGGTAGCAGAGGGTCTCAAACTTCAGAGAAGCTGGAGCCAAGAATGGGGGATGGGGCAGCCACAGGGTAGTGACTCCTGCAGTAAAGGAATAACCTCACAAACTGCTTTGTTCAACTCTTCGAGAGCAGCCCAAGCATTTCAAATGAATTATGTCCTCCCCTCTTCCTTGAAGTCCCCCACCAAAAAGCCTTGACCCTCCCCCCAAGAAAACTCTGAGGACCTCTGATCCCTCAAAACCCCTGCCCCTATAGGCCCCTTTATATCAAAGCTTGACCCCCCCTAGCAGTAGTTCTGCAAAACTACCACTAGGGTCTCCAGCACTGCAGAAACAGAAGCGACTGGGGATCACTCTTGCCCTAGACCCCCTAGAGTACGAGTGGTTGATAGATATATGCTCCGGGGGGAGAGGAGAAAGGGTCAAATTGGAGTCAGGGGTTTTCAACAAGTACAGGTCTTTTGGTGAGGATTTTTAGAAGGGGGGGGAACACTGTTCACTTTCAAAAGCTTTTTCTGTGCACCCACTTTTCTGTGCATATGCATTTGCACAATTTTGTAAAAATCCTTATGAAATTATCCCCCCGATATGTTTGCAACATGAATATAGTCTTCTGATTTCTTTCCTCTACAATTATTTGATAAGTTTATTAAAATCAGAAGGAACTGATTTTAATTTTATCAATTTGCCTCATGAGGCACCTTTTTCTACAATTCTGTTCTACAAGGTTATGAATGATGTTAATTAAAAACAGGGCCATGAATATATCTAATACAATAATAAATCATTTTCTATGCAAAATTCCCAGGTCCACAAAATAATATTAATTTCAGTTTTTTTGTGTGTGCTGTTCTTAATCACAGAACGGTAATTGACCCTGGAAATGAGAATTTGCACATTGGTACACAAAGATTGTTTTATAATGACTGTTCAGACTATGGGGTTCATTTTATGGTACTAAAAGGGGACATGTGTCTTTATTGGGTTTTCTGTTGCCATCTCTCTCTCTCTCAATCACCGTTCCTTTTGTTTCCCTTCCAATTCCCTGAAATACAGTCCAACCATTTCTGCTCTGCAGAGCAAAATCCGGGTTCGCATATGCCAGTATGATTGTTTCATTATTCTGGCTCCATAAAAAAAAAAAAAAAAAAGAAGCAGCACATCGTGACATTCGTACTTCAGTGGAATCTGCTATAGAATTCCAGCCCGTGTGATATATCGATCTTTAAAAATGAATTAAAGAAACCTTGATTTTTTTTTTGTAGCTATTTTCAGCCAAATATAGGTGCCTTAATTTTCAGCTGAAAAGACTCCTGAATTTAGGGTCCTGTGATTAGCGGTGTAACAAGCAGGCCCTCCGTGTAATAAGTGTCAATGCACAATTTCCTGTGTTAAACAGCTAACATGTGTGACTCTGTGAAAAAAAAAAACAATGCCTTTGCTATAAAATCAGAGACACCGGATTTTTAAGGGGGTCCCTGAGAGATGGGAGTGTAGATAGACAAGAGAAATGGGAGGTGTAGGAGGTCCCTTTTCCTGAGGGGAAGTGGGACGGTATAAAAGAGGTTTGAAGAGAAAATAGAGAATGACATGGGGACAAATTTCTCCCTGTCCCCAAAGGAATTCAATTTCCCCATCCAGTCCCCGTGAGATTTGTTGCTGTCCTTATCCCTGCCCAATTCCTCTAAGCTCTGCCTTAACCGCACAAGCCTCGGACACTTATAATTTTAAAGTGTTTGAGGCTTGTGCAAATGAGGACGGAGGTTAGGCATTGGTGGAATGAGGCATTATGACATCACACTCTGAGCTCTAGAATGTTGCTACTTAGGATTTTAAAGAGTTTGAGGCTTGTGCAGATGAGGACGGAGCTTAGGCATTGGTGGAATGAGGCATTATGACATCACAATCTGAGCTCTAGAATCTTGTTTCTTATGATTTTAAAGGGTTTGAAGCTTGTGCAGATAAGGACGGAGCTTGCAGGAATGAGGCAGGGACAGGAAAAAACTCACAGGGATGGGATGGGAAAATGAGTTCCCGCGGGTTCAGGGAAAAATTTGTCCCCCATGTCATTCTTTAGGAAAAAAATTCTTTTGGTAATCCTGATCTCCCATCAGAGCCCCTAGTACCAAAGGAGACTCTTGAACTGCTGACTGTTTGATGGAAAAGAGTCTGGAAGAGCGTTTGCAAAGGGCAGACAACAGTAAAGAGTTTCATCACAAGAGAACAACTCAGATTTTATTTCTCCCAAGGATTCCCAGGAAAGAACAGAAGCTGAGAGTGTGGTACAAGTAGACCTATCTAAGAGAGAAACTCGTGAGTGAATAGACTGTGGTTGACCGAATCTTTGTAGCGTGTAACAGCTTAGCGGAGAAGATACAGTGGACCCGGGCTGAGGAGAGAGGGTGGGAACCTGGAGCGGTTTACCGCAAGTGTGAAGGAGCTGTGTGGACAGAGTGGCCAACACAGTGGAGATAGTTTGGAATTGACGTTATCATTGACTGTTGGAATCTGAATCAACTTTGTACACCTGGAGGAGTGTAAATGGTTTCTGTTTGACTCTACAATCAAGTTAAGTTAAAGTTCCAGTTATCAGTTGCATCTATCTCTGTTTCAGCCTGACGCCTTGATAGGAGGTTAGGTGAGAGACGGAGCATGGTGACTGAGACCCTGGGATTGGAAGCCCTACGGCCTGCTGGAGTTATCCAGCCCCAGCCTACGTCCGAGCTCAGAGACTAAAAGTAACACCAGAGACCAAGTAAGAACTGTGTGTGAGAAGTGAGGTGCTGGTTGTCATCTTTTTGTGAGCCCTGGTTGCAGGTGCCCAACTCAAAGGGTTGGCTGGTGCTCACTCCCCATGCGCGTGAGTAGGACCAGGGCTGCACATGCAAAACACTATTTTAGAAACATGATGACGGATATAGGCCAAATGACCCATCCAGTCTACCTGCAGCATCCACTGTCTTGAGGTAGACTCAAGAGCAATGTAAGGGCTCAAGAGCAATGTAAGGAAATTCTTCTTTACGGAGAGGGTGGTGGCTGCCTGGAATGTGCTCCCGAGAGAGGTGGTGGAGAGGAAAACGGTGACGGAGTTCAAAAAAGGGTGGGATGAATACAGAGGATCTAGAATCAGAAAATAATAGTAAATATTGAAGAACTAAGGCCAGTACTGGGCAGACTTGCACGGTCTGTGTCTGTATATGGCCGTTTTGTGGAGGATGGGCTGGGGAGGGCTTCAATGGCTGGGAGGGTGTAGATGGACTGGAGTGAGCTTTCACGGAGACTTTAGTAGTTGGAAGCTAAGAACAGTACCGGGCAGAGCTTTGGATTCTTGCCCAGATATAGCTAAGAAGAATAAGAACCCCCCCCCCCAACAAATTTTTAGATTGAATCAGGTTGGGCAGACTAGATGGACCATTCAGGTCTTTATCTGCCATCATATACTATGTTACTATGCTCTCCTCTCGCTAAGAGATCCTACATGCCTGTTCCATGCTTTTTTCCAAGTCGGACATAGCTTTTGTTTCCACTACCTCCACCGACAATGGTGTAGTAAGAGATGTGTGGTGGTGGTAGTGGGGGTGCCATCTCAATGGAAGTGCCGGCACCTCTCTGCTTCACCTCACCATGCTTGCGCCATCCCTCCCCACCCCACCCCGTACCTCTGTAGATCTTTGCCAGCGCGAACAACTTCTCCTGCCTGTTGCTCGTGCTGGCTGGTTCCCCTCTCAATCACTTCTGGGTTGTGGGGCCAGGAAGTGACGTCAAAGGGAAACCCAACGCTGGCGCGAGCGGCATGCTGAAGAAGCCACTTACGCTGACAAAGTTTTACAGAGGTATGTAGGTGGAAGGGAGAGCACAAGTGTGGAGTGGGGGGGGCGGGAAGGAGCGGGGGGGGGGGAGAAAGGAGGAAATTAGGGGGGGGCACCTCCTACTTTTGCTGTGCTACTGTCCACCAGGAGAGTGTTCTACCATTTTGAGGCAGGGAAAACAAAAGGCAAATCTAAGCGGTTTACAATAAAAATTAAAATAAACAAAGTAAAAATGAAATAGGGTAGGAAACAAAAAAACCAAACAAGACATACAATACAACTGAGAAGACGAGGAAAGAGGGAATCAGCGGATTACAATAAAAATAAAAAGATTGGTGGAAAGGGATGAAGAATGCAGTAGGGGAGGAATCAGAGAATTTAGTTCTGCCCACACTAATTTCATAAAAGCCAGGAATGCAGCTAAAGAGGTAGAGTGTGTGGTTTTGGCCAGAAATGGTGACCACAGGCCCCAATGTCTTCTTGGGATCCTTTGGTGGACAACAGAGGTGGCATTGAGGCAAATAATGAAATGTAATCATGGATGGACTAGGCACAGAGGATCCTTGGTCATAAAAAAAAGTGTAAAATCTGAGATGATTTAGTATAGGCCACTTTTCTGTAAAATATCCAAAATACAGAGTAAAATATAATTAAACAGGTGCTGCTGTAGATAGAGAAATGAGCAGACAGCCTTGCCCTGCCCGTCCTGTGCCCTGTCCCGGCCTACCACTAGACCACCAGAGGGGAGACAGGGTACAGAGCCTGGCAGAGAGGGGAACAGGGTGCAGAGCTTGGCAAGGAGTGTGGGGTTGGGTGCAAAGCCTGGCAGGGAGAATTTGGTTCAGAATGGGTTTTTTCCCTGTTTTCCTCTTCTAAATCTAGGGTGCGTCTTATGGTCAGGTGCGTCTTATGGAGTGAAAAATACGGTACTCTGAACTGATTTATCCATCCTTCCAAATACTCAATGAGCTCTTTAAACTCAACTGTGTTTCCTGTGTTATTTCACGACAGCCTATAATTAATGATGTTTACTTTGAAGTTTCAGAATTCTGAACAGAGGCTTTTTTTTTTTTTTCATTCAAAAATCACACAATATAACATTAATTTAAAAAAATCCTTCCACAAAACCTGTATCATGAAGTGTTTCTATGGAAACCTTATCTTCAATAGAACAACGTTTTAAAATTGCAATTAGATCGTGAGTCACTTAACATTTTGATTAAATCTTCTGCAATTAAAATCTTTCTAGCTTAGGACCAGATGCACTTGATTTTTCCCACGTCACATCTTTAGGGAAAATGCATAGACCAATTTCAGAAATATCTCGGCACTTCATTTTAAGAGTTAGGCATTTATTTATTGCACTTTTATTCTGCCTAAAACCTAAGCCGATTCCAATACAGACATCACTTTTCCTTTATATAATTACTAGTCTTTAAGCCCGTTACATTAACGGGTGCTAGAACATATGTGTGTGTGTCTGTCTTTATTTATTTCTCTCTCTCCTTAGTCGCTTTTTTTATTTCTGCCTTTCTTTTTCCTTGGCTGTCCATCATCACCCCTTGCCTGCTCCCCCTGTCCATTTTCCCTTCCTTTTACCTCCCCTGTGTCCACCACCACCCCTTCACTGCTCTCCTTATGCAGCAGCAGCCCTTCTCCCTTTGTTTTACCTCCCCCCTGTCCAGCAGCACCTGTTTCCTTCTCCCCCTGTCCAACATTAGTCCTCCGTTCCTTTTTCTTCACCCCCCCCTGTCCATCAGCATCTCTTTCGTTCTCCCCCTGTCCAACGGGTGCTAGAGTAGACAACTGTTTTTTTTTTTCCTTTCTCTCTCTGTGCTTGGATGCTGTCTGTCTGTCTGTCATTCTTTCTGTTTGTGTGTCTGCCTTGTGCCCTGCCTGCCTGTATTTCTCCATTGCGTCATGCCTGCCTATCTCTTGGTGTGTGCCCCCAGCACACCCTTCCCCCCAAAACAGCCCCGTTTTCCAATGCCCCTGCCCCCTTTTGTGCCATGCCTGCCTGCTCCGTGGCCCCCTTATGTTTCCCCCCTATGATTGCTGCTGGCCCAGCAAACTCCTCACCTCAAAGCAGCCCCCTTTCCCTCTCCCCTTGTTGAGCCATGCCTGCCTGCTCTGTGATCCCCTACTCATGATTGCTGTGTGCCCCCAGCACACCCCTACCCCCAAAGCAGCCCCTTTCCCTCTCCCCCTGTTTGCCTGCCATGCCTGCCTGCTCCCTGTGCATCAGCATCAGCATTTCCCTCCCCTTCACCTGTTCCTTCGTAGCAGCATGCAGATAAAACGGCTCCCTTAGTTATTTGCTGGTTTTTTGTTTTTTTTTTTAGTTTAAAGATGCCGACGCGGCTCCTCTCACGATCCCGCCTGCGTCGGAAGCCTTCTCTGACACAGGCCGGGATCGTGAGAGGAGCCATGGCGGCAGCGTTAAACTTTAAAAAAAAATCGAACAAAGAACTAAGGTAGCCGTTTTCAAAGCCGCCGCCGCGGCTTAAGGGACAGGATTGTACAGCTGGACTTGATCCTGGGCCCGCGTCTGCCCTCCTCCGACAGCCGGCTCCCTCGAAGCCCTCCTCCCCTCCCCCTTTCCCTTCCCGCGGTCCGTTTGGCTGCGGTCCGGCCTGTGGAGGCGATTGACTGGTGACGTACAACCCGCGCATGCGCACTAAAAAAAACGGGACAGCTCAGGGAACACGATTTTTTTAGTGCGCATGCGCGTCTACCATTTTATTATATTAGATACTGCAATATCTTGCTTTCAGCCCTCCATAGTTTTCGCACCATTTTTTAAGTAATTCCCACTCAGGAGATGCAATGAGCAGGCTTGATGCTTATTGTTGTTTATCAATTTGAGTGTTCTAGAGCAGTGGTTCCCAACCCTGTTGTGGAGGACCACCAGGCTAATCGGGTTTTCAGGCTTGCTCTAATGAATATGCATGAGAGAGATTTG
Source organism: Geotrypetes seraphini (assembly GCF_902459505.1). Lineage (NCBI taxonomy): Eukaryota > Metazoa > Chordata > Amphibia > Gymnophiona > Dermophiidae > Geotrypetes > Geotrypetes seraphini. Next base: position 390,638,719 of record NC_047086.1, read on the forward strand.
CATATAATGGAAGTGTCAGGCATGCAAATTAGCTCCTTGCATATTCATTAGGGCTATGCAGAAAACCCGATTGGCCTGGTGGGGGACCATTGTTCTAGAGAACTGTTTTTATTATTTCATCGAATGACCCCTGACTCAGGCTTTTCATGTCGAAACACGGCCTGTTTCAGGTTCAGTGAGGGGCCGCTGAAAGTTCTCAGCCCAACCAAGAAGAGAATGATGTGGAGCCATGTCGACCTACTCTGTCAGCATCATTAACACAATCTTTATTCTATGTTGCTCACTGAGAATATTGGACACCTTATAGAGTCTCCAGACTGTCAGCGCATGGATCTAATTTATGCTTGACATGTACAACTCATGTAGGTACATGCTGTCATATGTTGTTTGGATGCCATGCTGCTAAAATGTTTTGGGATGAAGTCTGGCGATGAGTGCAAGAAATCTTTGGATTCTGTACAGAGCTGAGTTATGAAATTTGCCATTTTGCATTCTGCTATCTTATCGCATTTATTTTAAAAATATAAGGCCAAATTATATACAGGTCTTGCCCGTCCAGCCGGCAGGCCCGCCTCATCGAAATGAGGCGGGCCCGCCCCTTCCTGGCCCATCCCGCCGAAGCCTAAGGCCTGATTGGCCCAGGCTCTAGAAGCCTGGACCAATCAGGCCTTAGGCATAGCGGGTCTGCCCATCCCCATTAAGTCTAAGGCCTGATTGGCCCAGGCGCCTAGAGCCTGGGCCAATCAGGCCTTAGATTAAGTGGGGATGGGCGGACCCGCTATGCCTAAGGCCTGATTGGTCCAGGCTTCTAGAGCCTGGGCCAATCAGGCCTTAGGCTTCGGCGGGATGGGCCAGGAAGGGACGGGCCCGCCTCATTTCGACGAGGCAGGCCTGCCGGCTGGACGGGCAAGACCTGTCTGGCCAAAAGAAAAGGTTAGTTTGGTGGGGTGTAGGTTTGGGGGATGTTAGCGCGGGGGGGGGGAGGGTGCGGAGGGGGTGCGTCTTCGGGCAGGAGGGATTGGGCACCCTCCTGCCAGCGATCGGTAGTGTCGGGGGGCACCTTCTGGCAGGAGGGTTTGGGCACCCTCCTGCCAGCGATCGGTAGTGTCGGGGGGGGGCGGTCGGTAGTGTCGGGGGGGGCATCTTCTGACAGGAGGGTTTGGGCACCCTCCTGCCAGCGATCGGTAGTGTTGGGGGTGGGGGCGGTCAGTAGTGTCGAGGGGGCATCTTCTGGCAGGAGGGTTTGGGCACCCTCCTGCCGGCAATCGGACAGGCGGCCGCGGCCCGCTATACTTATAGCGGCAGAGAGATCCCGTGCCGCAATAAGTATAGCGGCCGCGTCTACTTACAGCATTTTGTTGGCCTACATTGTAAGCGTCTCTTCCTCTACTAGGGAGACGTGTAGGGCCGCCTAGGTTCGCCCAAGGCCCTTAGGCGAGCGTAGGCGTCTTGCGGGCATCCCTAGGCTCCCGGAGGTGCCATCAATATAGGCGGCCTGCCTGGGGAGCATTTTTTTTTTTTTAAACGTGCATCCCGATTGGCTGATTAGACAGCTGTAGGACGCCTACAGCTGCCTAAAATCAGGACGCACTTTGTAGAATCAGGGCCACTGTGTCCAGTCAGGCTCTGTGCCTGCCTTGGTCCCTTGGTCCCTGTGGTTTCCCTAGTGTCCACCAGGGGAGCCAGAGAGAAGCCAGACCATCAGGAGTGGGATGGTCTGGCTCCCCTGGTGGACACTAGGGAAACCACAGGGACCAAGGTAGGCACAGAGCCTGACTGGTCACAATACACACACAAAGAATGCCTCTGCTACAGAGCAGGAGGCACTGGATTCTCTGGGGAGGCACTGAGTGTGGATAGCAGGAGTTGGAGGCCCCTTTGCCTAAGCAGGAAGGGGGAACAGTATGAAAGAGGAGTGAGGAGTAAGATCAAAGCTTTTGGTTATCCTGATTCTGCCGCCAGAGCCCTAGTAGCCTTCCCTTCAGCTCTAAGGATACACCAGAAAAAGCTATATGAATCTACCTTTGAATATCTTGGCCCTAAAATCTGGAATGATCTACCACAGCCCCTGCATCAATCTGACTCATATTTGAATTCTTGTCTGCGATTAGCAGCAGCAGCGGGGAGTAACTACACTGTCCCCCGATGAAGGCTAGTTCAATAGCAGAAACGCTCTAAAATAGTTTGAGCGTCGGGTAGTTCACAACCCACCAACGTTGGTCCTGGCTGGGAAGCCACTAAGATAAGTGTTGCTGTTCTCTTCTCTCCCTTTTTTTGTTACACTATATTACATACTTTTGATAAATCCATGAAGTTATTTTAGTCAACAGATTCAATTATTGTATCCATAGTTAAGTTAATTGATAGTTTCTATTTAAATAAATTTATCAATTTAAATAAATGAACAAATAAATAAATAAAAAAAATCTTTTTGAGGTAGGAAGGAGGTTTGAAGTAAATGATTACATCATAGCAATTCAGGATAAAGACTTGAAATAACATCTAAGTTACAAGAGGTCTCTTTACTGAGAATCATGCATCCTTTAGGATACTCCAGCCTCTTAAATTAAATCAAAACGTTTAATCTATTTATATTGGGTAAAAGTGTGTGCTCAGAATAAGTTCTCATATATGGGTTATTAGTAATAATAGTTGTTATAAATAGGAAGTTAGGTACTAAATAAAAATTAAAATAATTTTTTGTATTAATTATCCTTTATACCCCCTTTTTTCTTTTTTGATTGATCATATTTGAGGCGGGGCAGGGTGGGGCCTTGCATCCAGGATATTACAATATCAAATATGGGAACCCTATGCAGACAGTATATTACCCTCTTTCTACCAGTTGATAACTCTCTAGCAACAGTAACCAAGAAACTGCTAGATATAATGAGACAATGGCTGGATGAAGGACCATAGATTAAAACTCAGCAAAGAAAAAAACACAGCTTTTACTACTGGAACGTGCAAAACAACCTATAGCAACTAGCATAAAATTAATGCTGTAACCTGGTCCCTTTACTAAAACTACTAGGGATTACGATAGACGGATGCTGCACAGTTCAACTACAAATCAACAATGTAGTCCAAAAATCCTTCATGACAATGCGCAACTTGAGACAGATTCACAAAATCTTTGATGAAGTACAATATTGTCTTAGTGCAATCCTTAATCTTGAGAATGGAGGACTACTGTAATATCATGTACTTCTTGAAGAAATACTACATATCCCCAGCCTACATAAAGGTACACTGGCTCCCTGTGAAGACCAGAATCTTATTCATATTTATATTGCCTTCTGTTTAAAGTGTTATATGGCTGTGCACCAATCTATCTGATCGACAGACAAGTTTCAAGTTTAAGTTTCAAGTCTCAAGTTTATTTTTATTTTGATATACTGCCTATCAAACCGTCTAGGTGGTGTACATACATATTTAAAAGCAGAACATAGGTGTTCAGGGGACTCAAAAATGCAAACGTTAGACAAAGACATATCATAGGTGGTAGGGAGGGAGAAACTAGTTACAATATATGCCTATTAACCAACCCAAACAACAGAAAGGAGTGATACGATAGGAAGGAGGAAAATGTCTGCGCAGAAGAAAAACTAGAAAGACTTACCATGGAAGAAGTCATGAAACCAAGGAGAGACCTGAACCCCTTTACCTACCCTACAATTAAGAGAGTGATGAGACCAAAACTGCCAGAAGGCTCGCTGAGTCTTCCAAGCATCAAGACTGAATGCAGATGTTGTCAGAATATAAAATGAGCACTGTGGTATGGCGATAATCCTGAGATGGACTTTAATGAGGGAATCAAAGTTCCAAATATACAGTGAAATAATCAACTTAAAAAATAATCCACATGAAAAGTAAAAATCCACATACAAATCATAAGGTCTGCTAGTAGCGCTGGACCCAACACGGTCCGTGTTTCAACAAGATGTCTTCTTCAGGGGTCCATAATAGTCCTATGATGATGGATACGTGCAATATTGCCTTGATTTCAAGCAGCGGTCGTCTCTCCACATATCAGCTTTTTCCACGTATCCATCTAGGGAGGAGGATATATATGTTGAACAAGGTGGGAGATAGTGGGGAGCCTTGAGGGACTCCCGAGGGACTTTTACAGGATTCCGAGTAATTACCACTGTTGACCACTTGATATGATCGTTTAGTTAAAAAGCCTTGAAACCAGGTCCACACACTTCCCGATATTTGTATGTGGATTTTTACTTTTCATGTGGATTATTTTTTAAGTTGATTATTTTACTGTATATTTGGAACTTTGATTCCCTCATTAAAGTCCATCTCAGGATCATCGCCAAACCACAGTGCTCTCTTGGTTTACTTCGGACTTCTTTCTCTGTGGATTTCTGGGGTCAATTTCTTTGGTTTGGTCAGAATATTAAGAACAGTACCAAAATATAGACTGTTATGAAAGGGAATAAAAACCATGTTATATAGGAAATTTGCCATGCTATGTTAACCCAGTGACCACCCTGTACTAGATTGAAAATGTAATTCTCTGGAAATGGACGGATATTTCTTTTTGGAATCCGCCTGGAACTGAAAGGTTAAGACAGAATAAAAGTCAATAAATAAACATCTTTTGAAGTAACTGCTTTCTGTAGTTGGTACACCATGAGAGACTACAGTTAGTTCTAGACTTAAACCTTGTTGAAATAAGCTTTTTGTCTTATTGCACATCAATAGAAAAGACTTTATGGATTAGCATGATTTTATTGATGGAGTTTTTAATGTGCTTCAGGCCACAGTATTTATAATTGCTTATCTCTTGTTTCCCACTGCCGTTTTTAAATTTCCTCAAGAAAATGATACTTCTTTCTCCCTTGTGACTTTCTACAATATTCTGTATGGTCAGCAGGCAGGCAAAGGTTATTAAAGCCAGTCACAGCTTAAGAAATTAAAGAAAGTATTTGAAGCGGAGAATGTTGGAAACAGATATTAAAAAATTATTCCCTATGCAATTCAAGCAATTAAATCCAGATTGCTTGCAATTTGCTACCTACCATTTAAAATGATTTCTTGCTGTATTATTATTATTTGGTTAAGAACAGTGTGTGGTTGTGCAGAGATAAGCAGCAAGAATCTTAAAATCTACAAGTTCTGAGTTACATACAAATCTGACTTAAGAGCAGCTTTAAAAACGTGACATGTTCATAACCCGGATACTGCCTATATAGGAATAATAAAGCCATTGTGACATCACTGATGAGATTGGATCTTAGGCACTGGTGGAATGAGGTATTATGACATCACAAAATAAGCTCTAGAATGTTGCTGCTCCTTGGGATCTTGCCAGGCACTTGTGACCTGGGTTGGTCACTCTTGGGAACAAGATACTGGGCTTGAAGTATCTTCGGTCTGTCCTAGTATGGTAACTCTTATGTTCTTATGTGAGTCAAATACAGGCAGTCCCCGAGTTACAGACGCCTAACTTAAGTACAACTCGTACTTAAGAACATGGTTGCAGAGTCATTTCATTTCACTGAGCAGTATTTCAAATGACATAGACTCCTACCCGTCTCCTGTAGCAGATTCAGGAATGATGCTTGGCCACATGAAGAAGAGTGTGTGGTTGTTCTTGCTGTACCTTAGAGGGAAACACTGGTAGGGACAGTTGGCCCTTTTGTCATATGGGAGCAGAGATAAGCAGCAAGAATCTTAAAATCTATAAGTTCTGCGTTACATACAAATCCGACTTAAGAACAGCTTTAAAAACATAACCCTTGTACTGCCTGTATAGAAATAACCAAGCCATTGTGACATCACTGATGAGGTTGGCTCTTAGACCTGGTGGAATGAGGCATTATGACATCACAAATCTCAGCTCTGGAACGTTGCTACTCTTTGGGCTTCTACCAGGCACTTGTGACCTGGGTTGGCCACTGTTGGAAAAAGGGTACAGGGCTTTAGGGACCTTCGATCTGTCCCAGTATGGCAACTCTTATGTTCTTATGTGAGTCAAGTACAGCCAGTCCCCGAGTTACAGATGCCCGACTTAAGAATGACTTTTAATTAAGAAAGCGGTTGCGGCTTCATTTGATTTCACCGAGCAGTATTTCCAGTGGCAGAGACTCCTACACTTCTCCTGCAGCAGATTTAGGAATGATGAATGGCCACAAGAAAAAGAGTGTGTGGTTGGCCCTTTTGTCAGCTGGAAGCAGAGATAAGCAGCAAGAATCGGAAAATCTACAAGTTCTGAGTTAGATATAAATCCGACTTAAGAACAGTTTTAAAAATGTAACTTGTTCTTAATCCGGAGACTGCCTATACTTTCATTTTCGCTATGATTTAGGTTGCTTATGTCAGGCTGTTTTATAAAGATACCTATTGCCCATCTTTCAGAAGCTTCCCAACATCAAAATGACAGCATTTAAATGTCTGGAGAGGCCCAGATGTGTAAGGCCATGGGCTTTCAGACCGAAGGTCCTCACAACAGCTCACCCCACCTCCATCCCCTACTCAGTCTCTGGTCTTACTGGAAGACTCATATAGCTAGTGGGGGTCAGTGGGTGTCCACTCGCTCCTGCCTTGTGGCCTCCCGCTGAACAAAACTGCTGCCACTACTTCTAGTAGCAATACTGTGATATTAGTTAGGGGGTCTGGCATCCATATGTAGGCATTTTTCCCATATATGGATGACTGGCCCCTAGTGGTAATATTGTGGTATTACCGTTAGTGGTCTCAGCAGCCATTTTGTTTAGCAGAAGCAAGAGCAAGTGGGCATTGATCCTGCCCCATTAGCCACCAGGAGCTTCTGGTAAGTCCATGGACTGGGATGGGGCAATGGAGAGTCCTGAGACTGGTAGGGCTGCTATGAGGACTTTGAGCTGGATGGGGGAGTCTTTGGGAGGCTGCTACATATTAGGCTAGTTCCCACCTGGGGGCCTTCCCCACTGGGTTGGAGGGTGCTCTCTGACTGGCAGGGAGTTCAGACTATGTGGAGGAGGGGGGAGGAGGATTCTGTCTGGTGGGGATTTGGAGACATGGGAGAGGGGGATCTGATTGCTACAGGGTCCTAGCTGTGTGTAGAAAAGCCTCTCTACTGGCAGGGGATTTGCAGTTGGAAGGGTTGTGCTGGTATTGTGATGGTCAGGTTCTACGACAGGTGTGCAGCGTTTGGCGCTATCTTGACCACTTAGATATGGCAGTGCCAAAGCTGACACATCTTTCTGGTGGGGGTTTTCCCTTTGTGCTGTCTGATTTTACAAAATGGGTGCTCCCGCTGCTGGGATGTCCATGCAGGCATGCATTTTAGACTGTGGCATAGTAAAGGTGAGAGACGCCCACCCCCCTGCCACACGGTGACGGGATAATGGTGCGCCAGTCGCCAGCGCGCTGACAATCCAGCGCCGACAATTCAGCGCAAGACAGAAGCACGCGGGGGAAAAAATAATTTTAAAGAGCTCCGACTGGGGGTTTGGGGTGGCAACCCTCCCCTTTATTGATTAGTGTTTGCGCTGCATTGCGGGGGGTGGGGGGGGTGAACCCCCCCACATTATAGAGAAAACAGAACTTTTCCCAAAAAAAATCAGAAAAAGTTCCGTTTTCTCTATAATGGAGGTTTCCAACCCCCCGAACCCCCCTCCAACAGCAGCGCAAACACTAACCAATAAAGTGGGGGTTTGCCAACCCAAACCCCCCATTGGAGCTCTTTAAAAATTACTTTTTCCCCTGCGCGCTTCTGTCTTGCGCCAAATTGTCGGCGCTGGATTGTCAGTGCACTGGCGTCTTGCGCGCCACTGACTATGAACCCTGCCACACGTGCGTGCCACCTTCCTGTTCCCTGTACCTATTTAACTTTTCCAGCCCATGTCGATGTCGGCTCACCCTTTCACGTCACTTCCTGGGTGCGGATCCCGGAACTCACATCAGAGAGAGCGCCGATGCCGGCGCGGGCAGCAACCTCACGCTGGGGAAGTAAAAAAGGTACGGAGGAAGGCAAGGGGCATGCGGCAAGGAGAAGATCGGGGGAGGGGGCAGAGAGGATGAAGGGTGCCATGCCCTCAGCAAGACTCTTGCCCCCACTCTCCTTACTACGCCACTGACACACCCTATTCTAAAATACATGCCTGAGTGTGGACATCCTGACTTGGACTTCTCTATGCAGGATTTCTAAATTACTACTCCGTATCTTTATAAAATAGCCTGAAAAGTCGTGCCTACTTGGCCTCCCAATCTAGACAACCTCTTATAAAACTACATAAAAACATAAGAATAGCCATTCTGGGTCAAACCAATGGTCCATCAAGCCCAGTAGCCCGTTCTCATGGTGGCCAATCCAGGACCCTAGTACCTAGCCAAAACCCAAGGAGTAACAACATTCCAACATCTCAAAGAATAGCGAGATTTCGGAACCTCAATGAGAGCAACATTCCAGAGCTGAGATTGTGATGTCATAATGCCTCATTCCACAGTGCCTGAGAGCCAGCCTCATCAGTGATGTTACAATGGCTTGATTGTCCTATACTTGGCACACATAAGAATAGCCTTACTGGATCAGACCAAATGTTCATCAAGCCCACTAGTCCATCATGGTGGCCAATCCATGTCTCTAGTACCTGGCCAAAACTCAAGGAGTAGCAACATTCCATGCTACCGATCCAGGGCAAGCAGTGGCTTCCCCCATGTCTTTCTCAATAACAGACTATGGACTTTTCCTCCAGGAAATTGTCCAAACCTTTCTTAACACCAGCTACGCTATCCGCTCTTTGTTTGTTAAGAACAAAGATATTACTGTAATTAAAATTTAAAAAATGACACTCCAGAAGTTCATGTAAACTGGGGCCTAATGTAAGTTCCGTGCAGTGATCACACTGATGCACGCAAGACGTTAAAATAACACGAACGGCTGAAGAAGGCTACGGATCATTTGTTTTATTAACATTCCAAATGCTCAAAATGAAATGACTTATAAAATAAACATATCCCATGAATAAATCCCCGCTGCAGGCTCAGTGTAAGAGCCTTCCTTTCATAATAATTCACCTGTGCCCATGTTTCTTAATAAAACTCTCCCAGCAGAAAGGTAGCCCTGTAGAGCTGATAAATGCACCTGCCACACACTTTGAACCCAATGCATCATCCTTCCATTTTGAACACCCTGAAAGGAAATACCCAGCACTCCTCAGGTTTTCAGAAAGAAGCACTTGCCAGAAAGAGGAAATTCAGGAGATATTCAGTGTGAGCAAAAAGATCTCAATTGCAGCATGATGAAAGACATTTGAGGCATGCCGGTGGAAGGACCAAAATAGATGTTCCACTCATGGGCTATTATCCACTTTCAGACCTCCTCAGAAGCATTTATTCACTCCCATGCATTAATGGCTTTTTAAATTTATTTTCTAGAGCCTTCAGATCCAAATATATTTTACATGGGATATTCAAAGACATACCCTTTCAGGTTATTTATTTGTGCTTTTTTCCTGATTTTCGGGGGGGGGGGGGGGGGTTGGGTTTGTTTTACACATTCATTTTATTAAAAGATTTTAACACTCATTAAAGAATTGTTATACAGGCTCTATAGAAGGGATGCTTTCAATATTTTTTTTAAAAAACAGCAAATCACACAAAACCAGTGCTCTGAAAGCATAGGCGCAGGCATTTCAGAAATGCAATACCTCAAAGATGGATCCTGGTGATACATAAAGATGGATGGCTCCCCTTCGTTTTGGCTGGGTGACGTTGCCCACACAATAACTTTGTATGGACGAAGCTACTTGGACAAGGCTTGTCTGTTTCCCCCGAAGCAGCCTTTGAGTACAACATAGCCATACTGGGCTTTTAAGCTACTTAATAAAGTTTTTGAAGACTAAGGGTGCTTTTTACTGTACGAAGCCGCGGTAGCGATTCTCCTGTGGCAAATCCATCGAAGCCCATTCAGTTCATAAGAACATAAGAACATAAGAAGTTGCCTCCGCGGAGTCAGACCATAGGTCCATCCTGCCCAGCGGTCCGCTCCCGCGGCGGCCCATCAGGCCCATCGCCTGAGTAGTGGTCTATACCTATCTATACCCTTCAATCCCTTTTTCTTCTAGGAATCTATCCAAACCTTCTTTGAAACCATTTAATGATTTGTTGTCTACAACAGCCTCTGGAAGCGCGTTCCATGTACCCACCACCCTCTGAGTGAAAAAGAACTTCCTAGCGTTTGTTCTAAACCTGTCCCCTTTCAAATTCTCCGAGTGCCCCCTTGTACTTGTGGTGCCCCTTAATTTGAAAAATCTGTCCCTGTTTACTTTTTCTATGCCCTTCAGGATCTTGAAGGTTTCTATCATGTCTCCTCTAAGTCTCCGCTTTTCTAGTGAGAAAAGTCCCAACTGCTTCAATCTGTCGGTATATGGCAGATTTTCCATTCCCTTTATCAGTTTAGTTGCTCTTCTCTGTACTCCCTCAAGTACTGCCATGTCCTTCTTAAGGTACGGCGACCAGTACTGGACACAGTACTCCAGATGCGGCCGCACCATTGCACGATACAGCGGCATGATGACTTCCTTCGTCCTGGTCGTAATACCCTTCTTAATGATACCCAACATTCTGTTTGCTTTCTTTGAGGCTGTGGCGCACTGCGCCGATGCCTTCAGTGTTGCGTCTACCATCACTCCCAGGTCTCTCTCCAGGTTACTGACCCCTAGCGGTGTTCCCCCCATTCTGTATGTGAACATCGGGTTCTTTTTCCCCACGTGCATGACCTTGCATTTCCCTATGTTGAAGCTCATTTGCCATTTTTCGGCCCACTTTTCCAGCTGCGTTAGATCCTTTTGGAGATCTTCGCAGTCTTCCCTGGTTTGAGCCCTGTTGTATAGTTTGGTGTCATCTGCAAATTTAATGACCTCACACTTGGTTCCCGCCTCTAGGTCGTTTATGTAAATATTGAACAGGAGCGGTCCTAGCACCGACCCCTGTGGAACTCCGCTCGTGACCCCTTTCCAGCCTGAGTAATGGCCCTTTACTCCAACCCTCTGCTTCCTGTTTGCCAGCCAGTTTCTGATCCATCGGTGGACCTCCCCTTGCACCCCGTGGTTCCATATCTTCTTAAGCAGTCTCTCGTGTGGTACCTTGTCGAAGGCTTTTTGGAAGTCAAGGTAAATGATGTCTATAGATTCCCCTTTATCCACCTGGTTGTTCACCCCCTCAAAGAAGTACAATAAGTTGATGAGGCATGACCTGCCCTTGCAGAAGCCATGTTGACTCGGTTTTAGCTGCCCATTTTTTTCGGTGTGTTCACAGATGCTGTCTTTAATTAGTGCCTCCATCATCTTTCCCGGGACTGAGGTCAGGCTCACCGGCCTGTAGTTTCCTGGGTCGCCCCTTGAGCCCTTCTTGAAGATGGGCGTAACATTTGCTATTTTCCAATCCTCCGGGATCTCTCCAGTTTTTAAGAATAGGCTGTATATCTGTCGAAGTGGCTCCGCTATTTCGTTTTTTAGTTCCTTGAGTACCCTTGGGTGAATGCCGTCCGGACCTGGTGATTTGTCGCTCTTTAGTCTGTCTATCTGCCTGAGTACATCTTCTTGGCTTACCTCTAAATTGACCAGTTTATCATCTTGGTCTCCTATTGCGATCTCCTCGGGTTCCGAAATGTTGGTTGTATTCTCCACCGTGAAGACTGACGTGAAGAACTCATTTAACCTTTCAGCTATCTCTTTCTCTTCTTTTACTACTCCCTTTCTATCTCCATCATCCAATGGTCCCACTTCTTCTCTTGCCGGTTGCTTCCCCTTGACGTATCTGAATAACGACTTGAAGTTTGTTGCTTCCTCTGCCAGTCTCTCTTCGTATTCTCTTTTTGCTTTTCTAACCACTCGGTGACACTCCTTCTGGTGTTCTTTGTGCACTTTTTGGTTCTCCTCTGTTTGGTCTTTTTTCCATTTTCTGAACGATGCTTTCTTGTCGCTTATCGCCTTCTTCACTGCATTTGTTATCCACACTGGGTTTTTTGTTCTATTTTTTTTGCACCCTTTCCTGAACTTGGGGATGCATAGGTTTTGAGCTTCGTGCACAGTTCCCTTGAGTAAGGTCCAGGCTTTTTCTACGGATTCCATCTTCCCTATGTTGCCTTTGAGTTTCTTTCCCACCATTTCCCTCATGGCATCATAATTTCCTTTTTTGAAGTTGAGTGCCGTCGTTGTGGTTCTTTTCCCCTTTGATGGTCCAATTTCAAGCCTGCACTGGATCGTGTTGTGATCGCTGTTACCTAGCGGGGGTAATACCGCCACCTTCTTTGCTGGCCCTCCTAGTCCGTTGAAGATTAGGTCAAGAGTGGCGTCACCCCGTGTTGGTTCCGTGACCAGTTGCTCCATGAAACAGTCCCTCGTGACCTCTAGGAATTTGGTCTCCCTTGCGCAGTTTGAGTGCCCAATACTCCAGTCTATTCCAGGATAGTTGAAGTCCCCCATCACCATCACATTTCCGCTTCTGCATACCTGCCTTAGTTCTGCCTCCAGGTCCTGGTCGATTTCTTCAGGTTGTCCAGGTGGGCGGTAGTACAGACCCAATTTAATGTCTGCCCCAGTTCCTCCCTGTAGCTTAACCCATAGTGATTCCAAGCCATCCGCCCGTACTGTTGTTTCCATCCTGGTTGAGGGTATGGAGTCTTTTACGTACAGCGCTATTCCTCCACCCTTTTTATGTGTCCTGTCTCTCCTGTATAGTTTGTACCCTGGTATGGCCACATCCCATTGATTTTCCTCAGTCCACCACGTTTCTGTGACTCCAATTATGTCTAGGTCCTTTTTGCTGGCAGTGATTTCTAGTTCTCCCATTTTGGCCCTCAGGCTCCTAGCATTTGTGTACAGGCAGTTTAAGACCCAGTTTTTTGCCCTCTCTTTTTGTTTTCCTCGTGTTTTGGTACTCCTGCAGTCCTCCTCATGGTTTGCCAGCCCCCGAGCTTCATCCTCCTCCTGCTGCTGTGTGTCTGTGACGTCCTCAGCCTGTATCCCCTGCACCTCTTGTTCTCGTAATTCCCACTCAGTTCTGGGCTCTATTTCACAAAGTCTTTGCCCCTCTGGCTCCTGTTGTTCTGTATTGGTGCCGCTTACAAGTTCCATTTGTTCCCTCGGTCCCTGCAATGCGTCCTTAGGTCCTTTTTCAAAACATATACACTCAGTCCCGAGTCCTCCTTTACAATGTCCCAGTTCAGTATCCTTGTCGGGTACTGATGTCCGATGTGTCGAGGTCAGGTCGACTATCGGCTTTCCCCTTCTCCTCAGTTTAAAGCCAAGTCTATGACGTTCTGGACGTTGCGTGCCAGCATCCTCGTCCCAGCTGTGCTAAGGTGCAGTCCATCTCGTCTGTAGAGCTTGTTCTTCCCCAAGAAAGTAGTCCAGTTCCTAACAAAGTGGAAACCCTCCTCCTCGCACCATCTCCTCAGCCAAGCGTTAATTGCTTGTAGTTCGCTCTGTCTCCTTGTGTCCGCTCTCGGTACTGGCAGGATCTCTGAGAAGGCTATCCTCCTTGCCCTTAGTCTCAGTTTCCTCCCCAGGATCCTGAACTGGTCAGTTAGTGTAGTCCTGTTGAAGCTTCTCCTGCTGATGTCATTGGTTCCGATGTGGATCACTACTGCTGTGTCCTCCGTCTCGGCTCCCTCCAGGATCCTCTCGATATTGTTGATGATGTCCTTTGTTCTTGCCCCCGGGAGACATGTTACCAGTCGGTCCTCTCTTCCTCCGGCTATGTGACTGTCTACTCCTCTCAGGATTGAGTCTCCAACCACGATAGCTGATCTCCCCTTCTTCAACTGTCTCTCTGGTCTCAGATCTGTGTCATATGTGCAGTCCATTTGTCCGTCCTCTGGGTTCAGCTGTGTCTCCGCCCCTGGTCTCAGGTCTGTGTCATCTGCGCAGTCCGCTAGTCCATTCTCCTGGCTCTGATGGGTCTCCTCCTCCTCTGTCTGCCCAGGTCCTCCACAAGGTCCTATTTCCATGGTGTTCCTATGGGCTCCGGTGCATTTGCTGCAGGAGAATCGCTGCTGAGGCTTTGCAAAGGAGCCCTGAGGTTGGAAGATACATCTCAATGTGGATTAATGTTAAAATACAGATTATTTAGTCAACCTGGGTCATTAGTAACTAGGGGCTCCTTTTACTAAGGTGCACTAGCATTTTTAGTGCACACACGAAATTACTGCACGCTAAACCGCGCGGTACACTTCTAGAATAACGCCAGCTCAATGCTGGCGTTAAGGTCTAGCGCGCGGGGCAATTGAGCGTGCGCTATTCCGCACGTTAAGGCCCTAATGCACCTTAGGAAAAGGAGCCCTAGGTCTCATTACATAAAATGCTGTGCATTACTGTTAAAAGACAGTCCGTTCTTGCTGTTCACATGTCCAATATTTGTGATTTTGCGTATCTACAGAGGTGCGAATTGTGACCGCTATTAGCCAATCACGCCGCTGTGTTTATCTCAGAATTCAATTTAAATGTACATGCATTATTTTCAAATTTTTATATGGTATTTTTATTCCCCTTGCTCCTCTGCTGTGGAACGTGTACAGATTTTCCTAGGCAAGAGGCACTCAACAATTTAAACCAGGGATGTCCAACCTGCGGCCCGAGGGCCACATACGGCCCAGTGAAGTATTTTGTGCGGCCCCAGTCGAGGGCAATGATGCCCCTGGGTGTTTCCTCTGATGCCCTTGGGTGTTTACTGTCTTGCCGGCTCCCTCCTCTGTCTTGCTGCAGCGTTTGCGTGGCCTCAGAAACATTTTTTTCGGCCAATGCGGCCCAGGGAAGCCAAAAGGTTGGACACCCCTGATTTAAACTTTCCCTCCCTTCTAGGAAAGGAAGTAAAGGAGTCAAGAATTTCAGCCTTTCTTTGGCTTTTAAATTTTCTCAATTATGGAATGAACTTCCTTTAACTTTGAGGTGGGCTAGTCCAGGGGTAGGGAACTCCGGTCCTCGAGAGCCGTATTCCAATTGGGTTTTCAGGATTTCCCCAATGAATATGCTTTGAAAGCAGTGCATGCAAATAGATCTCATGCATATTCATTGCGGATATCCTGAAAACCCGACTGGAATACGGCTCTCGAGGACCGGAGTTCCCTAACCCTGGACTAGCCCACCCCAAAGTTAAAGGAAGTTCATTCCATAATTGAGAAAATTTAAAAGCCAAAGAAAGGCTGAAATTCTTGACTCCTTTACTTCCTTTCCTAGAAGGGAGGGAAAGTTTAAATCAGGGGTGTCCAACCTTTTGGCTTCCCTGGGCCGCATTGGCCGAAAAAAATGTTTCTGAGGCCGCGCAAACGCTGCAGCAAGACAGAGGAGGGAGCCGGCAAGACAGTAAACACCCAAGGGCATCAGAGGAAACACCCAGGGGCATCAGAGGAAACACCCAAGGGCATCAGAGGAAACACCCAAGGGCATCAGAGGAAACACCCAGGGGCATCAGAGGAAACACCCAAGGGCATCAGAGGAAACACCCAAGGGCATCAGAGGAAACACCCAAGGGCATCAGAGGAAACACCCAGGGGCATCAGAGGAAACACCCAGGGGCATCAGAGGAAACACCCAAGGGCATCAGAGGAAACACCCAAGGGCATCAGAGGAAACACCCAGGGGCATCAGAGGAAACACCCAGGGGCATCATTGCCCACTTCTTCCTCAAATCTTTAAAAACTTTTCTATTTGCTAAACATTTTGAAAATTAACCTCCTTGCCATTTTAGCATATTTTTATTAATTATTCTTAACCGTGTCGAGCTTCCTCTGGTTGATGACCCGGTATACAAAGCTAACCCTTTCTTCTACAAAGCCACGCTAGCAGCTGCTGCGCGGCAACAGCCCCGAAGCCCTTTAAATCTCTATGGGCTTCGGGGCCGTTACCTCATGGCAGCCGCTAGCGCGGCTTTGTAGAAGAGGGGGGTAAGTTTTAGTTTAGTTTAGTATTCACGTCTTCGAGAACCTACGCGTTTAAAAATCGGCTTTCTTTGCTTTCACTTTCAATGTCGCTTCTGAAAATGGCCACCAAGCGTCCAAGGAGTGAGTTGCAAGCAACAATGTTCTCTATGGTTTTGTCAAGTGCTGTACCATGTAGGAACCTAAAGGACCCATTATTCACTTTCTGCGGTTTTAAGAAACCCCTCAATGTATATATATGTGCCTCCCTCAGTGTAGGGTTTTTCCTGTTGTAATCTGCTTTCAATCTTAATTGAAAACTAGCGGAATATAAAATCACTGATTAGATTAGATTTGTATCCTCCAGGGGCTAGATTCTCAAAACTTACTGTGCCCTTAACGATGGTCGCTAAACCGGTTCCAGTCGGTATAGTGTGTTAGTATTTTACTGGCCGATAATCAGAACCGCCTTTTCCAAACTTCCTAGCAGTCTCCAACTCTGCCGTGCACATGTAGTACAATGAGGTCATTAATATTAAAATGGAAGCAAAATAGGCTCGTCAACATTTAAAGGAACCTAACATCTATTTTCACATAGATGCATTGTTTCGTATGTCACGGCTCGTGAAGATTTTCTGGAACCATCCTGCCACAAATAGCGAGAATAGACTGCAACTCATCTTAATGGTAGCCCATGTTAATATCTTTTGCCCTAATTGGTACATCTCACTCTTTCTTCTGGTTCCTGGACATCTTTTGTGATCTTTTTTTAAGTTTCTTGATTTGGTTTGTCTCTCTGCAGGTTAAAGCCAATTTTGTTCACATAAATCTGGAAATCAGCCTCTTTAAATGGGAGGTGAGAAGTGGCCTACTGGTAGAGATGCTGCCTCCGCATATCAAGGTGGCGGGATCAAATCCCAGTGCTGTTCCTTGTGACCCTGGGCAAGTCACTTAATCCTCCCAGGTGCAAAATAAGTGCCTGTATATATGTAAACTGCTTTGAATGTGTAACCAAAAAAAGGCGGTACAGTACTCCCCTGATATTCGCGGGGGTTCTGTTCCAGGAACCCCTGCGAATCTTGAAAAACAGCGAATACGGTCTTTCATGGGGGAGACTGGAGAGGGCAGCGGGAGAGGCAGGAGAGAGCAGCCAGAGCGCCAGCGAGTGCAGGAAATCACTCGCTGTATGCTCTGACCGCCTCTTCCTGCACTAAGTCGGGCCTTATCCAATCAGGAGCTGCATGTCAGAACTGCTCCTGATTGGATAAGGCCCGACTTAGTGCAGGAAGAGGCGGTCGGAGCGTACAGTGAGTGATTTCCTGCACTCGCTGGCACTCCGGCTGCTTTCTTCTGCTTTTCCCGCTGCCCTCTCCTTGTCGGTGGTTCACGGAAAATATCACGAATGACCGGGACCGCGAACCGCGAACAATCGGGGGAACATTGTATACAAACCCCGTTCCCTTTCCTTAATGCGTCTATGGGGAAAAGCTGAATAAAAACCATACCCCGTTCTTATCTGGTTATTTGATGTGAAGCAGGGATATGTACATTTAGGGCTAATTTCAGTAAATGAGAAAATGGCAACATTGCAGTCAGGGGGTGGTCCACCCCGAGCGCCATCTCGGTGAGGGCGCAGGCACCCGTTCTCCTCTCTGTCCCCCTCCTCCTTCCCCACCGCCGTGCATTCGTGCCACTTCCCTTCCCCCATACCTCTGTCACGTTCCTGGTGTGAGCAGCAACACCCAACCTGCTGCCGCACCAGCATCGTCTCTTCCTGTGACGTCACTTCCTGGACCTGCACCTAGAAGGTGACGTCTGCGCGACAGCAGCTTTGGGGTTGCTGCTTGCGCCAGGAATGTTACCGAGGTACATTGAAGGGAAGCAGCGTGTGTGGCAGGAGAGGGCGGGGAAGGAGGGTGACACTGCCCCAGGCACCTCTTACCCTTGTTCCACCACTGATCACAGTACAACATATGTACCTCAAGGGGGCTGCACTTCTGTCTCCAGTGACCCACTGGACCACCAAAAAGCAGCGATACACCCAGCCGTGTAGGTAGGGGCCTACCTACACGGCTGGGGGGTTTGGGAGGGCGAGGGAAGCAGGGAGGAGGATTACGGCAATAAAAGCACATTAAAAGTTATGCGGATCGTGGCCAATATTTAGTCAGGACCCGCATAAGCTATGACGACCGTTCCCACCATATTTAGCCCCCAATATTCAGTGGTGGCGCCCAGACCTAGCCTGGCACTGAATCTCAGAAGCTAACGTAGCTGGCGATGGTAAGCGCTTAAAAATAACTGACTGCTGCTGGCTGAATGCCAGCCAGTATGTTTCTGTAAAATAAAAAAAATAAGAAATCAGTCCGCAAATAACTTTGGGGGCCCTATGGCTAACGCTTAGAGCACTCTAGCAGACAAGCATGTGCTAATTGCTGCATGCCTTATTGTACGCCTATAGGTAGGGTTACCAGATTTTCTTTCAGGAAAATCCAGACCCATGGCCACACCCCCCAGGACTGCCCAGTCCTGCCTCTGTCACGCCCTATTCCGCCCCAGCCCCGCCCCCATACTGCATCCGTGCACACAACACAATGACGTCACTGCGTTGAGTTCGCGCATGCGCGGATGCTCCTTCCCGATGCGATGTTGTCGGGAAGCTTTTCAAAACCCAGACAAAGTGCCGGGTTTTGGAAATCCGTCCGGAGCCCTGGACATGTCCTCAAAATGACATCTGGACGTCTGGTAACCCTGGCAATTAGCACGCATTAATGTCCTGTAGCTTACGTAAAAAAGGCCCCTTTATGACTTGATTTTAAAACTGATTAGGAGCAGTACCAAACAGGGAGGCATGCCGAGTTTTGGAAATCCGTCCGGACCCCCGGACATGTCCTCAAAATGACATCTGGACGTCTGGCAACCCTGGCAATTAGCACGCATTAATGTCCTTTAGCTTACGTAAAAAAGGCCCCTGTAAGGCTTGATTTTAAAACTGATTAGGAGCAGTACCAAGCAGGGAGGCATGCCTCCCACTTTCTTTTCTGCCCTGAATACCATGAAGGACAGTGCAGACCCAATTTCACTCACAAAAGGATCTCAATGTCACAGTCACTCTTTGTTGAGACTTACCTAGACTTCCTCTCTTTCATCTTCACTTTACCAGCTAAGGTGTTAGCATTTAATAAGTCATTGCTTCAAAACTGATAGCCGGAAACTGCAATGGACAGGATGATGCTGGAATTGCCTTGAAAATGGGGTTTTTATTATCCCCAGCAAATTCGGCCATTTCGGTTGTGCATCCTTTTTGCAACATTAAGTTATTGCAAACTCTCTCATTTCCAGAAACAAGCACAATCATGTGAAAAGAGCAAAGAGGCCGTTGTCCCTCAAGATTTGGGATAGTGCGTTAAATGATTTTGTTCTCTTGCAGCAATTGCTGAACGGAGGATAAAAATCTAAAGCAATCTGGCTGGGTTGAATTGCATTTTTCAATGTGTATCAAGCTTTCTGTCTTTTACAAAATAAAAATAGGAAAAACCAAATATAGGGCTCCTCTTACAAAGCTGCGGCAGCAATTCTCGCATGGCGAATGCGATGCAGCCCATTCATTTCTTAAGGCTGCGTCGCGTTTGCCACGCCGGGACTCGCTGCCACGGCTTTGTAAAAGGGGTCCATAATTTGCACAGCATTATTTCTGTATTTTAAAAATTTTCTATACCGTCTAATTCCTAGGTGATTTACAATATCTCCACACACATAATAGTTTAAAACAGTACAAAAGAGGGAAAATAAGAATAGCCTTACTGGGTTCTCACGGTGGCCAATCCAGGTCACTAGTACCTGGCAAAAACCCAAAGAGTAGCAAGATTCCAGCATCTTAAAGAATCGCACGATTCCGGAACCCCAATGAGAGTAACATTCCAGAATCGAATCAAATCTAATCTAATCCTTAGGTTTATATACCGCATCTTCTCCACGTTCGTGGAGCTCGGAACGGTTTACAGGAGATGTAATAGGGAGGAACTACAATAAAGGGTTAGAGGTCGAAGTATGAAGAATATTTAGAGGACTAGGGATGCCAGATATGAAGAGATTTTGAGGACTTGGGATACCAAAGTTGGAGAGAGGCTTACATTTTTGAGAAAAGCCAGGTTTTCAGATGTTTGCGGAAAACTTGGAGAGAGCTCAAGTTCCGAAGAGGGGAAAGAATAACAAGAATAACAAGATTCCGGAACCCCAAATAGTAACAAAAGATTCTGGAACCCCAACGAGTGGCAACATTCCATGCTACCGATCCAGGGCAAGCAGAGGCTCCCCCCATGTCTCTCTCAATAACAGACTATGGACTTTTCCTCCAGGAACTTGTCCAAACCTTTCTTAAAACCAACCTCGTTATCCGCTCTTACCACATCCTCTGGCAACATGTTCCAGAGCTTAACTATTCTCTGAGTGAAAAAAAATGTCCTCCTATTGGTTTTAAAAGTATTTCCCTGTATCTTCATCGAGCGTCCCCCTAGTCTTTATCATTTTTGACGGCGTGAAAAATTGATCCACTTGTACCCGTTATTCTGCCGGGTTCACTCAATGGTAGCAATGCCCCTGGAGCCAAAAATCATCAAAACCTACATTACACAGTCAGGCCACGATCAGAACAAATCAGACCCTGTAAGAAAGCGCTAACAAACGTGTTTTGAGGAGTTTTCTGAAAGTTACTCTATTGACACATTTTCTTAACTGCCCTACCTAACCATATGTTAAGAATGACTATTTTCTGTGAGATCTAATCACGGAACCTTTAATTTAGGCCCTCCTCTGATTTTGTCTACTTGGAATCAAAAAGAATCCTAGACTTGGAAGAAAAGTTTTATATTTAAAATTCTTTTTTTTTTCTTCTTTGTATGAGGTTCATCTCTACTACACAAGAAAGGTCAATTTGATTGGATTAACTTTTCCAGAGACTTTTGAACTGATGCCAAAGGTTTGCATTCTCTTACTCTGAGACTAAACGTTTCTCTACATATGAGAGAGTAATAACATATGTGCTTGGATTTTTATTATTGAGCCTTTGATACAGTATAAGATGAAGGGAAGAAGGAACATTTATAGACAGACTCTTGATCCCATACGACCCCCCCCCCCCCCCCCCAGAGCTCTAAGATCTATTTCCCAGTATTCTCTTAATGTTCCATCTTTAAAAACAATTGGTATACGCCGTACCTTAATTTTTTCTGTGACCGCTCCTATGACTTGGAAATTCTCTTCCTTTATATTTAAGAATCGAAAAAAACTTAGAAAAATTTTAAAAGCAGCCTAAAGTGCTTTCTTTTTAAAGATGCCTTTAGCTGACCACATGATTCTTAATAATGTTGAATGGCTACATTCACCTCCGGGGAAAGTGTCCATAATTTGCTTCTTTTTGTTTCTCATTCTTTTCTTCCCATCTCCCTTTTGTATTTACCTTATTTGTATTTCTTCCCCCCCTCCCTATTTGTTCCTAGGGGGTCTACAGTTCCACCTATCCAGTATGTACTTGTTATTGGTCACGTACGTTTTACTTGTCTAATCACTAGCAGATTTGTTATCATGGCCAAGTATGTTCAGTTTGTCAAATATTTATTTGTTTATATGTTATTTTTTTAATATTTTGTAAATCGCTTTGCATTTTGAACAAGCGTTTAATCAAAGACTGGAATAAACTTGAAACAAACACTTGGGAGATACCTCTAGTGGCAAATTCCACCTGGTACCATTAGTCTACATACCAGGGACCCTCATTGAGAGCTGGGGGTATAAAGTGTTCCCCCACGAATTCGCAGTTCGCAAATCGCGGACTCGCTCATTCGCAGTTTTCTCCGACCGCCTCTTCCTGTAGTAAAGTCGGGCTACACCAATCAGGAGCTGCGTGTCAAAGCAGCTCCTGATTGGCGTAGCCCGACTCTACTACAGGAAGAGGCGGTTGGGAGCAGACCGCGAGTGATTTTCTTCACCCGCCGGCGCTCCAGCCGCCCTCTCCTGCCTCCCCTGCCTTTTGACAGGCGAAAGACCGCATTTGCGGTTTTTCAAAATTTGCGGGGGTTTCTGGAACGGAACCCATGCAAATTTCGGGGGAGTACTGTATTAGGTGGGTTATTGGGGAAGTCTTGATGCTGGGGGGGGAGGGGCTTAAGGAGTGGAACTTAAATCTGGAGAGAGAAGCCTATCTGAAGGTGCTTGAACCCGGAGAGATTGAGTGGAACTTAAATCCTGGTAGGGAGTACTATTGAGGATGGGCCCTGATGTCAGAAAAATGAGTGTGCATTGGGATTTGATGTTGGGCAGGTTATGGAGAGTGGGACTTGATGTCAGGGAGTGTTTTGGGGAAGTGGACTTTGATAACAGGGGACGGTCTTTGGGGAAGCAGAACTTTAAGATCAGAAGAACATAAGAATAGCCTTACTGGGTCAGACCAATGGTCCATCCAGCCCAGTATCCCGTCTTCGCGGAGGCCAATCCAAGTCACAAGTACCTGGCAAAAACCCAAATAGTAGCAACATTCCATGCTACCGTCCCATGTCTGTCCCAACAGCAGACTATGGACTTTTCCTCCAGGAACTTGTCCAAACTTTTTTTTTAAAAAACCAGCCACATTAACTGCTCTTACCACATCCTCTGGCAACGCGTTCCACAGCTTAACTATTCTCTGAGTGAAAAAATAATTCCTCCTATTCAGGGCAGGATTAATTTGTCGAAGGCCCCTAGGCACACAAGTACACTGGGCCCCCTGCCCCGTCCCACCCCACCATGCGCCCAGGCGGAAACAGGAAGCTGCGTCAGAGGGAAGCTTTGGGCAAGCATCACCGCTTGCACAATTACAGTTCCCGTTGCCTTTCTTACCTGCATTGCTTGCTTGTCTTACTTTCCGTTGATGGGTGGGGCCCGCGTTGCCGATCGATGCTGGAGGGGCCCATTGCCGTTTGGAAAAAGCAATGTTGATGCCCTCCTTCATCGGGCCCCCTTGACCATTTCGGGCCCTAGGCACGTGCCTACTTGGCCTATTGGTAAATCCTGCCCTGCTCCTATTGGTTTAAAAAAAAAATCGATCCACTTGTACCCGTTCCACTCCACTCAGGACTTAATTCCGAAATGACATTAGGTGCTGCAATTGCATCTCCAACAGGATGCCTAACGGTGGCTTGCGCCTAAGTGGGCGTGGTTAGAGCGTGCAGTGGGACTTAGGGACCATTAGGTGCGATTCGCTTAGGCGTCTGCAATGTAGTCCGGTAAAACCCTGGCCTACATTGCAGACTCCTAGTTTTTCTTGTAGGTGCCGTTAGCCGCAATTCTTTAAACTGCGCCTCAGCATGCTTGGCATGCGGCCAGTGCTGTTTTGGTAGGCGGATGCTGATTTAGGCGCTGTTTACAGACTCTGGCCCATGTGTCTTGCTGTGCATACCTTTGTCTTCCTTGTTTCTTCTAAAATCTGTGGACGGCCATTAACGCAATAAATCTTCCCCTTGGCTCTACAATTAAGTCTCATCGAATTAGACCTCCAAATATCTTGGTGGTCCTTCATTATGCTTTACTGCACTTGATTGTTTGAGGCATGCAGTGGCTTAGCTGGGACTCAGTGGGCCCAGGACAGGAGAAGTGAGATGGGTCCCCTGGGTCCTTCACCATACCCCCCTCCCACACTCAGGTACTTATCTGCCGGACAGGTTCTCTATACTGCTACAGCGACACAGGCAGCACTAAAGGCTGCCTCTTTGGCCAACAGGACCTTTCTTCTGCCACTTCCTGCCCACAAGGAAGTTCTATCAGTGCAGTGGGAAGTGGCAGAGGTTCCCACAGACCAGAGAGGCAGCCTTTAGCGCTGTGTCAGACGCTGTAGCTATGGAGGACCAAGCGGGGCGGGTAAGAAGAGAAGCGTGGGGCTGGGAGGTTCCAGACCTTGACATGCAGACGGGAGGGGTCTGTTGCAGGTGGCCTCTACCATTGGGTGGCCCTGGGCATTCTGCAACGCCCCTGGAGCCAAGTAATGGCAAGGGACAGTATCATTGCTCAAATAATGTTCGTTGATCTATCCTCAACTCTCACCAGTCTCTATGTGAGCTACTGCAAAGACTATGACAAGATGACGTGAGCAGATCTACACTCGGAAGCCGCCCATTTATGTGCCTGACTCAGTCCTGCTTATCAATGGAACAGTGGCATAGTAAGGGAGAGGGGTCTGCCCCGGGCACCATCTTGCTAAGGGCACGGCCTCCCTCCTCCTCTCTGCCCTCCCACTCCTCCCCTTGCCTTCCCCCCGTAACTTTTTTATTTCCCTGGCGCAAGGTTGCTGCCTGCGTCAGCATCGGCACTCTGACATCACTTCCGGGACCTGCACCTAGGACGTGACATCAAAGGACGAGCCAACACCGATGTGGGCATGCTGCTCACATCGGAGAAGTTATAAAGGGAAGGGGGCCGGTAGCGCGGCAGGGGAGGGGTGTCACTCACCCTCATTATGCCACTGCAATGGATAGAGAATATTTCTTACCTGTAACAGGTGTTTTCCATAGACGGAAGGGTTGACCAGGCACACGGTCTCACCTCCTTCCCTGAAAATTGATTTGGAACCAAAGAGCCGAGGAAATTCCTGCATGTGGGAAGAGGCGTACAGGAGAGAGCTGGTCTGTCCCGGAGCCACTGGGTGATGTCACCCACTTGGGCGCTCTGTCAGCTCTGCTGTCTACAGAAAGCACCTCTTAAAGCAGTGGTCTCAAACTCGCGGCCCGCCAGGTACTATTTTGAGGCCCTCGATATGTTTATCATAATCACAAAAGTAAAATATAACAGTTTCTTGATCATATGTCTCTTTAGCTATAAATGACAATATTATTATTATTAAGACTTAGCCAAAAGGAAAGATTTATAAACTATAAAGAGCTTTACCTCATACAAAATTGTCATTTCTTTAATAAGACATTAACTATTTTTTTCTGAGGCCCTCCAAGTACCTACAAATCCAAAATGTGGCCCTGCAAAGGGTTTGAGTTGGAGACCACTGGCTTAAAGGTAAGCGACGTTGCTCTCTTGAATAAATATGTAATAATTGTAAAGCGTGAAAAGTGAGCCTAGAAAACCCCAAAGACGAACAAATCCTATTCTGTAGAAATGTCATTTTAATGAATGTCCTAACTAAATAATTGATGTGTACTGTTGTAGAGCTGTTTCTAAGTTCATTTTTCTTGTTTCCAATTTTTCATGCACATGTTCATATAGCAATTATTTTTCAAAACTGAGGGGAAGGGTAATTAATTTTCCTGCCTGTAATTTAGTTTGGACCATTTGGAAATATGGCACTCTGCTTAGGAGGTCATACGCAGTGATACGCAGTGAGGTCATTTTAAGGAACACACCCCAGGAACTTCCTTCTGTGCTTTGACACAGCTGATTCCATGCCAGATGACATGTAATAGCCCTGTAGAGATGAGATAAAACAGAAGATAAAAGCCAACTCTTTATATGGATGATAGTGTGATATACAGTCAAACCTTGGTTTGCGAGCATAATTCGTTCCAGAAGCATGCTTGTAATCCAAAGCACTAGTATATCAAAGCGAATTTCCCCATAGGAAATAATGGAAACTCAGAGAATTTGTTCCACAACCCAAAAACTTTAATGCAAAACACTAAACGTACTTGTATTGCAAGACCTCGCTCGTTTAGAACAGTCACTACATTCCCGCAGCGTCAGAGAGAGAAGAACCATCGGCTCAGTTGTGATGATGTGACGCATGTATACTGTATGTACTCGTATTGCAAGACCTCGCTCGTTTAGAACAGTCGCTACACTCCTGCAGCGTCAGAGAGAGAAGAACCATCGGCTCAGTTGTGATGTGACGCGTGTATACTGTATGTACTCGTATTGCAAGACCTCGCTTGTTTAGAACAGTCACTACACTCTTGCAGCGTCAGAGAGAGAAGAACCATTGTCTCAGTTGTGATGATGTGACGCGTGTATATTGTATGTACTCGTATTGCAAGACTTTGATTGTTTAGAACAGTTGCTACACTCTTGCAGTGTCAGAGAGAGAAGAACCATCGGCTCAGTTGTGATGTGACGCGTGTATACTGTATATACTCGTATTGCAAGACCTCGCTCGTTTAGAACAGTCGCTACACTCCCGCAGCGTCAGAGAGAGAAGAACCATCGGCTCAGTTGTGATGTGACGCGTGTATACTGTATGTACTCGTATTGCAAGACCTCGCTTGTTTAGAACAGTCACTACACTCTTGCAGCGTCAGAGAGAGAAGAACCATCGTCTCAGTTGTGATGATGTAACGCGTGTATATTGTATGTACTCGTATTGCAAGACTTTGATTGTTTAGAACAGTCGCTACACTCTTGCAGTGTCAGAGAGAGAAGAACCATCGGCTCAGTTGTGATGTGACGCGTGTATACTGTATATACTCGTATTGCAAGACCTCGCTCGTTTAGAACAGTCGCTACACTCCCGCAGCGTCAGAGAGAGAAGAACCATCGGCTCAGTCGTGATGTGTGTATATTGTATGTACTCGTATTGCAAGACTTTGATTGTTTAGAACAGTCGCTACACTCCTGCAGGGTCAGAGAGAGAAGAACCATCGGCTGAGTTGTGATGTGTGTATACTGTATGTAATTGTATTGCTAGACATTGCTTGTAAATCAAGTTGAAATTTAATAAAATGTTTTGCTTGTCTTGCAAAACGCTTGCAAACCCAGTTACTTGCAATCCAAGTACGAGATACAGAAAATACGTGACGCTTATGATCAAATATTGAGATTATTATATGTATTACATTTCCTCAGACCATTAAGCTGAAGTCGCCACCACTTAACTTGAAATGTCCCCATTTCATTCATATATTAAAGCTAGGAAAGGCAACTCTAATCCTGAAAGATGATAAGCCAGTCAGGTTTTCTGGCTATTCAAAATAACGCCCAAATTCTAGAAATGGCACTTTGAATTGCGCACACAAAGGCCCTCTTTTACTAAGCTATGGTAGAGGTTTCTACTGCAGCCCGGAGTACTAAATGCTCCGACACTGCTCTGATGCTCATAGGATTTCTATGAGTGTCGGAGTAGCATCAGAGCCTTTGACGGCCCGGGCCACAGTAGAAATTTCTACTGTGGCTTAGTAATAGGGGGAGGGAGTAGTTGGGTGTGCGCACAATTTGCATGCACAACTTAATTATCAGTGCTAACTGTCTTCTCAACAATCAATTAAACTCTGGAATTTGTTGCCAGAGAATGTGGTGAAAGCAGTTAGCTTAGCAGGGTTTAAAGCAGGTTTTGGATAGCTTCCTAAAAGAGAAGTCCACAAGCCAATATTAAGATGGACATGTGAAAATCCACTGTTTATTCCTAAGATAAGCAGCATAAAATCTGTTTTACTTTTAGGGATCTTGCCAGGTACTGTGTGATACTGGACTTGTTGGACCTTCGGTCTGTCCCAGCATGGCAGCTGCTATGTTTTTATGTGAGCTGAGTATAGGACAATTAAGTCATTGTGACATCACTGATGAGGCTGGCTCATAGGCATTGGTGCAATGAGGCATTATGACATCAAATCTCTGCTTTGGAATGTTGCTGCTCTTTGGGTTTCTGCCAGGTAGTGTTGGAAACAGGAGACCGGGCTTGATGGACTGGGACAGTCTGTCCCAGTATCACTTTAACTGGTCAAAATATAATTAATTTGGAGACAAGATGGCGTCATAGGGGAGAGGACGCTGTGAGTCATGCTCCCGCCGGTAATAATATTACCTCTTTTGTTGTTCCTTGGAGTTACAATTTTAATGCCAAAAAGAAGAGGCAAACTGGTTGCTTCAGCCCGACAACCTCAATCTGCCATGATGCGGCAGGGAGCGATTACAAGCTTCCTTTCATCTTCGCCCAGGGGCGCTCCTGCTGAGCCGACTGTGAAGAAAACGTCGGCGTTGGGAAGCGAGATTTCGCTAAGCTCCCACCGGACCCGAACCTCCTTTGCGACCGCGGGAAAGAGGAACGCCGGCGGCAACGCAGGATGAGGAAACACCCTGCTGAGCCATCGGACTCGGCTGGCCTCCCAGGTTTTTCCATGACCAGGATATCTTTAACAAAGAAGGCCCTACGGGCTCCTTTTACTACGCGGTGCGCTAGCGTTTTTAGCCCCGCGCTACATGAAAAACACTAATGCAAGCTCTATGGCGGCGTTAGCGTGTAGTGTGCGCTAAGCGTGCGCTAAAACCGCTCGCGCACCTTAGTAAAAGGAGCCCTAGGAGTCTCGGCAGAGGGAGGGGAATTTCTATCGATTCAGCCCGCTGAGATTACCCTTGAATCGATTTGGGCTGCTCTGGATTCACTGCACAAGGTATGTCTGGCAATCTCTACCCTAGTCCAGACTCAGGGGTCCTTTTACAAAGGCGCGGTAACGGTTTAACGCGCGGAATACCGCAGGTTAAACCGCCTGCCGCGCTAGTGCCTGCCGCCTCCATTGACGAGGCGTTAGGATGAAATGTCCGACGCCCTAATCCCCGTAGCGTGCCTTGAGAAAAGGAGCCCTCAGTCGTCTAAAATAATGAAATTTGAAGAACTAATGAACCAAAAGGAAAAAGTTAATAATTTGGATCTACAGCCTCAGTACCCTGGGGTTGTGGGTTCAAACCCCGCGCTGCTCCTTGTGACCCTGGGCAAGTCACTTAATCCTCCATAGCCCCAGGTACTTTAGATAGATTGTGAGCCCACCGGGACAGAGAGGGAAAATGCTTGAGTACCTGATTGTAAAAACCGCTTAGATAACCTTGATAGGCGGTATATAAAATCCTAATAAACTTGAAACTTAAAGGGTATACAGCCTTCTTATAATTCTATTGTGCAAGATAAAATGGTGTTATCAAGAAAAGTAGAGAATTTTGAGAATTATACCAAGCAGTTAAATTTAAGATTTTTAAAAATCTTTATTAATTTTACAATCTTCAATAGTGCAATACATAAATATATCATTTATAATAAGTCAATATAAGCACATTTAACTTTCAAATATACGTAACCAACCAATTTCTCCCCATCCCCCTCTCCACCCACCTAATGGCAATTTAATAAAACACAGAAACATAGATTTCCCCAAAACCTTACCCCATTAGCAATATCATTTAAGCAAGAGATTTCTGCGAAAATAATAAATTGCACTAGGAAAAAAAAACCCTCCATTTAAGTCAGAACATGGGCATCTGGGAGAGGAGCTCAGCAACTATCCCTCCATCTTGTCTCGCAGCCAAGCCACGCCCCTAAATTTAAGATTTTTGAATTTTCCCAAAACACTCACAAAGGATATTTTCTACAAGTTTTTGAAGGCAGTATTTAAATACCCTGAAAATGGACTTCCACCCCTTCCTAAAATATATATTTTTTGCCGGTTTCTGCTGAGATACCTGCTACCTGCTACCACCAGATCCGCCCACAGACATAAACTATCCTTCCCCTCTCTACATGGCATCCCCCACGCAGGCAAACTGGGAAGATCCCTCCTCTCCAAAATCACGGGCCTTTGGAACAATCTCACTATCCCGCTGCGGAACCTGGGCTCCCTCCAACTGTTCCGAAAACGACTGAAAACCTGGCTTTTCTCTAATATATAACATCTCCTGCTTACTTCCCCCCTTTTTCATGTGCTCTTGTAAACTCTCTCTCCCCTCTCTTCTTGTATTTTTAAGCTTTGTAAACCGTGTCGAGCTCCGCTTCCGTGGAGATGATGTGGTATATAAACTTAAGGCTTAGTTTAGTTTAGAGATAAAACCCTCTCCCTCAGGAGCTCCTGTTCCATCTGAGGCCTACTTCTTGAAGTACTTTGGACCTTCCTAAGGTTTTGGAAACTTCTGAGGAAGGAGTGATTTTGTGTACGACTCTTTTGGCAACATTTGTTTTTCAACAGGATAAGGAAGCATTTCTTCGCCTTTTTTTTTAGGATGAAAGAAGTCTTTTTCTTGGACTGTAAAACATCTGTTTTTCCAGATGTTTCAAGATGGAGGAAAAGATTCCTAGAGACGAAACAAGATGTTACTGGATTAGGGGCTAAGAGCTCCTTTAACTAAGGTGCGCTAGCGTTTTTAGCGCACGCACAAAATTACCGCGCGCTAAACCGTGCGGTACGCTTCCAGAATAATGCCAGCTCAATGCTGGCATTAAGGTCTAGTACGCGCGCCGCAATTTATCGTGCGCTATTCCGCGCGTTAAGGCCCTAACGCACCTTAGTAAAAGGAGCCCTAAATTTCAACTAAGATATATCCCTGTAAATTGTGACTGGGCCGGTTCCCAAGTAGGTGGGAGACCGGGCTCGGACCCCAGGTAGATTTATTATTGCGCCTTTTATATGGCTGGATGAATGAAAACCCAGAAGACGGATTTCCTAGGAACTGGAACCGGATTTATTAACGTTTTCAAAAAAACCAAAACATGTTGGAACATACAGTTTGTTCTTCACACTTTTCACCCTCAAACATAACCTGGGCTTAAGTCCTTGTGCCCTGCCTGGAGTTTCCAGGTCCACAAAACAAAGCACATTAACACCCCAAACCTCCCATCAAATCAAACAAAGGTTTGGATTCCAGATCCTCCTACACAGAATGTGTCCTGGATTTCTGAATGTAACAAAGCCCACCCTGGGCTAACTTTCAGAAGCTGCTTACCCCCTTCAAGTCCACCAGAGGTAAGGTAACTAAACAGTTCTGATAATTACTTCTCAATTGGCCAGGATTGGTCTGACCCTGCTTCAAAACATGGTTAGAGTCCAAGGCTTCCCTTAGCCTGGGCTGGATTGTTGAGAGAATGGGACGGACCTCTCATACATCATTCTCCCCTAAGTCCATATCTCCCCCGGGCTTACTCTCCCCAGGAATACTGTTCATCTCCCAGTCCTTAGACCCATAGCCCTGGCTGGTTCTCCACCCGGTGTTCTCAGGCTGCCTCTCCCAACCCCCATCTTGCCTGGATGTTAGCTCTTTGCCCACCGGTCCTTTCCACGGCCAATCTCTTGGTGCACCCTCCCAGGGTTTGTATAGCCTGGCAAAGTCTGGTCCAGGGCCTTCGCTTTCCCTCCTGAGGGGCTGACTCCTAGATAGCAAACGGGGCTGAGGCACCGGAGCTCTCTGGTAGCTGCAATCCTTCCTGGTTGCTGGCTGATTGGAATTAGTCCCACCTGAGCTCCCCCCTCTGACTTCCCCTGGTTTGTATTTGAGGCTTTTTGATCTGCCCGCCCCGAGGGTTAACTCCACCCTCTCCTAAATTGGGTTTGGGTTTCAGAGAAGGAGGAAAGGAGTAATAGGGGGGAAGACCTAGCTTCAAGTGCCCTCCCCCTCTGGCTCTTAGGCTGGGCTACGACCTGGTTCTTCTCTTCCCTTCCGGACTGGGCCGGCAGTCCCGGCTCCATGCCACGTTTTCCCAGGCCCAGGGCAGGATGCATGCTGGGTTTTGTAGTTCTTTTTGGCAGGGACAGGGGCTTCCCTGTCAGAAAATGTATGGTCTTTATAGATCAGAATACTTATGTTTTTTATAAGCCCTCACAGTTACAGTTTTTTCTTGAAGGCAAGGGAGTAGTAATCCAAGGGTCCAGATGATTCTGTATGATGGTCCATATGTTTAATGAAGACGACCCACTACTTTAATTTCCCCTTTCAAAATATTTCAAATATATCATTCCTTCTGATAATGTGAATTGTCTCTCTTCAAACGTGGACTGTTATTGAGCTTAAGTATTATCATTCTTGAAACTGTTTTAATTTGGTAAATTTATGTCAAATTTAATTAATACTGTGACAAGTCTCATTTTCCCGTTCAATAATTTTTGTTGATGTATAACGATAAATAAAAATAATATATAATTAATTGCAGTCCAGAGAAGAGAGACTAAGATGGTGAAGGGGCTGGAGGAGTTGCCGTACAGCGAAAGATCAGAGAAACTCGGCCTCTTCTCCCTCGAACAGAGAAGATTGACAGGAGACATGATTGAAACATTCAAGTTACTGAAGGGAATAGACTTAGTAGATAAGGACAGGTTGTTCACTCTGTCCAAGGTAGGGAGAACGAGAGGGCATTTTCTAAAGTTGATAGATTCCGTACGAACGTAAGGAAGTTCTTCTTCACCTAGAGAGTGGTAGAAAACTGGAACGCTCTTCCGGAGTCTATCATAGGGGAAAATACCCTCCAGGGATTCACGAAAAAGTTAGACAAATTCCTGCTGAACCGGAACGTACGCAGGTAGGGCTAGTCTCAGTTAGGGCGCTGGTCTTTGACCAAAGGGTCGCCGCGTGAGCGGACTGCTGGGCACGATGGACCACTGGGTCTGACCCAGCAGCGACAATTCTTATGTTCTTAGTCTGTTGTGTCTAACTCAACCCAAAATTACAGACCTAAGCAATCATACTCATGTTGTTAGTATAGAAAATAACACATTTCTTTTCAGAATTGTTTATCCATCATTGTAACTCACCCATTACTAGAGCCATCAGACGTGCTACTCTTAATGAACTGTTTATAGAGTTTCTTGGCCACTGGGTTTCCTCATTGGCTCACGAAATTGAATTAAATAAGTCATTTTAAAGTGCTTTAGTTATGTATTTAAGTTATGTCTTTAAATATTTTTTTCACATATTTGAACAGCACGACGTCACGAAAACTTTGAACAGCCGTCTATAGTATTCAAAATGCACCGCTGCCGCCGCCACACATGTTTCGTAATGCCAATCACTGCTTCAGGGCGCGATTATCTAAAACAAAAAAAAAAGAAAAGAAAAGAATGCATTATGTCACCTAACATTCAAAACGACTTCTTGCGCTTATGGAAAAATAGTCATTTTTACCTACTTGGCTAGAAACTTGTTAAACATGGCAAGGACAAACCGTCGCTTCCATGAGGAACTCTGAAGACAGCCACTGCCACTGCCGCGTCTTAAAAGGCAGAGACCAACCTGATTGGCTCCTCCCCCCCCCCATTTAAAGGGGAAACTTACTAATGAAAAGAAAGAAACTGCCGAATCAAGTGAGTGACATCCAATCTAATTCAGTGTTTAACCTATGTGTGATATAGAGTCACTATTGAATTATAAAGAGCAGAGATGGATATTTGAGTTAGGGTCTCTTGAACCACATGGGTTAAGTGCTGAATGAGATCCATATTAATCATTGGTAACTGAGCAGGACTTAAAAGTTATTTTAGATTGCTGGCTCTTGCAAATGCAATGTGCACATTGCTATCTTTGAATGCTGGATGAGTTTTCATAATGGTACAGTTTAGAAGGTGAAAAACTTATGGGCACGACAGAAAAGTGGGAATTGGGTGGGATTGCATGGGATGATCTTAAGGTGGCCAAACAGGTTGAAAAGGTGGTGGTGAAAGCTACAAGGATGCTAGGTTGCATAGGAAGAGGTATGGCCATTAGGAAAAAGGAGGTATTGATGCCTCTGTATAAGACTCTGGTGAGACCTCATTTAGAATAATGTGTACAATTCTGGAGGCCGCACCTTCAAAAAATATAAAAAGGATGAGTCGGTCCAGAGGAAGGCTACTAAAATGGTGCGTGGTCTTCGTCATGAGGCGTATGGGGACAGAGTTAAAGATCTCAATCTGTATACTTTGGAGAAAAGGCGGAAGAGGAGAGATGTGATAGAGACGTTTAAATACCTACATGGCATAAATGTGAATGAGTCGAGCCTCTTTCATGTGAAAGGAAGCTGGAATGAGAGGGAATAGGATGGAGTTAAGAGGTAATAGGCTCAGGAGTAATTTAAGGAAATACTTTTTTACAGAAAGGGTGGTAGATGTGTGGAACAGTCTCCCAGAAGAGGTGGTGGAGATGGAGACCATGTCTGAATTCAAGAGATCATGGGATAGATCTCTTAAAGAGAAGGAGATAATGATTACTGCAGATGGGCAGAATGGATGGGCCATTTGGCTTTTATTTGCCATCATGTTTCTATATCAATTCTCTGTTATTTGAAAGGAAACTCTGCAATGAGAGGGCATAGGATGAAGTTTAGAGGTGATAGGTTCCGGAGTAATCTAAGGAAATACTTTCTTACAGAAAAGGTGATAGATGCATGGAACAGTCTCCTGGAAGAGGTGGTGGAGACAGAGACTGTGTCTGAATTAAAGAAGGCATGGGACAGGCACATGGGATCTCTTAGAGAGAGGAAGAGATAATGGTTACTGCGGATGGACAGTCTGGATGGGCCATTTGGCCTTTATCTGCCATCATGTTTCTATGTTTCTAAATAAGGTCTCTGCATTTAGCCCTATATGCCCGGTGGGGGTCCCTGGGACTAGTTATATATTTTTATAGGACTGTTCTAGAAGGGATGTATTGAGATGATCAGGATGTTGAGGGGGGGGGGGTTCTCAGTGACATAAGAATAGCCATATTGGGTCAGAACCAATAGTCCATCCAGTCTCCAACAGTGGCCAATCAAGATCAGAAGTACCTGGGAGAAACCCATATAGTAGCAGCATTTTGCTTCTTCACTGGGAAAGAGACCAGCCCACGAGCTGAGCCGGGCTGGTATACAGGAGATTCAGGATTGATTCTTGCATCAGCTCCCCATGTCTTATAACAGTTTGAAGGCAGAATTCACATCTACCAGGAAGGTGAGAGGTCAAAATACTGGTGTCATGGCAATACCTGCCAGCTGGAGTTAAAAATAGCCAAGGAAGAGCTCTGAAAGTGGGTAATTTGTACCTTATCAGCTGTAGAAGGTCAGAGGTGCCTGGGCATTACAAAGAGTCGCTGTGGGAGCCTGGGTAGAAAATATTCCAGAGCTGAAAATAATGTCCATAGAGTCGTGTTCTGAAGTCTTTTGCCTCAAGTTAATCAGTAGCAGATTCAGGAAATATCCTGATGAAAAAAATAAATCAGAGCTTCAGGAAGAAAACAGCACGAGAGCCATTAGATTATGTAAATATTGAAGCAGATAATGGATTTTTTTTATTTATGTTTCTGGGAAGTTATGTGCAAAAGAGTATTTCAGTATTTAGATTAACCGGTCAATTTTTCATTGCTATTTAGACGCTGTACTTTAACCTTGAGAAGCTCATTAGATTTAATTTCAGTCATCAGATAAAAACATCCTAGAAAAATGACTGTAAATTCAATTTCCCAGAGCTTCCCAGGAGATTATCATTGACCGTACATTAGATTTATCAGGGAGACGGTTTGTGGAGATTTGCTCAAGTGATAATCTGTAATTCTTAATTCAGCTGGTCCCTTAAGAGTTGATTTTTCCAAATCTTGCAGCATGAGTAAGAGACTGTAATCAAATGTATTTTACACATATGGAGGAATTTTGTGCAAAAATATTAAGAGTTCTGTGCACAATGTTTTAAAACTCTGCAAATTTCTACATCAAGGGATCCTTTACATGTTCATCTTCTAACGTGGTAGACATCATTCAGTGCAAAAAGTGCAACGAGGTGTGTTACATCGGTGAAACAAGCCAAACGTTAAAGACCAGAATCAACCTACATAGAGATCATATTAAGAATTGCAATACCAACCAGAATGTCACCTCCGTCGGACAACACTTTGGAAAAACTGACCACTGCACCAACGATTTTATGATGAGAACGCTGAAAGGGAACTTGAAAACAATTGAGGGACGTAAAACCTTTTAAGATTAAACGGATCATTCAGTCCCATTGGAACATCTTACAATATCATGCAATTTTTGAGGATCCACCAAGGTTTGCATATTCACGCTCACGTAATCTAAAACAATATCTCACTAAAGCGCAATATAGTTCTAAAATTAGCCCATTTAGCGGAATACAGGGTTCACATTCACCTTGTACATCATGTACTATGTGTCAATACAGTGTCACTTTGGATGATATGAATGTTCCAGATTGGGTTAAGAGACATAAAAATAGAACCGCCACAGATTGTAGTACTAAAGGGGTGATATATGTGGTCCAGTGCCCGTGTCAGTTGTTATATGTGGGTCATACGATTAGATCTATCCGCAGCAGAATTGGTGAGCATGTCAGCAGAATATCTAAAGAAGTGTTGGAGGCCCCTCTTACTAGACATTGGCTAGCTGCAAAACACGTTAGTGTCTGCCTTACGTTTTTCCATCCTGGAAGTCCCTAGGTTACCACGAGGAGGTGATCTTAAAGCTAGATTGTACTCTAAAGAACAAGCCTGGGTCTTTAAATTGGGTATGTTGGCACCCAATGGGTTAAATAGGTGACATCGAATGGCGGGCGTTCTTATAATTATTCTCACGGGTTAGTCCCTTTGCTTTCATATTTTCTCTAACGTTATGGATTCTAGGTTGTCTTGATGGTAGGTTGCCTCGCTCTCTATATTCTGTAATTGTCTAGTGAACATTTTTGCTCCCGAGTTTGAACTGTCATGTTTAACGTTATGGAATAATGCTTCCTGCTGGTATTTCATGCACTCTAGTATTGTGCCTATTGAGGGATCGGTAGTCCTTTCAGTGGTGTGAGTGTGTATGTGCATTGGCCACCAGGATGGCCACCAGGATGGTCTCAGGACTCAAGGACCTCCCGTATGAGGAACGACTGGGTAAGTTGCAGCTGTACTCACTCGAGGAACGCAGAGAGAGGAGAGACATGATCGAGACGTTCAAATATGTCACGGGCCGTATCGACGTGGAAGAGGATCTCTTTTTCCTTAAAGGACCCACGGCAACAAGAGGGCATCCGTTGAAAATCAGGGGTGGGGAAATTTCATGGCGACACCAGGAAATGTTTCTTCACCGAAAGGGTGGTTGACCGCTGGAATAATCTTCCACAACAGGTAATTGAGGCCAGCAGCGTGCCAGATTTTCAGAAAAGATGGGATTGGCATGTGGGATCTCTTCATGGAGGTAGTTAGGGGGTGGGCCATTAGTGTGGGCCGTGGCCGTGGATGGGCCGTGGCCCTTTTCTGCCGTCATTTTCTATGTTTCTATGTTCGAATGGGGAGGGGTTTGGAACACGCTGATGTCACTCTGTAGCACGAGTCCACTGGGGTTTAAAACAGATTTGTCCGTCGGCGTTCTTCTAGCCGTTGGATGTTGAGGAGGTACAAACTTTCGCGGTTGATGCTGAATTTTCAACAGTATATGGTGAGTTCCTTTTCTTTTCGAAGTCAAGATGTAATTTCAGGATAGCAATACGTGGGTTTTTTGGGGTTTTTTAAAACTGTATTGGAATAAAGTAACGTTGTATTTTAACTTTGTTTATTTTTAGAGACGCCATTACCCACATTTATGGAGGGGTTCAGCGGTGGCATTTCGGTTCCCTGATGCAGTACCGAAACGTGCATGTCGGAACCAGTGATTCTCTAAAGCTCAGTTTCACCTCATTTAGAGTTTCATATACAAAATGATAAAGCTATA
Organism: Geotrypetes seraphini; assembly: GCF_902459505.1. NCBI lineage: Eukaryota > Metazoa > Chordata > Amphibia > Gymnophiona > Dermophiidae > Geotrypetes > Geotrypetes seraphini. Next base: position 390,675,942 of record NC_047086.1, read on the forward strand.
ACCTGTTTGGTCTTGCTGATGTCAATTAGAGATATACATCAACATTTTGACACTGTATTGAACTATGCAATGATTGGGTGGTAAGGCGGCATTATAGCCTTCATGTCTCTGAGCATAGCTTCTAAAAACAGTAAAGAATAATTTTTTTCTTATTATTTTTTCTGATTAAGACAAATGGAGTGACTTCTTTGTTTGTTTACACTCTCCTTAGTCACTCAGTCTATACTTGGTTGAGTTATTTTGCCTCTTATTTTTCTTTTTGTCAGATAAATAGCAGGCAGAAATTCCTTTTTAGTTTTTAGCACAGACAGATAACTGCTGGTTTTAAATCCGCTGTTTACAAACACGTCTTTTCAAGCTTTCAGAAACCCATTCCCATGGGGAGTTTCACGAGTTTTCCTGGGCTTTTTCAGTTAGAGTGTGGTCTCTTGTCATTTGCCAATGTCCCCTTCACTATCAGGATGAGTCTGTGACAAATTGGGTTCAGCCTCGTCTTACACGGAGCACTGAATAAAAAATAAACCTTTTTTTTTTTTTTTCTTAAGCTGTTTCCAGGTGCCTCTGGCTGGCTACGTGCAGTGCTTAAAATGCCACAATGTTCGCTGAGAAGAGGGGACCCATTCCCTCTCTGGCTAGATGTGCCTTATGAATTGTTCATGCAGCTTCAACAAGTTTTGCTGCTTTGAGGGACAGATCTCTGTGTCAGTTCACATAAATCATACTTTACTAAATTTCTGCACAGAGCAATGTATTCCTTTATTTTCAATCAGAGCAGTTCTAAAGTTTGAAGGCTTCTTATAATATTGTCCTGATCGGATCCCAAGTTTCAAGTTTAATTAATTTTAATATACCGACCATCGACGTGCACCTGGCCGGTTTACAATGCTAAAAATAAAAAGTTAAAATAATTTTTTTTTTTTTGGGGGGGGGGGAATGTGAACATTAAATAAGCAAATTACAAATACGGACATGAAGGTAAATGGGGAGGGGAAAGTTAATAATTACATCATTAAAAACAAATTAATTAAAGGGAAGGGGGGAGGATAAAACACCAGGAATGGGGATCGCTTCTTAAAAGCTTTTAAGGCTGATTGTAGGTCACCTTGGCTCTTGGGCAGTAGGGGATTCAGGGGTGGTCTGCCCTGGGAGCCATCTTGGTGAGGGCACAGGCACCTGTCCTCTCTGCCCCCCACCCTCACCCCCCACTGCTGTGCCTGCATGCCGCTTCCTTTCCCCCGTACCTCTGTAACATTCTTGACGCGAGCAGCATCCCCCAAGCTGCTGTCGCGCCAGCATCTGCTTTTCCTCTGACATCACTTCCTGGACCCACACCTAGGAAGTGACATCAGAGGAAGAGCTAATGCTGGCATGACAGCAGCTTGGGGGTTGCTGCTCGTCCCAGGAGCATTACAGAGGTATGGGGGAAGGGAAGCGGTACACGCGGAGCAGGAGGGGGCAGGGATGGAGAGTGTGGAATTGGGGGAGAGGAGAAGAGGGTGAGGAAGAGGTGCCACTGTACCCTCAGTACACCACTGCTCTTGGGCAGCCTCACTTCTATTTCTTAGTTTAAATATTCAATGATCCCTGATCACAGCTATGCCATTCTTTGGCTTGGTTTAATTAAGCATTGCTTATTTTGCAGGTATTTGTTGTTTTCTGAAGCTTATCCTAGAGGACTCATTTAACCTGTAGTCTATTATACTGCCAGGCTGGATTCTGTGATTCCTTAAACAGATTAGAGAAACTGGGCCTCTTCTCCCTCGAATAAAGGAGATTGAGAGGGGACATGATTGAAGCATTCAAGGTACTGAAGGGGATAGACTTAGTAGATAAGGACAGGTTGTTCACATTCTCCAAGGTAGGGAGAACAAGAGGGCACTCTCTAAAGTTGAAAGGGGATAGATTCCGTACAAACGTAAGGAAGTTCTTCACCCAGAGAGTTGTAGAAAACTGGAACGCTCTTCCAGAGGCTGTTATAGGGGAAAACACCCTCCAGGGATTCAAATAGGGGAAAACACCCTCCAGGGACTCAATGTAAGGAAGTTCTTCTGCACCCAGAGAGTGGTAGAAAACTGGAACGCTCTTCCAGAGTCTGTTATAGGGGAAAACACCCTCCAGGGACTCAATGTAAGGACGTTCTTCTTCACCCAGAGAGTGGTGGAAAACTGGAACGCTCTTCCAGAGACTGTTATAGGGGAAAACACCCTCCAGGGATTCAAATAGGGGAAAACACCCTCCAGGGACTCAATGTAAGGAAGTTCTTCTTCACCCAGAGAATGGTGGAAAACTGGAACGCTCTTCCGGAGTCTGTTATAGGGGAAAACACCCTCCAGGGACTCAACGTAAGGACGTTCTTCTTCACCCAGAGAGTGGTGGAAAACTGGAATGCTCTTCCAGAGGCTGTTATAGGGGAAAACACCCTCCAGGGATTCAAGACAAAGTTAGACAAGTTTCTGCTGAACAAGAACGTGCGCTGGTAGGGCTAGTCTCAGTTAGGGTGCTGGTCTTAAGACCAGAGGGCCGCCACGTGAGCGGCCTGCTGGGCATGATGGACCACTGGTCTGACTCAGCAGTGGCAATTCTTATGTTCTTAAATAAAACTTAAAGAAAGAAATAAACTTACAGTTCAGCTGTTCTTAAGGGTTTCTTCTCTCACAAAATCCACGCTCAACCAGCCTGTCCTAAAAATAGGGAGAGCTGGGAATGTTTAGCACAGACTGTGCTGGGTAATCTTGTACTCCAACTTCTCTCACTAAGGGCTCCTTTTACAAAGGTGCGTTAGGGCCTTAACGTGCGGAATAGCGCGCTCTAAAATGCCCCGGGCGCTAGCCGCTACCGCCTCCTCTTGAGCAGGCGGTAGTTTTTCGGCTAGCGTGCGCTAATCCGGTGCGTGCGCTAAAAACGCTAGCGCACCTTTGTAAAAGGGGCCCTAAGTTGCAATTAGACTAGCAGGAGCTTGGGTTAAAGAAACACTCTCAATGTTTACATAGGCAGTCTGCTTCCATGAAAGTGGAGGCATAACACTAACCATCAAAAAACAAAAGGAATTGACCCCCCAATATATTCACAAAGAAGAAAATCCAGAGAAAATAAAAAAAAACTCTGTGGAGTGACGATGTTCCTAAATGGACTTTATTTGAAAGTGTCAGAGTTCCAAAGGTACACTGAAATCATCCACATAAAATAATTCCACCCACACAAAAATAAATCATCTACATAAGACCTAGTCTGCTAGGGTTTAGAGGTCTGCACGGGAATGGGGATCGCGGGAATCCCGCGAGTCCTGCGGGGGTCCCGTGGGAATCACCTCCTAACCCACGGGACTCCCACGGGGACCCCTCTCTGGACCACGGGAATCCCACGGGGATGGACGACTTTGGAAGCAGGGTTCGTCCATATAATATAATGGACATGTCAGTCTTAGTAAAAGAGGGGGTTTATAAGTTAATTACCTGAACAGAAAACAAAAAAAGGGTTCCACCGAAGAGATTCCACAAGGAATACAGCAGTGCAAACACAAAAGAAACTGTGGAATTGATGATCCTGTCGGAAGTAATTGCTGCTTTTTATAGGGACGGGCAGGGATGGAGGTAATTCCTTACGGGGACAGGTGGGGATGGAGAGGATCCTGACGGGGACGGGTGGGGACGGAGAGGATCCTGGCGGGAACGGGTGGGGACGGAGAGGATCCTGGCGGGGACGGGCGGGGATGGGTGGGATTTTTGTCCCCGTGCAACTCTCTACTAGAGATACAGGACCCAACACGGTCCGCGTTTTGACAAAAAGTCTTCTTCAGGGGTCCAATTGTGTGGTGAGCCGGAAGTGAGACACTAACCATGCCATCTACTATCCCTCTCCTCTTCCGTAGAGATCCAACATACTTGCCCCAAGCCTTCACCATTCTTTACGCAAAAGTATTTTCTGAGGTTACTTCTGAGTCTATCCCCTTTCACCTTCATCCTATGCCCCCCTCGTTTCACAGTTTCCTTTCAATTGAAAGAGATCACCTCATGTGCATTTATGCCACATAGGGTGTGAGTTTTTTACGCTGATAAGACAAGTGACAGCTTAAAATCAGTTATGATTGCTGCGTGAAAAGTTCAGCTTGAGGCTTTTACATCATCCGTTCTTTTTTTTTTTTTTATAATTTATTTATTAATTTTCTGAAATACAATTCAAGATAATACTTGTACAGAAAGCTTTTAAATCAAGAAATCTAGTAATAATAAAATAAGTTCAAAGAAATTAATTTAAACTTAATTCAGCTGAAGTCCTCAAAAGATCCAAAATGTAATATATAAACGGAAATGCTAGGAAATAATAACTAAGGAAAAATGATGCAAGTTTAGCTGATATGGGCATCTAAATCCATTCTATACTCCTCCTTTCTTTTCCTTCGCAAGACGAGATAGAGAGAGGAAAGAAGTCAGTTGGTAGGGCTCAAAGAAAACATATTTTTGAGAGTTATAATGTATAATACATTTGCAAGGATAACGAAGGTAAAAAGTTGCTTCAAAAACTATTATTCCTGGTTTTAACATGAGAAATTCTTTTCTTCGCTTTTGTGTGTCCCTAGCCAAGTTTGGGAACATTTGTATCTTAAGTCCCAATAATTTTTTTGATCGATTTTTAAAGAAAAGTCTCAAAATCCAATTTTTATCCATCGATAAAGCTAAAGTTGCTACCAATGTTGCAGGAGTAGCTATTTCTCTGTCTAATAAATCCAATAAAGCTGATACATCTATTGGTCCTTGGCTATTTTCCTGTTGTTGAGATAAATTTTTCTTGGGTAAATAATACACCTGTGGAAGTGGAGGTAATGAAGTTTCAGGAACTTCCAATATTTCCATCAAGTATCGTTTTAACATCTCACGAGGAGTAATTGTTGTAATTCTTGGAAAATTAATCAGTCTGATATTATTACTTCTTGAAAAGTTTTCGAATGTCTCAATCTTCCTTCTTAAATTCACATTGTCTTTAATTAAAGTTTCTTGAAGTTGTTTGGAAGATTTTAATTCATTTTTGATACTATCTACAGATAACTTAGAGTCACCAATATCTTGTTTTATCAAAGTAATTTCTTTTTCATGATCTATGAACCTCCTCTCCACTTGCACCTGCTGAATATTCATTGTCTTCACCAAATTGGCTACCAGGTCCCACAAAGCGTCCAAAGTAACTTCTTGGGGTTTGACTATAATAGGATGTTGCAAATGAGAATATAAAAGGTTATGCTCACCAGCCGGGAACTCTCCTCTACCTCCACTTGCCTGAGTAGGTTCAGTTTCAATTGGTACAGCAGTCCATACTCGGGCTCTCCTGGAAAACCTGTGAGCCCGAGTCGGCTTCCCCCACACAGCTCCGCGAAGCCTCCAGGGGAGAACGCATGCCGACTTCCGGTAGGCTCTCAAGCTCTGGGGAGCTGGTTGCGGGATGCATAGGAGGAGGTCTGACGTCGGGGCTCAATGTGGTCTCCAAACTTCGCCGAGACGCCTCCAATCCGTTTGCCTGGAGTGTCTCTAGTTGCGATGTCCCCGACGTTGTCTTAATGCCCTGCATTCGCCTCAGCAGCACTTCAATATTACCAGAGGTAGGTGTTCCGGAGCGCTGTGAGGCTCCTCCAGTGCTCCTTCCCCTCCGTTTCGGCATAATCGAGAAATTTATTTTTAAGGAAATGCTCCGAAAATGAGCTAGCAATTGTAGTCCGCTCCAGCGTTTGCTCAGCAGCTTGCTTCAGCGGCCATCTTGGATCGCCCTTCCCCTCTACTCACCATCCGTTCTGTTAAATGTGGATCTTAAGGGTATAAAACCTACTGCTGGTGAGTAACATTTTTTGAAATTACTGATTTAAACATCTCTATCGTATTGCCCCAAAAGTATTGGGGGGAGGGGAAACATAAGCATAATTAGAAGAAAAAGAAACTATTTCATTCCTGGCACAAAAACATTCTTATATAGATAGCAATGAGAGTATTTTGTAAGAACTTTGATTTCCAATGAACTTTCCCGCCAAAATTCAAATTCAAGCATGGACCTCCTACGAACTTTCCTGCCAAAATTCAAATTCATGACCAACATCCTTCCCTGTTCTCAATCAGGTCAGCCCAACAAACTTTCCCGCTAAAATCTTAAATTTCTCGACCCACGGACTGCCCTGTTCTCAATCAGGTCCGTGAACCCACTATGTATATATAAAGACATACTGCAGACCTCACAACGTACCCTGAAGAAAGCCACAGCATGATGACTAAAATGTCGGTTCTTTCTACACAGATACGGCAAGACCCAGAAACCTGTTACAAACTTGAGAAGTATTTCATATTCAATGAGGTAAAAAAAAGAACAAATAGGTGACATGAGCACTGAACAGCTTACTTTTTCCTCATTCCCTTATCACCTTCTTAGCACACATAGGAAGAAAATTTCCATCATAAACACTTGGCTTCTATATACAGCTTTGAAATTTCTTTCTTCTATCCACCCATTCTTGAATCGTATGCGTTGACATTTTAGAATTTCTCTGTGGAAAGCAGATGAACAACAATCATACAGGACTATTCTCAGTCTTCACGTCTATGACCAAAATCATAATGAAAGAGACAAAACGCATCACACGGTCCATCTGATACTCAAATATCTTACCATAGTGTATGGTGACAAAACAAAAACGTTGCCCAATTACTGTCGTCCACATATTTCTACATCCCAGATGTCTGTGGCAGTCAGTCTCTGGCCGACATTTTGGATGCATTCTTAGCAATCATTCTCTTTCTCCAAAATAATTTGTCAGTTTTTCCTATTGAATTTCATCTGCCTGAGAAGCCAAACATTTAAAATCTGTCCTCTTGTGTAGCTCTAAATTGTCCATTTAGTATTTTTCTTTTCTATTTTAGGTTATTTATTCCGTTTTAGGGATAATATGCCCTCAGTGACGTAGTAAGGAGGGGTGGGGGGGGAGGACCTCTCTGCCCCACCACACCATGCCACGCTCACGTACCTCTGTAGATCTTCACCAGCGCGAACAACTTCTGTTGCCTTTTGCTCGTGCAGCCTGAGTCCTCTCTGAATCACTTCCGGGTCGTGGGGCCAGAAAGTGACGTCAGAGGGAAATCCAATGCTGGCACAAGAAGCATGCTGGAGAAGCCACTCGCACTAGTGAAGATTTACAGAGGTTCGTGGGGGAAGAGAGAGCGCAAGTGTGGAGTGGAGGGTAGGAAGAAGCGGGGAGGAATGGAAGGAGTGGTGGGGAGAGGAGGGTGTGGAGGGCGTCACCACCCCAGGTGCCTCCTACCCGTGTTACGCCACTGTATGCCCTATTGCTCAAATAGTGTAGCTTAATATGCAGTAGTGGACATTATTGTGCAGTATCGTTCATTGTTATTCAAATAGTGCATCTAATGATAAATAAACATAGAAACATTATTAAGCCGGTCCACAGAAATTTCCTTCCGGTCCATAGGGCCAGCACGTGCATCAGGCCCAAAACAGTGTTCTTCAACCGCCGGTCCACGGTGCAATCGATGCGACGTTATCTTCGAGCCAGCTCCCTCTTCCTAACTGATTCAGTGCACAAAGCCACGGGCAGTGGCTCTTACGGGCGTCCTGCGCCTGAACCGGAAGCCTTCTCCCTGACGTTGCAACGTCAGAGGGAAGGCTTCCAGATGAGGCAAGGGACGTGCAAGGTGCAATTAGTGCTATGATGGGGGCAGGGTCTGGGGTGGAGATTGGGTAGAGATGGGCTGAGTCTGGCCCACGACTTAGCCCCATGTTCTTCAACCGCCGGTCCACAGAATCATTCTTTTATTTCTGCTGGTCCATAGGTATAAAAAGGTTGAAAAACACACACCATTACTGCTATGTGCACCCAGACCTCGAGATGGGCATGGTGGAGGCGTGTTATGGGCGGATTTTCAGCATGCAGAAGGGCGGGTTAGACTTGGTGGGTTAAATTTGCAGCGATAATCACACGTTTTGCAGGGCGTCCTGAACAGAACGTAGACGCTCAGAGCTAGACCTGTTTTAGAAGCTTCTAAGTTCCACAAAGGTGCCCAAATTGACCAGATGATCACTGCATGCCTCAAGGTAAGACGCCCCATACTCCTCCAGTGCTCACTCCAGCACACAAAAATGAGAACCAAAAGGTACATAACCGGCTCTAGAATAGCAGCTTCTGGTGTGGGGAAGCCTAGTAGAGCATCAGATGTATAGAGTTACCTGGTGAGTGGGCTAGTGAACCATAGAGAGGATCCAGACCCATAATGCACTCTAACCCAGTGGTCTCAAACTCAAACCCTTTGCAGGGCCACATTTTGGATTTGTAGGTACTTTGGAGGGCCTCAGAAAAAATAGTTAATGTCTTATTAAATAAATGACAATTCTGCATGAGGTAAAACTCTTTATAGTTTATAAATCTTTCCTTTTGGCTAAGTCATAGTAATAATATTGTAATTTATAGCTAAAGAGATATCAAGAAACTGTTTTATTTTACTTTTGTGATTATGATAAACACACCGAGGGCCTCAAAATAGTACCTTGCGGGCCACATGTGGCCCCCGGGCCGCGAGTTTGAGACCACTGCTCTAACCACAACATCTATGATATTAAATATGAGCTCATCAAAATCCACCCAAACCTTACAATACCTCCATAAAGGTGCAACCTGCAGCCATAAGGTGGGTTTAGTAGGCTTTGGGGGGTTCACCATAAATTAAAGGGGGGTTATGGTGAGATATACATCTGACACACTTTATGTGAAGTTCACAGCAGTGCCTTCTAAGATGCTCCATTGCTCTTTTGGGATGTTTATGTGGGAAGTCCATTACTATGCTGGCCCCTCCCACATCCAAATGGTCTGGATTAAGACATTTTGAACATGGATATTTTTGTATTCAAAAATGGCCCCAAAAAGTTAAATATCCTAAAGGCCAAGATGTCCAAATAGGTAATTATTTAAAAAAAAAAAAATTGGACATCTAACAGTTTCGAAAATGCCTGTTCTCCACCCCGATAAGAGCAGTTAATGTAGTTGGTTTTAAAAAAAGGTTTGGACAAGTTACTGGAGAAAAAGTTCAAAGTCTGTTGTTGAGACAGATTAAACAGGTAAGGTGACAAGATGCATCCTTGCCTGACACCACGTTTTTGGGAAACCAATCAGTGTTGCCACATTCATTTCTCTCTGCAGCTTCTTTTTTGGTTTTTTTTTCAGTTCCAGTAATTTTATTGATTTTATAAACAATAGAGTTACAGAAAAGTAAGATAAGCTTCCGAAAACTACGGAAGAAATCGAAAGAGAAGGACACCAGCTTCTTGATTTTCATATAGGCCCTTTACCAGCCAAGTTATGTGTTTGGGTATTCCCATTTTAATAGATGGAAAAATAGCTTCGCTGTGATTGATGAAGCAAAGTTTAGGGGTTTTTGGTATTCGTTGCTCTTCTCCAATATCCATTAGCAGGTGTTAAATTTTAATAAAAGGGCCCCATTATTGGCCAGTCAGGATTTTAGGATATCCAGAAAGTGCATACAAATCTGTCTCATGAATATTCTATCTCCATTAAATGCAAATTAGAGAATGACAAGAGGCCAAATTTTTCCTTGTCCCCACAGGAACTCATTTTCCCGGCCTCCCTGTGAGTTCTTTTCTTGTCCCTGCCCCATTCCTGTAAGCTCGTCCTTAACCCCACAAGCCTCGAACACTTATAATTTTAAAGTGTTTGAGGCTTGTGCAGATGAGGACAGAGCTTTCAGGAATGGGGCAGGGACAAGAAAAGAACTCACAGGAAGGCCGGGAAAATGAGTTCCTGTGGGGACAAGGAAAAATTTGTCCCCGTGTCATGCTCTACTTGGGAGAACAGTATAGAAAATTGAATAAATAAATAGTATGAAAAGTGTCAGAGCTGGTGTTGTGATGTCATAATGCCTCATTCCACCAATGCCTAAGAGCCAACCTCATCAGTGATGTCATAATGGCTTGATTGTCCTATACCTGCCTCACTTTTACAATATTTTGATTTCTAGAGTGGTGAAGTCATTCTCTCATGCTGGGACAGGTTTTAAAGTCTGTCCTAGTTAATGTGATCTCAAAGGAAACATTTGAGAATGCCTAGGATATTCTTATTTTGTAAGGATTTCCCCGATCATCTCTTTAAATAATAGGGACGAGAGAATTCTTTTCAACACATAAACAAAGCAGTGTAAAAGCATGAAATAAATCATCTTGGCAGATTCTCAGGTTTTTTAAAAGAATGGTATTAAACACTGATGGCTTAGTTTTGTGATTTAAATTATGCCTGCTAACTTATGCCATTAGCACGGGCACATGAAAAAGAACTGTGCAACGTGGAAAGTTAAATATTCTGAACAGAAAATAATTAATAGACCCTTTCAATAGAAAATATAAAGTCTATTGAGCATGTCTGTTAATGGATTTTTATGAAAAGACTTTCAATTATCTGTAGGCAGAAAACATTGTGTTACATATAAATTGATTTTATTTCAGAAGCAGAGACCTCTGATTGCAGCAGGAAAACATTGATAATTTAATCCAGTTAGATACTGTCATGCCTCTCACAAAGGTTATAGATAATGAATCTCTTAAATATTTATCTTCTTTTTTTCCATTTATTAATTTTTATTGCTTGAGAGTAATTCAGTTTTCAGAAGAAAAAAAAACCCCTACAGATTGGAATTGCAATTAGGATCCATGCGATGTTCCGTTGTTTATGGTAAAATGGTAAAACCAGAGGACATAATTTGAGGTTGAGGGGTGGTAGATTCAGGGGCAATGTTAGGAAATTCAACTTTACGGAGAGGGTAGTGGATGCCTTGAATGCGCTCCCGAGAGAGGTGGTGGAGAGTAAAACTGTGACTGAGTTCAAAGAAGCGTGGGATGAACACAGAAGATTTAGAATCAGAAAATAATATTAAATATTGAACTAGGCCAGTTACTGGACAGACTTGCACGGTCTGTGTCTGTGTATGGCCGTTTGGTGGAGGATGGGCAGGGGAGGGCTTCAATGGCTGGGAGGGTGTAGATGGGCTGGAGTAGGTTTTAATGGAGATTTCGGCATTAGGAGCCCAAGCACAGTACCGGGTAGAGCTTTGGATTCTTGGCCAGAAATAGCTAAGAAGAAAAAAAAAAAAAAAATTTAAATTGAATCAGGTTGGGCAGACTGGATGGACCATTCGGGTCTTTATCTGCTGTCATCTACTATGTTACTATGTTACTATGTATGTTACTATGTTATGAAAATGACATTGATGTAGAAAAAGACAAAGTCCATTGTTCCAAATGTAGTTATATATCCCCAAATATATATTACTAATATTAGAGAAGTTCAGTCTCCAAATTTAAGAAGGTTATGCAAACTATTAAAAATTCAATTTTCAGTAGGGTGCCATTTTATAACTAGTGGTAAAATTCAGCAAATGAGTACATTTCCATTTTTGTGTACATTTAAATGACCTGAATGACTGTGGCCCCAAATTGAGCCAGATCATGACATTCATTTTCAGCAACCGTGAGGTCTACGGGACCAAACAGGTTGGACAGGAGAGAAAGAAGCGACACGAGGCACTGCACCAGTTAAGCTGGAAACATTTGATAAGTATGTAAACAAGCTTACAGTATCTCTGCTTCACTTCTCTCAAATCCCATGGCTGATGATAACAGCAGCTCAACAATCCAGTACCATATTCCTCTAAGAGTCCTATCTCAATCAATGATGATAAAGGGGATGGAATTCCTCTCGTATGGGGAAAGGCTAAAGAGGTCAGGGCCCTTCAGCTTGGAAAAGAGAGGGCTTTGGGGAGATATGATTGAAGTCTACAAAATCCTGAGTGGTGTAAAATGGGTACAAGTGGATCGATTTTTTTTTACTGCATCAAGATTTACGAAGACTAGGAGACACTTATACGTTTTGACTTAGACCAAGTCAAAACAGGTATAAGTGCCAAAAAAGGGCCCGCTGAGCTGATGGCGGCTGGCGCGATCAGCTCAGAGGCCTGGCAACTTACCCACCCCCCACCGCAACCATTGCGGCAGGAGAGATGGCTCATCTCCCCTGCCGCGATGGCAATCACCCTTCTACCCAAACTGCAGCGACCCGCAGCAGGAGAGATGCCCAATCTCTTCTGCTGCGGTTTGTTGCAGTTCGGGTAGAGGGGTGATCGCCATCGCAACAGGGGAGATAGCCAATCTCTTCTGCCGCGATAACAATCATGAAGTACCGTCAACCGCGGCACTTCGGATCGCTATCGTGGCAGGAGAGATAGCCAATTTCTCCTGCCACGATGCGTCATCCCCCCCCTACAAGATCGGGCAGGAGGGAGCTCAACCCCTCCTACCCGGGCGACCCTCACCCCGCCCGACAACAATCCGGGCAGAAGGGAGCCCAAGCCCTCCTGCCCGGCAACCCTCCCCTCGACAAGATCCAGGCAGGAGGGATTTTTAAAAATGATTTTTATTTATAGAATTTCAATAACACACTCGTACAGCAAAGCTACAAAGAAAACAACCTTTCGAGGCAAATTAACACCCTCTTTTACTAACCAGAGTAGAGATTTCTACCGCAGCCAGGGGTGCTAAATACTCCAACGCTCAAATGCCTAGCCCGCAGCTTAGTAAAAGAGGGGGTAAGTTATACAACATTAGTCATATAGGGCTAGATTCAGAAAATGGGTCTCAAAAATTGGCACCAATTTCTGCTCTGTCCCTATTATAACAGGGACGATTAACATTGTTGTCTTGACATGTCTATATTAAATGTAATAATCGAAGGGAAACAAGATTTTATGCATGTGATATGGACACCGCATACTTGTATGCGGTATATACATTTTTAAATAAATAAATAAGATGAGACCCATTATAGAATAGCGTCGCCTGCCGATTTCAGCACTCATCCGGGCACCGCAACATATGCCTTTAGGAACCAGGTGTAATTCCTAGCACTCAATTTGAGCGTTCAAATTATAGGACTGCCCCCTGATCCATCCACCTTCTTTTGAGGTTGTGTGCTATAGGATTTGGGAATGCATTGTTATAGAATCCATGTGGCAAGATTTGCATCCAGTTATTTGGCACTAATTGGTTAATTAGATGCACATCGTGGATCGACGTCTAAATATCAGTACCCGATTTTGAGTGCCAGATATAGAATCTGTGGGAAAATGTATAACATTTTGCATAAAGTCCACAACAGGGAACCCTTAAGAACAAGATCGCAAAAGAATAGGAAAAACACAAAAAAGCTAAGGAAAATGCTAGCTCACATACTGAATTTTAAGAATGAACACAGTTGTTTAACCCCTAAATTACCCTAGGATTTATGATTCAGAAATTCTTGTGAGGGGGGAATCCCAAAAACATATTTAACAGATTGGAACTGTATTATAAATTTACATGGAAATTTCAAATACAAGGAAGCCGCCAGTTGGAGAACCTCAGGACAAAGCAAAAAGAAGAACATAAGAATAGTCATACTGGGTCAGACCAATGGCCCATCAAGCTCAGTAGCCCGTTCTCACGGTGGCCAATCCAGGAACCTAGTACCCGGCCAAAACTCAAGGAGTAGCAATATTCCAGCATCTCAAAGAATAGCAAGATTCCGGAACCCCAATGAGAGCAAAATTCCAGAGCTGACATTGTGATGTCATAATGCCTCATTCCACAGTGCCTCAGAGCCAACCTCATCAGTGATGTTACAATGGCTTAATATACTTGGCTCACATAAGAATAGTCATACTGGGTCAGACCAATGGCCCATCAAGCTCAGTAGCCCGTTCTCACGGTGGCCAATCCAGGAACCTAGTACCCGGCCAAAACTCAAGGAGTAGCAATATTCCAGCATCTCAAAGAATAGCAAGATTCCGGAACCCCAATGAGAGCAAAATTCCAGAGCTGACATTGTGATGTCATAATGCCTCATTCCACAGTGCCTCAGAGCCAACCTCATCAGTGATGTTACAATGGCTTAATATACTTGGCTCACATAAGAATAGTCATACTGGGTCAGACCAATGGCCCATCAAGCTCAGTAGCCCGTTCTCACGGTGGCCAATCCAGGAACCTAGTACCCGGCCAAAACTCAAGGAGTAGCAATATTCCAGCATCTCAAAGAATAGCAAGATTCCGGAACCCCAATGAGAGCAAAATTCCAGAGCTGACATTGTGATGTCATAATGCCTCATTCCACAGTGCCTCAGAGCCAACCTCATCAGTGATGTTACAATGGCTTAATATACTTGGCTCACATAAGAATAGTCATACTGGGTCAGACCAATGGCCCATCAAGCTCAGTAGCCCGTTCTCACGGTGGCCAATCCAGGAACCTAGTACCCGGCCAAAACTCAAGGAGTAGCAATATTCCAGCATCTCAAAGAATAGCAAGATTCCGGAACCCCAATGAGAGCAACATTCCAGAGCTGCCATTGTGATGTCATAATGCCTCATTCCACAGTGCCTCAGAGCCAATCTCATCAGTGATGTTACAATGATTTGATTGTCCTATATGTGGCTCATGTAAGAGCATAAGAATAGGATCCCCAATATAACAACTGGGTGAAATTCAAACAGAAAAAGTTCCCAAAAGACTATGAACTAACAAAAATAAAAAAGGGAACAAAAAACAAAATGAAAATGCCTTTAAACCACGAAGGTGCTCGGAACCATTGCATGGTAAGAAAGTGACCAAACCAGGGCAGCAACCCTTGAAAGGACTTTCAAAGAGTCTATCATAGCACCATCCTCAAGCGGTAGAAAGGTATTTAAATTTTGGTGAGTGTCTTTTTATACTATTTTTCTTTTTTCTATTAAATGTCCATTTGAAGTGTCCAATACTTAAGTGAAAACTATGATCCTCAAAATAGGCAAAACTTAGCTGTGAGAGTTTAGGAAGCCAACTTGCTACAGCAGGTACAGGTGGGTTCTAAAGCGTTTCGCCGACAGGCTTCTTCAGAGAATCCCCATGCTGGATGGAACATCAAGTTCAACAACTTCCTGAATTTTCACTTCTAAACCGATTGCATTTCCTGTTGACCGATTGCATTTCCTGTTTAGAAGTGAAGATTCAGGAAGTTGTTGAACTTGATGTTCCATCCAGTATCGGGTTTCTCTGAAGAAGCCTGTCGGCGAAACGCTTTAGAACCCACCTGTACCTGCTGTAGCAAGTTGGCTTCCTAAAACTCTCACAGCTAAGTTTTGCCTATTTTGAGAATTATAGTTTTCACTTAAGTATTGGACACTTCAAATGGACATTTAATAGAAAAAAGAAAAATAGTATAAAAAGACACTCACCAAAATGTAAATACCTTTCTACCGCTTGAGGATGGTGCTATGATAGACTCTTTGAAAGTCCTTTCAAGGGTTGCTGCCCTAGTTTGGTCACTTTCTTACCATGCAATGGTTCCGAGCACCTTCGTGGTTTAAAGGCATTTTCATTTTGTTTTTTGTTCCCTTTTTTGTTTTTGTTAGAACATAAGAATAGCCACACTGGGTCAGACCAATGGTCCATCAAGCTCAGTAGCCCGTGCTTACGGTGGGTTGTTTTTATCTTCTCAAAAATATAACAGTACTATGGAAACGAAGTTCTTGATATACAACATTTTTTAATAGCAATTCTTCACAGGTAAATATAAAGATAAAACCAAGTGCAGTCAAATTAGAGAGTACGTATTACACACAACAAAAATTGTGGTGCAGACCCGACATGGTCCGTGTTTCGGTCATGAACACCTTCTTCTGGGCCCCCGAATATCGAAGACCACAAAATTTAGTTATGGGGAAAAGCATCCATTGATGTGTGTGCCTGTTTAGCCTCCTCAAACAGCTGGGCCACTGACCACCTTAAAAAGATATTGCCCAAATCAGGAAGGCAGTATAGGCTACAGAAAACAAGGTGAAAAACTCAGTATCTTCACTGTGTATTATTAGATTGTTTTATTGACCTGCACCATTTATTGAGAAGACTTTTATTAAACTATTATATCAAGACCTACAGTTTTTATCCTTTGAGTTGCTTTAACCACTGCGCCATACTCTCTGGGCAAATTCAATATACAGCATCTCGATTATAGGCGGCCTACTGCTGCCTAACCAGCCAATCAGGACGCACGTTTTTTTTAAAAAAACCATCCCGAGGAAGGCTGCCTACATTGTAGGCAGCTCTGGGAGCCTATGGAAGCGCTTAGGCCTGCCTAAGCTCACCTAAGGCTAGGCGTGGGCATGGCTTCACTCAGAAGTGGCCTTAGGTGGGCCTAGACAGCCCTATGTGCCTCCCTAGGCCTATGGTAGGCACCTGAAATGTAGCAGACGCGGCGGCTGAGTTTTTCGCGGCAAGAGATCTCCCTGCTGCAATAATTTTAGTGGTCATGGCCTTGACAACCTGTCCCTCCCCCCAATCCCTCCTGCCAGAACTCCACGCACCCCGTAAAGTAGCCCCTCTGGACTCCCCCCCCCATCTTATGGTGATGGCTGACCAGAGGCATCCCTCCTGCCTCCAGCTGGCTGGCCTGCCTTCTCTTGAATGGCAGGCCTGCCCCTTCCTGGTGCATTGTGGGGCTAAGTAAATGCTCCAACAATCATAGGAATTCAATGAGTGCTCAAGCATTTCCCTCACTGGCCCCTGGTAAAATGCGCTTACCCTGCTTTGTAAAAGGTGCCGAAAGTTATTTAAAGTTGTTAAATCATAGAGAATGACTGCTTCCCAGTAAAGTAAATCACTTTATAAGAGGGTCAAGGGGTTCTCACCTAAGAATGTTATCTTCACCTTCCAGTTTCTCTTAAGTTCAGCCTCTGGTTCAGGGGAAGTGTGAGAGTTGCTAGTTGTGCCAGGAGTAAAAAAAAAAAAAATAAAATGTAATTAATTTTGATGAAATGATTACCATGACTGTTAGGGAAAAGGCAATATCCTTGGCTTTCATGTGATTGACAGCTATCAAATGCAATTAACTTATAAAAGCAGCATATTAATGTTACCTCTCCACCAGACTGAAAATGAACTAGATCTGTTAAAAATGATTTCCAGCTGCAGAATTCCTAGAACAACCCTGGTAGCAATTAGTTGCAGATGTGTAAACGGCGAAACGTTCTACTAGACGGCCGCCCAATGTGTAGCATATGGCTTGCAGTTGGAGCACCATCTCAGAACAATAATTGTTCGCCCTCTGGACAGGTGGTTCACCCTCTCCAAGGTAGGGAGAACGAGAGGGCACTCTCTAAAATTGAAAGAGGATAGATTCCTTACGAACATAAGGAAGTTCTTCTTCACCCAGAAGGTGGTGGAAAACTGGAACGCTATTCCGGAGTCTGTCGTAGGGGAAAACACCCTCCAGGGATTCAAGACAAAGTTAGACAAGTGCCAGAACATACGCAGGTAAGAGTAGTCTCAGTTAGGGCACTGGTCTTTGACCAAGGGCCGCCGCGTGAGCGGACTACTGGGCACGATGGACCACTGGTCTGACCCAACAGCGGCAATTCTTATGTTCTTAAAGCACATTTATGAAAGCCTTTTCCTAACGTACATTGCTGGCTTCTCCTTTCTGTTGGTTTTATTTGTTGGAATAAAGTCCCTATGCCATCCTCATTCCATTCAACTTGTTTCTGAAAAAACCCCCAAATCCATCACTTTCAGTCTCGCCCATAGTTTAATGAACCTGTTTTGACATTGTCCTAAATAGACTAACCCCCTCTTCTACGAAACTGCGCTAGCGTTTTTTTAGTGCAGAGAGCCGTGCTGAATGGACCGCACTGCTCCTGACGCTCATAGGAACTCAATGAGCATTGGGAGCAGCATGGGACATTCAGTGTGGCTCTCTGTGCTAAAAAACGCTAGCGCGGTTTTGTAGAAGAGGGGATAAATGACCGAGGAGTTAGTTCTAAGATTATGTGCTGGAAATGAGTTGAATGATAAGAACATGAGTTGCCATACTGGAACAGACTGAAGGTCTATCAAGTCCAGCATCCTGCTTCCAACAGTGGCCAACCCAGGTCCCATGTACCTGGCAGAACCCCAAAGAGTAGCAACATTCCAGAGTTGAGATTGTGATGTCATAATGCCTGAGAGCCAACTTCATCAGTGATATCACGATGGCTTGATTGTCCCATACTTGGATCACATAACAACATAAGAGCTGTCATACTAGAACGAAGGTCCATCAAGCCCAGCATCCTGCTTCCAACAGTTGCCAATTCACAGGTACCTGACAGGATCCCAAAAGATTGTAGATAGATAACATAGAGTACAGTGACCTATGGAATTCACTCGAAGAGAAAGGTGTGCCACAGGGATATGGTCCTGTAGTTGATCATCTTTAATAATGATGCTTTTTTACTGGAAAGATTTTAAATTTGTTGAATCACTTTGTGAATCAACAAATTGAAGAACGGTTGAATCACTTTGTTATGTATGTAAACTTGTAACCCACTCTGAGCTTTTAGGAGGATGGGATATAAAACCAAATAAATAAATGAATAAAAATAATAGACAGAATGAAAATGTATCTAACAAAGCTCATAGAGTACCTAAGAACATTAGATACTCTTCAGTGGGTTAGATCAAAAGTCTATCAAACTCAGATGGGGGGCATAGATGTTGGTCAGCCAAAAGGAAAGGCAACTAGAGACCAAAAAGCCATGCAGAATGTCATTGTTCTAGTATCTGCATAGTAACCTTGTATTCTTGAAATTAATAGCATTTTATTTTCAGATCGTAAAGATCTGTTTGGCTTATAGGTCGCAATGACTTGTTGAAAATACTATGGTGTTTGATGATAAACAATTTGATGGATCAGAGAACCTTGTGTTGTACCTGAAATAAAACTGGTAACCAATGTAGTTTAGTCAAAATTGGTGTTATGTGTGTCATCCTATCGACACCCAGAATTAGCCTAGCTGCAGCATTTTGTATCAGTTGTAACGCTCTTCCTCTTGTCTTGGAAATTCCAAGGTAGAGTGCATTACAATAGTCCAATCAAGACAAGACCAACCCTGTACAAGAGTTCTAAAATCATAGGTCGAGATCAATGGTTTTAGACGATGAAGCATATGAAGTTGAACAAAGCATGCCTTTACAGTCTTAACCATTTGTAATTTCATGGTTAGACCTGGGTCTAGGACAACCCCTAAAATTGTCATTTCCTTCCTAACAGGTAATGTCATCGCTGACACACATTAGAAATCAGGCGACGCCTCTTCCTCACTTCTCCCTACGATCATCACCTCTGTTTTTTCCTAAATTTAAGTACAAACCATGATCACTCATTCATTCTTCTATCTTTGACATATAACTATAGAGCGTTGCAGATCCGTCCCCAACTTGTGTACTGGAAAGAAAAAATAAAACATCGGCACATTGTCATAGAAACATGATGGCAGATAAAGGCCAAATGGCCCATCCAGTCTGCCCATCCAGAATAATCACTATCTCGTCCTCTCTCTATCCCATGCCATCTTGAAATCAGACACAGTCTCTGTCTCCTTCACTTGCCGTTGTTCAGACACTTCTAATGACGCCACATATACAGTCATGTGCAAAAATTTGGACATCCCATGAAATATTCAGTTCTTTCATAAGAAATGTTCACGTATCGATGTCAAATCTTTTTTTTTTTTTAAATCTCTGGAAAAGAAAGTGATGTAATTGCAGGTAAACAACAAAACGTTTTCTTGATTTACTCATGAAGCAAAAGATATCCACATAAATGTGTATTCTAACTGAGCCGGTTTTTTTTCTGTATAGGCTTTTCTGCTTATTTCTGTGAACTTACCCTTGGTGTTGCTTGCCAATGATCCTGGCTATGAGAACTGGATCTGGGATGGACAGCCCCACCTGCCTGCTCACTGGGGAAACTTCTCAGATGGGCTTTAAACCCCTTTAATCCTGGCTTGCCCTTATATTTCCCTTGTGTCAAGTCGTGAACGGCACTAGATTTGCTACAGCACCCATCGTACACTCTGAAAGTATGGTCAAATAATAATAGCAGTTTATCTGCCGCAGGACCATGAAGTTCTATGCGGTTTACAATGATTAAAAATGCTGCAAATTGCTACAAATTGCCCTGTTCAATCTACTATGAAGGTTTTGGGTGTAATACTGGACCAGGGCCTAACCATGAAAGACCAGGTGGACGCTTTGGTTAGAAAGGGTTTTTCTATTCACTGGAAGCTTCGATCCATTAGAGCATATTTTGATGCTTCATCATTTAGAATTTTGGTACAATCCCTTACCCTGAGCCAACTTGATTACTGTAATATCGCCTGTCTGTCAACTTCCCAGAAGAATATGCAGCGATTACATAGGTACAATTGAAACCATTGTAGAACAGTACCTCTCATTCCTAGATTTTCCAGTTTTCTCAATAGCAAATTTTAAATCGACCGAGTCAAAAGCACCAGAAACATCAATTGGAACCATGCAATATGTATTTAAAAATTTATATACCGCATAAAATCTATGCGGTTTACAAAATGACATGCATACGTATTAAAAAATGCTAAACGCGTTTCGACAAGACAAAGACAATAAGACATTAACTAACGGTATCGTCATCAAAACCTTTTTTCAAATTCATCCAACAAGATGGAAAGACAAAATCCCGTAAAAACATTTACAGGACGGTAACGGCTTCAGCAGCAAATAGCATTAGCACATGAAGGCATGGACAAATAATTGCGTTTTCAACATTTTCTTAAAGTTCAGTCTCCCGTCACAGAATCGCAGCGCATTCCAGAGCTTGGCGCCAGCTACAGACGGCCTTGTTGCCCCGATCTTAACATGAGAGACTAACAGCTCACCCTTCAAACTCAACTTCGTGCTATTTCCAGATCTCAAACATTTTCTGGGTTGATAGATTTTTTTTATTTATTTATTTTTTTTATTTATTCAATTTTTCTATACCGTTCTCCCAGGGGAGCTCAGAACGGTTTACATGAATTTATTCAGGTACTCAAGCATTTTCCCTGTCTGTTCCAGGGGGCTCACAATCTACCTAATGTACCTGGGGCAATAGAGGGATTAAGTGACTTGCCCAGGGTCACAAGGAGCAGCATGGGTTTGAACCCATAACCTCAAGGTGCTGAGGCTATAGTTTTAACCACTGCGCCACTCTAGAAATCATAATGTTGTAAAAATGAGCCAAGTATAGGACAATCGAGTCATTGTGACATCACTGATGAGGTTGGCTCTTAGGCATTGGTGGAATGAGGCATTATGACATCACAATACCAGCTCTGGTTCTCAAAGGCTGAAACCTTTCACACTATTATTTATTCAGCTTTCTATACTGTATTCCCAGGGGAGCTCAGAATGGTTTACATCAGTGTTTTTCAACCTTTTTTGGGCAAAGGCACACTTGTTTCATGAAAAAAATCACGAGGCACACCACCATTAGAAAAAGTTAAAAAATTTAACTGTGCCTATATTGACTATATATAAATATATAGGAATCAAATAAACACAAAGAAAGTATTTTATAATGCTGCCACCGCTACTGGGGAATAGGCTGCCACTGCCGCCATCGGGAACAGGCCGGCACCGAGTTCTCCCTGCTTCTCTTCCCCGCAGGGCCGACCAACTCTCGCCACCCGTCGTCAATTCTAACGTCGGAGAGGATGTTCTAGGCCAGCCAGGCAGCGATTGGCTGGCCCAGAACGTCCTCTCCGACGTCAGAATTGACGCGAGTGGCGAGAGTTGGCCGGCCCCACAGGGAAAAGCAGGGAGAACTTGGCGCCGGCCTGTTCCCGATGGCGGCGGTGGCACTCAAGTGGCTAAAGAGCCGCAGTTTGCCGGCCTAGGGACAACACTGGAGGGTGGCCAGCTGTGCACCCCCTTGGGACGTAAACCCGGGGTGGGGCAGACCGCCCCCCCCCACCCTGGTATGCCACTATCTGTACCTCACTCCCTCCCTATGACCAAAAATTCTCCTTTCTTCTATTCCCCGTGTAAACAACCATCTCTTTCCCTCCCTTCCTCTCTCCAAAGTCCATGCTTTCTGTGTCCAAACACTCATTCCCTCCCCCACCTCAGCATCTCTTTCCCTCCCTTCCTCTCTCCCAAGTCCATTTCTTCTGTGTCCAAAAACGCATTCCCTCCCCCACCTCAGCATCTCTTTCCCTCCCTTCCTCTCTCCCAAGTCCATTTCTTCTGTGTCCAAAAACGCATTCCCTCCCCCACCTCAGCATCTCTTTCCCTCCCTTCCTCTCTCCCAAGTCCATGCCTTCTGTGTCCAAACACTCATTCCCTCCCCCACCTCAGCATCTCTTTCCCTCCCTTTCTCTCTCCCAAGTCCATTTCTTCTGTGTCCAAAAACGCATTCCCTCCCCCACCTCAGCATCTCTTTCCCTCCCTTCCTCTCTCCCAAGTTCATGCCTTGTGTCCAAAACGCACTCCCTCCCCCCTTTTGTGTTCCGTGTTTGCCTCCCAGCCCATCTTTGCAACTTTCTCAGCAAAACGAAGCTCAAGCCGCGAGGCTTGTCTTCTGCTTCCTGCCTGCCCTGCCGCGCACAAATAGCCGAACGGAAGTATTCTCCGACGTCAGCGCTGACGTCGGAGGGCAGGCTTTGCTTAAGCCCTCCCTCCGACGTCAGCGCTGACATCGGGGAACGCTTGGGATCGGCTATATGTTAGCTGCAGGGCAGGCAGGAACAGAAGACGAGCCTCGCGGCTGGAGATGTATTGAACTCCGAGGGTCCCCCGTCCAGCTCTCTCCTGTCCACGTGGGGCGGACCGCCCCTCTCCCTAGACTGGTGGTACTGCCCTGATGGCGGCCCTGACCGTACGGCACACCAGGCAACATCTTGCGGCACACTAGTGTGCCGCGGAACAGCGGTTGAAAAACACTGGTTTACATGAATGTATTCAGGTAGTCAAGCATTTTTCCCTGTCTGTCCCAGTGGGCTCACAATCTATCTAATGGACCTGGGGCAATGGGGGGATTAAGTGACTTGCCGAGGGTCGCAAGGAGCAGGTGGGTTTGAACCCACAACCCCAGGGTGCTGAGGCTGTAGCTTTAACCACTGCGCCACACACAGACCTTAACAACAGTTGTGCACTATGGGCATGTCGAAACTCATTCCGACCAACAAATTTGACTAACTGACTTAGCACTATTTTTTCCAAAACTTTTCCTAAGAATGGAACCGTAGATATTGGATGCTAATTAGTCATCTGATCAACACTTGCTCCTTCATCTACAGATTTATTCACTCATTTCATAACAAAAGGAGCCATTTTTTTTCTGCAAGCTGTCGGATGATCCCTACTGAGTGGCATGTTGGCGCGCACCCTTCGATAACCTTCATGAACTCTTCCAGCACCACATTGTCGAACATGCTCCATGATTCATTCACCACCTGTCCTTGTGAATCTTGGGGGTCTTTTACTAAGGCGCGCCAGCCGATATAGCGTGTGCTAAATGCTAACGTGCCCATTATATTCTATGGACGTGTTAGCATTTAGCGCACTTTAGTAAAAGACCCCCCCCCCCCAGTAAGGATATATCATAAGTCTGTTTGGTAGATTATTATTATACCAGTGTTTAAGCCCGTTACATTAATGGGTGCTAGAATAGATGTCTGTCTGTCTTTCTTTCTTTCTGTCTCTCTCCCTGCTCCCATCTCTTTCTTCCTTCCTTTCTGTCTCTCTCTCTCCCGCTGTCTATCTTTCTTTCTGTCTCTCTCCCTGCCCCGTCTATCTTTTTTCTTTCTTTCTCTCTCCCTCCATGCATATTTTTTTTATTCTTTCTTTCTGTCTCTGTTCCTGTCCCGTCTACCTTTTTTCTTTTTCGCTTTCTCCCTGCCCCCTGTCTCTTTATTCCTTTCTTTCTGTCTCTCTCCCTCCCGCTGTCTATCTTTCTTTCTTTCTCTCTCTCTCCTGCTATCTATCTTTCTGTCTCTCTCCCTGCCCCATCTATCTTTTTTTCTATCTCTATCCCTGCCCCGTCTATCTTTTCTTTCTTTTTTTCTGTCTCTCTCCCTGCCCAGTCTATCTTTTTTTCTTTCTTTCTTTTTCTCTTTCCCTGACCCCTGTCTCTTTCTTCTTTTCTTTCTGTCTCCCAGCCCCGTCTCTTATTTCCTTTCTTTTTGTCTCTCTCTTTCACACTGTCTATCTTTCTTTCTTTCTGTTTCTCTCCCTGCCCAGACCCTCAGTGAAACCATCTTCAAGCTGTGCCAGCTAAGGGATCCCTTGCCCTTTCCTCAATCCAGCTGTGGCCAGCTGCCTGCAAACACCTGCCCAGCTACACAAAGGGCAAACGTGTCCCGTCTCCCCTCCGAACCCCGTTTGCTCACCCTTGGTGCTGGATCACCGCCTGATGCTGCTCCACAGGAAACTCACGAACTGCTGGGCCATGGCAAGCCGAACTGAGCCCCAGCGCACACTTCTGCACTTCTCCGCGCTTTCACTTTCTCTGGGGCAGGGGGGGGGGGGCTCCTTTAGCCCTTGCTTGCTGAGATGGTGGTGGCCCACCCCATCCATGTACTCTCTCTCTCCTACCTGCCCTCCAAATGCCTGCTTCTCTCACCCACCCAAAGTCTCTCTCTCTCTCATGGCTATCCCATGTCTCTCTTCTCCTCACCAACCCAGGCCCCCAACTCCCAATCAGGCATCTCTTTCCTCCCCCACCCAAATATCATTCTCCTCCTTCTCCTCCACCCTCGTCTCGTGATTGATTCCCTTGCTCCTGCCCCCAGGTAACCGTCTAACCTTCCGGTTCCTTCTTCGTGATGTCAGCAATTGAAGCAGGGCACTGAAAGCAGGCACGGAGTTTCAAGTGCGCATGCGCACTGAGGGTTTTATTATTATAGATAGATAGATGGCAGGTTAATGGGTTTTTTTTAAAATGCTATTGCCCATCTTAAATGTTATTTATATTTGTTTCTTAGTAATGCTTCCTTTTGCTTTCCATCCCCCTCTCTCCTTTTCCAAGGACATGAATTCCATTATTTTTCCTCTATATTTTCTTCTTGTTTTTAAGTAGTGCCTGACAGATGTTTTTCCTGGCAACATGTAATGATATTGCATTTGTAAAAATTTGATAATAACATTTTCTAAAACAATATGTAAGGCACAGAAGGGAGTTATAAAATTTGGAGAGCCATGTTCAAATCCTACTACCATTCACCATATGACCTTGAGACCGTCAAAACATTCTTGCCCTCAAATTTAAGTTGAAAGCTGTTCAGAGAAGGTATCCTAGCACAGTATGATTCATTTGTTCAAGCATTTGAGAAATATTACTTGTTTTTCCAAAGCAGAATTAATCATTTCTGTTTACAATCAGATCTGGATATATCAGTCTTCTGCTGTGTGTATGATTTGAGGGGGGGGGGGGGGGTCAGGTCAATATAATAAACTGAAAACTGAAAAAAAATGGGAGAGTGTGGCACAGTGGTTAAAGCTACAGCCTCAGCACCCTGGGGTGGTGGGTTCAAACCCACGCTGCTCCTTGTGACCTTGGGCAAGTCACTTAATCTCCTCATTGCCACAGGTACATTAGATGGATTGTGAGCCCACCGGAACAAACAGGGAAAAATGCTTTCAGTACAGTTCTGAGTAGCCTTGGGAGAGTGGCTTAGAAAATTGAATAAATAAATAGTGTGAAAAGTTTCTGTCTCTGGTAAACAGAGCTGAGATTATTTATGATGTCATAATGCCTCATTCCACCAATGCCTAAGAGCCAACCCCCTCAGTGATGTCACAATGGCTTGATTGTCCTATACTTGGCTCACTTTTACTACACTTTGATTTCTAGAGTGGGGCAGTGGTTAAAGCTTTTGCCTCAGCACCCTGAGGTTGGGGGTTCAAATCCACACTGCTCCTTCTGACTCACTTAATTGCCCCATGTAATTAGATAGATTATGAGCCCACTGGGACAGACTGGGAAAAATGCTTGAGTACCGGAATAAATTCATGTGAACTCTGAGCTTCCCTGGGAGAATAGTATAGAAAATTGAATAAATAAATGAATACATGTAATCTGCCTCATGTTAATTTTCTTTTCCTGTTCTCTTTATGTATCGTATTTTAAAGCTTTGTCATCCTCTTTCCTACTGAAATGTTTTCTTAATATCTTTATTAAACACTTACAATATTATAAAAACATCATTGAACAGTGTCAGTGGCTTCTGGTTTACAGCCAAACTTAGCAGCCATCTGGACAATACGCTGAAGCCTTTTCTGCCCGATGTGCGTCAGCGGCCAAGAAAGCACGCACGATGCTAGGAATTATTAGATAACACTAAGAAGGTTATAATAAGAACATAAGAATTACCGCTGCTGGTTCAGACCAGTGGTCCATCGTGCCTAGCAGTCCGCTCCTGCGGCGGCCCCTAGGTCAAAGACCAGTGCTCTAACTGAGACCAGCCCTACCTGCGTACGTTCTGGTTTAGCAGGAACTTGTCTAACTTTGTCTTGAATCCCTGGAGGGTGTTTTCCCCTATGACAGATTCCAGAAGAGCATTCCAGTTCTCTACCACTCTCTGGGTGAAGAAGAACTTCCTTACGTTTGTACAGAATCTATCCCTTTTTAACTTTAGAGAGAGCCCTCTCATTCTCTCTACCTTGGAGAGGGTGAACAACCTGTCTTTATCTACTAAGTCTATTCCCTTTATTATCTTGAATGTTTCTATCATGTCCCCTCTCAGTCTCCACTTTTCAAGGGAGAAGAGGCCCAGTTTCTCTAATCTCTCATTGTACGGCAACTCCTCCAGCCCCTTAACCATTTTAGTCGCATTTCTCTGGACTCTTCCGACTCTGGACAAGCTTCCAGTGCAGGTGATCGAGGCAGACAGCGTGCCAGACTTTAAGAATAAATGGGATACCCATGTGGGATCCCTACGAGGGTCAAGATAAGGAAATTGGGTCATTAGGGCATAGACAGGGGGTGGGTAAGCAGAGTGGGCAGACTTGATGGGCTGTAGCCCTTTTCTGCCGTCATCTTCATCTTCTATGTTTCTTCATCTTCTATGTTTCATCTTCATCTTCATCATCTACTACTGTGTCCTTCTTCAAGTACGGCGACCAGTGCTGGACGCAGTATTCCAAGTGGGGGCATACCATGGCCCAGTACAGCGGCATGATAACCTTCTCCGATCTTTTCGTGATCCCCTTCTTAATCATTCCAAGAAAACAAGATTCGGAAACACCTGAATAGAGGAAGAGTTACACTACCGACATGTGCAATTTGAACAACCTAAGTCAGTTAACAAAATAGTTATGTCCACTTTTGCATTAGTTTCGGTAGAGCCCTCACATTTTATGATTTTGATTGTTTTGGTGCCACGAGCAGTGCCTCCAACAGCTTGGGTTCAGCGTAGAAGTGGGTAACAATTTTGGCTAAAGAGGTAGAGTTGCTATCTATGGTTTAGAAATGTTTTGGTAGAACATAAGAACATAAGAACATAAGAAATGCCTCCGCTGGGTCAGACCTGAGGTCCATCGCGCCCAGCAGTCCGCTCACGCGGCGGCCCATCAGGTCCAGGACCTGTGCAGTAATCTTTTATCTATACCCCTCTATCCCCTTTTCCAGCAGGAAATTGTCCAATCCTTTCTTAAACCCCAGTACCGTTCGCTGCCCTATAACGTCCTCTGGAAGCGCATTCCAGGTGTCCACCACACGTTGGGTAAAGAAGAACTTCCTAGCATTCGTTTTGAATCTGTCCCCTTTCAACTTTTCCGAATGCCCTCTTGTTTTTTTATGTTCTGAAAGTTTGAAGAATCTGTCCCTCTCTACTCTCTCTATGCCCTTCATGATCTTGTAAGTCTCTATCATATCCCCTCTAAGTCTTCTCTTCTCCAGGGAAAAGAGACCCAGTTTCTCCAATCTCTCAGCATATGAAAGGCTTTCCATCCCCTTTATCAGTCGTGTCGCTCTCCTCTGAACTCTCTCGAGTAACACCATATCCTTCTTAAGGTATGGTGACCAATACTGGACGCAGTACTCAAGATGCGGACGCACCATTGCCCGGTACAGCGGCAGGATAACTTCTTTCGTTCTTGTTGTAATACCCTTCTTGATTATCCCCAGCATTTTATTCGCTCTCTTGGCGGCCGCTGCGCACTGTGCCGTCGGCTTCATTGTCATGTCCACCATTACCCCCAAGTCCCTTTCTTGGGTACTCTCATTCAATAACATCCCTCCCATCGTATAGCTGTGCCTCGGGTTTCTGATTCCCACATGCAGTACTTTACATTTCTCAACATTGAACTTCATCTGCCATCTCTCTGCCCATTCTCCCAATTTGTCCAAGTCCCTTTGCAATTTTTCACAGTCCTCCTTTGTCCGAGCTTCACTAAATAGTTTGGTGTCGTCCGCAAATTTTATTATCTCACTCTTTGTTCCTGTTTCTAGATCATTTATGAATATATTGAATAGCAGCGGCCCGAGCACTGAGCCCTGCGGAACACCACTCGTGACCTTCCTCCAGTCTGAGTAGTGTCCCTTCACCCCTACCCTCTGTTTCCTACCCGCTAACCAGTTTCTGATCCATCTATGCACGTCTCCGTCCACCCCATGGTTCTTCAGTTTCCGGAGTAGACGTTCATGAGGCACCTTGTCAAAGGCTTTCTGGAAATCTAGGTATATGATGTCTATGGGGTCTCCTTTGTCCATCTGTTTGTTAATTCCCTCGAAGAAGTGCAATAAGTTGGTCAGACACGATCTCCCCCTGCAGAAACCATGTTGGCTGGTTATCAGAAGTTCGTGTTTTTCAAAATGTTCATCAATTTTTTCTTTTATTAGTGCTTCTGCCATTTTCCCCGGAACAGAGGTCAGACTCACCGGTCTGTAGTTTCCCGGGTCTCCTCTTGATCCCTTTTTAAAGATGGGCGTAACGTTGGCTATCTTCCAATCCTCCGGAATCACACCTGTTTTCAGAGATAGGTTGCAAATTTGCTGTAGTAGTTCCGCTATTTCCTCCTTTAGTTCCTTCAGCACCCTTGGATGGATTCCATCCGGACCCGGGGATTTGTCAGTTTTTAGTTTTTCTATCTGTCTGCGCACATCATCAAGGCTCACTTCTATGGATGTTAACTTTTGTGCTTGATTTCCATTGAAGAATTGCTCAGGTTCCGGTATGTTGGTTGTGTCTTCGTTTGTGAATACAGATGAAAAGAACATGTTAAGTCTTTCTGCGACCTCTTTCTCTTCCTTCACCGCTCCCTTCCTGTCTCCGTCATCCAGTGGTCCCACCTCCTCCCTAGCCGGCTGTTTCCCTTTAACATATCTAAAGAACGGTTTGAAATTTCGTGCTTCCCTGGCTAGTCTCTCTTCATACTCTCTTTTGGCTTTTCGAACCACACGGTGACATTCTTTTTGATACTTCCTGTGCTCTCTCCAGTTTACCTCAGTTTTGTCCCTTTTCCATTTTCTGAATGAATTTTTCTTATTGCTTATCGCTTCCTTCACTATTTTAGTTATCCACGCCGGGTCTTTTATTCGACTCTTGTTGCACCCTTTTCTGAATCTGGGGATATATAGATTTTGCGCCTCGCTCACCGTGTCCTTGAAAAAGGACCAGGCTTGTTCTACCGTCTGCCATTTTTGGGAAGTGTTCCTAAGTTTCTTCTTTACCATTCCCCTCATTGCTTCGTAGTTACCCTTCCTGAAGTTAAAAGTTGTCGCTATGGTTCTCTTTCCTTTCAGTATTCCTACTTCCATCTTGAACTTGATCATATTATGATCGCTGTTTCCCAACGGTCCCACTACTTCCACTTCCTTTGCAGGTCCCCTTAGCCCATTTAGGATTAGATCCAGAGTGGCATTTCCTCTTGTCGGTTCTCTAACAAGCTGTTCCATGAAGCAATCTTGTACAGCCTTCAGAAATTCTGTCTCCCTAGCGCATCTTGAGCTTCCGAGACTCCAGTCTATCCCAGGGTAGTTGAAGTCTCCCATAATAACCGTGTTACCGCCTTTGCATTCTCGCTTCATCTCGGCTTCCATTTCTTCATCGATGTCTCCGGTTTGTCCGGGTGGACGATAGTATAGGCCTATCTTTATTTCAGGCCCTTTCCTTCCTGGTATTTTAACCCATAGTGATTCTAGCTTGTTGGTAGTCTCCGCTGTGTCCATTCTTGTCGATTGTATGCTTTCTTTTATGTATAGTGCTATCCCACCGCCTTTCTGTCCTGACCTGTCCTGGCGATAGAGCTTGTACCCCGGCAGTGCTGTATCCCATTTGCTTTCCTCATTCCACCATGTTTCAGAGATTCCAATGATGTCTATGTCCTCCGCAATGATCATGGCTTCTAATTCCCCCATTTTGTTTCTTAGGCTCCTTGCATTAGTATATATGCAATTTAGCTCCTGGAATTTTGCTGCCTTTAATTCCTTTCCCTGTGCTTCGGTCTTTAGATACTTCTCTTTGGCTACAATCTTTCTAACCTTCTCTTCTTGGTTAGTCGACTCCTGTAATTTGTCCATTGTTTCTTCCCAGCCTTTTTTCCCCTCAGTATCTTCACGGGATACCTTTTTCCGAAACATCGACGCTTGGTCGACTGTCGGCTTTCCCCTTCTTCTTAGTTTAAAGCCTGTTCTATTCCTCTCTTGACATTGTTTGCTAGAAGTCTAGTTCCCGCTGTGCTCAGGTGCAATCCATCTCTCCTGTAGAGCTTGCTCTTGCCCCAGAACGTCGTCCAGTTCCTCACGAAGTGGAATCCTTCTTCCTCACACCATCTCCTCATCCACGCATTTATTGATTGTAGTTCATCCTGCCTTTTCACATCTGCCCTCGGTACCGGTAGGCAGCATTTCATAAAGTGACTTAGCATCCCTTTCCATTTCTTATTTTGATTTTTTTTTTTTAAAGTCAATGTTTGTTTATTGAAAAATTTTTAGATAAAAAACATTTGAATCCATTTCTTATTTTGTGATTCAGTTTTTATCCAACACTTCTCTATGCTAGGCAAACCAGTCGGCTGCAGTTTAAAATGGATCAACATATCTCATTGGGCAGAGAGGAAAAAAAGTTGAATCAGAGAGGTTGGAACGCTGAAGAAAAGAAATTCATGGAGCTTTGTATAAATTGTTGGCCCTGTCGGTGGTCTGAAAGATAATTTTATTTTTAATTGAAATACTTTTTACAATGTTAGATCACATAGTAAGGATACGGAACAATTAGGCAAAAAATACATAACATAAAAGAAAATACAGTTTAAAACAAACTAAGGCAAATCTATCAAGCCCTCAAGATATTGGGAGAAAATTTAGGAAAATATTAAGAAATCAATATGGGAGGAAACCCCCCCCCCCCAAAAAAAAAAATTAAATAAATTACTTGGACATTGTTTTACATATTTACCCCCAAACCTTAAAAAGAAACAAATCAAATTACATTTTTCCTTTAACCCTTTCAGGACCAAGGGACATATTTGTCCCATAACTTTAAAATCCTATAAATTTTGATTGGGATAGTCTACAGTTTTAAATTTGATATGTACGGATTCCATATGATACTGCCTTTATGTAAACAAACTGGTTCCGACATTCATTCATTAGCGTCGTTGCCAGATTGACGAGAAGATTCACTTGCCACACTGTCCATAAGCCAGAAGTGTGATTTTTTTTAAAAAAAATAATGATATTTCACAAAAAAAATCAATTTTTTGGCATCTGCAAGCCCTTTTTACCATAAAAATGTTGTCAAAACCACAAAAATTGGCCTACGATCCTTATGGTCCTGAAAGGGTTAAGAAATGAATCTAACTGCAATGGGTCCCAAAAAACGTGGAGGGGCATAATCGAAAGGAATGTCTAAGTCCGTTTTCGTCCAAATCGCAAGTCGTCCAAAGTAAAAAACAGCTTAGGACACATTTTTGAAAAATACGTCCAAATTATTTTCCGTTTCAAAAATCGTCTAACTATACGTCCTGCCGATCTGATCGTCCAAGTCTCTAAATCGTCCATCCTTATAACACGTTTTCGTCCAAGACAAAAACGCCTAGAAACAGACCTTTTGGATGTGGGAGGGGTCTGCAAAGTGATGGCCTAGACAACCAGACATGGCACCTAAATAGTGGGGTATCTTACATGGCACTGCTGTAAACTTCACAAAAAGGGTACCATGTCTTTATCTCACTACAGCTCCCTTATAGGTCATGGTGAACCCTCCAAAACCACCTCGAGAATCTCCTAGATCCACCTATCTACCACCCCAATAGCCCTTATGGCTGCAGAAAGCCACTTATAGGGCAGTACAAAAGGGTTTTGGTTTTTTTTTTAAGGGAGTGCACATGTTTAACCAGCAATGCATTGATTACAGTGGCTTATGGGCATGGGTCCTCCTCTCTATGGGTCCCTAACCCACCCCCAAGATGACTCAAGCTGCCTCTGAGCAGGTCGACTAGGCTTTTCTATGCCAGGCTGCCAGGTGATGATGGTCTGGAGGCTGGATTCTAAAGATGTGATTACGATTTTTATGGGGTTGGGGGGTATTGGTTTGTGTCTACAGTGCTTATCTGGTGATTTTAAGTAGGTGTTTGTGACTTAGATCATGTTTTAAATGGTCTAAGTCACAACATCCAAGTTCCCTCTATGCTGTGCTGTATAACTTTCGGTTATACATGTAGTATGACTAAGTCTAAGCCTGCCCAAGTCTAGCCCAAATCCTGCCGTCGACACTCCTCCTGAAACGCCCCATTTAGCTATGGTCATTCAGCGACACTGTGAAGGCCTAGGTCATTTTTAAATATGTCCAAAACCCGGTTTTATTATCGGCACTTGGACGTTTTTGACTGATGATTGTTCAAGTGCCAACTTAGGCCGGTTTTTGGATGTTTTTCTCTTTCGATTATGAGCCCCATAGTCTTTCTCTTGAATATGCAGAAAATATTTACAAGGGTATTTCAGGAAGAAAAAATCTGCCCCTATCTGCAAAGCCTTAGTTTGTCTGCAGTTCCTTTTGTTTTGTATCTAATTGGGAAAGAAGGCCACTGAGTTCTCACATTTGCCTCAGTGATATGTGTAGACCTGCTTTGGGGCATCTAGCTCTTAATATTCATAGGTTTATATTTTTTTTAACATAAGACTGTGCTCATCATTTTCTAAATCCAATTTGAGACCTGGTTTGCTGCGTGTTGATACTTTTCAGGTATAGCAGCACCCATTCAGACATTATATATGATTCAGCCCACCTTTTGGGGTGATGGCTCTGTGCTCTTCCTATAGAATCTAGGGAGAAGGTAGGGAAAAGGAAGGGAGAACGGGAGGGCACTCTCTAAAGTTGAAAGGGGATAGATTCTGTACAAACGTAAGGAAGTTGTAGAAAACTGGAACGCTCTTCCGGAGTCTGTCATAGGAGAAAACACCCTCCAGGGATTCAAGACACAGTTAGGCAAGTTTCTGCTGAACAAGGACGTATGCTGATAGGACTAGTCTCAGTTAGGGCGCTGGTCTTTGACCAGAGGGCCGCCGCGTGAGCGGTCTGCTGGGCATGATGGACCACTGGTCTGACCCAGCAGCAGCAATTCTTATGTTCTTATGCTCTATGTGCACTGTGCAATAACAGAGGAATTCCAATGCTTTTCGAGCCGACTTTAATTATTTTTTTTAATGATGAGAATGAGGTGAACTTCCTCACTCATCACATCTTATTTTGCAACTCCAAGCAAACCTTTATCCATAGGCACTGCTGGAAACACTTTAAACCTTTCAGGTTTTTAACGGTGGCATAATATTTTTTCTCCCATCGAAGGTATAAATAACTTGACTTCCATGCTGAGACGTCACGTCATTGGAACTTTGCACGACAGCTAGAGAAGCTCATCTTGACAGCTTGTTCTCCCCAGATAACAGGGACTTGCTGTTTTTTATATGTCACCTGTTTACTTTAGAATTTTAAAAAAAAATCTTATGACTTCTCTGTCTCGAAACATGAATTTTTCAAAGGTGATAGCTATTACCTCCATTGACTCTCAGACATTTAAGACGCGGTTTCTTTCTTTTAATTTTTTTTTTAGCTACGTAGTATAAGGTCAGTTCTCTTTGTTCTTTTCTCACAGGCCTATTGCGGGGTTTCTTCATGAAATAAACTTTTAATACCAGCTGTCTATAAAATTTATACATAACTTGCTTGCTCGGTCTGTGAATCTTTCATCCTAAAGCTCAGACTCCTATGGGTTCTTTTAAACAGCTACTGATAGTAACTGCAACTATCAGAGTGGAAAAGGGGCTCAGAAACCGACATATAAGTTCATAAGAACATAAGATTTGCCGCTGCTGGGTCAGACCAGTGGTCCATCGTGCCCAGCAGTCCACTTTCGTGGCAGCCCTTAGGCCAAAGACCAGTACCCTATTTGAGTCTAGCCTTACCTGCGTATGTTCTGTTCCAGCAGGAACTTATCCAACCTTGTCTTGAATCCCTGGAGGGTGTTTTCCCCTATAACAGCCTCCGGGAGAGCGTTCCAGATTTCTACCCCTCTCTGGGTGAAGAAGAACTTCCTTACGTTTGTACAGATTCTATCCCCTTCTAACTTTAGAGAGTGCCCTCTCGTTCTCGCTACCTCAGAGAAGGTGAACAATCTTTCTTAGTAGGGAATCTTTTCCCTTCTAACTTAAACGTGTGCCCTCTCATTCTCTTCACCTTGGAGAGGCTGAACAATCTCTCTGTCTCTACTAAGTCAATTCCCTTCAATATCTTGAAGTAAACTTATTCGGAGTCTTATCGGTTCCTGATTTCAATCACTAACCCTAAAAACCACTCGTCCAATTTTTTAAATCAAATTTTTCTTATTGCTATGAAATTGGTGTTCCCAATGGTCCATCAAGCCCAGTAGCCCATTCTCACGGTGGCCAATCCAGGTCACTAATACTTGGCCAAAACCCAAGGAGTACCAATATTCCATACTACCAATCCAGAGCAAGCAGAGGCTTCGCCCCTGCCTTTCTTCTAAAGCATACATACTGAGATATCTAAGTCTGTCTCCATACGCTTTATGACAAAGACTACTAACCAATTTTGTAGCAGCCCTCTGGACCGACTCCATTCTGTTTATATCTTTTTGAAAGTGCGGTATCCGGAATTGCACAGTGTTCCAAATGGGGCCTCACCACAGACTTATACAACAGCACTATCGCCTCTCCTTATGCGCCTCAGCATTCTCCTGGCTTTAACTGTCGCCTGGTTTTGCCACCTTAAGGTCAACCCCTTCCCCGCCACCAAGTCTCACTCTTCTTTCAAACACAGAAGTTCTTCACCCCCTATACCATACCGTTCTATTTAATTTTTGCAGCCCAAGTGCCTGCTCCGGCATTTTTTAGCATTGAATCTTACAATAGTTGCCAATTACTAGACCACTCCAAGTTTCGCTAGATCCTACCTCAAGATATTCACTCCCTCCGGAGTGTCTACCCCTGTCACTCAAACCTTTTTAGCTCTGACACACTAAATGGAGCAAATGTTTTTCGTGGCGCATAATTGAAATTATAAAATTGTAAAACCAAGAAAAAAAAATCAAATTTGAGAGTTATTTATTTAAAGTTCTTTAAGCTATGTATGGGTAATTGTAACAACCATGAAAGTAAAGTAGCTTGATTAGCAATTCTATTCTAAGTAATGGATGGGCTTGTTTTTGAGTGCAAATTAACTCAAGACGCGACTCGATAGTCGACAAGCAAATTCACGCTTCATCATCCACCATCTGAAGTCATTCTCCTTCTTTCGATTTAATTTCTGCCAGAGCTTCAAAATCCAAATTTGCAAAGATAATAAGATCCTAACGGTAACAAAGCCTCGATTGCTTTGTAGCTCAAGTTAGGATAACTACTATATAAAAAATAAATATAAAATTACTTGCCATTAGTTTTCAAGGACCAAGCAAGACAAAGAATGATGCTTGTCTGGGCGGTTGTATCCTTATACACATAGATGCTCTTAACGTTCACAGACTCTTGCGTACATGACGGACATGTCATCCATTCTAGTGTATACTTATGAAGGAAAATTTTTAAAATAAAGTAAAATTCTGGAATGTCTCATGACACACTAGGAATCTCTTCGGGACACACCATTGT
The DNA here is from genome assembly GCF_902459505.1 of Geotrypetes seraphini. Classification (NCBI taxonomy): domain Eukaryota; kingdom Metazoa; phylum Chordata; class Amphibia; order Gymnophiona; family Dermophiidae; genus Geotrypetes; species Geotrypetes seraphini. The sequence goes on from NC_047086.1 coordinate 390,711,941, forward strand.
GCCTTGGCACAGAATTTGAGAGACACTGGTCTACCCTATTACAGAGTTTGGTATCATCCGCAAAACGACAAACTTCAGCAGTCCTTCTGCAATATCATTCACAAAGATGTTAAAAAGAGCTGGTCTAAGGATAGATCTACTATCAACATCCTTTTCCTCGGCGCAAACTCCTTTGATCACTACCCCCTGTCTCTTTTCACTTCACCAGCTTTTAATCCGGTATGTATATGGCTGTATCTATGTGCATGTTTTTGTGTATGGATACGTCTGAGGTTGAGGATATTTCTGTGTAGGGTAGACCTGATTTCCCTGGACATGTGCATGACGTCAATGAACATAACATAAGAACATAAGAAACGCCTTCACCGGATCAGACCCTAGGTCCATCCAGTCCGGCGACCCGCACACGCGGAGGCCAAGCCAGGTGCTCCCTGATGGAGACCTTGATTACCCGTATCCCTCAATGTGATTTGCAAGAAGGTGTGCATCCAACTTGCACTTGAATCCCAGAATGGTAGTCTCCGTCACAACCTCCTCCGAGAGAGCATTCCAAGCATCCACCACTCGCTGTGTGAAACTGAACTTCCTGACATTTGTCCTGAGCCTGCTGCCCCTCAGCTTCAGTCCATGACCTCTTGTCCGTGCCACATTTGACAATGTCACATTTGACAATGCATCATGTCTGTGCATGCGCGGATGCCATCTGGGGTGGGGCTGGTGGCCGGAACAGGGCATGGCAGAGGCAGAACTGGGCGGTCCTGGGGGCGTGGCCATGGGTCCGGATTTTCCCGAAGGAAAATCTGGTATCCCTATGTATGTGTGTCTGGATGTGTCATTGTGTGTCACTGTGAGTATGAGTGTGTGCATCTCTGTTTGTGTGTGTGTGTGGCCATCAGAGTGTGCATCTGTTTGTGTGTGTGTCTTTGTGTGCCAGCAAAGTGAGGAGGGGGGATGCCTGTGCTTGCATTTCAGTGTGTGTGTCTGTCTGCATATATGTGTCTGTGTGTGGCCATTTTTGTGTGTCTGTGTTTGCATGTTTGCTTGTGAATGTCTGTAAGTTTTTATGTGTGTATCCCTGTGTATGTCTATATGTTTTTGTGTGTGTGTAGAGGTGTGGTTGTTTATATATATTATATATAGATAGATATACAGTAGATATTGAGGACTGTTTTAATATTTTAATATTTCTACCACACACCCCTTCATCACCCCTCCCTGTAAATAAATAATTAAGCAAATGAACAATTGAAAGTTAACCAAACAAGACCAGTGACCAAATATAATATTAGAACCAGTAATTAAGTGATTAGAAAATCCCATAATGAATTACTGAAAAGGATTCACAAAAGAGGAAACCCTGCCCCCCCCCCCCCCAAATGATATATCCAGGATCTCATTAAAACGAACCCCCTTGACTTTTCTCCATTAGTGTAAGGTTCTGTTGTGCTCCATCCGCTTATGGATTTGAAAATGTCTGAACCTGGGTTAATGCAAGCCGAATTATGCATAGGTTGGCATTTTGAGCAAATTTAGATCGCGTTTCATATCATTTCATATTGGATGATGGAACAATCATAAGAGAAAAAAATGCAGCACCAATTAAGCAATACTTGTACATTTTTCAGGCAGCAGCTGAAACACGCAACCTGCCTATTCCCTCCTTTTGCTAAGCTGCGATATCGCTTATTCGCTCAGGGAGCTGCGCTGAATGCTCCGTGCTGCTTCCAACAGTCATAGAATTCCTATGAGCGTCGGAGCAGCGCAGAGGATTCAGAGCAGCCCCCTAAGCGAATAGCCGCTATCGCAGTTTCATAAAAGGGGTTATATGTGTATCAATTAGGATAAAACTTGTATCAGAAACTTGTACTGTAATTAAGGCAAATCCGTTCGGAGCTCTTTGGGGAAAGTGCGTTAAATAAATAAATTCAAAAGCAGAAAGATAATCTATTGACCAGAAAATTTATGATCAAACAAACAAACAAAAAAATGTATTCAGTCACAGTCTCCGTGATAGACTCGCATTGCCTTCACAATCTACCGGGCCGATCGGCCTTCCTCTTTCTCACGTCCCCCCGCCGCCGCCCCAAGCTCTCCCTGCAGAAGTGTTCTCCCCGAGGTCAATTCTGACGTCGGAGAGGAAGTTCCGGGCCAGCCAATCGCTGCCTGGCTGGCCCGGAACTTCCTCTCCGACGTCAGAATTGACATTAGGGAGAAGGCTGCTAGCCTGTTGCAGCGTCGGAAAATGAAGAACTCGGCACCGACGGCATCTGGTAACCCTACTAGTGATGCCTATGGATGCCTAGGTACTGCTAGGCATGATTCTATATTGGATGCCTAGCGGTTAATTGTCAACCACGCTGACCAGGGCCTACAAGTTAGGCATGGTTAGGTGCCATCTTTAGAATCAGGCCCAAAGAGCCTACTTTGTAAAGTCACTCCAAAGCAGACGATATGGAGTCTAAAGTCACCTCCGTAGATCTTATCAGTGGGAGAATCTCCCATCTCATAGAAACATAGAAACATAGAAAGATGACAGCAGATAAGGGCCATATAGCCCATCAAGTCTGCCCACACTCTTTACCCACCCTCTTAAGTCTTCTGACCCCTTAAGTATAATTGTAATTATACTGTCACTCTACTGATCCGCTCATTCAAGTCCTAGTGACCCTATCCCTTGGCATGACCTCGTAGGGATCCCACATGGGTATCCCATTTGTTCTTGAAGTCTGGGATGCTGCGTGCCTCGACCACCTGCACTGGAAGCTTGTTCCAATGCTCGATCACTCTCTCCGTGAAGAAGTACTTCCTGGCGACTCCACGAAACTTCCCTCCCCTGAGTTTGAGCGGATGTCCTCTTGTGGTCGAGGGTCCCCTGAGAAGAAAGATATCCTCTTCCACCTCGACCCGTCCCGTGATGTACTTAAATGTCTCAATCATGTCTCCCCTCTCCCTACGCTCTTCAAGAGTGTAGAGCTGCAATTTGCTCAGTCTTTCCTCGTACGGGAGACCCTTTAGCCCCGAGACCATCCTGGTGGCCATCCGCTGAACCGACTCAATTCTCAAATCTCTTCACTACCATACCCTTAGCTCCTTCCAAAGAAGCGGCAGAATAACCTTCTGCTTCCAGGTAATAGCTTCTCTTATTAGAGGGTGGCATCTGCCCTCCAATAGCTGCAGGAAGTAGCAGAGGCTTCCCAGGCACTGCTTGCAGCTCTGACATTGCCATGGTTTGAGGGCTGAGTGAAACTTCACTTTCCGAGGCAGGGCTCTTCCTCACACCCTGAACAGCAGATACGCCCAAACAGAGCAAACCACCGAATCTCCATCTGGTTGTAGGGAGGGTATAGATGATGAGCTGGAGGGAGCATGGATCTTTCCCTTCCATTTCGGCAGAATGTTCTTGCTAGGACGCCATCTTGGATCCCCCGCTCATTACAATTGCTTCATAACAAGCATTTATTAAAAAATGCCTTTCTCCAAGAAGGAAAAAATTAATGCATTCAAGACTTTATTTGCCAAGGTACATTATGAATGCAAAAGTGTGTCATGACTTTCCAATGTACTTATCTGCATGTCTTATTACATCCTTTTCAAGCTCTCCTGAGCACTTGGCAGGGAATTTGATAATATAAATAACAAAGAATCAAAAATCCTAACTGAGTCAAGGGAATGATATTACCGAGCAAAGTATTTCAGATAAGTCACAGTCATTAAGATGATGGTTTCTGTTCATTCAAAAACAGCATATCCTTCTGCTCAATTTTAAAGCATTTAAAATCCAAGTCAAAAGAGAATAAAATATTCATTAAACACTAACAAGTAAAATGTTAGTTCTCTTGAAGATTCTGCTGCAAAGCACACACATTAATGAAGCCAAATGACAAATATTTGCTCTCATATAGTCCTGAAATAATTGTTTTCATTCTGGTTCTTCATGTCTCCAGGGCTGCACACTCCCGTGTTTTCCTCTGTGAAATTTATTTTCCAGTACAACAATCCATGTTAACCCTTACCACCTGGATGTTAGTTTATAGCAGGCTGGGAATAAAGATGCAAAGTCAAACAGCAGTAGAAGCAGAAGCAAGCAAGAATGATATTAAGAACATAAGAAATGCCGCTGCTGGGACAGACCAGCGGTCCATCGCGCCCAGCAGTCCGCTCACGCGGCGGCCCCCAGGTCAAAGACCAGTGCCCTAACCGAGACCAGCCCTACATGTGTTCGTTCTGGTTCAGCAGGAACTTCTCCAACCTTGACTTGAATCCCTGGAGGGTGTTTTCCCCTATTTGAATCCCTGGTGGGTGTTTTCCCCTATAACAGCCTCCGGAAGAGCGTTCCAGTTTTCCACCACTCTCTGGATGAAGAAGAACTTCCTTACATTGAGTCCCTGGAGGGTGTTTTCCCCTATTTGAATCCCTGGAGGGTGTTTTCCCTATAACAGCCTCTGGAAGAGCGTTCCAGTTTTCCACCACTCTCTGGATGAAGAAGAACTTCCTTACATTGAGTCCCTGGAGGGTGTTTTCCCCTATTTGAATCCCTGGCGGGTGTTTTCCCCTATGACAGCCTCCGGAAGAGCGTTCCAGTTTCCCACCACTTGCTGGGTGAAGAAGAACTTCCTTACGTTGGTACGGAATTTATTCCCTTTTAACTTTAGAGAGTGCCCTCTCGTTCTCCCTACCTTGGAGAGGGTGAACAACCTGTCCTTATCTACTAAGTCTATTCCCTTCAGTACCTTGAATGTTTCGATCATGTCCCCTCTCAATCTCCTCTGTTCGAGGGAGAAAAGGCCCAGTTTCTCTAATATTATCCTGCTTCTATGGATTTCTCAAACCAGAGTCGGAGCTTAGGGCTTTGGTTTTGTCACTCAGCTTCAGAAAGATTATCACGTCTGCCGTCATCTACTATGTTACTATGCTGCGTCTGGGTAAGTAGAACCGACGTTTCAGCCATCAAGCTGTGGCTTTCTTCAGAGTATGCTGGGATGCCTGTAATAGATTAGATAGATAGATTTGGTTAGTTTTATATCTCGTTTTCCCCAACGAACTCAGAACGGGTAACAAGGTAATCATATATAACGCATAGACAAACAAATTATGAATTTACATGTATACAGTAATGTTAGATATACAGAGTCAAGTTTAGCATACAATTTGGTCATTTTAAGTTAACATACGGATATTTCCATGGCTCCACTGACCTGATTGAGAACAGGGAGGACTGTTGGTGATGAATTTGAAATTTGGCGGGAAAGTTCATTGGTCACGTCTAAAAGTTTCCACGCCCCTTTTTTCTGACAGAATTTAAAAATAAATGTGACCACAGACTTCCCCACCTGAATTTAAAATTGTGTCCAATGAACATGCCTCATTCCACCAATGCCTAAGAGCCAACCTCATCCGTGATATCGCAATGGCTTGATTGGCGTAGACTTGGCTCACATAAGAAAAAGTTGCTGTTCTGGGACTGAAGGTCCATCAAGCCCAGTATCCTGTTTCCAACAGTGCCCAACACAGGTCACAAGTACCTAGCTAGATTCCAAGTATTAAAACAGATTTTTTTCTGCTTATCCTAGGAATGAGCAATGGATTTCCCCAAGCCCAATATAATAATGGCGTATGGATTTCTCTTGTAGAAGATTGTCCACGCTTTTTTTAAACCACACCCACATACCCCCTTTCTATCTCTGCATTCTGGGGAATATACAAAGAGAAGCTTCGTCAAGTCACTATTTGCACGTGCATCCAGTCTAGCTGTGCAAATGTCACTATTGGAAACTACTTTGTTTTACCCTGATAAAAGGCAGTGGATCGATTTTTAAATAAACTAAATCAAGCTTGTATTAAAAAGAAAGACGTATGAGGCGGTCATATGTGGAGTGTTACTACATGTTAAACCTCCCCTAGGGATTGTTATAATTGTCGCCTTTTTCTTGTCATGACCGGGATAGACATGCAGATGGAAACCCGAAATTGGAAGAACTACGACCGCCTAAATTTTCCTTTCTGGTGGGCCAATTTGTGCTCCAGCTAAAGATATGAAAAAATGAATGCCGATAGTTTGGGGCACAGTAATTTATTTAAGCTGGTTGGGGGGCCGTTGACATCATATATTACCTCATTATATAGTAGGTCTTTGATTATGAGTCAGTTTTGGTTTATTTTCGTACACATCCAGGAAAGGGGGGGTGGGGGGCTATTTCTGTCCTAATTTGACTTATGAGTATGTCAATCTGTGGTGGGAGGAGGGTGGGAGGATATTTTTAATCTGAACAGGGTAAGGTTATTGGGATAGTCTATGTTTCTGTGTTTTATTGAATAATCATTGGGGGGGGGGAAGAAAATGGTTGGTTATGCATATTTGTAAGTTGAATGTGCTTTTATTAACTTATTATATGATATATATTTGTGTATTGCACTTTTGAAGTTTAGAAAATTAATAAAGAATTTTAAAAAAGAAAGAATGCCACTATCACATCCTTTGGATTGCTAGCTATACTCCTTATAAACATGTTTCATATCCCTTCTGTTGCTTTAGTACTGTAATTTTTTAACTCATTTATTGAATACAATAACCTAAGGGATGCCAGTGAGCAATATTATGACAGATGTTATCGACCACCATCTTGTACCTATCTAATAGGAAATAGAACAGATTGAATTGTGTTCAGGTAAATTTAAAAGCACAATATCAATACTAGTGCAGATGCCAGAACCAGATGCAGGCTTCCTAATGCAAGCTGTGGTTGCTGTTTCTGATAATGTCAAGCTATTCTAATTGCCACTAATGATTTAATTGCCAAGTATCTAGTGCCCATAGAACCGCATAGCATCAAGAGCCCAATAATTTCAGGTCAAATTTGCATGGCTTTAAGTAGTACAATTACAAAGCTTTATAAAATATTATAATATATCTTGCTATAAATAAGGGACTGCTTTGTTTTAAGGTTCCCTTTTATCAAGCCGCGTTAGGGTTTCCTTTCATCGCCGGCCACTGCAGTAAAAGCGCCGACACTCATAGGAAGTCTACATGAGCTGAAAGACTGTCCAAAGCAAAGTTGTTAAAAGCAAGTCTCCTGCACGTTCGCTACAATAAGGCACGCCTATGATTGACGCTTTTGCGTGCCTACGGCATAGCTTTTCCTGGCACATTCGTACATTTATGCCTTTCTCTGTGAACTATTCTGCGCATGTGTCTGTCGCTTTCTCTGACTGATCGGATGGAATTTCTGTGAACCTCATTTGCAGGCGAAGTTTTTTTGAGCATCGTTCATCGTTTAGAAATCTGGAAAATTTACCAGCAGTAGAATGGCACACAGGATTTTAATGGGAACTTTTGAGTATCGGAGCCTCAGTGCTTCATGAGTTTTTCACCTATTCTGAAACCTTGGAGAGCAACATTTTTCCTCACGTTTTCCAGTCTATGATTGCAATTCCTTTGCAACACCTGTATTTTAGACTATGGACTGCCTTGATTGTACCCTCAAAAAAGCACCCCAAAACCATCGCTCACATTCCTCATAGCAGAAGGATTATAAACTGTTGAGTAGCCATGACAATAATCTGCAGAACATTTGGGGATGGGTTTTTGGTTTATTTTTTTTAATAACTCACAACAATGCCCAGCAGCAAATAAGTTAATTTGATCTTTTTATTAATATTATTATTATTGAAAACAACCACAGGGGTGACACTGGATGACCTTACCAGACTATCACAAAACCAATTTCTTTTTTTAGATCTGTAATTCAAGTCGCTAGGACTCGAACACGAGCCAATGGCACCCGACACAACGCGTTATTATTGAATGGGGAAAAGGATCTTCACCTAAAATGTTACTTGCTTCCCACAGCGTAGTTCCTTGGGTGGCTTTTGGGATTTTTCTTGGCATAGCAGAAATAATTTCCCAGAATGTCACCTCATGATAAAAACGACACTTCTAGCATTTCCCAGAATCACACACTGTACTCTCTGCTCTGACCTATATGTTGCCCTCAATTTAGAAACTGTCCTCGCTCGCCAGCACTTTAAGTCACGCTGTTGTCAGTTTAGATTTCTTTTTCTTTTTTGCATTTTGGTACAAAAATTATTCTGACAGTCGTCCTGGATTTGGTTTTGAGTTCAGAAAATGAAGAGAGCGCTTTCTGTAGATATCAGTATTCTCCTCTTCCTGTTTTAACTTTTTCCTGAGGCATTGTTTGACTGTAATTGTGTGCTACAGAGGACAGAATTGACTAAAAGGATTGTGAGGTCAACATGTACTTCTTAGCCAAGAATCCTTGAAATTCATTCAATATGCGTGAAAGTGAGATGTCCTATTAGTCATTTTTACATAACTTTGCATTTTCAATGGCATATTGCAAACACAATTAGAACATAAGAGCTGCCATACTGGGACAGACCCGCAACTCCCATCAAGACCAGTATCCTGTTTCCAACAGTGATCGACCCATGTCCCGAGTAACTGGCAGGAACCCAAATAATAGCAACATTCCAGAGCTAAGAATTTGATGTCATAATGCAGTGGTCTCAAACTCCAACCCTTTGCAGGGCCACATTTTGGATTTGTAGGTACTTGGAGGGCCGCAGAAAAAAATAGTTAATGTCTTATTAAAGAAATGACAATTTTGCAAATAATATTTCCATTTATAGCTAAAGAGACATATGATCAAGAAACTGTTATATTTTACTTTTGTGATTATGATAAACAGACCGAGAGCCTCAAAATAGTACCTGGCGGGCCGCATGTGGCCCCTGGGCCGTGAGTTTGAGATCACTGAGTTAAGGGGAACAGTTAATCTGCTGGCTGGGTTGGAGGGCAGAGGGGAGAACAGGACAATCAAGCCATTGTGACATCACTGATGAGGCTGGCTCTTATTGGTGGAATGAGGCATTATGACATCACAATCTCAGCTCTGCTTCCCAAAGGCAAACAGGATGTCATGGTTACAGTTAAGCCAGTGGTCTCCAACTCAAACCCTTTGGAGGGCCACATTTTGGATTTGTAGGGACTTGGAGGGCCTCAGAAAAAGTAATTAATGTCTTATTAAAGAAATGACAATTTTGCATGAGTTAAAAACTCTTTATAGTTTATAAATCTTTCCTTTTGGCTAAGTCTCAATAATAATATTGTCATTTATAGCTAAAGAGACATATGATAAAGAAACTGTTATATTTTACTTTTGTGATTATGATAAACAGACCGAGGGCCTCAAAATAGTACCTGGCGGGCCGCATGTGGCCCCCGGGCTGCGACTTTGAGACCACTGTCATAATGCCTCATTCCACCAATGCCTAAGAGCCAACCTCAGCAGTGATGTCACAATGGCTTGATTGTCCTATACTTGGCTCACATAAGAACATCAGAATTGCCGTACTGGGACAGAGCGAAGGTCCATCAAGCCCAGTATCCTGTTTCCAAAGTGGCCAACCCAGGCCCCAAGTACCTAGCTAGATCTCAAGTACTAAAACTGATTTTATGCTGCTTATCCTAGGGATAAGCAGTGGAATTCCCTACATCCAGCTTAATAATGTCTTTTAAGAAAGTCATCCAAATCTTTTTAAACCCTGCTAAGCTAACTATTTTCACCACATTCTCCAGCAATGAATTCCAGAGTTTAATTACACGTTGAGTGAAGAAATATTTTCTCCTATTTCATTTAAATCTAGTACTTAGTAGCTTCAATATATGCCCCCTAGTCCTAGTATTTTTGGAATGAGTAGACAAGCGACTCACATCTATCTGCTTCACTCCATTCAGCACTTTATAGACCTCTATCATATCTTCCCTGAGCCATCTCTTTTCTAGATTGAATGAAATTTTTATGGCAATATTCTTTACTTTCCACTATTGTTCATTCATTTCCTGCATTCACGTCCTTTATTTTTAATGTTTTAAGCCTATTTTCTTTGCAAATTGATTTATATATGAAATCTGTTTTGATTATTTTTACCATTGGTGTATATGTTTTATATATATTTTTTATGTTTTTGTCCGAATAAACTTTAGTTATTGGTTGTCCCCTGAAGAAGGCAACTTCTGATGCCGAAACTCAGATCCTAGTCGGGACCTTCCTGGGATTCCTATATTCGGACTTTGTATTATTTCTCTGATCAAGAACAATTGTCGATTTCAATAAACACTGTTAGTTGGATTAGACATCTCTCTTGCCTCTTTCTGTGCTTGAGTAATGCATTATTAAAAATCTTTGTACCTTAATATCAAACTGGAGTACTCTTTACCACCCCTAAAACAAAACCCATACCACTATATCTGGATGCCTCCAGGACGCCTAGCCCACACCTAACTCACGCCTAGCTAGCGCCCAACTCAGTCCCAAAAGTAGACCTGGTTTTGCAATGCATTTTGAGCGAAAATATAGATGCGCTAGGATGCTGAGCACCATCCAATTCTGTAAATGGATATCCATATTAAAACCACGTCCACGGCTTTATACAATGGGCGTCTATGAAATTGTAGACACCTATTTTATGAATCGCACACAGTCTTTGGACATCTAACTTTCAATTATTGCTTGTTAAGGTTGTTAATTGTAGTTATTAGTCAATCAATTTGGAAGTTGCAGTGGATTGGAGTCAGAGACTTTTCCTCCTCTTTCAAAAATTGGTTTGGACATATCTAAGCTAGTTTGTTGAAAAACATAAGAACATAAGAATTGCCATCTCCGGATCAGACCCTGGGTCCATCAAGTCCGGTGATCCGCACATGCGGAGGCTCCGCCAGGTGTACCCTGGCATACTTTTAGTCCCCATATCACTGTATGCTTCTCAAGGGATGTGCATCTAATTTACTCTTACCCGTATCACTCTATGCCACTCTTAAGGAGATGTGCATCTAGTTCTAGGCGATGTACACATTCATAAAAACATACATTAGCTAAAATGCAGATTTAAGATGTCAGAGCATCTCCAGGAATAACGATAACATTCAAAAATATTTAAAACCATGACGAACGGGAACGAAAGGTAAATGGGCAAGAACTACAGTTATCAAAGTAAAAGCAAACGTTTAGGGAAAAAACAATAGGAGGGGAAACTGAAGGTAAAATCTTTCTAGGTCGCCCTTAAAAGGACAGTTAGGTCTCGAAGGCTTCAAGAAAAAGAAATGTCTTTAACTTCGTTTTGAAATTGTTAAGAGTTGATTCGTCACGTAAGTAAGTCGGGATATTATTCCAAAGAGAGGGGGCGCTAACAGACAAAATGGTAGACCTCATTGTATTTATGTACTTTGGTGACAGGATAGAAAGAAGATTTTGAGCCGTCGATCTAAGAGTCTTAGATGGGTTTTATAGAATAAGAAGATTATTAATGAATTCTGGCTGGTTGTGAATGTTAATAAGAGAATTTTATAAGTGATTCTGTGTTCTACTGGCAACCAATGAGCTTTATGTAACAGGGGAGTAACGTGGTCATATTTTTTTGCATTAAATATAATTTTTACTGCAGTGTTCTGTACTATCTGGAGCCTTCTTATTTCTCATTTTGTTATGCATTACAATAATCCAGGGGTAGGGAACTCCGGTCCTCGAGAGCCGTATTCCAGTCGGGTTTTCAGGATTTCCCCAATGAATATGCATTGAAAGCAGTGCATGCAAATAGATCTCAGGCATATTCATTGGGGAAATCCTGAAAACCCGACTGGATTGCGGCCCTCGAGGACCGGAGTTCCCTACCCCGGCAATAATCTAGACATGAAATCACGAGGGATCTAATCATGCGCAGCCGATAAAAGCAGCGCTGGACCACTGTGCTAATATGGAGATGCTAATTAAAATTTGCTATAAGTGGTATGTAAATACGAAAAATAAATTTTAAAAAAAACCCACCCCCTCCTCTTTTTACAAAACAGTAGCGTGGTTTATAGTGCCAGTTGCAGTGGTAACAGCTCCGATGTTCACAGAATTTCTATGAGCGTCGGAGTTGTTACCACCGCACTACGGTTTTGTAAAAGGGGGGGGGGAGGGGGGAGATTTTTGATTGTAAAGGTATTGAAAGTATGGAACAATGTTCATCAAGTATCTGGAGCCATGGGATCCGCTTCGGCGCTCATAGCTTGTGTTGGTCCTGCTATTTTCTGTCTCTAAGGGCTCCTTTTACGAAGGCGCGTTAGCGGTTTAATGCACGAAATAGCGCACGCTACCGCCTCCTCTTGAGCAGGCGATAGTTTTTCGGCTAGCGCGTGATTAGATGTTGCCCGCGGCTTCGTAAAAGGAGCCCTAAATTTTGCACGGTCGGCTTGAGAAGACCCGTTTCCCCTCTGCCGGGATTATTAATAAACCTACTTTTGGAGCCTTAATTTGCAGAACCAAACGATCTGCTGACACATTCCATTTAACCCTTTCAGGACCAAGGGACATATTTGTCCCATAACTTTAAAATCCTATAAATTTTGATTGGGATAGTCTACAGTTCTAAATTTGATATGTACGGATTCCATAGGATACTGCCTTTATGTAAACAAACTGGTTCCGACATTCATTCATTAGCGTCGTTGCCAGATTGACGAGAAGATTCACTTGCCACACTGTCCATAAGCCAGAAGTGTGATTTTTTTAAAAAAAATAATGATATTTCACAAAAAAAAATCAATTTTTGGGCATCTGCAAGCCCTTTTTACCATAAAAATGTCGTCAAAACCACAAAAATTGGCCTACGATCCTTGTGGTCCTGAAAGGGCTAAGGAGTTTATTAGGATCCTTTGTAAAATTACCCAGCTCAGTTGAATACCGAACATTTTTTTCTCCCTGTGCTTGATACATCAATCTTATGTCTTTTTAATTTAATGAGCCAAATACCCCACGTGATAAAGTTATCTCAGCAGGGTTTGCTTTGTAAGAGTCATTTGTGTAATGGTTTTGAGGCAGCTCACACAGATAGGGTGGAATAGGCAGACATTTTTCACACTGTGCAACAATCAAATCGATGTTATTTGTTTTTAATAAAATAACATTCCTAAATCTTAACCCATGCCCAGTAAAACCTGTGGCAGGCAGAGACACTTTTGCAATTGTCTCACTGAATTCAATGAAGCAGTGTGGCAAGGCGGTGGCTGCAGCCAGGAGGATGCCAGGCTGCGCGGAGAGGGGCAGAAGAACGGAGGTGTTGAGGCCCCTGTACAGGTCATTGGTGAGTTTAGTTTTGGAGGTCGTATCTGGCCAAGTATGGAAGAAGACCTGGAAGTGGTCCAGAGGAAAGCGACGAAAATGGTCGAGGGTTTGCGCCAAAAGAAGTAACGGAAATAACGGCACAAAAAAAAAAATCCATGCACCCATATCCAGCATATAATCCCCTTCTGCTCCCACCCCAGACGCTTAGGCATCGCTCTACTCCCCCATCCTGCATTCAGGTCTAGCATCTTTCCCTCACCCCTCCCCTCCCACATGCCTACATAGGTCCAAACTTGCTCCAACTTCGCCCGTCCACTGCCACTCCTCCACATGCTGCTGCATTCATAGTCGAGTCAGCGCTGAAAGATACTTCTTTGGAGGGGGGAGGGGACTGGCTAGCCATGTCTTATTCACAGGAAGTTGCCGCAAAGAAGCGGTGCATGACAGAGGAAAGGCCCCACCACCCAAAGAAGCAGCTTTCAGCACTGACTCTACCAAGACCACAGCAGTGTATGCAGGAATGGCAGGGGCGGGGAAAGCTGGAACAAGGTGGGTCCAACTTCGGGCAGACCCCTTACCATTGGGTCCTGCTCTGGGACTACCCTGGCACTATCCACATACCATTGAGAGGTCTATGAGGGGCTGCTGAAAGGTTCTCAGCCCAATCTACCAACTTCCTAAATTCTGAGCGTTATTTTGCCACTGTAGCTGAAAAGAGTGTTATCTTATTTCGTTAAGTGCCAATTCGCAGAAATGAAATTCTATGTTTTGACATTCCATAGCTTAGATTGTGATGTCATAATGCCTCATTCCACCAATGCCTAAGAGCCAAGCTCATCAGTGATGTCACAGTGGTTTGATTGCCCTATACTTGGCTCACATAAGACTAGCCAAACTGGATCAGACCAATAGAAACATAAAAACATAATGGCAGATAAAGGCCAAATGGCCCATCTAGTCTGCTCATCCGCAGTAACCATTATCTCCCCTCTCCCTATTGGCTAAGGCTCTTAACATTTGCATCTCGTCTTCCTATAGGCTAAGGCTCTGTGCACCTGCATTGTGAGGTCATAGAGCTGCTCATCCACAGTAACCATTATCTCTTTCTCTCGCTGAGACATCCCACGTGCCTATCCCAGGCCCCCTTGAATTCAGACACAGTCTCTGTTTCCATCACCTCTACCTGGAGACTGTTCCACATATCTACCACCCTTTCCATAGCAAAGTATTTCCTTAGATTACTCCAGAGTCTATCACCTGTTAACTTCATCCTAGGCCCTCTCATTGCAGTTTCCTTTCAAATGAAAGAGACTCGACTCATGAGCATTTACATTAGGCAGGTATTTAAACGACTCTATCATATTTCCCCTCTCCCGCCTTTTTTCCAAAGTATACAGATTGAGATCTTTAAGTCTGTCCCCATACGCCTTATCACAAAAACCACATACCATTTTAGTAGCCTTCCTCCTGGCCGACTCCATCCTTTTTATATCTTTTTGAAGGTGAGGCCTCCAGAATTGTACACAATATTCTAAATGAGGTCTCACCAGAGTCTTATACAGAGGCATCAATACCTCTGTATCCTGTCTCCAACTATGACCAATCCAGATTACAAGTACCTGGCAGAAACCTAAATTGTATGAGGGGGTGCTGAAAAGTCCTCAGCCCAACCAACCAGCTTCCTTAATTCTGAGCGTTATTTTGCTACTCTAGCTGAAAAGAGTGTTATCTTATGTCGTCAAGTATCAATTTGCAGAAAAAAATTTTTATTCAGTTTTAATTAGCAGTTGCATATTCCATGCATTAAGAAATGGAAATCATATAGCAGTTTCAATCTATAATAATAAAACCCTAGAGCGCGCATGCGCTCTTGAAACTTCGTGATTCCTGGCGCCGTGAGGTGTGTTTCTGTGCCAGTCCTCACAGCACCTACGCTAGCTGGAGGCGCGTGACTGTGCAGCTCTTTCAACGGCGCCCAGTGACGACCGCCTTACAGTCGAGCCTATGGGCTGTCAACCCCGCGGTACCGCGCCTGGTTGAGGTGGCGGTGCGGGGCACTGCCTGACCTGCTATACACTTCACGTGTTCCGCGGTACAGGGGCGGGAGCGTGGAGATTGGGTCCGGGGAAGAGGAAGGTTGGTTGTTGTGCACTGAAAGGGTAAGGGAGCCGGCCAAAAACATACATGCTGCTGCACAGAGAAGTGGGGTGGGGGGAAGGGAGGGAAATACTTCTGCACAGGGAAATGGAGGGGGGAGGGAAATGCTGCAGCTACACAGGGAAGGGTGGGAGGGAAATGCTGCTGCTGCACAGGGTAGTGGGGTGGGGGAGGGGATGGAAATGCTGCTGCTGCACAGGGAAGTTGGGGTGGGGGAGAGAGAAAGGGGGCCAGGGAACAAACTTGATTTGCTTTAGGGGGGAGGGGTGTGCTGGGGGGCAGGGAGCAATCTTGGTTTGCTTTGGGGGGGGGGGAGACAGAAGGGGGCCAAGGAGAAAGACAGACAGACAAAGGGGGCCAGGAAGAGAGACAGACAGACAAAGGGGGCCAGGGAGAGCCACAGACAGAACGAATGACAGACAGACAGCGTCCAAAGAGAGAGAGACAAAGAAAACAAAACAGACAGACAGATATCTGCTCTAGAACCCGTTAATGTAACGGGCTTAAAGCCTAGTAATACGTAAAGTAATACATTTCACAGATCGATACTGTTCAAGCAAACGAAAAAGCAATGATTCTCCTATAACAGGGGTAGGCAATTCAAGTCCTCGAGAGCCGGAGCCAGGTCAGGTTTTCAGGATATCCACAATGAATATGTATGAGATGGATTTGCATGCACTGCCTCCTTGAGATGCAAATCTATCTCATGCTGCCTCCGGCTCTCGAGAACCAGAATTGCCTACCCCTGTCCTATAAGTCCACTTTAAAGAAAGAAAGAAGGGAGAAACATTAGGAAAAGAGGCTCCACTTAAGAAGAAAAAAAAAAAATCCTACAATATAAAAAAGGCTTCCAGTCAGCTTAACATCTCACTTCTAATTGTTAAAAAAGAGAAAAACTAATTCCCATTTATATCCCTCATATCCTCACTCGGAACCTGTATTCGTTATTCATTTTCAAGAAATGCCTTCAATTGAAATTTGAATAAATTTTTTTTTTTTTTTTTTTTACATTCATTGATTGAACCATATCCATGTCATTCTCTTCTTGGTTGGGTGGAGAACTTTCCAGAATCCCCTCATATGATGATTTGTAATGGTATTATCTTCAGGGGTGACATATGTCGGTCCTTAAGGGCTGCAATCCAGTCGGGTTTTCAGGATTTCCCCAATGAATATGCCTGAGATCTATTTGCATGCACTGCTTTCATTATATGCTAATAGATCTCATGCATATTCACTGAGGAAATCCTGAAAATCTGACTGGATTGCGGCCCTCAAGGACCGACATTTGACACCCCTGATCTAGATAATAATTATACAAATGGGTAACGTCAAGTATAAAATGGTGCAAATATTTAAAAAATCTTCACTGAAAACCAATGGCTGGCTTCAGTCAGCCAATGAAAACAAAAACAAAAACTGTGGATACAGATGTTCTGGAGATAATTTATTAAACACTGACATATAAAATCATGAAAATTCAATTAAAAAAGTAAAATGATAAAAAAATACAGTGATAAAAATCCAACCGGACCCTACACGGTCCGTGTTTCGGCGAACACGCCTTCCTCAGGGGTCCAATGGTTTGCAAACTCACATATAAAGAATTGGACTGAAAACAGTCTATTGTCTTTAAACATGTGAGCAAAGAACACCGCAGACAAGCTGAAACACGGACCATGTAGGGTCCGGTGGGATTTTTATCACTATTTTTTTTATCATTGTACTTTTTTAATTGAATGTTCATGGTTTTATATGTCAGTGTTTGATAAATTATCTTCAGAACATCTGTACCCACAGTTTTTGTTTTTGTTTTCATCGGTGGATTGTTTTCACTGTGGATCGTTGGGTCTCCCCATTTTTCTTTGTTGGGCAAACTAGATGAGCCATTTGGCCTTTATCTGCCATCATGTTTCTATGTTTCTATAACCATAAAGCCTTATGACCTCACAATGCAGGTGTAAAGAGCCTTAGCCTATAGGAAGAGGAGATGCAAATGTTAAGAGCCTTAGCCAATAAGGAGAGAGATAATGGTTACTGCAGATGGGCATTTTTTTTGCTACTTCAGCTTGTCTGTGGTGTTCTTTGCTCACAGGTTTAAAGACAATAGACTGTTTATATCTGAGTTTGCAAACCATTGGACCCCTGAGGAAGGCGTGTTCGCCGAAACACGGACCGTGTAGGGTCCGGTGGGATTTTTATCACTGTATTTTTTATCATTGTACCTTCATCTCTTACAAACAATCAGGGAAGCAGGACTCTAGAGCAGACTACCTGGCCAAATCAAAAGCCGTCAAAACAGCAGTCAGGGAGGCTAAATTCCTCATGGAGGAGTCTCTAGCAAAGAACATCCAGAAGGGAGATAAATCCTTCTTCAGGTATATCAGTGATAGAAGAAAAAACTCAGGCGGGATTGTACGTCTTAGGAAACCAGACGGAGACTATGTGGAAAAGGATTCGGAAAAAGCCCAACTATTAAATGAATACTTCTGCTCAGTCTTCACCCGAGAAGCGCCAGGGCTCGGCCCTCAGCTACAGACAAGGGTTGGCTCAGTTGACCTGTTTAGTAACTTTGAGTTTACGCCCAGCAGTGTCTACGGTGAGCTGTCAAGGCTCAAGGTTAGCAAGGCAATGGGGCCGGACAACCTGCACCCCAGGGTGCTTAGGGAGCTGAGTGATGTCTTGGCGGAGCCACTGTCCGCGCTCTTCAACCTCTCCCTTAGTACAGGCAGCGTCCCGTTGGACTGGAGGACGGCTAACGTCATTCCACTCCACAAGAAAGGCTCAAAGATGGAGACAGCAAACTACAGACCAGTGAGTCTAACATCGATAGTGAGCAAACTAATGGAAACTCTAATCAAACACCAATTAGATAAGATCCTGGATGAGGAGAATCTACGGGATCCCCGACAACATGGATTTACTAAGGGGAGATCCTGCCAATCCAACCTGATCAGCTTCTTTGACTGGGTAACGGGGAAGCTGGATATTGGGGAGTCCCTGGACATCGTGTACCTGGACTTTAGCAAAGCATTCGATAGCGTACCACACCGCAGGTTACTGAGCAAGATGAGTTCTATAGGATTAGGTGACACATTGACGAAATGGGTTGGGAGCTGGCTTGGAGGTAGGCTCCAAAGGGTGGTGGTGAATGGCACCCCCTCCGAAATGACGGAGGTGATTAGTGGAGTACCACAGGGCTCAGTCTTGGGCCCAATCCTATTCAACATCTTTATAAGAGACTTGGCAGAAGGGCTTCGAGGTAAAATAACATTATTCGCCGATGACGCCAAACTGAGTAATGTAGTGGGCAAATGCACAACAGACGAAGATTCAGTGCCCGACAACATGATGCACGACCTACTCCTACTGGAGCGATGGTCTAGGACATGGCAACTCAACTTCAATGCCAAAAAATGCAAAGTTATGCACCTGGGCAGCCAGAATCCATGCAAGTCTTATACCCTTAATGGCGAGATCCTAGCAAAAACGGTAGCAGAACGAGACTTGGGGGTAATCGTCAGTGAGGACATGAAGTCTGCCAATCAAGTGGAGCAGGCTTCGTCCAAGGCAAGACAAATCATGGGCTGCATACGAAGGGGTTTCGTCAGTCGTAAGGCGGAAGTCATTATGCCATTGTATAGATCCATGGTGAGGCCCCACCTGGAATACTGTGTGCAATTCTGGAGGCCGCATTATCGCAAGGATGTGCTGAGACTGGAGTCGGTGCAAAGAATGGCCACCCGGATGGTCTCGGGACTCAAGGACTACCATACGAAAAACGGCTTGACAAATTACAGCTATACTCGCTCGAGGAGCGCAGAGAGAGGGGGGACATGATCGAGACGTTCAAGTATCTTACGGGCCGCATCGAGGCGGAGGAAGATATCTTCTTTTTCAAGGGTCCCACGACAACAAGAGGGCATCCGTTGAAAATAAGGGGCGGGAAACTACGAGGTGACACCAGGAAATTCTTTTTCACTGAAAGAGTGGTTGATCGCTGGAATAGTCTTCCACTACAGGTGATTGAGGCCAGCAGCGTGCCTGATTTTAAGGCCAAATGGGATCGGCACATGGGATCTATTCACAGGGCAAAGGTAGGGGAGGGACATTAAGGTGGGCAGACTAGATGGGCCGTGGGCCCTTATCTGCCGTCTATTTCTATGTTTCTATGTTTCTTTTTATTTGAATTTTCATGGTTTTATATGCCAGTATTTAATAAATTATCTCCAGAACATCTGTATCCACAGTTTTTGTTTTTGTTTTCATCGGTGGATTGTTTTCACTCTGGATCATTGGGTCTCCCCATTTTTCTTTGCTGTGCTGCACTTCTTGGCTTCAGTCAGCGCCACTTATACGGACAGTGTATGCTGCTACCTGGATACGTGCTTTTGACTATCTAGCTGTCTATTTCTATTTTATAATAGCCACTTGACAAGTTCCTGGAGGAAAAGTCCATAGTCTTTCATTGAGAAAGACATGGAGGAAGCCACTGCTTGCCCTGTATCGGTAGCATGGAATTTTGCTACTCCTTGGGTTTTGGCCAGGTACTAGTGACATGGATTGGTCACCGTGAGAATGGGCTACTGGGCTTAATGAACCAATGTGTCTGACCCAGTAAGGCTATTCATATGTTTTTACGTGAGACAAGTAGAGGACAATTAAGCCATTGTACCATCACTGCTGAGGTTGGCTCTGAGGCACTGTGGAATGAGGCATTATGACATCACAATCTCAGCTCTGGAATGTTGGTCTCATTGGGGTTCCGGAATCTTGCTATTCTTTGAGATGCTGGAATGTTGCTACTCTTTGGGTTTTAGCCAGGTATTAGGGACCTGGATTGGTCACCATGAGAACGGGCTACTGGGCTTGATGGACCATTGGTCTGACCCAATAAGGCTATTCTTATGTTCTTATTTTCTTATCCACACCACCAATGTGTTTATTCACCTTGGAATCCTTAGGACCCCTGAGGAAGATATTTTAATCGAAACACGGACCGTGTCGGGTCCTCACCTGATACAGTAAATGTGAATTTGGATTGTTTAAAACATATGTGAGCCTGAACTGTCTAAAATATAAGCAGATTTGAACTGTTATCATTTGAACTGTACCCCTTTACCAGTTCGGTTTTCAGGATATCCACAATGAATATAAATGAAAGAAATTTGCACATAATGGAGGCAGTGTATGCAAATCGAGTTTATGCATATTCACTGTGGATATCCTGAAAACCTGACTGGCAAAGGGGGCACTCCAGGGCCGCTTTGAGAGATACTGAGCTAAGCAGTTTACAATCAGGTACTCAAGCATTTTCCCTATCTGTGCCACGGTGGGTTCACAATTGATCTAACGTACCTGGTGCAATGGAGGACTGAGTGGTTTGCATCAGGTACATTGACTCTGCAGTTCCGCGAACAGGGCTTTTAATCCCCCTTGCCCCCTGCTTCTCCCCTTTCCCAAAACGCACCTTTTCTGCGACCAGGTCTTTTAATCCCCCTTGCCCCCTGCTTCTCCCCTTTCCCACTCTCACCCCGTTCCTTCTGCTCCCCCTCCTCCCCCCTCCCCCCACTTGGTCTCTCTTTCGTTATCGCTTACCTTCCAACCCTACCTTCTGTCTTACGTTACCTCTGCTAAATCTCAGTTAAAGAGTTCCCCACGCCCCCCTCTTCATTGCCTGTAATTTTGTTAAAATTTTGTAAATCCATGTGTCATCGTGGACCTTAATTAACGGATGTGAACCACCTAGAACTTTTTGGGTATGGCGGTATACAAGAATAAAATTATTATTATTATTATTATTTTGGCTTTTTGGCTGTTACAAGATTCACTGCAGAACTGTCGGATTCTCTTTTGCTTGTTTATTTCTATTTTGCATCATCTTTAAAATACAGTACTGTAATAAAACTGGTTGCCTTGTTAGATACGTATTATGAGATCTTTATTAGGAATTTAGTCAATTTTTGGGGGGGATCTTACAATCAGCTGATTTGGCACCTACCAGTCCCAGTTTTCCGCCTCTGGTCTTTTGACGTCTCCTATTTTATTTATTTAGATTTCTATCCTATTCTTCCGGGAGCTCAGAACGGGTTACAATTGACATTCACAATAAAATTATAGGACAAAGTTTATAGGTGGTCGTAGAAAGACAGGCGGGGAGACGTAGGGGGAGGGGGGGGAGAGCTAGGGAGCGAGAGTTAGGAAGGGGAGCTAGGAGCAAGGAGAAGGCGGTCTGAGGGGGTGTTCACTTGAAGAGGGGAGTCTTCAGTGTTTTCTGGAAAGTCATCAACGAGTCTTGTGATCTTATCTGGGCAGGCAATTGGTTCCAAAGACGGAGGACGAAGTGGCTGTATGAGCGTCTGCGCGTTGTTTCCATTTGAAGGGATCTTCCTGCAAGGATGCATAGTCGTTTCTCATCTTCAGAGCAAACAGGGCGGGCAGGAGTGTATTGAGGTAGTTTTGATGTGATGTAGGCAGGGGTGATGTGGCTGAATCTCTTGTAGGCCATCACGGGGACTTTGAAAACGTAGCGTATGTTAACTGGTAGCCAGTGTTCTGCATGGAGAGCTGGGGAGACGGAGTCGTGGTAATCCAGGTCATGTAGGAGGCGGATTGCAGAGTTCTGGACACGTTGGAGGCGTTTGAGTTCTTTGGCGGTGATTCCATTGAAGATGGCATTGCAATAGTCCATTCTGAAGAGAACACAGGTGTAGTGATATACGGTTTGATCCTTTGTAGCTGGCGCAGGTAGCAGGACACAGAGACCACTTGTTTCTTTAATCCTTTCTGCAGTTCTGTGATACGCTGTCATAAATTTGCTTTTTTCTTTTCCACGGGGGCATTATTGCTGCTCCTTTAAATGTGCCTGTATCTTCCAATCTCTAATGCTGTCCCCTCCACTTTGGTGCTTCCACTTTATTTTTAATATTCTGTCTTATCTTCTCTTGCGTTCACCCCCCTGCAATCTTGACCTCATCTATATCATGCCACAGAAACTGTTTTGCTCTCAGTCTTATGGCACTACCGTAATGCATTTTTCCTCTCTCATTCTCCTTAAGCTGTCAGTTAGTCTTGAGTTGATTGATCACAAAGCCCTCATCAATCTAACCTTTGTTTATCTTTTGCAATTGTTTCCTGCTCCACAGATCACCTCTTTTTTTTAAATTTGTAAATGTTAAAATATCTCCATGGTAGCACTAATAAGCATTTTCCCAACCATCACAGCCACTTTAAATGGGTCTGCTGCACCACCATTTTGGATATCACTAAAACCTGCCACTTCTTTCTCTATAATATTACCAAAATCCGACCCTTCCTCTCTGAGCACACTACCAAAACACTTATCCACACCCTCATCACCTCGTGCTTAGACTACTGCAACTCGCTACTCTCAGGCCTTCCGCTTAGCCATCTCGTTCCCCCTCCAATCCATCCAGAATTTGGCTGCATGACTCATATTCCAGGAGAGCGGCTATACTCGTGTTACCCCTCTCCAAAAGTCACTTCATTGGCTTCCCATCCGTTTCCGAATACAATTCAAACTCCTCTTACTGACCTACAAATGCACTCACTCAGCTACCCCTCACTATCTCTCTTCACTTATCTCTCCCTATGATCCCCCCCCCCCCCCCCCCCCCCGTGAGCTCCGCTCAGCTGGTAAGTCCCTCCTATCTATGCCCTTCTTCGGCTGCCAACTCCAGACTCTGTCCCTTCTGCCTTGCTGCACTATATGCTTGGAACGAGCTACCCAAATCCCTACGGCGGGGTCAGTCTCTGGCAGTGTTCAAGGCCCACTTAAAAGCCCACCTCCTTGTGAAAGCTTTTGACTTGTAACTCCTTTCACCTTGGGTTCTGCATCCCCAATCCTATATGTCATGTCTGTCTGTCTGTCCAAGTTAGATTGTAAGCACTTCTGATCAGGGACTGTCTATAAATGTCAAAATGTACAGCACTGTGTACGCCTTTCAGCGTTATATAAGTGCTAAATAGTAGTAGATATGTACGCAGTCCCCGAGTTACAGACACCCAACCTAAGTACAACTCATTCTTAAGAACATGATTGCGGCTTCATTTGATTTCACTGAGCAGTATTTCCAGTGGCATAGACTCCTACACCTATACAATCTTAGTCCTCAACATATGATCTTTAGAACTGTTAATCACTAACTCTGAATTTTGTTTATTCCACTCAATCCGTAATATCTTTTAATCATTGTAAACCGCATAGAACTTCACAGTCCTGCGGTATATAAACTGTTATTATTATTATTATTACACGTCTCCTGTAGCAGATTCAGGAATGATGCATGGCCACATTAAGAACAGTGTGTGGTTGCTGAAATAGAAAGTTTTCACTTTGCTAAGAAATTTCACTTTGCTAAGCAAGAACAAGGTCATTTCTCTCTTTGTGTTCTGAGCTCTGTGTTTTACATCCTGTTCTGAAGCTAGCTACTTGTGCCAAGGTCATTTCTCCTCGTGTCCTGAACCCACCACAGCAATCCTACTTCTCCTGTAGATAAGAAACATTTGTCCTAAGAATGAAACATTAGCTCAAACCTTAGACCAGGGGTGTCCAATGTCGGTCCTCGAGGGCCGCAGTCCAGTCGGATTTTCAGGATTTCCCCAATGAATATACATGAGGTCTATTTGCATGTACTGCTTTCATTGTATGCTAATAGATCTCATGCATATTCATTGGGGAAATCCTGAAAACCTGACTGGATTGCGGCCCTCGAGGACCGACATTGGACACCCCTGCCTTAGACAAAAAGACAGTATTATGAAACTTCCCACCAGAGCCTCCCTTATGCTTGCTATTTCTTTTTAGTTGCTTTTATGTATCCTGTTACCAAATATGGACTTTCCTACAGTCATATGCTGAAAAAACTGACCCATGTAAAATGCTATAAAAATGGATGAAAAACTCATAATAAATGGACAATTTCTCTGGGACAAACCTGAGCCTGAGCGTTCTTTCTTCCTAAAGAGACTGTCCCCAGATGCATCTGACTTACAAACGACAGAGTGTGTGAGGCAGTATTGGGACCAGAACTTTGTCACGGGCGGAAGAGTTTTCACAGTTTACAGTTCAAGTTTATTTACTGTACTGCAAATAAAATAATTTTCTAAGTGGTGTACAGTTAAAAATTATGAAGGAAAAAAAAAAGGGGAGAACATAAGAACATCTAGAACATAAGAATTGTCATATTGGAACAGACCAAAGATCAATCAAGCCCTGTGTCCTATTTCCAACAGTGGCCAAACCAGGTCCCAAGTACCAGGCAGAAACCCAGAGTAGCAACATTCCAGAGCTGAGACTGTGATGTCATAATGTATCATTCCACCAATGCTTAAGAGCCAACCTCATCAGTGATGCCACAATGGCTCGACTGTCATGCAATATATCATTATCTGTCCTATGCTTGGCTCACATAAGAACATAAGAGTTGCCATAATGGGACAGACCAAAGGTCCATTAAGCCCAGTATCCTGTCTCCAACAGTGGTCAACCCAGGTCCCAAGTACCTAGCTAGATCCCAAGTAGTAAAACAGATTTTATGCTACTTATCCTAGGAATAAGCAGTGGATTTTTCCCAAGCCATCTCTATAATGGCCTATGGATTTCTCTTTTAGGAAATTATCCAAACCTTTTTTAAACCCTGCTAAGCTGATTTCACCACCTTCTTCAGCAACGAATACCAGAGTTTAATTACATGTTGTGTGAAGAAATGTTTTCTCAGGTTTGTTTTAAATCTACTGCTTAGTTGCTTCATCGCATGCCCCCTAGTCTAGTATTTTTGGAAAGAATAAACAAGCAATTCACATCTACCCTTTCCAATCCACTCAGTATTTTATAGACCTCTCTCAAATCACCCCTGAGCTGTCTCTTCTCCAAGCTGAAGAGCCCTGGCCACTTTAGCCTCTCCTCATAGGGAAGTCATCCCATCCCTTTTATCATTTTTATTACCCGTCTCTGTACCTTTCCTAAATCCATTATATCTTTTTTGAGGTATGGCACCCGACAGTATTTAAGGTGTGGCCATGCCATAAAGGACATTATAACATTTTCATCTTTGTTTTCCATTCCTTTCCTGATAATTCCCAACATTCTATTTGCTTTCTCAGCCGCCGCCACACATTGAGCTGAGGGTTTCAACGTATCGTCAACAATGACACCTAGACCCTTTTCCTGGGCAGTGGCTCCTAACACAGAACCCAGCATTACATAGCTATAGTTTGGGTTCCTCTTTTCCACATGCATCACTTTGCACTTGCTCGCATCAAACGTCATCTGCCATTTTGACGCCCAGTCTTCCAGTCTCACAAAGTCCTCCTGCAATTTTTCCCAATCCTCTTGAGATTTAACATCTTTGTGTCACCTGCAAATGTAATTATCTCACTAGTTATTCCCATCTCTAGATCATTGATAAATATGTTAAGCAGCGGTCCCAGCACAGTTCTGATGGGAATGATTTTACAGTAAAAATTTGGTTTGTGAGCATAATTCATTCTAGAAGCATGCTCGTAATCCAAAAAATTCGCATATCAAAGCGAATTTCCCCATAGGAAATAATGAAAACTCAGATCGTTCGTTCCACAACCCAAAAACTTTAATACAAAATACTGTACTGTATAAAACAAAAAATATATACAGTAAACCAAGTAACCTGGACTTGAATAGAATCGTGGCTGGCGATAGGGAGACGAGAGAGAGGAGAGGATGAGGGTTATTGTGTAGGACGACTTTCACTATAACTAACAGAGTCAGCACATGTACTGTGAGCGCTGGAGCTATGAGTAAATTGGGCGTGATGCTTCTAGCACGTTCAGCCACGCGCGGCGTAAGATGCACGTATGTAGTGCGTGCTTGAACTGCGGGTAAATTTGGTGTGACGCTTTTAGTATGTTCAGTCGTGCATGGTGAAAGATGGGCGCACTTGAACCGTGGGGTTCTGGATGCGATCAGCGATGCGACGACGGGACGCGCGCCGACGAGCTCGTACTGCAAGACCACGCTCGTTTAGCAAGTTAAAATTGAATGAAATGTTTTGCTTGTCTTGCAAAACACTCGCACACCACGTTACTCGCTATCTAAGGTTTGACTGTACTCCCATCGTATTTGCGGTTTCAGCAATCGCGGTTTCGATTATTCATGGTTTTTAGCTTGCTGGTTCCTCCCCCCCAAATTATATCAGCTTACATAGAGAAATCGCTGATTCCAAGCATTTACAGAGAAAATCGCTGATTCCCAGCACTTTCTTCACTGTATTTTGCCTCTCCTTCAGGTACAGGCCAAGTCTCCCACCATGTCATTCGCGGTTTCACCATATTTACGCTGGTTTTAATAGAAAACAGCGAATAACATATGAAAAAGTTATTCACGGGTCTGTTAATCACAGCGAATACGGAGGGAGCTTTTTATATCTAAATTCAAGTTTCAAGTTTCAAGTTTTATTGATTTTGATATACCAACCATCAAATTAATATCTAGCTGGTTAACAATCGAATTAAAAAGATAGGGAAAATTGAGAAAAATAAAAATGTGTGAACATATAATAAAACAAACAAACAAACAAACAAACAATTACCAGACGTACTGGAATGTGAGGGTGGAATAATGGGATGGGTAAAGTTACATATTAAAGAAGAAGAAAGGAGATAGTAGGGGTTGGGTAGTACATAAAGGGAGGGGTTGCTTTGTCAAAGAGATTGTTGTGGAAAGGAAGAAGAAGAAGAAGAATAGTTCTAATGATTATTAAATGCATCACCGAATAGGAGAGTTTTAAGACCAGTCTTAAATTTGTCAAGTCGAAGTTCATCACGGAGATGCTGTGGTAGGGAGTTCCAGAGAGTAGGTGCAGTTACTGCAAAGTTTACTTTCCGTGTATAGTAGAAATCTTTTAAGGAGGGGATGAAAAGAAATTTTTGGTCGGTTGATCTTAGTGTGCGTGGAGAACTTTGAGGAATAAGAAGAAAGCACGGGACAAGCGTGGAAGGGGAGAATGGGATTGTACATCTTGTTCGTTTATAAGGAGGTCAGACTGGCTAGGCTAAACGATTTTTATGTGGCTTCACTTGTTCCGTTTCTGAGCTCTTGTTCAGACAGGCTTCTACAATTGTCTTTTAGTATAGAAAGCTTTAACCCTGAGAGCTGCTTTGAAATGGATGTAGAGATCAATCAGAGGGAAAGGCAAAAGATAATGACCTCTCTGTATTATATCTGGGGGACCATTATCACCCCATCTGTGAAGTCACATTTTTATTCAGCTGTGATTCTAATGGAACTTCCCATCACTCGGTGCCATTATCCACCGCACGGCACAGGTCATTTACCACTTGAATCGGGTAAGATCTTTCTGGTAATGGAAATCGTTCAAGATGTATCTTTGTTGTAAAAGTGCTTGGTGCTGATTTCTCTTCCTTGAATGAGCTATTGGTTCAAGCGCGTATGGGAAATAAGTCGGACGCACCAAATAAACTGATTCATCCAAAAGATTTTGCTTTTAATGACATACCATATATTATACCTGTTGACATTGATTCTTTTTCAGGTGAAGACTCTCTCAAAAACCGGAAGTAAAAAATGTATTCTATGTTTCTGTGAACTCAGAAGCAACATTTTGTTCTTGATGGTATAAAATGCTTTTAACTACCGAATACAATACAGACAAAATATAAGAAAAAAAAGAAAGTGTGGGACAAGCACGTGAGATCTCTTAGAGAGAGAGGAGATAGTGGATGCTGCAGATGGGCAGATTGGATGGGCCATTTGGTCTTTATCTGCCATCATGTTTCTATGTCTCTATAACCATAAAGCTCTGTGACCTCACAATGCAGGTGTAAAGAGCCTTAGCCAATAGGGAGAGGAGATGATAGTGGGTGCTGTGGATGGACCATTTGGCCTTTATCTGCCATCATGTTTCTATAACCATAAAGCTCTATGACTTCACAATGCAAGTGTTAAGAGCCTTAGCCAATAGGGAGAGGAGATGCAAATGTTAAGAGCCTTAGCCAATAGGGAGAGGAGGAGATAGTGGGTGCTGTGGATGGGCCATTTGGCCATTATCTGCCATCATGTTTCTATAACCATAAAGCTCTATGACTTCACAATGCAAGTGTTAAGAGCCTTAGCCAATAGGGAGAGGAGATGCAAATGTTAAGAGCCTTAGCCAATAGGGAGAGGAGATGATAGTGGGTGCTGTGGATGGGCCATTTGGCCTTTATCTTCCATCATGTTTCTAAGTTTCTAGTTGTTTTGTTTAATTTCTTGTGTCGTAGGTTTTATTTTTTTTCATTTTGTTTTGTTTTGATATATTTTTGTTTCAGAGACATTTTCTTACTTAAGGGATAGCTGAGGCTGCTGCCCAAACTCCCCCAAAAATGCTTGTGGCAAAACAACCCACCCCACCCCTATTTACAACCTGACCCCCCATGTCAACTCTTACCCCCATAAGAGTATCACCCAACCCACTCCTAACCCTCTCTGAGCATTTCTGGGTCCAGCATTAGGCAATGTATTGCTCCTCTCCCACCCCATCCCCTTGTTCACCATATAATATTGGGGCTGAATTGTTACCCATCTACTCTCAGCCCCATTGCACTAAAGCAAATGTAGCAGTAGCCCCTAGACTGGAATACCAGGAACTGGAATCTTGGAAACAGGAAATACTGAAGCAAAGCTTAGATGTAGATTAGTGGAATCAAACTCGTGGCCCGCCAGGTACTATTTTGAGGCCCTCGGTATGTTTGTCATAATCACAAAAGTAAAATCAAACAGTTTCTTGATCATATGTCTCTTTAGCTATAAATGACAATATTATTATTAAGACTTAGCCAAAAGGAAAGATTTATAAACTATAAAGAGTTTTACCTCATGCAAAAATTGTCATTTCTTTAATAAGACATTAACTATTTTTTCTGCGGCCCTCCAAGTCCCCCCAAATCCAAAATGTGGCTCTGCAAAGGGTTTGAGTTGGAGACCACTGATGTAGAGGAATAACCCAGCAAAAGTGTGGGTTTTTTTTCTTTTGAGGATGAGGCAAATGAAGCCCAGCTTGGCTTCTTCTGTAAGAAAACTCTGTTATAATTGTACTGCCAAGTTATCCAATTCTAGGAGATTTTTGGCTATTCCTGGTTTTGAACTTATACTCCAAAACAATTTAGGATTTATAGTCCCTGATTGTATCCATTGAAAAATCTCAGTTTCAGGTCCACAGAGGTGCAAAGTTACGTACTTCCAGGCTGGAGAGTTTGTGGCCAGTCCTGGTTTTGAACTTACATCCCAAACCAGTGTGGGATTTGTGGGGTCTGATCCTGCCCGTTAAAATAAATTCTGCAGGTCCCATAATGCACCATGTATGTGATCAGAAATCCAGAACTGTCCCTAAATCTCCATCCTGGAACGGCATAACTTGGCACCTCTATCATTTCAGAAAAAAACATAAGAATAGTCTTACTGGATCAGACCAATGGTTCATCTAGCCCAGTGGTTCCCAAAGCCTGTCCTGGGGGACCCCCCAGCCAGTCGGGTTTTCAAGATATCTCTAATGAATATGATTTATTTTTATGTGGATGGAATTATTTTATGAGAGAGATTTGCATATAATGGAAGCGACAGGTATGCAAATCTCTCTCATAAAATAATTCCATCCACATAAAAATAAATCATCCACATAAAAGCCTTAAAAGACCTAGTCCGCTAGGGATACAGAACCCAACACAGTCTGCGTTTCGACAAAAAGTCTTCTTCAGGGGTCCCTGGGGATCCTATAAAGGTGAGTACGTGGGAAACAATTGTGTGGTGAGCCGGAAGTGAGACACTGCTTGCATTTGCAATGGTAAGGGGCCCTCACCACACAATTGTTTTCCAGGGACCCCTGAAGAAGACTTTTTGTCGAAACGTTAAACGTTTTAGCCACACTTTGGTTTATCAACAGCACGGTGTACAAAATATATAAAAACGAGAAACAAAAAGAACGCCATGAAAAAATAGGAAAGCAAAATTAATTAAAATCAATTCAGTCTAAATAATCTAAACTACCATTTCAAATGATCACACATCCCTCGTAAAAGTTTCTAAAAACCGCTCGTTTATCAGGGATGGGTTGGAAGAACTATATGATTCACAAACCAATTCTACCACTCATTCTCATTCTTCTCTAAAGAAGTGCGACGTAGACTTGAATCAGATTTTCGAACCCCACCAGCTCTTTCTGAACCCAGTCACGGGTAGGGAGATAAGAAGCAGGATCATTCCCCACCAACATGCTTGCTAAAGATACTATCACAGTACACTTCTACCTCCGTATTCGCTGTGATAGGGGATTAGCAGACCCGCGAATACGGAAAAACAGCGAATAACTTTTTCATATGTTATTTGCTGTTTTCTATTAAAAAAACCATTGTGAATATGGTGAAACCGCGAATAACATGGTGGGATACCTGGACTGTTCCTGAAGGAGAGGCAAAACAGGGCGAAGAAAGTGTTGGGAATCAGCTATTTTCTTTGTAAACACTTGGAATCAGCGATTTCTCTATGCAAGCCTGCGTAATGGGGGTGGGGGGTGGGGGGAAGGAGCCAGCAAGCTTAAAACCGCAAATAATCGAAACCACGGTGGGAGAAGTGTAAAGTCAAAAGAGTTCTCCTTCTATTCCACCTCTTTACGCTAGATGGAATGAGGAAATGCTGATGAATGACTTTCTACTGCTGAAAATTTGCCATCCATCTCTATGCTTAGGTGCTTGGATTGACACAAAATTAATGCTGCATTCACTTGTAGCAATCAGAAATGAAATACGCTGAGCACTTGACAATTTACTGGCTTCGTGGATGCCCAGTTTATCCACTGGTGATTGACTCTTCAGTTGTAAGAAAACTGCAATCATAATAATAATAACCTGCCACAGTATAAAATGATTATAACTCTATTTGTTTCAATAAACCTGCTCCCAGTAGTTTTCGTATAAATCAGTTCAGTATTGTTTGACCCAGATCTGGCGGCAGGAATCTGGATTATTTACTGCGGCACCTAAAATTTTTGCGCTGCTCGTGAAGGATCCTGGCCCATCCAAGCTATTCCGATGGACCTTGGGACAGTTGTAGATTTCAAGTCTTGACTATCTTCCATATCACTGAAATAAATCTTATCTGAAGGGAGCCTAGAGGCAAAGAATGACACGGGAACAATTTTTTTTTCCCCTGTCCCCGCGGGAACTCATTTTCCCATCCCGGCAAGCTCTTTTCCTGTCCCTGCCCCATTCCTGCAAGCTCCGTCCTCATCTGCACTAGCCTAGAAATCAAAAATTATGTAAAAGTGAGCCAGATATAGGACAATCAAGCCGTTGTGACATCACTGATGAGGTTGGCTCTTTGGCATTGTTGGAATGAGGCTTTATAACAGCACAATACCAGCTCTGGTTATCACACTATTATATAGCCAATTTTCTATGTTATTCTCCCAAGTAGAGCATGACATGGGGACAAATTTCTCCCCATGGGAACTCATTTTCCCATCCCATCCCAGAGAGTTCTTTTCCTGCCCCTGCTCCATTTCTGCAAGCTCTGTCCTCATCTGCACAAGTCTCAAACACTACAATCATAAGTAGCAACATTCTAAAGCTCAGATTGTGATGTCATAATGCCTCATTCCACCAATGCCTAAGCTCCGTCCTCATCTGCATAAATATTGCACTAAGGCCAGTACTGGGCAGACTTGCACGGTCTGTATATGGCCGTTTGCAAACAAACACTAGTGACTGAATGAATCTTTAAAGACAAGTCAGCAACAAGATAAGTCTTTTTCTGGTCTATGTTTTTCAAATCCTGGCTTGCATTTATACACAGTACCCCTGAAAAAGTTTCTGAAGTTCTTGGTGGAGTTTTAGCTTTATTGAAATGCTTTAGAAAACTATTTAAAAAATTTTTTTAAAATATATACATCGGCCAATGATTGAAGCTGGAGCTGTATCACTACGCGGATTATCCTCAGTCTGTGATTCTCACTGCTGTGCGTAGGCTCAGATTCTGAGGCCATAGCCCTTTAAGTTTGTTGGGCTAACAATACTGTTGTGTATTGTTTGCTATTAGCGGTATTTTTTGATTGATTTTCATTGTATTACTGTATACTGCTGGGGTGACTAGTTTTAGGTTGGACAAAAGGGAATGGTCAAAAATGCGGAAAATTGAAAATTGAGCATTGTACCACAGTGCTACAAATGACCTTAGGGTGCAGGAAAGACCCACATGGGGTGGGAGGGGTTGGGGCGCCACTTTTTACCGCTGCTTTGTATAAAGGCCCCTAATATTGCAACAGATGAAATCAAAACCTATCTGCTGTCTGAACCAGAGTTTTAATCTAGCTGATGCACTGGCTTAGAGATGAAAGTGTTCTATTTTTAATCCACCCCTATATTCTCTGTGTTCCGCTGATAACATTTTCAAACACAGTGCCAAGAACTTAATTCTGCCTTTGTCTGATCCTTTTTCTAATAGAGGTTCTTTTATAACCAAGCTACGCTGCAAATCCAGCCAAAAGAACTTCCTTCATGCGCTTCAAATTAATTGGTTCCTATTAAAATATGCTTCAAGCAAAAAGCCTGCCCGGCACTAATGTGATTCGCTCTATTGAAAAAAAAAAAATGGTGTTAAAATGGGATTCAGGAGTTTAGACACTCCTTTTTAGTAATATTGGAATGACTTGTTTAAAATGGAAGAACATGTAAGACGGAAGCTGAAAAATCCTTGGGCTTTTGCTTGTAAATAGAATCCATGGCATACTGTATTTATTTATTTTAAAAATTTATTACTCGCAAGCTACAATGTAAAACATACAGAATTTAAAAAGCAACAAACTACCCCACTCCCTTGTACAAGCAATTACAAGCATGGAAGCAGTTTTTAGCACAGGCTGGCGTGCTGAAAGCCCTGCGCGGCTCCCGACGCTCATAGGAACTCTATGAGTGTCGGAAACAGCGCAGAGCATTCGGTGCACTGGCCTGCGTTAAAAACCGCTTTTGTGGTTTTGTTAAAAGGGGGGGGGGGAATAAAACAAACATCATACGTGAAAATAAATATTTACAATTGACTCAGCAAATCAAAAACAAAATTATCTCTCGATAAAAACATCTGTGAAATAACATGGCTTAATCGTCTTCTTAAATTGAAGCGGGCTGGATGCACTTTTAATTTCAACGGGCAGAGCACTGCGCAAAGTGACACCTTGTGCAGTCATCGTAGTATAATGAAGGCAGGACAGCCTCACATGTTTCAGAGACTGGACATCTAAGCAAATTTTATTTTCAGAGCATAACGTTCGAGAGCCGATACAACTGCAAAAGAGCGCTCAGCAACTGTGGGGGGTTCCTAGCGTTCAATATCTTAAAAATCAGACACAAAAACTTTAAGCTCAATCCGGAAACGTAATAGGCAGCCAATGAAGATCGCGCAAAATAGGCTTGATATGATCAAACTTCAAAGCCCTTACTATTAGTCGTGCGGCTAAGCATTTTGTGCCAGCTGTAAAGTCTGAATTACATACTTTGGCAAACCTAAATAAAGTGAATTACAGTCACCAAAGATATGGGTCAACACCGCACTTATAACAGCCAGCGCTAAAAACCACTTGCGCGGTTTTGTAAAATGAGGAGATGCAGCTATGAAATGAACTCTCAGGCCCTCTTTTACAAAGGCGCGCACTAAGCGTTTTAACGTGGATTTAGTATGTGCTGAATCAACGCATGCACTAACTGCTAACGCGTCCACAGGACAACATGCACGCGTTAGCGTTTAGCGCTTGTTTAGCACGCGCTAATATTTAGCGCACACTAAAAAGCTTAGCGCATCTTTGTAAAAGAGGTGGTTAAACTATGTGGCAAAAGTAAGAAGTAAGTTGTTCTGTAATTCCAACTGGTTACTTTTTCAAAGTGACTGTGATAATAAACTTTGGTATTTGTGAAAGCAAGAGATCAACAGTAATCAAAAATTATACTACAGCGCCCCCTAATGTGCTGCCACAGGATAGTTTTTTTAAAAGTCATTATTACTACTTTTGGTGGGTGAATGTGTGTACTATATACAAATATGACCGAATTAATGCGGAGTGTAGGGGACTTAGTGGAATATTCAACAAAATTTGGTGCCCATTGACTACATTTGTACAAATATAATACTGTATTTTGTCTTACTTTTTTCTTGGTTTATTTATCTTTACACATCCAGGGAGGGTGGGGGGTTGGGTGGTTGGGAGGAATTATTGATAATGATATTTTAGGTAACTTGGTTTCATTTTATATTATTTACTTGGTTCTTATGTTATTACTATATTCAAAATAATGTAATTATTGAAGGATAGTTCTGTTATCTATATAGATATTAGTGTTATGACTGAATGCAATAATATACTGTTCTTTTATTTATATAACACTGTTCTTGTTTAAAAATCAATAAAGAATTATAAATAAAGTCATTATTACTGTACTAGTCTTTAACCCTTTCAGGACCATAAGGATCGTAGGCCAATTTTTGTGGTTTTGACGACATTTTTATGGTAAAAAGGGCTTGCAGATGCCAAAAAATTGATTTTTTTTGTGAAATATCATTATTTTTTTTTAAAAAAATCAAACTTCTGGCTTATGGACAGTGTGGCAAGTGAATCTTCTCGTCAATCTGGCAACGACGCTAATGAATGAATGTCGGAACCAGTTTGTTTACATAAAGGCAGTATCCTATGGAATCCGTACATATCAAATTTAGAACTGTAGACTATCCCAATCAAAATTTATAGGATTTTAAAGTTATGGGACAAATATGTCCCTTGGTCCTGAAAGGGTTAAGCCTGTTACATTAACGGGTGCTAGAACAGATGTGTGTGTCTGTCTTTCTTTCTCTCTCTCCTTGGCCTCTGTCTGTCTATCTTTCTTTCTTTCTGTCTCTCTTTCTTTCTTTCTCTCCTTGGCCTCTGTCTGTCTTTCTTTCTGTCTCTCTTTCTTTCTTTCTCTCTCTCCTTGGCCTCTGTCTGTCTGTCTTTCTTTCTGTCTCTCTCTTTC
Organism: Geotrypetes seraphini; assembly: GCF_902459505.1. Taxonomy (NCBI): domain Eukaryota; kingdom Metazoa; phylum Chordata; class Amphibia; order Gymnophiona; family Dermophiidae; genus Geotrypetes; species Geotrypetes seraphini. The sequence goes on from NC_047086.1 coordinate 390,747,262, forward strand.
CTCAGCTGTCCACCACCACCCCTTGCCTGTCCCCCTGTCTAACAGCAGCCCTTCTCCCTTCCTTTTACTTCCCCCCTGTCCCTGTATTTCTCTGTTGTGCCCTGCCTGCCTGTCTCTCCATGGCCCCCTTCTGTTTCCCCCCTCCCTTCCCAGAGCAAAGCATGATTTCTGTCTGCCCCCAGCACACCCCTCCCCCCAAAGCAACCCCCTTTCCCTCTCCCCCTCCACTTCTTACCAGCACACCTCGCAGCACCCGCATGACACCCTCCTGCCCTTGTAGAGACAAACCACCGCTCAATCTGTGCCTTAAGCTGGCGCACACGCCGCAAGCCGCCACATGCGCCACAAATGGAATTCAGCACGGAGGCATACATCACGGTGGCAGGGATCATGGCCTCCTAAGTGCGCATGCGTGCTTAGGATTTTATTATAGAGGATTACTATTATCATTATTATGGGTTTGTCTAACAATGGCATGGCTGAGCTAAAGAATTATTTATTTTTTATATACCACCTAACCAAAAATGGTGATATTTAAAATTGAATTACGTGGGACAGAAAATAAACCCACATTCTCATCACACAGTAAGGGGACAAATATGTACTTCAGACAGAATGATGTCATTTTAAGTTTTGCAGTTTTCTTTGATTTCATTATGCTGTTTTATTTTCTGTTGATCTTGCAGCTTCTGGTTATAATGTTAGACAAGTTATGCTTTGTGCAATCCATGCAGAAATAATTGTTGGCAGTTGCGGAATATAAGCATGAAGTAACATAACTCAAAAGAGTTTTGTTCTACTTTACACTGTGTCTGGGTCTTTGGAAGGGCCCAGAAATAGTTTTATAAGGGTAACAACTCAGAGAAAATGAAAGAAATCTGAAAGACATACTGAGCCAAATTGACAAGTTAAAGCATGATAAATCACCTGGACTGGATGACATACACCCCAGAGTACTGAAAGAACTCAAACATGAAATTGCTGATCTGCTCTTAAAGATCTGTAATCCGAGATTGGCGGGTGGTCTATGTAATGCTAATTTTTAAAAAGGGTTCTAGGGATGATCTAGGACAGTGGTCCTGGTGATCCCCAGCCTATATCCCTAATGAATATGCATGAGCGACATTTGCCTATAAAGTAGGCAGTAGGCATGCAAATGTCATTCATGCATATTCATTAGGGATATCTTGAAAACTCGACTGGGGGGTTCCTAAGGATAAGCTTAAGAACCATCGATCTAGGAAATTACAGACATATGAATAAACGTGGAGAGTGAACTGATTTTCAGAAAACATCTGATAAAGTTCCTTGTGAGAGACTCGTGAATAAATTTAAAAGCCTCATCAGTCCTAGGTATTTTATCAAAAATATTGTTTGATCATATTAAAAAAAATAAATATATCAATCTTCCGTTTAACATGTAATCCTAGGAGTCAACTCATTCACATTATTGTGGTGAGTAACAAAATCACAAATAATTTATCTTGTCCTTAAGGACTCCAGCGCTGAATTTCTCATCACTCCCGATGCTCGTCAGCAATGCCTGATTACAATCTATATTAATTCAAGCTTTTCTGTTATTCAGACCTGCCTCGGGGGATTCATATCACCAGCCAACGCGCAATAAACAGATGAAAGAAGAAACAAATAAACAGAAGCTTGGGATTCCCTGTGTTATATTTATAAAATGGAACGTTGCATGGCCATACAACAGGGGCGCTTTAAGAATTGTATGGATGTTTGGGAGCCATTGGCTAAGAAGATAATTGATTTTTATTTTATAGACAAGTAAACATACACATCTTGGGGGGGGGGGGGGGGGAATGGAATTGGAATTGGAATTGATCCAAGGATTTTATGAATAGTTTCATGAAGGTTTTGATATATTTGTTTATTAGCTGGGAGGGTGGGAGAAATTTCTTTGTGCAGTAATATTTGTAAGTTTTGGTGCGCTTATTATATAATGTACAAATATGAGAATCATTTATTGTGCACTTGTAGTTTGGAAAATCTATAAAGAATTAAAAAAAAAAAACAAAAAAACATTGCCTCCATGGGACAGGAGGCAATGTTCTGCTGTGGATTAGACCAGTGTTCTTCAACCTTTTTACACCTACGGACCGGCGAAAATAAAATAATTATTTCGTGGACCGACAAACTAATAAGACTGAAATTTTTAAAAACCCCATTGCCGCCCCATCCCTGCGAGCTTGGTCCTGTTAACTATCTGATCCCATCCGCACAAGCCTCAAATAGTTATGATTTTATATTGAACATATTTTATTAAAGTATAAAAAGAAACAATATTTTGTACAATTGTCATTTTATAAATATAAATAATACAGGGCAAGGATCAACAAAACCCCCATCTCCCCTCCCCTTCACATATATCCCCTCTACTATTAAGAAAACTGAATAAGCCAAATTAGTACAGAATGCTACACAAATATCATACTAACAGAATACTGCAGTCACACATGGCAGGAATGGTGTTGGGGGAGTGCAACTAGGGCAACTGCCTCCTGGTCAGAGAAAGCCCTAAGCCAGCTGGAAGCTAAAGACGCACTGCCTGGGCTTTGCACTCCCCAGTTATGTCTAACATCAGCTCTAGCAGGATACATATTTTAAATCTGATATATTCTAATCACAAGATAGAAATAAAATCATTTTTTTCTACCTTTTGTCGTCTCTGGTTTCTGCTTTCATCTTCTTTTCACTCTCTTCCATCCAGCGTCTGCCCTCTGTCTCTTCAGTCCAGCATCTGCCTCTTCCATCCACTGTCTGCCCTCTACCCCTCCCCCTTCCATATGGTATCTGCGTTCTTTCTATGCCCCTCTCTCCTACACCAGATCTAGCATCTTTGTCCCTCTTTCCTTATTTTTCATCTGATCCCCCTTCCCAGCATCAATCTCTTTCTACTTTGTCATTCCTCTGTCTCTCTCCTTTCCCTCATCTGATCTCTCCATTCCAACCTGACTCCTTCCCCTCCTCTAATCTCCCTGCCAGCTGTTTCCTTCCAATGTTCCTCCTCCCCTGTCCAGCAGTACCTTCTCCCTTTCTTCCTCCCCTTATCCAACAGTAATTCTCATCCCTTCCCCTTCTCCCCTGTCAGCAGTAGCCCCTTCCCCTCTCTTGTCCAGGAGTACCCCTTCTCCCTTTCCTCCTCCCCTTATCCAACAGTAATTCTCATCCCTTTCCTTTCCCTTCTCCCCTGTCAGCAGTAGCCCCTTCCCCTACCTTGTCCAGGAGTACCCCTTCTCCCTTTCCTCCTCCTATTATCCAACAGTAACTCTCGCCCCTTCCCTTTCCCTTCTCCCCTATCAGCAGTATCCCCTTAGCTTCCCTTGTCCAGGAGTACCCCTTCTCCCTTTCTTCCTCCCCTTATCCAACAGTAATTCTCCTCCCTTCCCTTTTCCTTCTCCCCTGTCAGCAGTAGCCCCTTCCCCTCCCTTGTCCAGGAGTACCCCTTCTCCCTTTCCTCCTCCCCTTATCCAACAGTAATTCTCATCCCTTCCCTTTCCCTTTCCCTTCTCCCCTGTCAGCAGTAGTCCCTTCCCCTACCTTGTCCAGGAGTACCCCTTCTCCCTTCCCTCCTTCCCTCTCCAGAAAATGTTCCCTCTATGTAGGCTAGCGGCAGCTCTGTGTGCTTTTAACTTCGGCACACAGCTGCCCCTAAGCAGTATTTTACCCGCGGTTTCATGAGGCAGCCTCGGGGCCTTTGGTAGGCCGGTCCGCTTTGATGATGCGATGTGGGCCGGCTATCAAAGGCCCCGAGGCTGCCTCATGAAACCGCGGCTAAAATACTGCTTAGGGGCAGCTGTGTGCCGAAGTTAAAAGCACACAAAGCTGCCCCTGCTTGTCTGGGGGTGCGGAGACATACGCGGCAGGAGTAGGAGGTGGAAGGCAGGAGTGCCGGCATAGCGATGACAACAGGAAGTTGCACGTCAGCTGACGCCGGTACTTTTTGCTGTGGCTGGGGACCCGAATCCTTCGCGGACCGGCAACATTTTTTTGCGGACCGACACCGGTCCGTGGACCGGCGGTTGAAGAACTGTGGATTAGACATTGGTTATTAGACAGAAAACAGAGGGTAGGGTTAAATGGCCATTTTTCTCAATGGAGGAGGGTTAATAGCAGAGTGCCACAGGAGTCTGTACTGGGACTGATGCTATTTAACATTATAAGTAAGGTAATTAAATTTGCAGATGACACAAAACTATTCAAATTTGTTAAAAATTGCAGGAACACCTTACGAAATTGGAAAATTGGGCATCCAAATGTCAGATGAAATTTAATGTGGACAAATGCAAAGTGTTGCACATTAGTAAAAATAATCCAAATCCGTTACCTGATGCTAGGGTCCACCTTTGGAGTCTGCACCCTCCAAAAAAGATTTACTATAAATGGCATTGTAGGCAATATGCTAAAATCTTCTGCCCAGTGTGTGGCAGTGGCGGCCAAAAAAACCAAACAGGATGTTAGGAATTAATAGGAAAGGGATGATAAATAAAACTAAGATTTCTATCATGTGTCCTTATCACTCCATGGTGCGACCTCCCCTTGAGTGTTGTACTCAGTTCGGGTCCACCATATCTCAAAAAAGATATAGGCCCTCTTTTACAAAGGTGCACTAAGTGTTTTAGCACAGATTTTGTGTGCGCTAAATCAACGCGTCCATAGGATAACATGCACACACCTTAGCGTTTATGTGTGTTTAGTGCATGCTAATATGTAGCATGCGCTAAAAAGCTTAGCGCACCTTTGTAAAAGAGGGGGATAGGAGAAATAGAAAAGGTTCAGAAAGGACTGACCAAAACGATAACGGGAATGGAACTCCTCTCATAAGAGGAAAAGACTAAAACGGTTAGGGCTCTCTGGCTTGAAAAAGAGACGGCTGTAGTAGCATTATAGGAAGGGTGTGTGGGGGGTGCGGCCCCCTCCTCCTTTCTGCCCACCCTCGCCTTCCCCTGTACCTTTTTTACTTCCCCGGCATTAAGTTGCCGCCCGGGTCGGCATCGGCGCTCTCTCTGACGTCACTTACAGGACCCACGCCTAGGAAGTGATGTCAAAGGGCGAGCCGACACCAACGTGGGTGTACTGCTCATCCTGGAGAACTTAAAAAGGTACGGGGAAAGGGAAGGGGGGCACGTGCACAGCGGGTAGCGCGGGGAGGAGGGAGGGGGGAGGGTTGTCACCGCCTCAGGCGCTGCTCACCCTTACTATACCACCAGGCTGAAGGAAGATACCATTGAATTCTACAAAATCTCGAGTGGTATAGAACAGGTAAAAGCGAATCGATTTTTTCCCTCTTTCAAAATTAAAGTATGAAGACTAGGGGGACACAAATGGATTCTAAAATGGTGTCCAGCGAATCCTACATTGTAGGTGCTGTTCAATGTGGTTGCCAACCAACCACTAGGTGTCATATATAGAATCACGCCTAGGGGTGCCTAAGCAAACTCAAGTGTCCTAGACATAGGCGTTGCGCCATTAGGCCAGCTTTTCATTCGCTCAATGTGGCGGTGTCTCTATTGGTTGCCTAACGATGCCTAACTCAGCCATTCCTATTCTTCACCCATAACCACATCTACCGTTTAAGATAGGCATCCGTAGACGTCCTAAGAGTTCAGCGCCAAACTCTTACATTGTTTAATTTTGGGGAAGGATTGGCTAAAAACTGGCATGCTAAATTACCGCGCCAATTAAACCAATTAAAAAAATAAAAATTAGGTATGGATCCCAAACTTACCCTCTTCCCTTTTAGAAAACCATAGCATGGTTTTTAGCGTTGGCCGCAGCCGTAACCATCCCGACACTCATAGGAGTTCTAGGAGCATTGGAGCTGTTACCGCCATGGCAGATGCTAAGCGGCTGCAATTAGGGCGCTCTTTATTGAATCCAACCCCCGATAAAGTTACATGGAAATGCTTTTAAAACAAAGAGGAGAAAATATTTTTTTCACTCAATGAATAATTGACCTCTGGAACTCATTGTCAAAGGACGTGGTAAGAGCAGTTAGTTTATCTGGGTTTAAAAAAGCTTCCTGGAGGAAAAAATCCAATAGTCTGTTATTGAGATAGAAACATAGAAATAGAAGGCAGATAAGGGTCATGGCCCATCTAGTCTGCCCACCCCAATGACCCTCCCCTACCTTTCTCTGTGAATAGATCCCACGTGTCTATCCCATTTGGCCTTAAAATCAGGCACGCTGCTGGCCTCAATAACCTGAAGTGGAAGACTATTCCAGCGATCAACCACCCTTTCAGTGAAAAAGAATTTCCTGGTGTCCCCGTGCAGTTTCCCGCCCCTGATTTTCCCACGGATGCCCCCTTGTTGCCGCGGGACCCCTTGAAAAAGAAGATATCTTCTTCCACCTCGATGCGGCCCATGAGATACTTGAATGTCTCGATCATGTCAGCCCTCTCTCTGCGTTCCTCGAGTGAGTACAGCTGCAACTTATCCAGCCGTTCCTCGTACGGGAGATCCTTGAGTCCCGAGACCATCCGGGTGCCCATTCTCTGGACCGACTCCAGTCTCAGCACATCCTTACGGTAATGCGGCCTCCAGAATTGCACATAGTATTCCAGGTGGGGCCTCACCATGGATCTATACAGTGGCATAATGACTTCAGGCTTACGGCTGACGAAACTCCTGCGTATGCAACCTATGATTTGCCTTGCCTTGGATGAAGCTTGCTCCACTTGATTGCCAGTCTTCATGTTCTCACTGACGATCACCCTTAAGTCTCGTTCTGCTTCAGTTCTTGTTAGGATCTCGCCATTAAGGGTGTAAGTCTTGCATGGATTTTGGCTGCCCAGGTGCATGACTTTGCATTTTTTGGCATTGAAGCTGAGTTGCCAGGACTTAGACCAGCGCTCCAGTAGGTCTAGGTCCTGGCTTGCCTTGGGATCAGTAGCATATTGCTGCTATTTGGGTTTCTGACAGGTACTTCTGACTGGATTGCCCACTGTTAGAAACAGGATACAGGGCTGGATGGACAATTGGTTTGACCCAGTATGGCTATTCTTATGTTCTTATGTGAGCCAAATGTAGAACAGTCAAGCCATTGTGACATCACTGGTGAAGTTGGCTCTTAAGCATTGGTGGAATGAAGCATTGTGGACATCATAATCTAAAACTCTGGAATGTTGCTGCTATTTGGGTTTCTGCCAGGTACTTGTGACCTGGATTGGCCACTTGAAAACAGGATACTCGGCTAGCTAGACCACTGGTCTGATCCAGTATGGCAGTGGTTTCCAACTCCAACCCTTTGCAGGGCCACATTTTGGATTGTAGGGACTTGGAGAGCTTCAGAAAAAAATAGTCATTGTCTTATTAAAGAGTTTGAGACCACTGAGTTAAGGGGAACAGTTAATCTGCTGGCTGGGTTGGAGGCAAGAGGGGAGAACAGGACAATCAAGCCATTGTGACATCACTGATGAGGCTGGCTCTTATTGGTGGAATGAGGCATTATGACATCACATACTCAGCTCTGCTTCCCAAAGACAAACAGGATGTCATGGTTACAGTTAAGCCAGTGGTCTCCAACTCAAACCCTTTGCAGGGCCACATTTTGGACTTGTAGGACTTGGAGGGCCTCAGAAAAAAATAGTTAATGTCTTATTAAAGAAATGACAATTTTGCATGAGGTAAAACTCTTTATAGTTTATAAATCTTTCCTTTTGGCTAAGTCTTAATAATAATATTGCCATTTATAGCTAAAGAGACATATGACCAAGAAACTGTTTGATTTTACTTTTGTGATTATGATAAACATACCGAGGGCCTCAAAATAGTACCTGGCGGGCCGCAGGTTTGAGACCACTGCAGTATGGCTAGTCTTATGTTCTTTTGAGAACCATGACTGATGTAGTTATATCAGGCTATAATCTGTTTAGGAAAGACATGGTAGGAAGAAAGGGAGGAGTGACTCTACATGTCAAAAATTATATTAAAGCTACAGGACTTGGTACAAAAATATCTTCATGAGGTAAGGAGGTAGCACGGCGGGTTTAATCTGAAAAGAGAGAATGGATCATCTATTTGCACTGGCAGAAATACTGGACAGAAATGTAAATAAATAAAAACACTCACAATGTTGGTAGGAACTGGTAATAAACTCATGTGTTTAAGAATGGGAAGAATGCATCTGATGATCACTGGACGGAGTGATTCAAGAGTGAGGGATGTTTTGAGAGAGTCCATTTAACCCTTTATTTGTCATGGTTGCTCAGAACAACACGTGTCTTCTACGGCTCTTATGGGAGATCCGCGTCTCCAAATGCCCGTTGCGTGGCACGGTTGCTCTCGTTCGACATCAAGTTACGTAAAGCAGCCGTTTTCACCATCTGCCAATGAAAGGGTTCAAAGCGAGGGTTCCGGACTTCAGAAAAGCCAACCTTGGTCAAGATGGGAGAATATCTCAAGCGAACGTTAGCTGGATGGGAAGATCTGGGTGAAATAGAGAAGCAGTAGGGGGAAAAAAAAACGAAAGGTGTGAGAGGAAAAGGAAAAGGAGGCCCCCCCACAGTCCTTGGGAAAAGTCACTGAAAAGGGCGGAGCAAAAATGGTTCACCTTGGTAAACTACAAGAGAATGCAGAAAGATGAAGCCAAGAAACATAAGAGATGCCAACTGGAAGAAATCGAAAAGCATTCTCTTATAGTGTGACAAAGTGGTACGTTTCCCTTTCCTCCATTGGCAAACTCATGCATGCCTGTTCAGAGACTGGGGGGAGGGGGGGGGGCAGACGTTTGAGTAAGGTTGGCTGTAGCCTGTCTAGCCAGTGGCATAGTAAGGGGTTTGCTCTAACATAATTCATCAAAACCTTGTTTTCATTTTGTCTCTGGTGATTTTAGTCATTTTTTTAAGAGCAGAACACAATCATTGCCATACTGGAAACCAGGTCCCAAGTACCAGGCAGAACCCCAAAGAGCAGCAACATTCCAGAGCTGAGATTGTGATGTCATAATGCCTCTTTTCCACCAATGCCTAAGAGCCAAGCTCATCAGTGATGTCACAATGGCTTCATTGTCTTATACTTGTCTCACATAAGAGCATAAGAATTGCCATACTGGGAGAGAGCGAAGGTCCATCAAGATCAGAATCCTGTTTCCAACAGTGGCCAACCCAGGTCCCAAGTACCTGGCAAGATCCCATGGAGCAGTGGTTCTTAACCTGGGTTCGACCGAACCCCAGGGGTTCGGTGAGTCAGTCTCGCGGGTTTGGCGGAGGTCAAAACACACCTCCGACTCATATAGCGCTTCGGTCACGTTCAATCATCTATCAGTTATTCAGTGAGCAGCAACATTGTCATGCAGATTGCTTCAAAAATTCTGAGTTCATTCTCATTTTAGCGTACATGGCTGATATCTTTGCAGCTCTCAATCATCTCAATAAGCAGATGCAGGGTGGTGGAGTCAACATCATCGAAGCGGAAGAAAACCTGAAAGCTTTTCAAAAAAAGCTACTATTATGGAAACGACGAACAGAAAACGATAACTTCGCAAACTTTCTCCTGCTAGACAACTGTGTAAGTAAGATTGAAGATGTATCTGGAATTGGAGACATTTCTGTACCCGCGGAACTGAAGCAAATTATTGCCATGCACTTAGATGAGCTTGCAAAGTCTCTCGATGGATACTTCCCTACAAGAGAGTCATATCCAGCATGGGTGAGACAGCCGTTCACGTTTAGTGTTGAGACAACAGATGTCAATGATGAATACCTCGATGAAATCATTGAAATTCAGCAGAGCCAGGTTCAACAGCAACTCTTCAGAACAACAACGCTCTCAACGTTTTGGTGTCAACAATTGGTAACATACCCTGTTATTGCTAAGAAAGCTCTGGAAATTTTCATACCGTTTGTTACAACATATCTTTGCGAGCAATCCTTTTCGAGGATGCTGGACATAAAAACGAAGAAAAGGAACAGACTTTGTTGCGAAAATGACATGAGAGTGGCACTTGCCAAGGTAAAGCCGCGCATTTCTGAACTGGTCTCTGAGAGGCAACAGCAGAAGTCACACTGATTTGCAGTAAATGTCATTATTATGTTATTATTATTCGAAATATAGGAGAACTTTTTTGTTTTCAAAATTGATATTATTTTTTCCCTCACTGTATACCTATGTTTTGAATTTGTAAAAATCATAGTAACATAGTAGATGACGGCAGATAAAGACCCGAATGGTCCATCCAGTCTGCCCAACCTGATTCAATTTAAAATTTTTTTTTTTTTTTTTCTTCTTAGCTATTTCTGGGCGAGAATCCAAAGCTTTACCCGGTACTGTGCTTGGGTTCCAACTGCCGAAATCTCTGTTAAGACTTACTCCAGCCCATCTACACCCTCCCAGCCATTGAAGCCCTCCCCTGCCCATCCTCCTCCAAACGGCCATACACAGACACAGACCGTACAAGTCTGCCCAGTAACTGGCCTAGTTCAATCTTTAATATTATTTTCTGATTCTAAATCTTCTGTGTTCATCCCACGCTTCTTTGAACTCAGTCACAGTTTTACTCTCCACCACCTCTCTCGGGAGCGCATTCCAGGCATCCACCACCCTCTCCGTAAAGTAGAATTTCCTAACATTGCCCCTGAATCTACCACCCCTCAACCTCAAATTATGTCCTCTGGTTTTACCATTTTCCTTTCTCTGGAAAAGATTTTGTTCTACGTTAATACCCTTTAAGTATTTGAACGTCTGAATCATATCTCCCCTGTCATATTTTATTTTTCCAATAAAGAAGGGTTCGGTGAACATGCATATGAAACTGGTGGGGTTCAGTACCTCCAACAAGGTTAAGAACCACTGCCATGGAGTAAAACAGATTTTATGTTGCTTACCCTAAGAATAAGCAATGGAACAGAGGTGGTGGAGACAGAGACTGTGTCTGATTTCAAGAAAGCCTGGGATAGGCACGTGGGATCTCTTAGTTGAGAGGAAGAGATAATGGTTACTGTGGATGGGCAGACTGGATGGGCCATTTGGCCTCTATCTGCCATTATGTTTCTATATTTCTATGGATTTCCCCAAGAGGGAAACAGCATCCCTGTGATACATTTTTATCGATGCATTTGTGTGAGAAACTTTTTTTGTTCCCTGTGATACCTGTCTAGGTTATATTCTGGATACCTGCTAGCATCTCAGATCTTTCCAGGGTGCTATAACCTGTGTCATCTACTGTCTGGTTCTTAGCCAAACTATTTGCTTGTTAGGCCCTGTATAGTGTAACCCACTTTCTCCATACAATGCAGACAGCTAAAAGCTGTCATCATTTCTCTAGCGCTGCTAGACGCAGGCAGACGAGAGAGGAAATTCCACACAGTTTCATTGAAGGTTGCTTGGACAGGAATCTTTCCCTATAGCCGAGAGGCTTCCAAAATACACTGGAAGGACTTTTTGTCTTTCTGTTTCATGACTGGGGATGTGCAGGCAAGATGAATTTCTCAGCACTGACTTATCACACTGAGCACAATTCCAGTATCCTAGTAGGATTTTTTTTTTTTTTTTTTTTAATGTGATGCAGTTGCAGCAAAGAGGAATTTGTTGTCTGGCTTTGACAACTCTCATTTCAGTTTCCAGCATCCTGCTGTTAAGAATAATTAGAATCTTATTTACGAACATCAGTGTTGCATCCAGAAGGCTAAGGCTGCCAATTGGATCACTACTAATCATTTATATAGCGCTGCTAGACATGTATACAGTGCTGTACACATTATATGCAGGCAGTGGTGTAGCGAGGGTGTGAGGTGCCCAGGGTGGTGGTGACACCCCTCCCCCACCCTCTCCTCCACCTCCCACCCACTCCTTACTCCCCTCTTGGAACGCCCACCCCTTCCCTTCCCCTGTACCTCTAACATTGCTGACGTAAGGAGCAATGCCAACCTACTGCTCACACCAGCGTTGGCTCTTCCTCTGACATCACTTCCTATGTGTCCAGGAAATGACATCAGAGGAAGAGCCAATGCTGGCGCGAGCAGCAGGTTGGGGTTGCTGTTCAAACCAGGAACGTTAAAGAGGCACAAGGGAAGGAGCACATGCACGTGGTGGTGGGGAAGGAGAGGGGGGCAGAGAGGAGGAAGGGTGCCAGTGCCCCCCCCACCAAGATGGCATCTGAGGTGGACTGCTCCCCCTGCCTCCCCTTACTATACCACTGCATGCAGGTGCTTTCTCTGTCCCTAGTGTTTTTTGGGCCTGGGGACTTGTAGTTCTGCTTTCTCCACTGCGTGCCTTAAGAAAAGCATGACTACATGTCCCACCGTGCAATAGGGTAAACCCATGACTGGATTAACCCTGTCCTACGAATCTGGATCTGGTTGGCAGCCTTACAGAAAGGAAGGGCGGCAGAGTGCTTTGATGCATGCTTTAGGCCACAGCACGCTCTCATTGTGTTTAACCCTTTAATTGGCAGATGGTGAAAACGGCTGTTCTACATAACTTGATGTTGACCAAGAGCAACAGTGCCAAGTAAACCGGCATTTGGAGATGCAGATCTCCCATAAGAGCCATAGAAGACACACGTTGCTTCCATGACAACAATGACAAATAAAGGGATAAACTTGATCTTTAACTTTGTATAGCCTCTGGTACAAACTTAGGAGCCACCAAAAAGGAAGTCCAAGGAGGCCTCAACGACGAGACAATCAAAGTACAACAAAGGAGTCGTGAGGATGAGATGTCAGCCATGGGGGTAAAGTTCAACGTTCACTTTATTGATAGTAGCACTGCAAGGACTCGAAGAAAAGCCTTCAAATCCTCGCATTGCTACTATCAATAAAATGAACGTTGAGCTTTACACCCGTGGCTACAAAGTTAGGGGGCCACAGCAGAAAGCTATTGTGGGTCAAATCATTCAGTTGCCAAGGGTTGACCATGGGTTGAACATAAGAACATAAGCTGCTGCTGGGTCAGACCAGTGGTCCATCCTGCCCAGCAGTCCGCTCTTGCGGAGGCCCTCAGGTCAAAGACCAGTGCTCTAAATGAGTCCAGCCTCACCTGCGTACGTCCCAGTTTAGCAGGAACTTGTCCAATTTTGTCTTGAAACCCTGGAGGATGTTTTCCCCTATAACAGACTCCGGAAGAGCGTTCCAGCTTTCTACCACTCTCTGGGTGAAGAATAATTTCTTTACGTTTGTATGGAATCTATCCACTTTCAACTTTAGAGAGTGCCCTCTCGTTCTCCCTACCTTGGAGAGAGTGAACGTAAGGAAATTCTTCTTTACCCAGAGAGTGGTAGAAATCTGGAACACTCCCTCCAGGGATTCAAGAAAATGTTAGATAAGTTCCTGCTGGACCAGAACATACGCAGGGAAGGCTAGACTCAAGTAGGGCACTGGTCTTTTTCCTAGGGGCCACCGCGTGAGCAGACTGCTGGGCACGATGCACCTCTGGTCTGACCAGGCAGTGGCAAATCTTATGTTCTAGTTGTACATTGCATTAAAATGAATGCTATTGAGGTCATTGAGTGTTCCATGGCAATGCAGAGAGTAAACAGGGGCTTTTGATGTCGGTTACCATGAGAATTTTAAAGTCAGGACTGGAACTTTGTGTAAGGGTTCATGGAGAGGGTTAAATACTAGGTTTTGTCTTCTTTTGCAAACTGAAGGAAGCCTTCGCAAGATTCAAAGGCAAACAGGAGGTTATAGACGTGTGCATGACTGAATTTTAAAAAAGGGAAAGCATCATTTCTTAATTATTGCTATATTATTTTATATTATTGCTATAATTATTCTATATTATTTTTAATATATGAATAATGATTGTGAGTAACTTTTATCTATATTATTGTTATTTATTATCTCATTGATTTGTATTATTTGTTATGCAAATTTGTTTATGGAATTCATTTTGAAGCCGGCACTTGGACATCTTAATAATAGTGCAGGAAGAGGCGGGCGGAGCATAGCGCGAGAGATTTCCTTCACTCGCCGGCACTCCGGCTGCTCTCTCCTGCCGCTGCCGCTGTCCTCTCCTGCCAAGTCATTCACGGTCGGAAAATCCGCAAATATCCGGGACCGCGAACAGCGAACCGCAAATGACCGGGGGAACACTGTAGTTAAGAAGCTACAAACAAGCAGCACATCTCACAAGACTACAATGTTTTTATATATAAGGCAGCCAAGGACCCTATAAGACCCCTGAAGAAGGGCCATGTTGGGTCATTTTTATGGTATAAGAACATAAGAATTGCCGCTGCTGGGTCAGACCAGTGGTCCATTGTGCCCAGCAGTCCGCTCCCGCAGCGGCCCTCTGGTCAAAGACCAGTGCCCTAACTGAGACTAGCCCAACCTGCGTACGTTCTGGTTCAGCAGGAACTTGTCTAACTTTGTCTTGAAACCCTGAAGGGTGTTTTCCCCTATGATAGACTCCGGAAGAGCGTTCCAGTTTTCTTTCACTCTCTGGGTGAAAAAGAACTTCCTTACATTCGTACAGAATCTATCCCCTTTAAATTTTAGAGAGTGCCCTCTCGTTCTCCCTACCATGGAGAGAGTGAACAACCTGTCCTTATCTACTATGTCTATTCCTTTCAGTACCTTGAATGTTTCGATCATGTCCCCTCTCAATCTCCTCTGTTCGAGGGAGAAAAGGCCCAGTTTCTCTAATCTTTTGCTGTACGGCAGCTCCTCCAACAACTTAACCATCTTAGTCGCTCTTCTCTGGACCCTTCCGAGTAGTACCATGTCCTTCTTCATGTACGGCAACCAGTGCTGGACGCAGTACTCCAGGTGAGGGCACGGTACAGTGGCATGATAACCTTTTCCGATCTGTTCGTGATCTCCTTCTTTATCATTCCTAGCATTCTGTTCGCCCTTTTCATCGCCACCGCACTTTGCAGGGACGTCTTCATAAACTTGTCGATCAGAACTCCCAAGTCTCTTTCCTGGGAGGTCTCTCCATGTACCGTCCCGGACATCCTGTATTCATGCATGAGATTTTTGCTACCAACATGTATCACTTTACACTTATCCACCTTGAACCTCACTTGCCATGTCGATGCCCATTCCTCGAGCCTGATTATGTCACGTTGCAGATCTTCGCAATCCCCTCGCGTCTTCACTACTCTGAATAACTTTGTATCGTCCGCAAATTTAATCACCTCGCTCGTCATACCTATGTCCAGATCGTTTGTAAAGATGTTGAAGAGCACGGGTCCAAGCACCGAGCCCTACATTATTTGGCTTCTATCCTGTGGGTCACTTGTGGCTGTACACACCCTTTGTAGATTGTTTTTATGATTATTGTTTTAAGTTGTTTGGACGCATAGAGCAGCATAATTAAAAAAAACGTCTAAGTCCGTTTTGGGCCTAAGTCGCTAGTCGTCCAAAGTTCATTCTTGAAAAATACGTCCAAAATATATATATATATATTTTTTTCGAGAATCGTGTACTTGTACGTCCTGCCGTTTGATCATCCAGACTGCTAAGTCATCAATCTTTATACCCCATTCTCGTCCCACAAATCATTCAAGCCTAGAACGCCTGGAAAAAGACCTTTTAGATGTGGGAGGGACCGGCAAAGTGATGCACTGGGCAACCAGACATGGCAACAGAGTAGTGGGGCACCTTAGAGGGCACTGCTGTGAATTTTAAAAAAAGGGTGCCACATAAACATCTCATCACAACACCCCCAAAACCTACTAGACCCACCTGTCTACCACCCCAATAGCCCTTATGGCTGCAGGTGCCATCTATATGGCAGTACAGTAGGGTTTGGGTTTTTTTTTGGGGTGGACTCATGTTCACAATGAATGCAGGGTTAGAGTGGCTTATGAGACTTGCTACTCCTTTCTAAGGTTCACTAGCCCACCCCCCAGACTTCATAAACCATCTCTGTGCAGCTCTCTATGCCAGGCTGATGTTCTAGAGGCAGGTAAGTACTTTTTTATTCTGATTTTTATGGGGGGGGGGCGGAGTGTGGGGGGTCTTTACTTTGTCCCTGCAGTGGTTCTCTGGGCACTCTGGATACGTACTGGGCCCTTAGACCTGTTTTTAAATCGCCTCAGCCACAACGTATAAGTTCCATCTAGGAAGTCTCTTTGAACTTTCTTTTATCGCTGCAGGATGACTAAGTCTAGATTGGCCCACATCTCGCCTACCTCCCACCGTAACCACTCCTTCAAAAATGCCCCTTTTTACTCTGGGAGTACAGCAGCACTGAAAAGGCCTAAGCTATGTTTAAATACATCTATATCCCATTTCGATGATCAATTCTTGGACAACCTGTCTTTTAGGTTTTCCAAGTACCGATTTAGGTGGGTTTTAAGACATATTTCCATTTCGATTATGCACCTCTTATTAAACTACAAACTAGTACATCTAATCTTGTGTTCCACAATCTTTTTGTTGTTTTGCATGTAAGTGTGGCGCTGCTTCTATAAAGCTTCTGGACTAATCTAAGTGGGAGAAACTTCTCCATACGGTCTCCATCAGATGACATCACTCATGTACGAGAACTCATATTCTACTTTCAAGATAGTTACTTGTTGCAAGTATTCTAACTTAGGGGTCCTTTAATTAAGGCGTGCTAACCGATTTAGCACGCCTTAATAAAAGGATCCCTTAGTTTTCTGATTTCACCGTTGCATTTCTTATGAAAAGCAAGACAAAATAAAGAGTCGGTTGGCAACCCTAATTCATGAATTCCATTCTTTGGGATAATGCCAATTTAAAATGACTACGTCTGAAGTGCTGTGCTCCCAGTGGCTGTCATGAAAGTAACCGGACATAGCCCTAAGTTGCTGGAGAAGCTGAATGTTGACTGTGTCTTCTTGAATGTTTCTTTCCCTTAAACATCTGCTTAATGCGCTCTACAAAATGCTCCCAAGACCGGTGCCGAACCACATTATAATGGAATATTGGTTAGAAATAATGCACCTCTGCACTCTTCCAAAGTGAATTACACAATTTGTTCTAGCGGCTTGTGATGACAAAGTAGCACTTGTTTGTAGCACGAAAGCAGAGACACATAGTCAGAGGAGCTTAGAGCACGATGATGGTGTGTACACTTTCTGTGCCTTGCTAAGTATGCCCTCAAAATGAAAGAGTTTCATACTAATTCTCAAGATAAAACACACTGGTAAGCAGTGGTCTAGCTCTGACTGAATAGGCCCTGGGCAGAAAAATTAAGATGGGACCTCCTTATAACACCATTTCTCCCAAGGTACGAATTATATCGCAGTAATAGGGAGGATTAAATTGGTGGAGGTGTAGCATTATATGTTAAGGAGGGCCTTGAATTGAATAGACTAAAAATTCTACAAGAACTAAAATACAGTACTCCCCTGAAATTTGCGGGGTTCCGTTACAGAAACCCCCGCGAATTTCAAAAAACCGCATTGCGGAGGCAGGAGATATCAGCTGAAGAGGCAAGAGAGGGCAGCTGGAGTGCCGGCGGGTGAAGAAAATCACTTGTGGTCTGCTCCGACTGCCTCTTCCTGTAGTAAAGTCAGGCTACACCAATCAGGAGCTGCATTGACATGCAGCTCCTGATTGGTGTAGCCCATTGGTCTCCAACTCAAACCCTTTGCAGGGCCACATTTTGGATCTGTAGGTACTTGGAGGGCCTCAGAAAAAATAGTTAATGTCTTATTCAAGAAATGACAGTTTATAGCTAAAGAGACATATGATCCAGAAACTGTTTTATTTTACTTTTGTGATTATGATAAACATATCGAGGGCCTCAAAATAGTACCTGGTGGGCCGTATGTGGCCCTTGGGCCGCAGGTTTGAGACCACTGGTGTAGCCCTTTATACAGGAAGAGGCAGTCGGAGCAGACTGTAAATTTGCGGGGGAACACTTTACACCTTAAAATCCGTATGGGTAGAAATTCCACATTTAAAGGGGAAAGGGTTAGGGATAGAAGTGCAATGCCATCTAGTGGTGCACAGGGGTGGTAGCGTCCCTCCCCTACTCTCTTCTCTGCCCCTCTCCCATTCCTTCTTGACCAGCCTTCCCTTCCTACATACATCTTTAATTTTCCCAGCACAAGCAGCACCACGAACTTGCCCACATCATGTGGGTTCTCCCTCTGATGTCACTTCCTAGATGCGGCACCTGGAAGTGATGTCAAAGAGAACCAACACTGATGCGAGCAGCAAGTTCGTGATAATGCTTGTGCCGGGAAATTTAAAGAGGTATGAGGGAAGGGGTGCATGTGCATGGCAGGAGAGGTCAGGAAGGAGTGGGAGGGGCGGAAAGGAAGATGGATGCCAGAACCTGGGACTGTCCCCTCCAACTTATTACGCCACTATTGCCATCTACCTAGCCAGGATGAACAGCCAGATGCTGAAATAGTTTATTATTTATATTCTGCCTCTAAACAAGAAAATAGAGAGGCTAACAAACGGTAAGAGAAAGGGATTACTTCTTCAAAGGAGAGAACATAAGAATAGCCTTACTGGGTCAATGGTCCATCAAGCCCAGTAGCCCGTTCTCACGGTGGCCAATCCAGGTCCCTAGTACCTGGCCAAAACCCAAAGAATAGCAACATTCCAGCATTTCAAAGAATAGCAAGATTCCGGAACACAGCTCCTGATTGGTAAGGCCCGACTTTAGTGCAGGAAGAGGCGGTCAGAACATACAGCGAGTGATTTCCTTCACTTGCCGGCACTCCGGCTGCTCTCTCTTGCCTCTCCCACTGCCCTCTCCAGTCTCCCCTGTGAAAAACCGTATTTGCGGTTTCTCAAGATTTGTGGGCGTTCCTGGAATGGAACCCCCGTGAATTTCGGGGGAGTACTGTACATATTAAATAAAATTCAGATTGAGAATGAAGAAATCATCAAAAGGTTTCTAAAAGAAAACTATACCACAATGAAAGGAAATTCCAGAAGAAAAAATGTGGTTGATTATATATCAGTTTGGAAAGGGTTACAAAGCCATTTCGAATGCTCTGGAACTCCACCAAGCCACAGTGAGAGATATTATCTCCAACTGGAGAAGACTTGGAACAATGCTGAATCATCCCAGGAGTAACCAGCCTGCCAAAATTACTCCAAGGATGTGCTGCAAGAACTCATCCAGGAAGTCATAAAATGTCCTAGAACATCATCCAAGCTTCAGCAAAGGTCAGTGCTCATGACTCTCATATTGTGGACACAATAACTTGAGAAATATATATATATAAAAAAACCACTGTGTTGTATTGAGCAACTGGACATAGATTAATTAAACAAAACAACTTCACAAAAGGAATCGGGGAAAAAGAATGGTCAAGAGACTCAGATTGATTTTGAAAATGTGTCCGCACTTCTTGAACAAACTTTAACAGCTGACACTGAAAGAGTTACTCTTATGGTGTCTTTTGTTTTTGAACAAGATGCCAAAATGACTCTCAGAAATTGTTTGGGGTCAGAAAATATGGTTATACCCTGATGTTTCTAAAACCTCTCAGGAGCAAAGAAAGGATTTCCTCTCTTTACGTCAAGAGACAATCAAGTTAGGTTCTACATTTCTTCTTGCTTATCCCTGTAAGTGCCTGGTTAGATACCTGGGTGTCAAATATACATTTTTTTCTCCAGAACATCTGAAGCAGTTCCTAGATATCAAGAAGATCGTCAAGGAATGATTAAAAAGGGATTTTTTGAATAATCTAGTCGCTAAATCACACTAAGCTTTTTCCTTAAATGATAGGTATTTAATTTCTCCTTGTAATATAAGTTGATTGACTCTACTGTTATTGTGGTCTAAGAAAGGGGATTAAGATTTGGTTATATTGTTAGAAATTTTCTTTTTTTCATGAAATTATTTTCCTTCTCTGTGTTTCATGCTGGAAGATGTATTCTTGAGAATTTTATTTGAAAGTTATAAATAATAAAAAACAAAACGAGCCTCAGACCCACAAGCAGGCTACTCCAGTCCAAGCCAGATGATTGAAGCCACAAAGGCTTACAGTCTATTAATCACAGGCTCGTCTTACAGTAAAAAAACCCTCAAGCCTCAACCTGAGAAAAATCTCATATTGTGGAGTCATGAGCACTGACCTTTGCTGAAGCTTGAATGATGTTCTAGGATAGATCCAAGGCTGGGCAAAAAAGGGATTCATGGGAGAACTTCAAGGAAAATACTGCTGCTTTGCAAAAAAATAACAGCAATGCTTGTCTTATCGCAAAAACTAGGGTTCCCAGATTTCCTCTTATAAAAAAGAAACATGGCCCTGCTCTGTTCCACCCCCAGCCCAGCCCCGCTCCCACACGAACCTCGTGTTTCCTTCTCCGAGCTCTGGGCCGTGGCTAGAGGGCCTCCGTGCATGCATGCATACCGAAGTGATGACGTCACGCTCGTGCGTGCACGCATGTGATGTCATCACGTCAATATTCGCACATGCGCAGAGGCCCTGAGCTCAGGGCCATCCAAAACCTGGACAAACTGCAGACAAATATCTTCTTGCTCGGGGCCATGACACCAATAATGCTTCACGACATTCCATTCCTACCAGAACACCTGGCCTTGGTCACATGTGCAGAACACAGATCAACCCTATGCAAATACAGAACCACAAACTAAACGTCTTAATATACACATATGAAAACCATGCAGTACAGTAACAGAGAACAGAAATACATTTCTTCCTAAACAGTGCAAAATATAGACAGCAGCTGTAAATTCTGAAAACTGACACATTTCAATCACTTTTCCTACCTTTGTTGTCTGGTGATTTTGATTTTTCTACTCATGTTTTCCCAGTCTCTGGTTTCACTTCCTTCTGTCTGCGCTCTTAACTGTTTCCAAGGCCTTCTTATCCAATTGCTGTTTTTCTCTCCTTCATTTTCTGCCCTTTATTCATCTTTTGGCATTAACTATTAACATTCAACTTTCTTCAATTTTTCTGCTTCCTCCTCAAATCAAGTTTCAAGTTTATTAAAAGATTTTTAAAACCACTTAATCAGGTTTCTAAGCGGTGTACAATATAAAATTACATAAAAACATATTAAAACGTAAAAACATATAAAAACAAGGGATACTGGATAAAATCCAAGTGTCATCATAAAGCACAGTTTGGACCTACTTCAAACAATAGGAAAGTGGGGAAGAACTACAGTCGTTATAGAAAAGTGCAACATAAAAGGAAAGGGTAAAAAGTAACAGTTTACTTAAATTTTGTCCTTAAAAGGACAGTTGTTATCCAAAGGCGTCCTGGAACAAGAATGTTTTTAGTTTTACTTTAAATTGTTTTAAATTGGATTCACCACACAAATCTATGCCTCCCCTTCCCAACTATTCCTTGGTACCATCTTCTCCCTCTTTCTTTTCCCCTATTCCCATCTATCTATAAACAGCATTTCTTCCATTTTCTTCCCTTCCCCACCCCTCACATCCCTGTGCACCATGTCCTCCCTCTCTTTCCTTCACCTATGGTCTGACATTTGCCTTCCCTTTTCCCCCTGTTATGGTCTGGGATCTTTATCCTCTCCTTCACATAATCTGACATCTCTCTCCACTCCTTCCTTTCCCTTCACTCCCCTTTGTGGTCTGGCATCTCTGTCTTTATCTTCTTCCCCTCCCTCCTCCTTACTTTCCCTGGTTTAACATCTCTCTCTTATTCCCCCCATCCATGGTCTGATATCTCTCTCCTTCTCCTCCTCCTCCTCCTCCTGTGGTCTTCCCCTGAAGATCTAGGGCATCTTTCCTTTCCTCCCCATCCCCACGGTCCAGCATCTTTTTGTTACCTACATGCATCACTTTACACTTATCCACGTTGAACCTCGTCTGCCATGTTGATGCCCATTCCTCGAGCCTGATGATGTCACGTTGCAGATCTTCGCAGTCCCCCTGTCTTCACTACTCTGAATAACTTCGCATCGTCCGCAAATTTAATCACCTCACTCGTCGTACCAATGTCCAGATCGTTTATAAAGATGTTGAAGAGGTTACTCCTGAGTTTGACACACTTCCATTTTCATCCTATGTCCACTCATTGCAAACCTTCTTTTCAATGGAAAGAGGCTTGCCTCCTGTATGTTTATAGCATGGATGTAATTTTTTTTCAACAAAAAAATCTATATTGATTTTCAAGTAGTAACAGTGAATTCCATATGAATCTGAACATATAATAAATCAAGAAAAGCACTTTGAACTTACAAATAATTGAAAGTAATATTTTCTCCCCCACCCCTTTACTTAATCAAAGGAGAGCGACACGCCTGATAAAAGTTATGGAAAACCTTTCATACGCTGAGAGATTAGAGAAACTGGGGCTCTTTTTCCTGGAAAAGAGGAGACTTAGAGGGGACATGATAGAGACTTACAAGATCATGAAGGGCATCAGTTTGAGTTACCTATGCAGGAACATGTCAAGGGCTTTGCTGGTATCTAAATACCTTTCATCTAGTGCTTTCCCTGATTCAGCTCTGATTACTCAAAGAAGTTGATCAGACTCCCCTGACAAGACATACCTTTAGTAAAACCATGCTGCCTCTGATCCTGTAAAACACTGGATGTTTCAGCGTGTTTCCGTTAATTTACTCACCATTGATGTCAAAATAACCATCCTGTAGCTCTCTTCCTTACTACCACTTTTGTGGACAGAGCTACATGTGGTTGTCTCCAGTCTTTTGGGTCTCCTACCTATTCCTATTTATATACCACTTATAGCCTAAGTGGTTTTACAGTCTGGTACTCAAGTATTTTCCCCTGTCTGTCCTGCTGGGCTCACACTTTATCTAATGTACCTGGAGCAATGGGGGATTAAGTGAGTTGCCCAGGGTCACAAGGAGTAGCTTGGGATTTGAACCCACAACCTCAGGGTGCCGAGGCTGTAGCTTTAACCACTGCACCACACACTCCCTATTCTAAAAAACAAAAAAAAAAGTACTGAAAAGGTCAGACAGCAGACTCCAGAATTTCCTTCCATTAGTTCAAGACTTTTCTTTTTATTACATTGATTTGTCAAATTGCAGTTTAATTAGCTCTTCACAAAGTCTTCTGAAAATCATGCAAGGCCTACTTCACTTCCTTGCCTAATTGGGTTTGTATTCTGAAGTCCAGCTCCCAGTCTTATCTGTAAATGCAGAACAGAAATAATTGTTAAGCAATTCCAGTTTATCCTAACTAGCTTTTTACGTGTTCTTCCCCTTTCAAGTTTCACTCTTAAGTCATACAGTGCCACTTTTGTACTTAAAAAAAAAGTTACAGCCGTGAAAGAAAAAGCCTTGTCCCACCCCCACCCCATTTTCTTTATTGACTTAGGGGCAAATTCTATAAGAAGCGCCTAAACGTTAGGTACTGATATAGGCGCCGTTCAGCGCGATTCAAGTACAATCGGGTGCTGTTTAGTGAATCACCCTGAGCGGCACCCAATAAATAGGCCAGCTCTAGGCACAACTAAAAGGCATCCGTGTGAGCGCTTAAGCACACTTAAGAGCAGCAATTCTGTAACAAGGCGTCTAACACGAAGCCACACCCATGCCTAACCTGCACAACGCCTATTTTTTTTTAAGGCCGCCTAAATTTTTAGAGGCTACTCGCCTTGCTACAGAGTCGTTCTTTCATGATAGGCGCCTAGGTTTCAATCAGTGCAGATTAAAAAGCTTCATTGGGCTTGTTGTTCAACTTAGAGAGACGCCTATCTAGTTGGGCGCCTCCAAAATAGGTGCCTAACATTAGGTGCTGGTTACAGAATTTGGGCCTTAATTTTCTTCCGTTTGCATCCTTAACAGCTTATTATTGTTTAATGGAATCTTCTATACCGCTACTAATTGAAAAGGATTCAGGTCCCAATTCCTGCCCCATACTTTCTCCGTCTCTGTCATATGTAAGTCAGGTACCTGGGGACACATCTTAAAGACCAGAAACCATCTTTCAAATATGTCCGTCTTTTATTATGAGTTTCACATATTTATACGAATCAGGTTTGCCAGCATGTGTCAGCATGTGACGTAAGGTCACATGAAACTTTAAACACATCAGCATTTTTCCTATCTAGAGATTGAAGTCCAAAAGGTAAGAAAAAGCCTTGACCAGCAGAGCTTCTTAACTAAAGCTGTCTGTAAATACGGCTTAACAAAACAATTGAATTCACTTCACATTATCTCTGTTTAAACATTCATGTCCTTGTATTCTCTTCAAGGAAGGGAAAGATAAACAGGGCCTACCTTTGCATCTTTAAACAACATATGCCTAAGGACACTTACTAAAGTTCTGATACATGTCCCTTCAAATCCCCTCTTACGTCATGTAAATGACGTCACAAATACACAGCATGAGCTGGAAGGGAGTGATACCCTAAGTATGTCTCTCAAGGAGGGGTC
Organism: Geotrypetes seraphini; assembly: GCF_902459505.1. NCBI lineage: Eukaryota > Metazoa > Chordata > Amphibia > Gymnophiona > Dermophiidae > Geotrypetes > Geotrypetes seraphini. Next base: position 390,771,510 of record NC_047086.1, read on the forward strand.
TTTTAGGAGCTGTAATACGAATAACACAGTACATGAGCAGTCAAGACAAGAGTGCAAATAATAAGAGATTATGCATTCAACTAAAGTGCTGATCCCAAAAATTAGATAAATCAGAGTTACATTTGAACTCAGCAAAGAGGTCTGCTAATTTCTGAATGTCCATAGTAGGACCTATATTGTCAGAAAGAAAAGTACAACAGCATAAAATACTGAGGAGAATTTAACAGAATTCTCAGCTAGAATCATATCTAGGGCCATATGATTTTGAGAACCATCTGAGAAGTGGAGCCTAATTGATCAGTAATACCTTGCAAGGCGTCCCTAGAATAGTTCACAAAGCGTTGCTGATTATAATAATTTTAACTAATCCGATCAACATTCTTATTAATAGTAATAAAGGGAATAAGGGACTCAAACCCAGCCTTAACCTGAGCTCGGGCCTTAAATTCATCTGGGACCCCTCTTGGGACCCCTATAGCATCTATGTATACATGTGATCAGATTTATATCAAGACAAATAAAAGGAAAAACCATGTGAATAGGAAGGATGCCTTTCAGAAACAATATGCAGAAGCATGGTAACCTTAACTAAAGTGCACTGGCCTATCCACTGGCTGGGTAGCTTAACAGGGAGCCAAAAGTCTCCATAAAGCCAGTAAATATCAAATCTGATGCAGCAACAATGGGGCATACCTATGAGCCAAGACAGAACAATAACCTGGGGGTAAATTACCTACAAAACTACTCTGTGTCAGATTAGAAACATGACATGTGTAATTGCCCTTATAGATGATAACGGCAATATCAAGCTTTTGCTGTCCTGGCAACAAAGGGTATTTAGAACACTGCAGTGCACAAAGAGGATAGGTAAAATTAGAGGAGATATTGGTAAATAACCCAGAAAAGCATGGTTGGATACCAGGAGGGAGGTCCAGAGGTACGGTTCCTAGATGGGGTCTAGCTTGAGCACATATGTAACAATTACTCTTATTATGTTGATCAGCAGTGAATTTCATCCATTCTAACCAAAGGTTAGGTTCTGAAAACCCTACCTCAACAGCCACAGTATCTTCAAAAGTGGGATTGGCAATAGCCATCATGTCAGTAAGTTTATTGAATGTAGGGGCCAGTGGGTTAGTATTTTTTGGGGCCCCCACAAAATGGCGGGAGAAGATGAGTGGAGGTAGATAGATCCCGTAAGAAAACTGATAGGTCGCTAGACCCACCCTTAAACCACATGTCCATAATGTACATACCTTCATCAGTAGGTCTAGGGTTGTCAATAGTAAGAGAAAGCTTAATAATTTGTGCAGGAACACTTTTCCTATAACAGTGTCCAACCTTATGAAGGGTCATACAAGTAAGCAGTGATTTACCATTTTGGTCCACTGTTTTTCAGAGTATTTTCTAGTTTATAAACCCAGTCAGTATCAATATTCCACCCTACCACTCCCCAGAATGCACACTTAACCCCTCAACGTGAGTCAGTAACATATACATATATGTCCTTAGTTTTAGGAATCTCTGAGGACCAATGGCACAGCCTTGGGATATCAATTAATGAACAGTCCACAATGTCACAATACTCAAAGGAGAAGGTGGCAACTTGCACACTGCTGGAATTATACCAAAGGGTAGCATACTATCGGTCTTTCCTGGATTCCAATTGAAGGACAGCCTTTGCGAGGGAGTAGTCCAGCTTAACGTCGTGTTCGCAAAGAGGTGTCGGGGGTGCTGTTTACAGTAGGAGTGTCATTTACAGATGGGTATGGGCAGAAAGTGTCGTGGACCCAGAACACATCATCCCTGTAGACCCAGTGAAAAGGATTCATACAGGGAGAAAAACTAGCAGCAGCAGTGCCAGTAAGAGAATGATAAAGTTGGTAGAATGCTGCAATGAGATCATCATGTTGTTCCACTGGAGGAGGTGAAATCTGCGCAGGGAAGACTTGCTTCTGGGGTTTTAGGTTAACCCTCTTCAAGCGACTTGCGTGGATCCAAACAGGAAACTCCTCAGTGAGTGCAGCGGGCCTGGTCACAGCGATCACAGTAGTGGGAAGGCCAAAGGGGAAATCCGTCTGCTTCCGATCCTTGGAAAGCTGCTGGACAATCACCAGGCTGGAAAAAAATGGGTAGGAATCTGTGGAGAGAAAGGAGAAGTGCAAGACACGTTTCTTTGAACAAGCCCTAATATTTCAATTAGCTTTTAGACGTATTCCTCCTGTATCAAGGGAAAATCTACCCATGGGGCAGGGAAAGGTCATCCCGTGAGAATCTCAAAGGGAGAGCAGCCAGATGTCTGTGCATACAGAAAGAGATACTTGAAAAGAAATGCTTGAAAAGCATTCCAAATATCATTCAGCAGCTGTACTCCAATGTGATCCAAATAAGAGATAGAAAACAAGAGAAACCATGTTGCCTGCACTGAACGTGGCAACATGCAACAATACCAATTCATTCACTTAGCATAGCCATGGCAAAAGAGAGACAATACTCACTTACTTAAGGTTCTTAATTGAACAATCCAAAAGGATATGTTTTTATCGTGCTGCATATAACTATTATGCACCTCAGAGAAACCATACTGATGTACTGAATGTATTCAGAAATGTATACTGAATGGATCATATGTAGGGAACACCACGAAATAAACGCTGCATAAAGTAAAACTTTTTTCTTAAACATATAACCCTTAACTAAACTATATTCAGAATATAAAAGCTAAAAGTAAAAGAACATTGCGCAATTAGGCTAGTAAGAAGTGGAAAAAGAGCTCTAAAAATGGCCAATATTATGTATCCTGGGGCACCCACTAAACTAAGACAAGTAGACATGACACAGACAAAACATAAAGTTTTAAGCGTGGAGCTATTTCTTCATCTGTCAAGTGTGCAGGGCTGAATTTAACTCTGCAAATAAACACATTGATATAAAAAAACCAAAACAACAAATAATGTATATCATAACCATCTCATATTTGGAAAAAGGCATAAAGCTAATGTCTCTTTGGAGCGTCTCTATCTCTGCAGTGATAAAGAGGACCCGTGGAAAACATTAGAAATATCTGTGCCAAAACTGATCTGGGATGGCTATGTATAAATCCGGAAAAAACATTTTAAATTAGCAACATCCTAATTTCAGCTAAAACAATAGAAAGGAATTGTATTTTCCAATTTATTTTCAATTCACAACCATGCCAGCTGTAATTATTGAGCTATATATCTCTGTATCAAGGAGCAAAAGGTCAAGAATGAAAATATCACTAGCAAGAAGTTAAAATGTCGAGCGAGCACTACGATAACCAATACCATGATATTGAGCAATGAATAAGGGAGAGCTAGCAGCTGGTATCCAGGGTTTCCCCTCTTTGCACCAAAGTCCGTCCAAAAGGGCGGCTTTGGGCACCTGCCAAATGCCAGGCATCAAATTCAGAGGAAGGGGGTGGAAAAAGAGAGGAAGAGAATCCTGTTCACCCGTGAGACCCAAAAGCCTATTTAAAAGAAGGGCTTGAACATCGTGAAAAGTATGAAGGGTAATGGGGTGACCTAGGATCAGAGAAGTAACCATCTCTACCACAATAGCACAAGCAGCCAGGGCTTTCTTGAACAGGAGTGACTATAAAAAAAGGCAACAGAGCGTAATTTACCGCCATGTTCTCCCTTCATGGTGTTACAATAGTCCCAAACAAAGAGATAAAACATGTGGGCATAAGCAGGAAAACCCAAACTTGAGCTAGAAACCAAAGCACATCTTAAATGTCCAACATTTCATAAGTCCATCTGATAAGAGCAGTCATTTCAGAAACCAGGGTCTGTCTCAAAATCTGGTCATAGAAGGAACAAGCAGAGATCCATTGGCGGCAGTGACCAATCATAGCAAGAAAAGTAAGCATGTCTTTCTTGGTAGCTGGGCGGGGCAGATCCAGAATAGCAGCAATGCAGAAAGTGCAGATTTTCCTTTGACCATGAGACAGGACAAAACCCAGGTATTTCACTTCAGATGTACACCAGTGCAGTTTATTTCATGACACCTTGTGACCACACACAGACAACCATTATAAAAGGTACAAACTATTAATCGGATAGGTCTCCTGAATTATGGAACACAAAAAGTTGTACAAAATGAGAATAGGACCATGAGGGGCAGTGCATGACTTTGTAGAATAGCCCGAAGGACATTCCACACTAGGTATACTGTTGCTTAAAGGTGAAGGCAGCCTCACCAAAGGGACTAAAAATAAAGCATTCTTTAGGAAAATGACAGAAAAAAATCATTGGCTGCCGGTGGAATGGTGGAAGAAACATAAGTGCAATGAGAATTACCAAAACATTAACAGCCCGAAATCTAGGACGAAACAGGGAATGCCATCAACTTTGGCAACAAGAGCGATGGGCGTATTATAAGAAGAGATGGTGGTTTTGATAATGCCGGAGAAAAGTCAAGAGACAAGCAGTGGAATCTCACCTTACTGCTTTATAAACCCAAGAATGAGTAACTTCAAAGAAGCACTATAGGGGGTCAGTGGAAGCCCAAACAGAGAAGTCTGGGGGAAGGGACAAAAACATTCATGCACAGACCCTGATAATGAAAGCAAAGAACAGATTAGCTTTGCTCTGCACAAGAAAGAAAACCTTTAAAACGGAATTTTTTCTTTTTCTTGTTTCTTTTTTTTTTTTTTTATATGATCCAGCACAGAACACAAAGAAAGCAGCCGGTAGAAGAAACGCACAAAATTAGGCAGGATCAAAAGGAAGACAAGAAATAATGCTTGTGTACAAACTACAAGGGAAAGATCTTAGACTGATTCAAACAGCGCTTTCAATTCATTCCACATAACAGCATGTCCTACCTCAGTAGTAAACATTGGTGACACAGAAAGATGGGAGCAAAAGAAAAAATGTCATACACACACACAGCCGTACAAGTCTCATTTGTCTAGGAGTAACCTAAGTGCCTTATTACTCATTACAAAGCCCAATATAACAATGCAAAAATATTCGCTTATCTTACCTTATAAGCGAGGTACAGTAATAAGAGACAATAAAATCTTATACTCTATAAAAGTTTTTAACCTTACAAATGACAGAGTGGGCAGGGGGGGGTTCTATAAATAAATTCATTCTTCCCGAAAGAATGGCAGCTGCGTATATATATGAGGGGTGCTTACTGAAAGTACCCCGAGATTTTTCCCAAAAAAACTCCATAATAGAACCCAAAGCTTGAACTTAAAATAAAGGGTGGGTACAGGTCACCACTACCCAGTGAGTATTAAAGAACAGAAAAAATTCAGAAATACTCACAAAATACCGGTGATATCATCTGCCCATCGCGGACAAGCCCCCAACTGAAAAGGATTCAGGTCCCAATTCCTGCCCCATACTTTCTCCGTCTCTGTCATATGTAAGTCAGGTACCTGGGGACACATCTTAAAGACCAGAAACCATCTTTCAAATATGTCCGTCTTTTATTATGAGTTTCACATATTTATACGAATCAGGTTTGCCAGCATGTGTCAGCATGTGACGTAAGGTCACATGAAACTTTAAACACATCAGCATTTTTCCTATCTAGAGATTGAAGTCCAAAAGGTAAGAAAAAGCCTTGACCAGCAGAGCTTCTTAACTAAAGCTGTCTGTAAATACGGCTTAACAAAACAATTGAATTCACTTCACATTATCTCTGTTTAAACATTCATGTCCTTGTATTCTCTTCAAGGAAGGGAAAGATAAACAGGGCCTACCTTTGCATCTTTAAACAACATATGCCTAAGGACACTTACTAAAGTTCTGATACATGTCCCTTCACTAATGACTGGGGGAGTCAATTCTTTAACTTCTGCAAATATTATTGCTTATCTTCTCCAACCACTTGTAATTTATGGATGCTAAGTTCTTTTTCTTTCATTTTTTTTTTTAGCTACTTCTTTCAAATGCCGCAGTGGCTTCTATTTCTCCCCTCTAACTTTTGTTTACTGTGGTTACAGAAAGGTCTGTTGTTGCAAGGTGACCTACTGGTTGGAGCTGCTCCTTGTAACTCTGGGCAAGTCACTCAACCCTCTGCTGCCCCAGGTACTACACTTAGATTGCGAGCCTGCTGGGAAAATACTTGAGTACCCGACTGCTAGTCAATGTATTGTAGACTGCTTTGGGCGACTCTCTTCATTAAAAGGCAGTTAATAAATCCACAAAAATAAAATACCTCCAGCGGTTTTGTCCGCTGTTGTGCTGTTGTTCTCGAGATATTCCTCCACCTCAATCTGCACTATTTTCTGTCAGCTGGTGACTTTAAAAAAAGGTCCTTCAGTCAATCGTGCTCTCAAGTTTAGACTACTGCAATATAGTGCTACTGGGTGTTCCATCCACTGTATTAGCAGCACTACAGGTTACACAGAATTCTGTCATCCACACATTATTTAGGTTAGCAAGGTGCGATCACATATCAGAGTTTTATATTAAACTGTACTGGCTTAAGGTAGAGCAGAGAGTGAGGTATAAATTGTTGTTGATCACCTTTTTAGCAACACATAGATTGTCACTGCGGTACAGAGGTAATCACATACCAGCCTTCACTCTTAAAGTTATGTTCTGCTGGTAACGGGGATTTGGCGATAGCATCTAGAAAGGAGCTGCGGTTACAAACCATGAGGGCTGCGACATTTTCGTGTGTGGGTCCAGCAGAGTGGAATAAACATCAGCAAGGGAATCTCACTTCATTTAAACATATGTTGAAACGTTTTCTGTTTTTTTTTTTCAGATGAAATTTGGGTGCTAAGAGAGAAGACAATATAGTGTTACAGTTTGGATGCATAAATGATACAGACAGGGTTGGCTATTTGTAGCGTGTATTGTATGTGAAGGTGGGGTGGATTGTTCTTGATGTGTATTTTATGTAGGACAAGGCAGTTAAGGCAAGTTTGTGCTTGCATAAATGTATTTTTGTAATGTGTGTGTTTTTTTTTTACTATGTATGTGTTTTAGGAACCCACTTTATATACAGCAGGATATAAATAAAAACCAAAAACCTTGACAGTTTTCCTGAAGTCCTATCTTCACTTCTGAATGAGCCACTTCTGTGTCCCCCCCATACTGAGTCACATCATCCAGTGATCACTGGTTGCCAGATGGTCACCCCATAGGGTTACCAGATGTTCAGGAAAAGAGGTATGTCTGGGTGCCCACAGGGATTTCCAAAACCCAGCAGTCTGTCTGGGTTTTGGAAGTCCTCGAGCTCTGGGCTGCGTCTGGAGGGCGTCTGCATACGTGTGGATCTCGACGTGTTGACATCAAACGCATGCGTGCTTGTGCATGGCATCATCGCATTGACGTCTGCCCTCTGGACACATCCATGAGTTCAGGGATGGAGACGTGAGGTTTGTTTGGGGCAGGGCTGGAGGCAGGACCAGGTGCCTTTTTTTTTTTTTTTAAAAAGAGGAAATCTGAGGGCTGACCATCAAGATGGCGGCAGTGTGAGTAGCCTATTCCTTGCTTGAGAGCTATATTTGCCTTTATATTGCTTTGTGGCTATCTCTGCTGTTTCAGCAGGATTTTTTGGCTCTCTCTCGGTGCTGTAGGGTGTTGACAGCATCTACTATAATGCTGTACACGAAAAGGAAAGGGCTGCCAGCACTTACCTCCAGCCCAGTGCAGCCGACAGTCGATCATTTCTTTACGGCTATACCAGCAGTTGCACAGTCTTCTGGAGGAGAGGACCCGGCTTTGGGGAGCGGAATGAGAGAGCCCTTGTCCCTTTCAGGCTTTGAAATATCTTTGTTTCCTCCTTTGCCCTCTGAGCCCCCATGTCCAGCGACTACTGGAATGCTGAAGCAGGAGACGCGCGATCCTGGAAGGGGCCCTACGGCCTACGGCAGGGGTGCCCACACTTTATGGGCTTGCGAGCTACTTTTATAATGACTAAGTCAAAATGATCTACCAACAATAAAATTTAAAAAAAACACTGAAAGGCAGAGAAAATGCTAATTATTCATATTCTGGGTTTTTTCAAAGAGGTCACGGCAGATGACTCTATGCAATGTCACCTTAGTAACAAAATACAAAAATAGACAAATACATCCCCTCCCTTTTTACTAAACCACAATAGTAGGTTTTAGCACAGGGAGTTACGCTGAATGCCTCGCGCTGCTCTCAATGCTCATAGGCTCCCTGCGCTAAAAAACGCTACTGCGGTTTAGTAAAAGGGAGCCATAGTGCAAAATATAGACAGCAGATATAAATTCTCAAAACAGACACATTTTGATCACTAAATTGAAAATAAAATCATTTTTTCTACCTTTGCTGTTTGGTGATTTCATGAGTCTCTGGTTGCACTTTCTTCTTCTGACTGTGCATCCAATCTTTCTTCCTTTCTTTCAGCCTCCTGTATGTTTCCTCTCCTCCAGACCTCATTCTCTCCCCCAACTTTTTCTTTCTGTCTCCCTGTTCCCCCTTCTTTCTGTCTCCCTGTCTGCCCCCTTTCTTTTTTTCTCTGTGCCCTCCCCCAAGCCACTCGGTTTGCTGCCACCGCCATCGGGGAACAGCCCCCAAGCCACCGCCGTCCCAAGCTTTCCCTGCAGAAGCGTTGCGCTGACCAGCATTCTGCTCCCCGACGTCAATTCTGACGTAGGAGAGGAAGTTCCGGGCCAACAAGGTATTTCTCCCCATTCCATCCAGCCTGAGCCCCATCTCTCCTTGATCCAGCATTTCCCTTCTGTGTCTGTCAGAATTACCATTCCACCTATTTTCCAGCATCACCCTTCTTTGTGTCCATCTCACTATATCCCTATCTCACCACTTTTTCAGAATCTTCATTTGTCTCTGTCCTTGTCTTTACCCCATGTTCACCATTTGCCCTTTCAATGTCTTTATCTCTCCCCCCCCCACACTTTTTCAGCATTACTTCTATGTCTCTATTTCACCTCCTCTTCATGTCCCCTCTGTATCTCTATCCTTATTCAGTAGGTCCTGCTTACCCTTTGTGTCACTATCTCCATTTTCAGCTTTCCCCCTTTTTCCTTTGTTACTGCACCCTGTAGCCAGAATCTTTCCACCCTCCCTCCACTCCGGCCCAGCCCAGTATGAAATATTTCCTTTTGTTTCCCTCCCCTCTCTCTTCTCCTCCCTCACCCACGAGTCCTGCATCTGGCCCTCTCTCTTCTACCTGCACCCGGCAACACCCCCTGTTCCGCGGCTCTCTTCAGCAACTCGTCAGCAGCGGTGATCAAGACAGGCTGCCGACATCAAGGCCTTCCCTCTAAGAGTCCCGCCTTTGTGGAAAAAGGAAGTTGAAACAAGCGGGACTCGCAGAGGGTAGGCCCCGACGTCAGAAGCTTGTGTCGATCGCTGCTGCTGAGTTGCCGAAGAGAGCCGCGGAGCAGGGGGTGTGGCCGGAAGCAGGTAGAAGGGAGAGGGAGATAGAAAGGCTGTAGAAGCTCCGGAGCATGACACCGACCCCGGCCAGGATGATTTCTTTTTCAGGCTGCTGCTGCTGCTGCCACGCTCCCGCTCCCCCCCCCCCAAAATGACAAAAAACAGCCTAATGCCTGGCATCGGCGTCTTTGACATCGGGGAGAGGAAGGCTGATAGGCCCGGTAGATCGGGACGGCAACACGAGTTTATCACGGAGCCCGGGATGGGCTCTGCGATCGACTCACGTTGCCTTCCTGAGCTACCGGTCGATTGCGATCGACGTGTTGGGCACCCCTGGCCTACGGGGTCTCCCAGTGAGAGCATAGGGTCAGAGGTAGAAATGCTGGGGAATCCAGCTAAGAGAGCAGGAAGCTTGCCTGCTCCCACGGAGCCTTCCCTAAAGGATATCTGGCTGCTTCTTCAAAGGCTGGAAGCTACAGCAACGAATTCCACACGAGAGGTAACACAAATTTCCTCTAAATTAGATGCCTTAACCAAGACTGTAGATTTGTTGAAAGGTGATTTCATAGTTCAAACCGGGTAAATCAAGGACATACAGCAGTTACAACAGTTTAAATTGGCATCAATTAAGGATAATACCTTGATTCACAGAAAGTAGAAACATAGAACATGACGGCAGAAAAGGGCCACGGCCCATCCAGTCTGCCCACACTAATGGCCCACCCCCTAACTACCTCCATGAAGAGATCCCACATGCCAATCCCATCTTTTCTTAAAATCTGGCGCGCTGCTGGCCTCAATTACCTGTTGTGGAACAGATTGAGAATTTCAATCGTAGGTTAAACCTTCGTCTCTTGAATTTTCCGGTGGCCCCAGGAGTAATGTCCATTGATTTCTTCAAGAGGTATTTGATGGAAAATTTTAATATTCCCTCAACCAATATTCCCCCAATCAATGAGATATACTACTTACCAAATTAAAAGGTTTCCTCTAATATATCAGAAAAGAAGCAAGAAGTGGACAAACAGATTGACTTTGAAAATGTAACTGCTTTATTAGAACAGACAAGGAATAGATCGTCTAAACTTCACATTCTGGTGGGAGTCATTGTGTTTGTATTATCGGTATGAATGAATGTTAGCGGAGCAGAATGGTCAGCTCCGGGCCCTGGAGCTCCTTGGATATGTTTGTTAAAGACCATGGCGGTATATGATGGTTTCTTTTATTTTATTCAGATTATTTATTGTATTATTCATATTCTTTATACACATCCAGGAGGGTTAAGGGGGTTGGGTGGGAGGAAGTTTGTGTTGTTGTAAGAATTTGAGGTGTCAGGTCAAAAGCGCGCCGGGACAAAGGTGCGCCCAGACAATTGAGCGCAGCGTGAAGGCGCGCGCCACTCTAAATTACTGTTTTTAGGGCTCCGACGGGGGGAGGGGGGCGTGGGGGGGAACCCCCCCACTTTACTTAATAGACATCGCGCCGCGTTGTGGAGGCGTTGTGGGGTTGTAACCCTCCACATTTTACTGAAAACTTCACTTTTTCCCTGTTTTTAGGGAAAAAGTTAAGTTTAAAGTAAAATGTGGAGGGTTGCAACCCCCCAAACCCCCCATAACGCCGGCGCGATCTCTATTAAGTAAACTGCACGCCCCCCCCCCGTCGGAGACCTAAAAACAGTAGAGCGTCGTACGCCTCCGCGCTGCGCTTAATTGTCCGGGCGCACCTTTGCCTTTCGCGTCGTTGTCTATGAACCGAATTTGATGTAGTATGAAAGTGCTGTTTGTTTGATATTGTGATATTTTCTTGCACTTTGTATAACTTATTCTATAAAATCAATAAAAATTATAAAAATAAAGAACAGAATTTAACAGCTGAGACTGAAAGAACCACTTTTTGGTTTCTTTTGTTTTTGAGTATGATGTCAAAATGATTCTAAAGTTATACGTCAAAAATTCTCAAAAACCATATTGGGGGGCGGGGGGGGGGGCATAAAATTTGGATGTACCCAGATGTTTCCAGGAGTGTAGGAAAGAATTTCTTTCTTTGTGGCAGGATACTATCAAATTGAGTGCCACTTTTCTTTTAATATATCTTTGTAAATGCCTGGTTAAGTATCTGGGAATCAAATATACCTTGTTCCCCCACCCCCCCGGATCATTTGAAGGAATTTCTGGACATCAAAAAGATCATAAAGGAGTGATAATGAAGGGCTTATTTTAAATAGCAACTGTTTACACATTAGGCTTTTTCCTCAAAATATTTCTTTCATTATATCTCCATTGAGTATTTTAATTGTCTCTATAATCATGGTCTAAGAAAGGGTTAAGATATACCTTAGCGGGATATTTCCTATTGTTTAAATCTTTTTTCTTTCCTGTGTTGCTGTAGCAAGAGATGTATTCTTGTGATTTGTATATGAAAATTTATAAATAAATAATGTAAAAAAAAAAAAAAAAAGAGGAAATCTCATAAGCCTAGTCACCCATCATTAACATTATCAGAAACATCTTTCCCATTCATAAGCACCAAATCCTGCCTGGGTTGTTACTAGTTGCTGGAACAGTTCACCCTGCAAATATAACAGGCCATATGCCTTCCAATAATTATTCTAACACCAAAGCCCTCTTCCAAGCATTATCAATTTCCCGTTTCTTGCAAAATTAACAGCGAAGATTGTATTTAACCAATTATCACCTTTTCCAGAAAAGACTATGGGCTCCTTTTACAAAGGCGCACTAAACCGCCGGATGTGCTCGCCGCTACCGCCTCCTCTTGAGCAGGTGGTAGTTTTTGGCCAGCACGGGGATTAGCGCACAATGAAAAGTTGCGCGCATTATCCCCGCTAGCGCGGCTTAGTAAAAGGAGCCCTAACACCTTACATCCAAATCAAACAGGCTTTAGACCACATCACTCCACAGAACTTTCACTAATAGACTACTGCAATCCTAAACTCTCTAGATCAGGGGTCTCAAAGTCCCTCCTTGAGGGCCGCAATCTAGTCAGGTTTTCAGGATTTCCCCAATGAATATGCACGCGATCTATGTGCATGCACTGCTTTCAATGCATATTCATTGGGGAAATCCTGAAAACCCGACTGGATTGCGGCCCTCAAGGAAGGACTTTGAGATCCCTGCTCTAGATCATCTTAGATCAGTACTCCTAATTTCGCTAGATTTAAACATCGGCATTCGATACAATAGATCACTCTTTACTTTTGAAAAGACTTCAGTCCATAGGAATCACAACAACAGCTCTCCAATGGTTTAAGCCATACTTCTCAAATTGATCCTACTAGGTAATATTAGAAAACTCAAAATAAACACCCTACACATAAAACTCGGAGTACCACAAGGCTCAACACTATCACCGATCTTATTTAACCTTCTTCTCGTTCCATTATTGACCCTCGTTCAAGTCAGTTGGATTCATGGTTTTCACATATGCTGATGACACTCTCTTCAAACTCACATACCAGGAGAAATACAAGAAATAAACCTCAAACTGGACAAAATAAGCCAATGGCTCAATGAGAATATGCTATCACTGAATATCTCTAAGACTAAAACACTCTTGTTGCCTACGAAGGATGGAGAAATCTTGCAGGCCCCAATCTGTATACGATCCACTCTTAACCATATGGATAGCACCATTAATTTGTTAGGAGTAATCACAGACAACACATCAACCTACCATCAACAAGTAAGTTCAGCGATTTAAAAATGCCTCTATAAACTAAAAATGTTTCATTCCATTTTAGCTCTTTTAGAACCTTTCTCTCTCAATGTTTAGATTCATTCTTTAGTCATCTCCCACCTTGATTACTGTAACTCTCTCTACCAAGTCATCACTCAGAAAGAGATTAGAAGACTCCAAATAATTAAAAACACAGCCATAAAAATTATATACAAAATCATGTAACACCTTTATTAAAAACTGCTCACTGGTTACCAATTTCTCATCACATTAGTTCAAAACTCTACTTCTTACATTCAAAACAAAATTAGCTCATTCTCTGGCCTTTATTTTTTATTTAATTCAATTTTTATTAAATGTTTCAAGAAGAAGAATACAAACATACAGTGGATACATGGTGTTTCTTCCATGCACTCACCTTTTCATATCATCAACCCTCCCAAAATATCCCCCCCCCAAAAAAAACAAACAAACACCCAATCCCCTAAACTCCCAAGCATAGGCTAACAAACCTGTGTGAGCTATAAAAATAATGGTAATAAAAATAATGGTCCTTAATGGTAGAAGGTTTTCCTCCAATACTGAAAACAACCCTCATGCTTTTCAAAAAGTTTTTGTTTATATATGTGATATGTTATGTACTTGTATCCCAACAATAAAGGAAGTGGGGAAGAGACACCGGCCAGACCACCGCATGACAACCATGCCCAGTTGAATCAAAACCACAGAATTCCAGTCAAAATCTGCACAGGTACACACACGAACAAAACAAAATGTGACAGGCATACAAAGTCTCTGGTCTTTATTGATAGACTGATTATACTGTATGCTACTTCTAGACTTCTGTGCTCCACTGATCAAAGTTTAAAAAAAAAATCTTTTCCATCGATGCTTCCGTCATAGCACCATCCCTATGGAATAGTCTACCCATCCAACTTAGACATATCTAAGTTTAAATCTGAACTTAAAATATTTTTTATTTAATGATGTTTATAATTCATAGGATTTGATTTATGAAGCATCTTATTCCCCGCTCTTTTTGTATGTTCCCTCTCATCCTTCTCTTTCCTTTACAAAAGAGTATTTTCTCCCCTCTTCCCTTTTTGTCTCATGTATAAGGTTTTCTTTTTCTGTAATTACAGTATATCTGCTTGTAACATTGGTTATTTTTTATATATTAATTTAATTTTTTTGTACACCACTTAGATTTTTCCTAGACAGGCAGTTTATCAAAAACCAAAGAAACTTACCAGTTTTGCTATAATTCACGTGCCTGTTTGCTTATTTTTATCTTGTGCTCTGCTTGTTTCTCTTGTTGATTCACTAATAAAAATGATTTAAAAAAAAAAAAAAAGTTTGCAAAGCTGTTTTTTCTATTATTATTACAATATTCTATCTCCTTCTCTTCTATTGGGACTCTTGTGCTTGCGTCTATCCACTATCCCAATCTAACCATGGTAACATTGAGGTTGATATTCAGCTCACAGTGGTCAGCACTTTTTAAGCTGCTGATAGCCATGGGCAGAATTAAGCCCTGATATTCAATACTGGGCCATGTCCTGAGTTAGCCACTGACTGGGAAGTTATGTGGTGCCATAAGATATACAGTGCCAGCATACACACAGTTATGATTGTTGCCGTTTTCCAGGTCTCGCCGTGTGTGGAAAAGTAGAACCAACATTTCAGTTATCATGCTGTAGCTTTCTTCAGGGTATGTTGTGAAGTTTGCAGTTTGTCTTTATATATTGTGGATCCACGGAACCGATTGAGAACAGGGAGGTCAGTTGGCCATGAATTTGAATTTTGGCGGGAAAGTTCATGGGCCACAGATTTGAAATTTGGCGGGAAAGATCGTTGTCATTTGAATTTTGGTGGGAGCGTCCATAGGCACAATTTTTAAATTCAATCAGGTCCATGGACCCACTCTATATAAAGACAAATTGCAGACTTCTCGGCATAATGGCTGAAATGTCGGTTTTACCTACCCAGATGCGGTATGACCTGGAAAACAGCAACAATCATGATGCCAGCCATGGAAGCCTGAGAGAACATCCACATAGTTAAGCAAACAGATAAAACCTTGCAAAAGGCAGCCCTTTCTGTCCGGTTAGCTATGCAGACACCGATACAGAATATGGCCAGCGTCCACATAACTGGCAGCTCCTCCCCTGGCTTCAACTGGGCAGTCACGTGATCAGTCAATATTGTCCCGTCCCCCCCCCCCCCGCCTGTTTAAACCATGTTGAATATTAGACCAATTGTATCTCATTTCTTCTCCCCATGCCAGTGTAAGCCCTGGGTGTTAGGTGGTTGCCTACACCCTACCTGGATGCTGGAAAGCTGGGCACAGTAGCATAGTAAGGGGGTGGGGAAGTGTGTCCTCAGTGCTGGTACCCGTCCTCCTCTCCACCCCGCTTCTTCCTTGCCTCAATACCGTGGCCCCCTTCCCATTCCTTGTATCTCTTTAATGCTCACAGCGTGAGCAGCCATCGCATCCTGCTGCTCACACCAGTGTCGGCTCTTCCTCTGACTTCACTTCCTGGACCCGCGCCTAGGAAGTGACATCAGAGGAAGAGCTGATGCTGGCATGAGCAGCAGGTTGGGGTTACTGATCATGCTGAAATTAAAGAGAAGGGGCAAGGAAGGAGCAGGTTGGGGGTGGGACGGAGATAGGGCATCACACCCCTGGGCGCTGCTCACCCTTACTATGCCACTGGATGGGGGGATGATACAGACATTTACTACTACTACTATTATTTCTATAGCGCCACCAGACGCACGCAGCGCTGTACAGAGTCACAAAGAGTAAGAAAACAGTTCCTGCTCGAAAGAGCTTACATTCTAAACAGGCAAGACGGACAGCCATTTAAATACTTCAAAGGTATTGCTAAGCAATCTTTCTTTTTCAAAGACAGGGGTAGAACTAGAGGTCATGGGTTGAGTTTGCAGGGTGGGAGAGACTTAGGAGCAATGTCGGGAAATACTTTTTCACTGAAAGTGTGGGGGAATTCCTAAAATGCCCTCCTGCAGGATGTTGTGAAGATACTGTAAAAATAGTGACAGAACTCAAGAATGCATGGGATAAACACAGAGGAGCACTATATAGAAAGGGCGGATTCCAATTAAAATACAAGTTAAATGTCCTCATAGCTGGAGTAAGCTTAGACAGCAGTATCAGAGGTTGGAAGACAGGCCAATGCCAGGCAGATATGAAGGTCTAAGTCCCGTAAAAGGCCAACGCCTCCCCCTCCCCAAACAGCAGATCAGGATCAAGGCTGGAGTGGGCTTCGACAGCAACTCCAAGAGTTGGGAAGTAGGACCAGGGCCATGTAGACTTCTACAGTTTGTGCCCCAAAATAGGCAGGGAGAAAGAGATTAAGGACTCTAGCATTTAATCATGAGGAAGTGGAACCTGTGGAGTGTGCCAGATTCAACACTGGCCTCCTTGTTCGGATGGACCCTGCAGGCATTTACTGGATCATACTTACTGGGGGAGGGGTGTCTGATGCAGGGGTTAGATCTACAGCCTTGGCATCCTGAGGCTGTGGGTTCAAATCCCACACTGCTCCTTGTGACTCTGGGCAAGTCACTTAATCTACTCCAATCCTCAGGATAAGGACACACACAATCAACAACCATCTCAAAATGTGCCCTAAATGGAACAATCAGTCTTTTGGGACACTGCAAGGCCACACATACACCACTCACTCAACTACAACCTGAAAAAAAGAGACACAGACTTTGTAAAATTCTTGGCGTGCTTTTGAGAGGTGTTTTTTTGGGGGGGCTGCTACTGTGCCTCATTTTTTTCACCATTTATTTTTTTACATACTTGAGACACAAAAGTGGAGGTATTTTTTTGCCAAATGAAGCTTAACTGAGGCTTTTTCTCTACTTTTTTTTGTCAGATTGTGGTTGAGTGGTGTATGTGTGGCCTTGTAGGGTCCCAAAAGATCAATTGTTTCATTAAGGGCACATTTTGAGGCAAGTCACTTAATCCCCCATTACCCCAGGTACACTAGGTAGGGAAAACGCTTGAGTACCTGAATGTAAACCACTTAGGCTAAAAGTGGTATATAAATGCTTAAATAAATAAATAAATAGGTGTTTAATGTAAATTTTAGTAAAAGGGCCCCAAAGTTATTTCATTGACATTTATCTTTTTAGTTCTTCCTTCTCGATCATTCCTGCTGTATTTCCATTTTATGATCCTGTGGGAAATGAGTTCTTTTTTTCTTTTGCATCTCAGAGGAAATCAGTCAGTGGTGTTCTTTCAGACTACAGCTCTGGGGAAAAAGCCTCTTGAAAAATTATGCCATGTTTTGTTGCAGCAATTGATAAGAGAAAAGGGAAAAATCCTGTGCATCTTGATAATATACGAGTACTGTATATACTTAAATATAAACCGAGATTTTTGGGCCAAAAAATTGCACAAAAATGGGGGTCTCGGTTTATATTCAAGTCTGCACCCACCAGCTCCCCCCCCCCCCTCCTGGACCTATTGCAGGTGTCCTGTAAGCGCTGGTGGTCTCGTGATAAGCCAGGACAGGAGAAATCCCTCCTGCCTCCTGTTCTGGCCAACTCTGAAACACCTCACCTCTTGGACCCTTAGAAAGCCTACCTTGAATGCCTTGCTGGTGAAATGGGGCAGGAACGATCTTATGTTCCTGCCCTGTGCAGTCGCTACTTAAAACGGCTGCTGCAAGTTCTTGTGGCAACCTCGCAAGACCATGGGAATTTGCCAGAGGAACTTATGGTAGCCATTTTAGAAGGTGGCTCTGAATGGGGCAGGAATGAAGGAAGATCACTCCTGCCCCCATTCACCACTAGACCACCAGGGCTTTCAATGTAAGCTTTCTACAATACTGGGAGGCAGAGTGTTTCAGCCAGCTGGGACAGGAGGCATTGCGGTGTCAGGTCAAAAGCGCGCCGGGACAAAGGCGCGTGCAGACAATTGAGCGCAGTGCGGAGGTGCGCGCTGCAGAAAATTACTGTTTTAGGGCTCCGACGGGTGGGGGCATGGGGGAAACCCCCCCACTTTACTTAATAGAGATCGCGCCGCGTTGTGGGGGGTTGTAACCCTCCACATTTTACTGAAAACTTCACTTTTTCCCTGTTTTTAGGGAAAAAGTTAAGTTTACAGTAAAATGTGGAGGGTTACAACCCCCCACAACGCCGGCGCAATCTCTATTAAGTAAACTGGGGGGGCTCCCCAACAAAACCCCCCGTCGGAGCCCCTAAAAACTGTAATTTTCTTCGGCGCGTGCCTCCGTCTTGCGCTCAGTTGTTGGTGCGTGCCTTTGTCTTTCGCGGGGTTGTCTATGAACCGGCATTGCTCCTATCCTGGACCAGGGCTTACAGCAAGGCCTGGGGAGAGACCTGCAAGGGCATCAGGGGAGGGAGAAGGGACAGGGTAAAAAGCCTGAGTGCAGAGCCTGGCAGTGCACTTGAATATAAACCCTCAGTTTCTATTTGAGTTAACCTTTTTCCCCCTTTTTTAGAAGTTTACCTAGGTTGATATTAGGATGGGTTTATATTCAAGTATATACAGTATTTTATATCTGTCTACATGTGTATATGAAAAACTACAACAAGCTATTTTTAATGTTTTATATATATTTTTTTAATCTTCAATATTTTCTGCCATAAGACAGGAATGCATGATAGAAAGAAATGGCTCAAACATCTTCACATGTAACACACTTATTCATATTTCATTCACAATTTTTGTGCTAAAATGTCTAGTTACATAATCCCATTCATTCCCATCCACGATCACAGATTTAATTATCAATTAAACAGTAGTTGCCAGCAGTTCAAAGCTGTAAGGCCTGTTTTCTTTTGCATATTAGTAAAATTTTCTGAACTACAACAAAGGTTTAACTAGAATTCTTGGTTGATGCGGAAATCCCAAGTTGAGCTCAGTAGACCTTCCCAAGTACATTGCTTACATGAGTTCATAAAAAAAAAAAATTTACACAAAGAACTTTGTGTCCTGAACTTTACAAAAGCCTCTTTATCCTGTTATCATAGTATCACCAAATAACTGCTCTCTTTCCTTGACTGGGGCTGCGTCATGGTTTGATAATTTCATGTTCCACTCGTATCATACAGCAAATCCATTAACTGCAATCAGACAGCAGAGTTATCTGAAAAAAAAATTACTATGTACAAAGCACATTTGAAAACAGATGGGCTACTTGGAATCCATAACTCCCTTCATCAGAAGAGAACAATTTTGAGGTTTCTCTTGAACATTTGTAAACATATAGATATACATATATATATATACACATACATGTGTACTGTATGTGTGTGCGTTAACACAGACACATACCATCTATACATATATTTTGTAAATGTCCTTTGTGTGTTCACTTGAGTTTTAATCCTACTAAATGATAACAGTATACCTGATCTGCAGTTTTACTCCTGAGAAGATATCAGAAGGGAATGACAGTTTTGATGCCCTTTGGAATGGCGCAAAATCGTAAACGCTTGTACATTTAAGACTCAAGATCTCATCCAAAATTACCTAATATTTTCCTAAAATAGCAAAAGAATGCAGCAAGATACAAAAAATTGCCTGCCATCAAAATATAAACAAATACATAGGAAATCTGTAAGCAAATTATTTTCTCTTCCTAAAACTTAGGAAAAACCTGGGTGCCCGTTAAATTTTTTTCTTTTTTTAATACAAAAATGTCTTTTCAAATGTACTGCAGTTAAAAACATGAGATACCAGAACTGGATGGCTTGCAGCAAACTATGGCCCCTTTTTTATCAAGCTGCTAACGGGTTTTTTATTGCAGGCCACTGCGGTAAGAGCTCCGACGCTCACAGAAATTCTTATGAGCGTCGGAGCTTTTACCGCAGCATCCTGCGATAAAAAAACTCTAACACAGCTTGATAAAAGGAGGCCTGTGTGGGAAAAGTCACAAAAATGTCAAAAACATGTTTAGTTTCATTAGAACTGGCTGAAGAAACCAGCAAATTTACCCCCTTTCTACTAAGACACGATAGAGGTTTTTATCGTGGCCAGGAGCAGCATTGGAGCATTTAGTGCCCTGGGCCATGGTAAAAACCTCTATTATGGCTTAGTGAAAGAGGGTCTTAATAATTTTGAAAGCTGCTTTACATAGTTATAGCAAAAATTATTCTAACAAATAAAACCAATCTTGTAATTAGGAGTGCTTTTACTAAGGTATGCTAACAGATTTAGAGCGTGCTAATGAATCAGTGTGTTAAATGCCATGAAGCCCATTTTATCCCTCTGGGCTTCTTCGTTATCTAATGCATGCTGACTGCTAGCCCACCTTAGCAAAAAGAGCCCTTAGTAATTTAGGGCTCCTTTTACAAAGCTGCGGGTGCGATTCCTCTGTGGCCAAGCAACCGAAGCCCATTCAATTCCTAAGGGTTTCAGTGCATTTGCCGCAGGAGAATTGCTACCACGGTTTTGTAAAAGGGGCCCTTCACTTAAGGGCCTTAAGTTGCTTTCTGTTGCAGTAACAACAAAAAAATCTGAGGTTCACTATCAAAAACTTCATCTATTGTCTGAAGGTTTTCCCAATGGGTGTTTTTATTTTTAAATCAGACCCCAGTTCTGCATCATCATTTTTGTTATTGTTTTACCATGATCCATGGCCACAAAATAATAAAATCCATCTGTAGGAAAACTGCCAGATAACATGTCTTATTTTTTTTTTTTTTTTACTATTTAGAAACTGATTCAATTACAAAAAGATGTCTACCGTGTAACAAGAAGCTGACATTTAAAAAAAATATATATTTTTTTTACTGTCTTAATCCTTAGAACTAGAAAGATTGTTCCTTCCTAAAAAATACATACTTGGTGGAATACAGTATGTCTGACATACAAATATAAAGCTGTTGCAGAAGAAATATAACCCCGGGTGCTGTGACTGCAACCTTTTTTGTTATACTAAATAAAACATGTAAAAACGAGAAGTGAATGCTAAGCTCACTATATGGAAACTAGGTTTAAAAAAAAAAAAAAAAAGCATTCATTTACCCCCTCCTTTACAAAGCCGCACTAGCGTTTTTAGAGCCGGCCATGGCGGTAACAGCTCGGACGCTCATAGGAATTCTAAGAGCGTTGGAGCTGTTATCACGGCAGTCGGTGTTAAAAACGTTAGCAAGGCTTTGTAAAGGAGGGGGTTAATAAAAACATGAAAATGTACAAACTGGGCTTTTTTTTATATATATTGGTGTTTCTGGTTCACATTTGCACTCTCTCTCTCTCTCTCTCAAAGGGATGAGTTTAATTTTCAGTCTATAATAGACCTATTTGAACATGTCACATGTAGCCTCTTATTGAGTTATTCACCAGAAAAACTTGAAATTGGCATATCATATTGGAGATGCAGGTTTTTAATGGCAAATAAATTTCATGTATGTGGATGCACAAACTGCTTAACTCTGACACGAGGTCTGACTTGCTATCAGACCATAGTTAACATAGTGACAAACACATCTAGGCTCTTTCCTCCTTTACAGTGTTCCAATAGTTTTATGTGTGTGCTGCAAATGAACCCATACATTTTGATAGCTGTACAATGGTCAAAGCTTAAATAGACAAAACTAGCAAATTTTTCCTTGAGAACGCTGAATAGAGCTAGCACCACCTTGGGCAAATAGAAGGTAAGCAGGTCGCGAACCTAAAATTAGTCTACGAAAATTGCATAAGTTTTCATCTAGGAGGCTGTATCATGCCTACGGTATTTTATTTTCTTGTTTAAAAAAATAACACTAAGAGTTGAACTGTTCTTTTTGTGTGAGGGTGCATTTTGAAAACAGCATATTTAATTCAGCAGTGCTTCATTTTTTTAGTTTCACAAAAAAAAATCATTTTTCTTGAGAAGCACACCACTGTAACTATCTTTTATCATCAAACTCCCTTATCAAATATTTACAACGTATCACGTCGGGATACCAGCTGTAAAAGTATAAAGAATCTACAGTTTTGTCCCACTACTAGCTTTGGCCAGTTCTTCACCTAACCTGTCGGTTGAATCAACTCCAAGTTCTGAAACCGCATAGAGACCCGGCAGGTGGAGCAGTCATGAGACCCAGCTGCTTCCTCTCTTTTCTATTTAAGCCCTCTTCCCATTCTGAAAGCACACACACCAAGGATGGGAAAATCAACAAGCCACCCATGCTTAAGACTGTGGAGAATCCATTTGCTTATGTCCAGGGAGTGCAGTCAATTCATTCTGCTCCTTGTTAGTCTCTGGTGAAGTCCCCTTACAGTTTGATTCACTCAGAACTGGACTACTCTTGTCACTTGTCACCACAGTCTCTTCCAGGTTGTTTTCTATTGGTGAAGAAGAACCAAGCGTCACATTTTCACATTGCGCTTCCTCATCAAGAAGGTGTGGAAGAGGGGCATGTGGACGTTGATATCCATGGTCTTGGATGGCAAGAATGGGTGTTTTAGGAGTATTAGTATCTATTGCATTGTCATTTTGTGATACAGACACCTTCTCAACCAGTTTCCACTGAATGATACTCATGTCTTTGCCTCCAGTTGAAATCAAGTGGCCGTCACTGTGGGTGAAGCTAACATTCGTAACATGGCTGCTATGAGCACTGAACTTGTGACTTGGGGCCTATTAAAAGAGATGAAAGAAAAAAAACAACAACATTGTAAAACTGAACCTTTACATCGATCACATAATGCAAAGTACCTGTTTGTTATATGTAAATTGCTTTGGTTCTACCACACAAAATAAGTACATCAAGACTATAATACTGACAAAAGACTGCAAATACAATAGAATTTGGCAGTAAGATTATGATCTTTTTTTTAATTTATAATTTTCGCAAAAAATTCTTTATACAGAATACAAGAATGGAATACAACAAAGGAATTTACAACTAAGAACAGTTTAAACAACCAATCAATTTCCTTCAAGCCCACGTTTAGGGAGACTATCATTTAAACCAGTGGTCTCAAACTCATGGCCCGGGGGCCACATGCTGCCCGCCAGATACTATTTTGAGGCCCTCGGTATGTTTATCATAATCATAAAAGCAAAATAAAACAGTTTCTTGATCATATGTTTCTTTAGTTATAAATTACAATATCATTATTAAGACTTAGCCAAAAGGAAAGATTTATAAAATTGTCATTTCTCTAATAAGACATTAACTATTTATTCTGAGGCCCTCCAAGTACCTACAAATCCAAAATGTGGCCCTGTAAACAGTTTGAGACCAATGTTTTAAACCAAAGGAATAGTATGATTCTGTTCTACTGTAAGATACGAGAGAGTTACTCCATTAATGTGCAGTTTACACTGGTTTCCAGTTGAGGAAAGAGTGATGTTTAAAACGCTTATAATGACGTTTAAGTCACTGTATTTCAAATGGCTTCTTACATGGTCTCACTCTTGCCTCCCCCATTGTTGGGTCAGGAACAGAGAACTTTTAAGTCCTTATGTGAAGTTCTATTTCCTTAATCCAAAGGGGATTAAAATGTGGTAAGCAATCAGATCGATAAACTATGGAATGCCCTCCCTGACAGCCAGTGCTCTTTGACAGATTATGTGCCTTTTCAAAGAAGCTGAAAACTATATCGTTTCAGATATTTCTTGACAAGAAAAATTTTCAATGATTTTATGTATTTACATGTTATGATTTAAATGTATGATTTCAAGTCATGATGCTGTCTTACTGGTTTTGTTTCCAGTTTATTGTAATCCATAATGTCCATATGTTATCTAGTGGAACAGATGTGAATATATTGTATTGCTTTGTAATACTTCTAATCATCATCATTATGACTTAATAAAACCAAAAGAAGATTAAAAATACTGCGATACTGAATGGGGCTAATTTTATAAAGGTCTTTCCACACGAAAAGCCTCTTTATATGTTATAAAAAAGGGCCCTTTAAATTGACTAGATAATGGTTACTGCGGATGGGCAGACTGGATGGGCCATTTGGCCTTCATCTGCCATCATGTTTCCATTGGGTGTAAGCTTTGGGCAGAGCAGTGATTTACAATAGTATTTTAGAAAATACATGCGTATGTGCACACAGTATATGCACAACAGCAGGTATAAATGTGTTGGTATTTGTGTGATACGGGTGTCTATGTGTGGTCGGGGGCAGGGGGTGCATGCATTCTTGAAGAATTAAAGGATAAACTGAAATTCTTATCTACACGGAGATATTCATTCTCATCATGGGAGCATCGGCATCCACATTTGTGGTTGTGATTTCCATAACAGTTCGTCAATGTGAGAGTAATCAGATTCTGAGAAATAATTTATCGCAAGAGCTTAGTTGTCTTGAAATCTCATATACCGTATTCTCTCTCATGATCACCTATCCCCTGCTTCAGGACCCCAAAACACAGTAAAATTTGGTTTTAAAACCAAATTAAAACTTCCCCACTTCATGTTTGGTGGGAAGCATCGTAAACAGTGCTCCAGATTAGACCAAGAGCAGTCTCCAAGGATTGCTGCTGCGGCTCTGTAGGTACTTTTGGCAGGTACTACGCAGGGAGTGCAGTGGGGATTCCCGGGCTGGTGGGAGAAGGGCAAGAGGGAACAGCTTTCCCCTGCAGGTAAAAGGGAAAAAGGTGCTGGTCCAGGTGAGGGTTGACCTATGCACAGGTCAAGAAATTTTAGACCATTTTTAGGTCAAAAACAGCCCTTAACCTATGCATGGAATAGACCTATAGTTGAGTATATATGTTATATATATGAGAGATTTCAGGACAACTAAGATTATTTCAGGACAACAGTGTTATTTTTGAAATCTGAAACACATACTGCTATGAAACGCCAACTTGAGCTACTGAAGTTTGATCTCATTTTGCCATACCAGTGGCATATTTCAAACCAACTGGATTATCATGAGTGGCAACAGGCTGCTTATGGAAGACAGTATATTCACATGCAATCGTACACCAGTGGTTCCCAAACCTAGTCCTGGAGGCACCCCAGCCAACCAGGTTTTCTGGATATCCACAGTGAATATTCACAAGAGAGATTTCCACGCACTGCCTCTACTGCATGCAAATCTCTCTAGTGAATATTCATTGTGGATATCCTGAAAACATGACTGGCTGAGGTGCCTCCAGGACTAGGTTTGGGAACCGCTGCAATATACTGTATTAATAATCCCTTACATATTGCTCTGCTGCCCATTTCTTTGTTAGGGATAAACAACACAAAATAACATTGGCAACTCACACCTCCTCTTTCGCACTTACCAAACACAGTTGTGATAAATTTATCCAACAGCTAAATACAGTAAACCCTCGATTATCCGGACCTCGTCTATCCGGACTTCAAATTTAACAGACAAAATATTCACCGCACGCAGCTTTTGCCATGTTCTCCTCGCACTGCACCCCAGTGACTACAATTCCCAGTTTGCAATGCATTGCCCTCTTCAGTGATACACTTTGAGTGACACCAGCGGGACAGAGTCACGACGTCCATAGCTCTGGTGAAATCTGCCCCAGTGCAATGTTCCCAGAGGAAAAGAAGGGCTTTTCTTGGCATAATATTTGTCAGGGAATAGATACCAGCTGCGTGGCCAGCCTCTGCCTGTGCCTGGCTTACGTTAGTCTCTTACAATAGACTGCAGCTGACCACTCAGCACGGACGACGGATAGCTACTGTATGCATCTTTGGACTCCTGGGTCCATGCCAAAGTGTGTAGCCTGCTTGCAAAGCACTTTGAATTCCCCTAATAAATCCTTTAAGTGCACTCCCACCCTTGTAACTTTTCACTACTGTACTGTGTCTGCTGATCAATTTCTTTTCTGTTTGGTTTCAGGAGGGAGGGAGTTATTCACAGAGGGAGGGATCTCCTGTTTATGTTCTGCCTCCCTCTCCTCACCATTTTCAGGACATTAGGATATTCCAGACAATCGCGTTTAACAGACAACCCTCCTCCCCCCGAGCAGTCTGTTAAATCAAGGGTATAACCACAACCCAGAACCCACAAATTCCCTCTGCCCTCACCTTCCCACAACAGGCTCCTTTCCCGCTCAGCCTAGAACAGTGGTTCTCAACCCATGTTGTCCAGACGCATTTGTGTGTCACTAGGAGTTGGGAGATGTTATCACCAGACTCGTGCATCCCTTAACAATCTGCACAGCAGATTGGGGAGAGTTGATAACCTAGAAGTCAGGTGCTTGAAATATCCATAAATTAGTCCTTCTGTCCCCAGCCCCCAGCCCCTAATGGAATTGTTGCAGACCTCCTATGCCACTTCCTCTTCTCTTCATCGTTACCACTATTACTTCTGCATTTCCCTTGTAATATTGTTAACCGCAATGAAATGATAAATACAGAGGGAGCTTAAAATTTTTCATCAGATGTGAACTGCATTCAGGTGTGTCACACAAGTAAACAATGTCCGTCATGTGCGTCCACCATTCCCAGAAACAACCTGCCTCCCAACCTGTCCCCACCAATCATGGATTCATTTTCCTTCCAAATTTCCTTTGTTCCACCAATCCCTCACCCTCAACCCTCCCTCTTCTGCCCACATATTCATGAATTCCCTGAACTTCATCCTTCTCTCAGCCTGCCCCCCACCCCTTTTTAGCAAAATTCCCAACACCTTCTGATTTCATGGGGGAAGGATCCGCCAATGTCATCTGCCCTCTGTTACACAGGCGGCTTCCTTACCTTTGGTTTTGAACAGGGGTACTGAAACAGATGAACCTTACAGAAATCATCAGCGACTGCTATCACTCTTCTGCTGTGCGATCGCACAAGAGCATTAATATCCGTCCCATCTGATCCTTCGGGCCACACACCTAAGTCACAGAAATAAGTACAAGCAAATCCATTTTCACCATTAAAAAATGAGAGAAAACACATGCTAAAAATCACAGGTACAGTATATTTTGCATTGACAGTAACAAATATATTTAGTGCAAAAGGCTACGGCCCTCATGTGTTTCCTCTCGCTGCCCAAATGTTTTATTTTCATAAAGGAAAGCTAAAGAAAATTTAGGACACATTATCATACTGATCATTTACGGTAATACTGGAAAGCTCGGATTGATCATATTTGCTGAAAACATCTATGGAAAAAGATCACATCCCTGTGACTCTGCTGGTTATCTGTGGTTTTGAAGGCAGATAGAGAGTTTTTGAGTTAAGAATCTCACTTTTCCCAGATGTGTCTATATAAACAAAAGGTCATTTTTCTTTTTAAATATCTATTGCCCAAACTGTTGGAGGCACATTTCTTTTCTGAGGCTTCTCTGTAGAATTTCTAAGGTTCAGGACAACTTATTATGAATGTTTACGTCTCTCTTTTACCATTCTTATTGATATCCTATTAGTTTTCTTAGGGAAAGGTTTTCTCTGCATCTTTTTTTTTTCTCTTTCTTGCCTTTCAGGGATTGCGGACTATGAGATCTGAACCAGTTGATATTTTTCCTTTTTCTGTATGGATTAATTATTATGTGTATGATTAAAATAAAATTTTGACTGTCAAATGTCAGACCACTTTAATATTTGTAGATCTCTTTTCATGTTTTCTACTCCCCTGGTGGGTTCACTCTGTTGCTAATCTTGGTGTCATCTGCAAAAACCACATACTTTATCTTCTAAACCTTCGGAAATGTCACTCACAAATATATTAAACAGAATGGGCCCCAGTACTAATCTTGAGGCAAGCCACTACTCACCTTTCTTCTAAGCAAATTCCATCCAACCCCAGCCTCTATCGGCTTTCAGTCAACCGATTTCTAATCCAGGTCACCACTTTGGGTTCTAACTTCAGCCTACTAAGTTTATTGATGAGTCTCCTATGAAGGACCATGTCAAAGGCTTTGCTGAAGTCCAGGCAGACCACATCTAGCGCACCTCTCTGATCACCCAGTCAAAGAAGTCAATCAGATTCATTTGGCATGATTTCACCTTGGTGAAGCCATGTTGTCTCAGATCTTGTAGCCCATTCAATTCCAGGAGGTTCACTATTTATCTTTCCAACTACAGAAGAAAGACTCACTGGCCTATAGTTTCTTACTGCTTCTCTCTTACCACTTTTGTGAAGAGGGATCACATTCGTTCTTCTCCAATCCCAAAGATCCTCTTCCATTTGCAAGGACTTATTGAACAAATCTGCAAGTGGTCCTGCAAGAACGTCTCCGAGTTTCCTCAGTATCCTAGGGTGGATTTTGTCCGGTCCCATGGCTTTGTCCACTTTTAGTTTTTCCAGTTGTTCATAAATACTTCCTTCTCATAATGGTGTGATATCTACTCCACTCCCATACATACCCTTGTTAGCCAACCATGGCCCTTCTCCAGACTTTTCTTCCATGAGCATAGAAGTATTTGTTTAGCATGTCTGCTTTTTCTTCCTCGCTTTCCACATAGCAGTTCTCATCATCTTTCAATCTTACAATTCCATTTCTAGTCTTCCTCTTTTCTCCAATATAATAATAATAACTTTATTCTTCTATACCGCCACAGTTGAATGACTTCTAGGCGGTTCACAGCAAAGAAGGCTGGACAATCAGTGAATTACAGAATGCAGGAAGTGAGGGTACAACTTATTACATAAGAAATAGATAAAAGAAAAATATGAATCTTAAGTATGAATATACCTGAAAAAGTCATCTTCTCTTTTTATATCTCTAGCTATTTTTTCTTCAGATTGCACTTTCGCCAATAGCACTTCTCTCTTCACTTAAACTAAACCTTAAGTTTGTATATCGCATCATCTCCACAAAAGTGGAGCTCGACACAGTTTACAGGAATATAGAAAGGAACTCCAATGGAAAGAAGAAGGGCTTAGTAAAAAGAAAGAAAGAGGGACTTAGTATAATGGAGAGGGAGGGAGTAGTTACATTTTAGAGAAAAGCCAAGTTTTCAAATGTTTTCGGAAGCGTTGGAGGGAGGTCAAACTCCGAAGAGAGGCAGTAAAGCTGTTCCACAGCTCGGTGAAACTGAAGAGGAGGGATGTCCCAAGTTTTCCTGTATGGGATATGCCTTTTAAAGAGGGGAAGGATAGTTTGAATTTTTGAGTGGATCTGGTGGAGTTAGGATTCGAGGAGAGCCAAGATAGTGGAAAAAGGGGAGGAAGGATGCCGTGTAGAGAGTTGAAGGCTAGACAGGCGCATTTGTAGTGAACCCTGAGGATAATTGGGAGCCAGTGAAGCTTAGACAGAAGCGGAGAGATGGGGTCGAATTTGCTTTTTGCGAAGATTAGTTTAGCCGCGGTGTTCTGAATCCGCTGAAGTCTGAGAAGACTTTTCTTTGTAAGGCTTAAGTAGATGGAGTTGCAGTAATCCAGTCTGGATAGAATAATGGAATGAACGAGGACAGCGAAGTGTTGTTGATGAAAGCAGGATCTTACTTTCCTTAACACGTGAAGATTGAAAAAGCATTTTTTTACTAAGGAGTTGAGGTGATCGTTGAAGGACAATGTAGAGTCAATGATGATTCCCATAACTTTGCTTGAGTGCTCAAGCTGCAGTTTGGTGCCAGAGGATAGTGGGATGAGGGTAGGTAGCTGATCTAATTTTGAGCCGAGCCAAAGTAGTTTTGTTTTGGTCTCGTTTAGTTTCATTTGAACGGTGAGAGCCCAGGATTGGAGATTCGTTATACAAGAAGAGATGTTATCAGAGAGGTTGGTGAGGTTAGAGTCGGTCTCGAGGAGGACAAGGATGTCGTCGGCGTAGGTGTAAAGTGTCTCCAAGGGGGATAGTTGGAGGAGTTTCAGGGAGGACATATAAACATTGAAAAGAATTGGGGATAGAGGTGAACCCTGAGGAACTCTGCAAATCGGTTTCCAAAGGGAGGATGAGGTGCCATTCATGTTAACGAAGTAGGAGCGGGAACGTAAGAATTTTGAGAACCAATCTAAGACTGTGGAGTTTATGCCAATTTCAGAAAGTTGGAGGATTAGTATGTCATGATGGACAATGTCGAAAGCTGCAGAAAGGTCGAATTGAAGAAGGACAGCGAACTTGTTGCAAGAGTGAAGTTGTTGGACTTTTGAAATTAATGAGGCCAAAAGGGATTCGGTGCTGAAGTTGGGTCTGAAGCCATGTTGGTAGGGTAGGAGAATGGAGAATCTCTCAAGATAGGATGAGAGTTGGGTGGCTATGATGGACTCCAGCATCTTGGTCAGGAGAGGAATATTAGCTATTGGGTGATAGCTGGATGGTGTGGAGGGGTTTAGATCAGCTTTTTTCTGGCATTCTTTTCTGTTTTTCTCTTCTTGCTTTCTTCTGTATTCCTTGAATGCCTTCTCTTTTGCCTTTGTTTTTTTTTTCAGTCACCTGTTTTAAGAACCATAACTGTTTCCTTTTCCTCTTATTTTTATTAATTTTCCTTACACAGAGTTCAGTTGACATTTTTATAGCTTTTTTCAGCTTGGACCACAATCTTTCTCCTTCCCTTATATCCTCCCATCCCATCCCATCAATTGTCCATAAGAACTGCCTTATTGGGTCAGGCCAATGGTCCATCAAGCCCAGTAGCCCGTTCTCACGGTAGCCAATCCAGGTCACTAGTACCTGGCCAAAACCCAAGAAGTAGCAATATTCCATGCTACTGATACAGGGCAAGCAGTGGCTTCCCCATGTTTTTCTCAATAACAGACTATGGACTTTTCCTCCAGGAACTTGTCCAAACCTTTCTTAAAACCGGCTACGCTATCCGCTCTTACCACAACCTCTGGCAATGTGTTCAGAGCTTAACTATTCTTTGAGTGAAAAAAATATTTCCTCCTACTGTAACTTGATCGAGTGTCCCCCAGTCTTTGTAATTTTTGACGGAGTGAAAAATCGACCCACATGTACCTGTTCTACTCCACTCAGGATTTTGTAGATTTCAATCATATCTTCCCTCAGCCATCTCTTTTTCAAGCTGAACAGCCCCACCCGTTTTAGTCTTTCCTCATACGAGAGGAGTTCCATTCCCTTTATCATCTTGGTCGCTCTTCTTTGAACCTTTTCTAGTGTCACTATATCTTTGTCTCTTCCACAATGCCCTCATTTTACTGAAATCAGCTTGCCTGAAATCCAAGACTTTTGAGTTTTGTGTGTCCATGATTCACTTTAGCTCTTATGAGTATATCAAAACCATACCGAATGATGATCACTGTTACCAAAGTGGGCATATAATCTAATCTTTCTTAAGCATGCAGCAGGTTCCGCCAGATGGCATACAATATACACATTCACTGGTTTGGGGACTAGCTCCTACGTATCTGCTACCTCACTTCATTCTATACAGCCCTACGAGACAAACCAGAAACATTAACCTATTTGCATACCCAAGCATTACCGGCTGCAAATACAAAACCTTCCTGGATAGAACTTTTAAGTACCAAGCAAACAAACAACAACACTGGTTAGACAGCTACATAAATGGAGCAAGACTGACATATAATGCCTTTAGAAAAGCCATAAAAACTGCCTTATTCAACAAAATTATCACCTAAAAAAGTATCTACACCTAACTCTACATATGTCCACTCCTTCTTTTAAGTCTGAAATGTCTAACATTATATTTTGCTGCCTTTTTAAGATTCTGTTTGCTGTATTTCACTGCCTTTTGTAAGATTCTATATGCTGTATTCCGGACCTTTTATAAGATTCTATATGCTTTTTGTAAGTTTCTATATACTGTATCCTGGACTTCAACATATTGTAACTTGCTGACTGTCCAGCTCTCTTCAGTGTGAACCGCCTAGAAGTCTCACTACTATGGCAGTATAGAAGAATAAAGTTATTATTATTATTAAACTCCTGCCCACAATATCACCAGTATCTCTCAATGGTAATATTTTCTCGTATCCATACAGCTTGTGTTCTTTAAAGAGGGGAACGCTCAAGCACATCATTATCTCCCATAACTAAGGAGTCATTTTACTAAGCTGTGGCAAAACCTGACCTTAACATGCCCTTGCATTAATTTTTCTCATAACCTAAAGACATTTTTGACCAATATTCTATTTTTCAAATTAATGCACTAATGCCACATGTTGTGGTGCCCATTTTGAAGGCAGTAAGGGCCCATGTGGTAATTCTGCGCTAACAAGTGCACGCTAATGCCCATTCTCCGTACCCAGAAATGCCCTCTCAAAATTTTTTAAGATTCCTTAGCATATTGTTAGAGTCAGGGGAGTAGCTACTATTGAGTGAATGCAGCAAAATGCCCAGGACTGCCCAAAGGTAGGGGCCACCTACAGCTGAACCCTCCCAGGTCTGGCACCTCTCCCCCTGCGCTCAGCTCTTACCTACCCAACCGGTCCTCCAATTACTTTAGTGGCAGAGACATCACTAAAGGCTGCCTCTCGGGCTGGCAGGGCCTTTTTTCTGCTGAGTCCTGCCCACGAGAGGTTGCAACAGAGAAAATGCTCCGCTGGCCAGAGAGGCAGCCTTTAGTGCTCTCTCGCTCTCTGCCACTGTAGTGTTTGGAGGATTCGGCAAATGGTTAAGTAGCTGGGTGGAGGGTGTGTGGGGGAGAGAAGTGTCAGATCTGGTTGAGGGGTAGCTGGGCAGCACAAGAAGTACTGGACCCCAGGAACATGCAGGAGGAGAGGTGCCAGATCCAGGGGTGCACTGAGGGAAGAGGGTGGGGGGCATCTCAGTCCACCCAGGGCTCACTGAATCCCAGATACACTACTGGTTAGTGTGTACACATTTGCCTGAGTACATCCCATAAAACACCATTTTAAGCTGCATTAAGCACTTTAGTGCCTAACTCAGCTTAGTAAAAGCCCCTAAAATTCTGAAAACAAGTGAAATTTTTCATGCAAGCACAGACTATGTCCTCAGTTTATTCTGCTAGCCTACAAAGTGACATACATTTGTTTTAGTTTATCAAATGACATACCTGCGTTAGTAGATATTAAATGTGACTTACCAAAAACTTGAAATCCTAGCACACAAGTATACGTTGCCCAGTCTATATCTTTACAGTCAGAACGATTCCTGATTAATTTACAGCCACTTGGAATGTGCCCTTAAAATGTTAAATAGGCGTTAGAAGGATAAAACATATAAAAAATGTTTTCCTTATTTTAATTGAATGACTTAACACACACAAATTACATTCATTGCAACCTTACAATAAGCTCTTTAGCACTTTAGCAGGAAGTACTGAAGAATACATAGCTATGATTTCTATAAAGAAAATACTAACATGGTTCATTCCTGTTCAATATTTCAGATGCGTAATTTATAAGAGATCTATTTTTAACCCCCTTTTACGAAAGCGTGCTAGTATTTTTAGGCCGCGGCGGTAACAGCTCTGACGCTCATTGGAATTCTATGAGTGTCGGCGCTGTTATCACCGCTAAAATCCCTAGCGCGGCTTTGTAAAGAAGGGGGTTTAATATTTACAAACTATTTACAATTAACAAAAATAATTTTGAGGAGATTTGCACTCTGTGTCTTCTGATTAATAAAAAAAAAACCCCCAAACACTTTTATAACCCACAAAATCCCCAGTTCTGAGTATGGTACAATAAATAACACTTTAATATATAATTGTAACTCCCAGGGGAAACTGAGCAAAGTCTGGGTAAAGTTCCCCCAAGAAGGATAGTAGCTTGTTTTCAGGGAGGAGTTTAGGTGAATCACAGTCTGATGGGGGAGGGAGGAGCATACCTGGTTGACTTACATGTGCTATA
Organism: Geotrypetes seraphini; assembly: GCF_902459505.1. Classification (NCBI taxonomy): domain Eukaryota; kingdom Metazoa; phylum Chordata; class Amphibia; order Gymnophiona; family Dermophiidae; genus Geotrypetes; species Geotrypetes seraphini. Next base: position 390,805,218 of record NC_047086.1, read on the forward strand.
ATTCTGTTGGATGGTAAGTGAGGAAAATTATGCATCAAAGCTTGATGTCACAGATATGTAACCAGGAGGTGGCATTGGGGATGCAATAAAACAATCTGGCTTACTGAGCCTGGGGGTGAAGAAGTCTAGGGGCTGCTGTTTCAAAGAGACAAGAGCCTACATCTGCTTAGGAGCAGAGGCTGAAGTGTGGAGAGAAGCTCCTGCGAGTGTGACAGGAAAGCAGTCTATTTGGCCTGGAGGCAAGTGAAGGAACCTGCACCTCTGAGAAAGGATGGCTAGGGAGGTCTGATTTTTGGGGTTCAGTGTAGATGGGGAAAAGCCCAGCGGGATGTCTACATACAGTGGGGGGGAGGCAGTGAATGCAAATAGATCTCATCCATATTCTTTGGAGAAATCCAGAAAACCTGACTTGGTTGTTGCCCTCAAGAACTAAGGTCATCCCATTAGATAGCAGCAGCCAGTGTAAAGATGAAACTGGGGCAATACCCATTAGTAAACGTGCAGCCAAACCTTCTAAAACAGGGGTGGGAAACTTTGGTTTTTTGAGGGCCGCAACCAAGTCAGGTTTTCTGGATTTCTCCAATGAATATGCATGAGATCTACAAGCAATACATATTCATTGAGGACATCCTAAAAACGTGACTGGGTTGTGGCCTTCGAGGATCCAGGTTGCCAACCCCTGTTCAACAATCTTTTTTTTTTTTAAATATCTTTATTCGTTTTTACATTATGCAAACAAGTGTACAATAATTCAAGTCATACTATACATTCTTCACTTGAAACTCTACATTCATTTTATACCATAAACTATCTCCCCTCCCTCCCTTTCCATATATTACCCCTCATAATGTCATAAAACCCACCCATCCCTCCTCCCCCCTACATATATTTAATGGGGATAAATATAATTATTTATTTATTATAATACTCAATTAATGGTCTCCACACCTCTTTAAATTTCTTATAATAACCTCTCTTGATTGCCAATGTTTTTTCCATTTCATACACCTGACAAACCGAACTCCACCAGAAACAATAATTCAATCCTCTATAGTCTTTCCAGTTATGTGTTATATGTTGGATGGCAACTCCTGTTAAAATCATTAACAGTTTGTTATTATTCGATGAAATTTGACTTTTGGCCCTCATAGACATTCCAAACAAAACTGTGTCATATGATAGGGCCACCGGATTCTCTAACATACAATTTATTTGACCCCAGATCAATTTCCAAAAATTATTAATAAAAGGACAATAAAATAATAAATGATCTAGAGTTCCAGCCTCAAGATGACAATGCCAACATCTATTAGACTTAGAGCAATCCAATTTTTGTAAGCGAACAGGGGTCCAGAGTGCTCTATGCAACAGGAAAAACCATGTTTGCCTCATAGACGCAGACATTGTACATCTTATCCTCCAAGACCAAATACGTGGCCATTGAGATGCATTAATTTGATGCTTAATCTCAATGCTCCAAATATCTCTAAGTACAGTCCTTGGTTTTTTATTTAAATATCCAGATAATGTTTTATACCACTGTGCGGCCTGGTGACCCATAAAATCTGCCTGGAAGCATAAGAATTCTAGAGTAAAATGAGTATTTAAAGACTTCCATTCAGGGAACCCTGCCTGAATAGCCTGCTTCAATTGCAACCACTTATAACTTTGTTTTTTATTAAGTCCAAATTTATGTTGCAATTGTGAAAACTCCAGCAGCTTACCATCATTAATAACATCATCTAAAGTACGTATTCCTGCTTCAATCCAATCCTTCCAGACAATCATAAAACCGCCTATTTGTATCTTGGAGTTCAGCCATATATTTTGACAAGTAGATTTTTGAATAGTAATAGGAGTTAAGTTGTTTACATACTTTAATGTTGTCCATGTGTCCATTAATATCCTATTGGTTTTCCTTATTCTAGGCATTTTAATGCTAAGCAGATGACGAAGCCTGATAGGAGACATGAGCTGCCACTCCAACCATAACCAATCTGGAAGCTTCTCCATGAGTTCTGGGAGGACCCAATACATACCTTGGCGCAATATATAGGATTGATGAAACCTATAAAAATTTGGAAAATTTACCCCTCCCTCCTCAATTGGTTTTTGTAAAGTCACTAGAGCAATTCTTACAGCTTTACCCAGCCAAATAAATTTACTAAGAATATTATTTAACTTTTTGTAAAAAGACCCCTGAAAAAAAACTGGTATCATTCCCATTTGATAACAAACCACAGGCAATATCATCATTTTGACAGTTTGAACTCTTCCCCACCAAGATAAATGTAAAGGATTCCATTGCTCACATAACTCTGTTACTTTTTGCAATAAACTTTTTTCATTCATTATAATTGTCTCATCAAGCGTGTTTTTTATCCATATACCTAAGTATTTTATTCCTTCTTCTTTCCAAATAAAAGGTAATGAGTCAAATAATCCTTTTGTGCAATGCACATTTAAAGGAAGAACTTCTGATTTAGTCCAATTTATTTTATATCCTGAAAACTTTCCAAATCTTTCAATCAAAACCAATAAATTTGGAATGGTTGTTTCCGGATTCCTCAAATGAAGTAATATATCATCCGCATATGCAGAAACTTTATATTCTTTATCTTTATGCGGTATACCCTGTATCTCCTCCTCTTGTTGAATAGCTAATAATAAGGGTTCAAGCACTATATCAAAAAGTAAAGGAGACAAAGGACATCCCTGTCTAACTCCCCTTTGCAATTTAAAACAATCAGAAAAATTATTATTGATATATAATCTAGCAACAGGAGAGCTATACAGAGTTTTAATCATTTGTATAAATCCCGAACCAATACCAAACCACTCCATGGCCTGATACATAAATGTCCATTCCACACGATCAAAAGCTTTCTCTGCATCTAGAGACACAGAAAAAGCCGGATCTCCAATTTCTTTTGTTAAATATAACATTTGCAATGCCAATCTGGTGTTATTAGAAGAGTGTCTCTGAGCAACAAACCCTGTTTGATGCATACCAACTATGTGAGGAAGAGCTTTTGCCAAACGCGTAGCCAAAAGTTTGGCTAATAATTTACCATCTACATTTATCAATGAAATAGGCCTGTAATTTGAAACCAACATGGGATCTTTATTTGGCTTCGGCAAAACAATAGTTAATGATTCTGCCATAGTGCCTGATATACAACCTTTCTTTAGTTGATTTTGATATAAATTTAATAAATGAGGTAAAAGAGTATTTTGAAATGCTTTATAAAACTCTACCGTAAAACCATCACCACCTGGAGCGGTCCCTACTCTAAGAGATTTCAATGCTGTTTGTAATTCTTGTAAAGATATTGGATTTTCCAAACTTCTTTTTATATGATCAGGAATCTTCGGACCTTCAATATTATTTAAAAACACTATACCATCTTTTTCTTTATTTAAATAAGACTCAGAAGAATACAGGTTTTTATAATAATTTAAAAACTGTTTTAAAATAGGACCAATCTGAAAATGAGTTTCACCTTTTTCATCTTTTATTGCATTCAATTTCATCTTTCTTTTTTTCACTTTAAGATAATTAGCCAGTAATCTTCCCGCCTTATTTGAACTACCATAATACAAAGCTTGCTGACACATAATATTTTTTTTAGCCAAATTAGAAGAAATCTCATTATATTTATATTTTGCTTTTAATAAAGTTTGCAACGTAGAATTCTCCCACTTATTAATCAATTTTAATTCTAAATCTTTTATTTCGTGTTCCAGTTCCGTAAATTGCTTATTTAATTGTTTTTTAGAATAAGCTGAAAATGATATAATTTGCCCTCTCATCGTTGCTTTAAAAGCATCCCATATTATTTCTGTAGATATTTCCTCTGTAATATTATTTTGAAAATATTCATCCATTTTTAATTGAAATTCTTCACAAAATTTTGGATATGCAAGCAATGCATTATTAAATCTCCATACAGGCCTACCATTATCCGGGTCATTAAAATTTAAAGAAATCCACACTCCTCCATGATCTGATAAAATTATTGGTTCTATAGAGGCTTGTGTAACATCTTGTATTAGCCCATCAGAAACAAGAATATAATCAATTCTAGAAAAAGATTTATGAACATGTGAATAAAATGAAAAATCTCGATCATTAAAATGAAGAATTCTCCATATATCTTTTAAATTGCAAGAATTTATAAAATTATCCAACCCTAAAGATTTTAAAATTTTACTAGGTTTTTTATCCAATAAAGGGTCCACAACAGCATTAAAATCTCCTGCTACTATCAAATTATTAGCAGCCAGTGGTAAAATTATTGGTTGTAGAGTTTTAAAATATTCAATTTGATTCGAATTAGGTACGTACACATTAAATAGCGCCACAGTATTATTGCCCATACTCATGTTCACATGCACCCATCTTCCTAATTTATCTGCTTTCACCATATTAAATCCTGCTGAACATTTTTTATTTATTAAAATTGCTACCCCAGCTTTTTTCCCCACCGCCGGTGCAAAAAAGCAATCTCTCACCCAATTACCAATTAGCTTTTTTGATTCATCTCCATTAAGGTGAGTCTCCTGTATGAAATAGACATCCGCATTTTGTTTTTTTAAATATAGCAATACTTTTTTCCTTTTTATCGGGTGGTTGAGACCATTAACATTTATTGAAAAAATTTTTAAAGTCATTATATCAAATCAAAACAATAATCAATAATATTCTTCACATCAATATTATAACCTCTTTTCCCCTTTTTAAAATTATTATTAGAACCCATCCCCTCCCCTATACCCCTTCCCATATTCTTAATCCCCTCCCCCTCCCATCCCTCCCTTAAATTACTTGCCAACTTTGAAACGCACACCTTGACTAGGCAATAGATAAACTCCCCACAAGCTATATTTATAATTTTAAAACCATTAGCCAGATCATTATCATATTAAAATGAATATCATTTTATCACACAAGACTTCTTTATCAAGGATTACCTCTTTTTTTTTTTTTTCCTTTCCTTTCCCCCATCTCTCATGAACCCTCCCTTCTCTACTCACTCATTTCCATTAAGATATTATTGAAATACATAAATAATCACACCAAATTTTAAAATTACATTCATCCAAACCACATCCATCTTTCATGTCAGATTACATCACATTCCCTCAAGTTAAATATCACTTTTAAATATTATTAAATATATAATGGAAATCTTTTTTCCTAACTTTTCCTATTCAAAAAGTCAATAAATTCCCCAAAACAACAATTTTTATCCCTTTAACATAACCCTCCTAACATTCCATACCCATTTCCACACTAGCATATTTGCTACCCTTTTAATTTCCACTCCATTCACAACATTCTCTTATATCATATGCTTTATATTATAACATCCAAACTTTCCTACATCCTTCGCTTTTACCAAAACTTCTAATTAATTTTTTTTTTTTTTTAATCTCCTCGTATATCCACCATTATTTATATTAAGTTCAGACCAATTTTTATCCCAAACAACAATATTATGACTCTTGTTGCATTAATAGATTTGCAATTTTAAAACTATAGTCCATACATAACAACAAATTTCCTTTTCTTGTAATAAGATGCTATATGTCTCATAAAGTCTCATTTCAAATCTCCTCTTGCTTGCAGATCCATATCAAATTCTATCCTCTCACACTACTGTTTATACATTCTCAGTCTCATCTTTTGATCCACCTTAAATCTCCTTTCCAATTGTTTTGCATAAAGATTTACAATGACCACAATTTCAAACTTGTGGTGCCAATCATAGATCCTTCACATTCTACATATACAAACCCTGTTCCTTTTTTTTTTTTTTTTTTTTACCATTGTAGCTGTCATTTTTATTTTAAGGTCAGGTCAACTATATACCAGAACCATCTTCAAAAAATCCTCTGCTGCATTTAGAGAATTTCCATTACAATGTCTTATTCCATATATCACAGCTGACTTCCCCTTTTATGCAAATGAAAATTGTAAGGCTTACAAAGTCACAGTCTAACTCTCATCTTGTTTGCAGATCCATTCTATTTAATGTCCTCTTGCTTGTAGTTTATATCTTCTCAATACTATTTAGAACTTATTTCCTTCAATCTGTTTTGCACAATCCTCTATCGTTTCTCAGTCTGTCTGTCCAAACAGCAAGTCAGTACAATCCATCTTATTAACTTCTGTCCTTTAAAAGGTCTGTAATATTGCATCTCTTATGCTCTTGCAGGCTACATTCCATTTGCCTCATGACAAGATAGAATGTGGAATGTATTTGAAATCCAACTGCAGCCATGCCTTCAGAATCCTATTAACTCTTTTTTTTTCTTTTTTCTTCCTTTAACATAGAAATTTCCAAACAAAAATAAACATTTCAACCAAGAACACAAATACTTCCATCCAAGTCTCTATTAAGTAGCCATTGGTGATTCACACTGCTCCAAAAACTCCTTAAGTTTATCTGCAGTATCAAAATTCAAAGTTTTATTTTTATAAGTGACCCGCATAGTTGCCGGGTATATGAGCCCATATCTAGCTCCCAGACTTCTCAGCTGTGGTCTCAGGTCTAATAGCTGCTTTCTCTTTTGTGCCGTTGCTCTGGCAAAGTCAGGCACTATGTAAATCTTTGAATCCTGACACTTTAAGTTTTTATTATCTTTAGCTAATTTAATTATTTCAGCTACCTGTTGATATCTAAGTAGCTTAAAGATCAGTGGACGTGGTCCTTTTTGGCTGTTTGATAATCTCGTTGGGACCCTGTGTGCACGTTCTATTTCCAATGGAAACTTGTTTTGCATCGGGAGCACCTTGGGCAAAAAATTAATCAAAAATCCAATCGGATCCGACTTTTCAATTCCCTCCGGGACCCCAAGCACCCTTAAATTGCTCCTTCGTTCCCTATTGGACAAATCTTCCAGCTCCCTTTTCAGTGCTTCAATTTCCTTACTGTGTTCCATGTGCTTTATACTTTCCTCCTCACACTTTTCCACTCTTTTCTCAATTTGATCCACTTTCAATTCCATTGCTTGCAGTTTATTTGATAAACATACCACCTCTTCTTTCACTTCTTTTATATTTTTAGCGCATTCCAATACTATTTCCTTTACCGCCTGTATTTCCTTCATTATGTCTTTATTTTCTACATCCTCCGGCGGCAACGGAACTGACATCGGTGAAGCCGTATCAAGTTTCGATCGCTTCCCGCTTCCTGAGCTGCTCCCCGCCGCCAAATTTTTGTTTTGCTTTCCCGAAGCCATTATCCACCTCTACCTCACTTTTCAGAGTGAAATTTGAATTTTTTCTGGCTATGATCTCTGTCAAATAGCTTGTCTTCACAGAGCAACTCCACTACCCAGCCATTTAGTTCCGCTCCAAAGCCACGCCCCCCCTGTTCAACAATCTAATTAAGATATTGGGTAGCCCCAGATACAGGAACCTACAACACTTCAGATTTTAAAAGCTGTAAAACAGCTCTGAAATCTTCAGGAGAGAGAAATGGTGCAGCTTGCAAACAGCTTAGAAAAGCAGAATTCCACATTTCCCGTGTTTTTTTCCCACAGATAACAAGGAGTTCAAAGGCACTCCCACATTACAAATTTGTGATGAAATTCATATTTTAGAAGGCCCTACTTGAATGACTTAGGAAGGTCCTCCACCCCAACTCCTTCTTTAAAACACCAACTTGGGTTTGCCCTCTTAATTGCAAGTATTTGGCAGTCATTCACCCCTCTACTGCTCTTAAACAAACCACACTATCTAGGACATGCACAAACGAAACTGTTGTATGAAAAAAGGATTTGAATGACTTCTGTATGCACTTAGTACTGAACCCCAAACTTCGTTAGAAGTTGAAAGACTAAAACTAAATACAAGTTAAACCAACAGTGGAAAGGGCAGAGCTCCGTGGGATGCCAATGGCAAGGGAAACCTAATCAAGAATGATCCCTGCCAATACCTATTGCTAGGTCTGCTAAAACTTGCAGCCTTGTTTCTGTCAATGATGTAACCATGGGTGTGCCCAGGCCCACCCTTTTTGAATGCAGGCCCATCGAGCGGTGATGTGGCTAGTGGGAATCCCCAAGCATCTCCAGCCAAAGACTCGTGGCATGTCTCCTTCCCCCTCCCCAGCAATGCGGGATCTCTTAAATTTCATTCCCTCAAACCCCTACTGCCTTTTAAAGCCTTTTCTTCTTTGCTAGCAGGGACTCATACCTACTGCTTGCACTGGCCCTTAGGCTTTCCTTTGACACAATTTCCTGTTCACATGACCAGGAAGCTGCATCAGAGGTAAGGCTCAGGGCTGGTGCAAGAAGATGGTGTGAGTTGCTGCTGGCAGAGAGGATTTAAAAGGTACTGGGGCTTGAAGGAATGCAGTTAAGCCACCCCTCCGATTGCAATGGGGGAGTGGTGAATAGTGATGCTGAGTGGGGAGGCCTATCCCAAATTGGGAGTCAGGCTATGCCTCTGGTTTCCGTAAAGTTAGCTATACCTGGATCATGAGCTACCAGGCTAAAAAAAAAAATTGAATGTCAGCAAACCTTTTTTTTTTTTTATACATAATTTCATAAACACAAGATGGTAATACCCAATTTTTTTTTTTCTCATGGCCATTTAAATGTTATACTTACAGTATAATATTTCATAGTCTCCTGAGTTTGACATGATGTGCTGGTTATCTGGGGACCAATCAAGATGTGTAATGTAGCTGGAATGTCCCTAAAAAATACAAAAAGTATGCCATTATTTATTTATAAAAGTATTTAAACAACAAAAGGCATCCCTGTACTTTCACTAATCTCTTGATGACTGAGAAGTGCTCAAAACCGTTGTCAGGCAGAAAAACCACAAACAGGGTCAAACCCCTAAATACAGCTTCCTTGGTCTATCATTGCATAGCAAACAGTCTTTAGAGACACTATGTCAATAAATCATTCCTTTTGTTTCTTTGAAAACTATAAACTTTCTCAAATCCCTTTGTGGTACTTAGTTGAGGTTGCTGAAATGATCTTCAAAAGCATGCAGTATCGGGTACTGATGTGTTTCGCCAGACCGGCTTCCTCAGAGAATGCACAATAAACTTTGAATTGTAACAAGTGGTCATCTTCTTCCTCACTCTGCTGATGTCACAAATATGACAGCAACTATAGCTCAGACCCTTACAGGTCTTCACCTCTATGGTCTCTTCCTTACATCTCAGTGGTTATGCCATGTCTTGATTTCTAACAGTGCAATGTATCCTCTACCCTTCTTGGAAGAAATACTTCTGCATACCAATCCTCTCTATACGTACTTGGAGTTCCATATCATGGGCCTATATTCTAGAAGTTTCTTTCCGCTTAAAAATTCTTTCTTCTTAAGCAATATGAAAACCGTGTAAAAATTCATGATCTTAAAATCTAATTTTAAGAGTTTACAGCAGTGGTTCTCAACCCTGTCCTGGGGGAACGCTAGCCAATCAGGTTTTCAGGACATTCACAGAGAATATTCATGAAGTTATATTTGCATGCCATGAAGGCAGTGCATGCAAATCTAACTCATAAATATTCATTACATATATCCTGGAAATCTGACTGGCTGGGTGTCCCTCAGGACAGGTTTGGAAATCACTGGCTTAAAAGGCCTGAAATTACACAAATTGGCATCTCTTCCATAAACTGCTTCTATATTCATTGGAGATATGGCTTTCAGAACTGGACACAGTATTCCAATTTTTCAAATAATTTCTTCCATCCCCTTTTGTCTCTCTCTTCCGATGCAACATGACTGTTCTGACTGCCCTGTCACATTGTTTTATGACTATATTATTAGATATGATCACTGTGAGACTTCCTTTCTTTTTGTTACATATCAGTAGTATACTTGCCATCAGGTACTTTACTTTCTAGGGCTAAATGTCTAAAGGTATGTTTTAGCAGCTTTTAATTTTTGCCTATATTTCTTAGATCACAAAAATTTTCTACTCCATATGGAATGTCCGTCTCCTAAAGATCTTAGTATTTTCTGTAAAAAATCACAAATCTTTTATTTACTAACCCTTAAAAATGTTGAGCAGAATACTGTATATACTCGAATATAAACCCATCCGAATATAAACTGAGGTAACTTTCTCCCAAAAAGGGGTGAAAAAAGTTGACTCCAATATAAACTGAACTTGTAGAACTCTTGCGAGGTTACTGTGGGAACTTGAATAAGCCATTTTGAGTAGTGAAACTGCACGAGCATAGGATTGCCCTTGCTCACCACTGGACCAGCAGGGCTTAACGTGGGCCCGGGGAGAGGCCTGCGATGGATTTTATCATTCCCTCTGAGAAATTCCCTCTTATTTGTCCTGTTTTATTTAGATTGTAAGTTTTTTTGAGCAGAGATTGTCTCTTACGCAGGGCTGTACATTAAACATATCTATCTAGCAGCACTACAGAAATGATAATAGTAATAGTAAGACTCAAATATAAACTGAGACCTCCACTGATAATCATCCTTGCCTTGGAATAAACTTTATCTCTTGATTGCCTCTAAATCAATTTTTTAAGCAAAGTTTACCATCTTAGGAACCACCCTCAGGCTCCTCATCTAATTTATAATATTTTTGCATGGGACATTAGGATCAATATTCAAAGGCTTGCATAGTTAACTTTCCAGTAATGTTCAGTGTCAACAGGATGAAGCCTTGACCTAAACCTATGCCCTCTAGGTTGTCTGATGCCAAAGATAGCTGGACGACATCTGACAATATATGTGCATGTCCTAAAGCCTGCAGTCTTTCAAGGCTGTTTCCTCCATTACTGGCTTAATCCTACTGCATGATGCAATCAATAGCTCTTCTTTATACCTTCCGCCTTGAATTATCGAGCATAGATGATGGAATGGGGGTCCTGTTCTACAGCTCTGGCCCAGCCAACTTTTTGTCCCTCATGACATCACCAACTAGGGAGTTTAGAGGACAAGGTGGAAGTTAGTTTACCCCACCCAACCCAAAAAAGTAAGAGCAGCAGCAGAACCCCAAGTATAGAGTATATCAACAAGAATGGAAAGGTGAAGCACAGACCAGGGCTACAGTAATGATACATAATAAGGTGAAAAGGAGGATTGTTTATTTTTATTTATTTAGATTTCTATCCCGTTCTCCCAGGAGCTCAGAACGGGTTACAATTGACATTCACAATAAAGTTACAGGACAATGAAATTATAGGCATTCGAAGATGAGACAGGTGAGAAGACGTAGAGAGAGAAGGGGAGGGAGGGAGCACGGGAAGGGAAGAGGAGGGTAGAGATGGGGATATGGGAGGGGAGCAAGGAATTAAAAGAAGGGGAGCAGGCATTACTTTCACAGTGGTATCAAGCTGCAAGCTTTCCAAAATAAAAGTTCAAATTTTTTCAAACTACCAGGGTGATAAAAAAAAAAAATAGGGCTGGGTCTTGGATTTTCTGCTCATTTTTGTGCAATACTTATGCAATGGACAGATTATTTCATCTCACAAGGTCAACTCTTACTCATTATTTTGCTTGCATGCTGGGGTAGGACAAAGTTTCACCATGTCTAGAAGATAACTTCTCACAACCAGATCATGAATGCAATACTATGATGACGTTGTGTGGCATCAACTCAGGTTGTAGGAATGATTCCATGTCCCCATATTGGCTGCAAAAAAGGAGCTGGTCTCTGAGGGTAGTGCATATGATACTTGTACAACTAAAGGCATGTACCCACTAGCCAGAGCAAAGTCATACTGTGACCAGAACTGCCTAATCTTGAATGGATGCTTAATGGAGATGACCACAGACCAGCTAGATCAGACATGGGCAACTCCAGTCCTTGAGGGCCGGAATCCAATCGGGTTTTCAGGATTTCCCCAATGAATATGAATTGGAAGCAGTGCACGCAAATTGATCTCATGCATATTCTTTGGGGAAATCCTGAAAACCCAATTGGATTCCGGCCCTCATCGACCGGAGTTGCCCATGTTTGAGCTAGATCCAAGGTGAATGCCTAGTAGCCCAAATGCAAGACATGAGCAGGCAGATTGAAAATGTAGTTATTTGTATTTGTAAGGAAAGATTTTTATTTGTACAGGCAATAGATGGAAGTGGGCAAGAAATGTCATGAAGACTCAGCTTTTAGTAATGTTAATTTTATGCTATGTATGTTTTATATGGAAACCGCCTAGATATAGATGGTATATAAATAAAAAAAAATTCATAAACAAATAAAAAGGCTTTGTTACATTTGAGTATGCAGATGTCTATTTTATTGGGGGGGGGGGGGAGGATGGGACTTTAGATCTTTCCTGCCATCTTTAAATACACACAGCTTAGGAGGAAGAAATTTCCTTTTTTTTTTGCTAACACATAACTTCTTTGGAGGCAAGTTTTCAGTTATGCTTTCCTTGAAAGCAGGACTAACAGGATTTAAGGGTTCAATGAATTATCAGAGCTGCAATATTTCTTGGAGGCTACAGGTTAAGATATCTAATATCCGATATTCTTGATTGTGGTATATGGGGTTGATGAATGTCTTGCTTTTCTTTTGTTTTGTTTTTCACTGATTATTTTTCCAACTACCTTTGGTTCTAATTTTGGTCTCCTTAGCTTGGTGGACTATTTTCATGGGTTTAAGATTTATTTTGTCCACTCTTTAGTACAGATACGAGTCATCTTATGTTGAACCTATTTCCTTTTCAAAGACTCCAAATTAATTTTTTAAAAAATGTAAAACGGCGCAAAGACGTCTACAAGGTACTGTGCATCAATAATTTAGGTTTGGCTTGTCACTCCATTGGGCTTCCTGTTCAATCAGAACCAGCCCTCTACACACAAGCAATTCGGGCCTGATTGTATAAATGGCACCTAAATGCATCTAATTTCTAGGCACTGGTTGGCACGGTTGTCAATCAACCATTAGACATCCTTTGTTATAGAATCACACCAAGTGGCACCCAAGCAGGCTTAGGCATCTCTAGGCATCCTAGTGGTAGGTACTGGTAAATTCCTGGCTTAATTTACCAGTGCCTAACTAAGACGCTTACGTCAACTGTGCCTATTTTTCACCCCTAATCATACCTACTTTTCAGGTAGGTGTCTTTAGGTGTTGCAGGGCACCCTGACTTAGGTGTTGTTAGGTTTTGCATGGTATTCTGCATGAAACCTAAATTGATCATCAAGATAATTTTTTAAATCTGTTTTTAGGGCTCCTTTTACAAAGGTGCGTTAGGGCCTTAACGCGAGGAACAGCGCGCGCTAGCCACTACCGCCTCCTCTTGAGCAGAAGGTAGTTTTTCGGCTAGTGCGCACTATTCCGGTGCGTGTGCTAAGAACGCCAGTGCACCTTTGTAAAAGGAGCCCTAAATGGTGTGCTCAATTACCTCTTAAAAACCAATTTATTTCTGCACAGAATTATGGGCTCCTTTTAAAAAGCTGTGGTAGAGGATTCTTCTATGGGCCGGCGACGAAATAATCTGATGTTCATAGGCATTTACCTCGCTGGCCTGTGGTACAAACTTTTACTGCAGCTTTGTAAAAGCCAACATAACTTAGGCGTCGCTAGGCATCTGTGATTAGGGTGCCTAGCCTAGGCGCCATTTACAGAATCAGGCCCTTCATTCATAGCTATTTTCATAAACAGGGGAAATTCCATGTAATCTTCCTTATCTGCTTACTGGAGTAACTGTCATGGGTGGACCCAGGGACCCAGACACCATAGCTTCCTTCGGAACCCTGATTACACATATCCTGCATGAACCAATGGCTGCGACTTCCTACCTGGCCACACAGGAAGTGGAAGCCAAGCCCAGGAAACAAATGGTAAAATTAGTTTCATGATCAAGCAACTATGTCATCTCTCGCCACCTAATATCCTTTAGTTCTCTTCACAGTATGACTTACAGTGCATTTTCCGTATCGGCTGTATTTTCTTCCGTTTTCCAACACTGTGTAGATATAAATAAAGTTGTCGTGGGATCCAACTGCAAGTGAGGTGCCATCTAGAAAATAAACAGTAGAAAGAGCAACTCAATAAAGTCAACGATTCTTAATCATTTCTCTACATGAAATGACAGACTATATTTCTTGTGTTAAGATTTAATAAGCATGCTTGTCAGATAAAGGAGCGTAAGCTTCTTCTTTTTTTGGTTCTCTGCATGAATGAGAGAAAAATACCTCTTGGCACTCTTGTTGGGTAAAGGAATATTCCATTATTGATAGGATATTGTTTTGTTGATAACCCCTGTAGCAGCCCAAGGAAGAACCCACGGTGCCTTGTCAGGTATTCTTTTCTTTTTTTTTGTTTAAATCTTTATTAATTGTCCAAAGTTAACAAAAATGCAGTACAGTATCTACACAATCAACATTATTCATATATGCATTTATAATTAATCAAAATCCCCACAGCAAGAAAAAACCCTCCCCCCACCCAACCAACCAATACCTTGCAAGAGAATAAAACCATGACATAAATATCCCTCTATTCTTTTCTAACGTCAATAAAGGGATTTAATTAATGTTGCAGCTTGAAAGTATCTTTCCTTCAAACAATATGAAAAGGTCATAAATCAAATCCTATTCCCATTCTTGCTGATCTAGGTCCAGGTATACTGTCTACATGAAATATACTTGGTATTTCAAGAGGGCAATTTTCATATAGCTCATGCTGCTGCAAACTATGCAGATGCTTTTAATACATATACTTTTCTCACTGAAAATTAGTAAGGAGAAAAAAAAAATAACTGAATTAAAAGCATCCATGTACCTTTCACCTGCTCTTTGTTTAACCAGTGGCAAAAGGGTAAAAAAAAAGTATGAATACATTTGAATGCTGGGGTTCCCCCTCCCCCACCATTAAGCGTAACATTCCATTACCTCCTCAGAAAACCTTTTTTTCAATTGCAAAAAGCACATGCACCATGAATATTATTAGTTGAAATCTCAGAAGAGCAGTCTTCAATCACAGCAGACCGCGAGTGATTTTCTTTGCCCGCCGGCGCTCCAGCTGCCCTCCCCTGCCTTTTGACAGATGAAAAACCGCATTTGCAGTTTTTAGAAATTCGCGGGGGTTCCTAGAACGGAACCCCTGCGAATTTCGGGGGAGTACTGTAGTCTTTTTTTGTAGGTCCTCTGAATTTTCTTTTGATCTGGCAAGGCAAGATCCTAGAATTACACAGGTCAGGATGCCCAAACTCAGAGGGCCAGATTCTAAAAAATGGTGCCAAACTCAATAGGTGCCTAGGAAAGCGGCACCTGCTGCATGTCGCCAAAGGTAGGCACCGTTTGTAGAATCGTGCTTAGTGACATCTAACTGGACTTAGGTGCTGGTAGGTGTCATAATTTGTTTATAACCTAGCCAGACTTCTCCCCTAAAATCGGAGCCTCCTCCCATCCCAAGGAGTCCGTCTACCCTCTTCTGCCAAAATTTCTATCTTTAATTGTTACCAGTTTTTCCCACTGGTGCCCGTCCTTCATTCAAATGTACTTACTTCTCATCAACATCTTATGTTATCTTTTTCACCTTCGCAGTCTTGCATCTTTGTAACTCAAAGCGCAATCTCCTTTCTCTTCTCCTATTTATGCTCAGAATATCGTCGACTGTATAATGCTACTCATTGTGAAACCGTGTAATACACATTGTGAAACCGTGTAACTCTCCTGTTACTATCACTAGATGTTCAATGCTATACTCTGTAATTCGCTGTCTGTACAGTTTCTCTTCATTGTAAACCGCCTAGAAGTTGCAAGATTGTTGGCGGTATATAAGAATAAAGTTATTATTATTATAATCTTAGGTGCTGATATGTTAAGCTGGGGTTTTCTTGTCCTAATATACCAGCATCTAAGAAAGAGACATCTAACTAAATCCACGCACAAACTCCATCCATAGCCACACCTACTTGCCACATAGGCACCTTGTTGTAGAATGTTATGAATTATGTTGGGTTTTGTTTTTGTTCACCGCTTAATACTTATTTAAATGAAAGGATATCAAATCCAATAAATCCAATCCAATCCATTCGTGCAGATTTGCTCTGCAGGGTGGTTTGTTAACAAGGATGCAGTAAATGGCATTCAAATTTGGATGCCGGAAATAAGTCAGCACAGAGCATTATTCTACGAAGGGCACTCCGTGTTAAGACCTCTTATAGAGCAGCGCTTAGAGCCCAGTCCCATGCCAAAGTTGAAACCCTTAGCATCTGGATGTTGGAATGGCGCAATTCTATAAATCCATGCATCAAATAAAGAATCTAGGGGTTTGGGGGGTTCAAACAAAACATGCATTTGTCTGTCTGCCTATCTATTTATCTATTTGTATTCTGGTCATACATGTGCACATGTATGTAAATGCCAATATCCTGCTATATGGTGCCTAAATGTGATGGCATGTAATTTGTAAGTGAACGTACATGTGAAGTCTGGGTGAACCACACAGTTACAAGTATAAATTATAGAACACTATACATTTACAGGTGTTTTTATCAATCCTACCAGTGTGTGGGAATTTAAAGCAGCTCAATGGCTGCTGTTAAGTAGGTTTGAGAAAACCCCTGGGTAGCAAAGCCCAAAAACACACACAATGTAGGGGTGGACCAAGAACTATCCTGCACACAATTGCATAAAATATAAAACACACTTTTTTTGGCAAAGCAGATGGTTATCTGCCAAAACACCGTCCCGTGTTGGGTTCTTTATCTGTCAGTGCTTTGCCAATAAAAGAGTGTTTTATATTTTACACAATTGTACGCAGGAAAGTTCTTGGTCCACCCCTACTTTTGTGTGTGTGTTAAGCAGGCTTGTACACAAAAACAAATTTTCTTTTAATACTTTTCATTTATTTAAACTTATCTCTTCCTCTAAGACAACATTCAGCTTTGTTGTTGTCAAACACTGAAACTCACTTCTGATAAAGCTTCAACTACAATACGATTTATCAAAAATTTCAGAATCTTTTAAAAACATGGTTGTTCAAGAAAGCTAATATTGCCAGTTATAAAATATTTTTTTTAGTATCTTCTTGTTTTATTTGGAGGACTTGTCTCCAGTTTTATTATTCAATTTGTGAACTGTTCTGTAAGATCTGTTTTGTTATGTTGCAGGCACATATGTGATCTGTTACACTAGTATTTGATGAGGATATTTTCTTTATAGAAGAGACTCCAATAAAGTACATTTTTGGCATTTGAATATGCAGAAGGAAATCTGCCTTTCCAGTCAATTCTTAGACATGTGTCATCAGGAGATTTGCAACAATGCAAAACACACAGTGGAGGTAAGGATGGCATGCAAAAGGTAGAAGTTTATTCTTTACATAAAAAGACGCGACATGATTTGCGTTTCGGCCCAAAAGGTCTGCCTCGGGTGTCCAGATAAGTTATCTTAGGCTTAACAACCATAGTACGCGAAGCGATGAGGGTAATGGTAAGGAAGAAACTTAGGAACAGCTCAAAAGAAATGGCAGACTGTAGAGCAAGCCTGGTCTTTATTCAAGGACACGGTAAGTGAAGCGCAGAATCTGTATATCCCCAGATTCAGAAAAGGGTGCAAAAAGGGTCGAACAAAAGACCTGGCGTGGATAACTAAAGATGTGAAGAAAGTGATAAGTGATAAGAAGAAGTCATTCAGGAAATGGAAAAAGGGCAAAACCGAGGAGAACTGGAAAGAGCACAGGAAGTATCAAAAAGAATGTCACCTTGTGGTTAGAAAAGCCAAAAGAGAATATGAAGAGAGGCTAGCCAGGGAAGCATGAAATTTCAAACCGTTCTTCAGAAATGTTAAGGGGAAGCAGCTGGCTAGGGAGGAGGTCGGACCACTGGATGATGGAGACAGGAAGGGAGTGGTAAAGGAGGAGAAAGAAGTGGCGGAAAGACTAAACATATTCTTTTCGTCTGTATTTACAAAAGAGGACACATCCAACGTACCAGAACCTGAACAAATCTTCAAAGGAGACCAAGCAGAAAAATTAACATCCATGGAAGTAAGCATTGAAGACGTACACAGGCAGATAGAAAAATTAAAAACTGATAAATCGCTGGGCCTGGACGGAATCCACCCAAGGGTTCTGAAAGAACTAAAGGAGGAAATAGTGGAACTATTACAGCAAGTTTGCAATCTATCCCTGAAAACAGGAGTGATCCCTGAGGACTGGAAGATAGCCAATGTTACGCCCATCTTTAAAAAGGGATCAAGAAGTGACCCGGGGAACTACAGACCGGTAAGTCTGACCTCGATTCTGGGGAAAATGGCGGAAGCACTGATAAAGGACAGCATCGATGAGCATCTAGAAAGAAATAAACTTCTGATAACAAGCCAACATGGCTTCTGCAAGGGAAGATCGTGCCTAATGAACTTATTGCACTTCTTTGAAGGAATTAACAAGCAGATGGACAAAGGGGACCCCATAGACATCGTATACTTAGATTTCCAGAAAGCTTTTGACAAGGTACTCCATGTACGCCTACTTCGGAAACTGAAGAACCATGGGGTGGAAGGAGACGTACATAGATGGATCAGGAATTGGTTGGCGGGTAGGAAGCAGAGGGTAGGAGTGAAGGGCCACTACTCGGAATGGAGGAGGGGCACGAGTGGTGTTCCGCAGGGGTCGGTGCTCGAACCGCTGCTATTCAATGTATTTATAAATGATCTAGAAACAGGGATGAAGTGCGAAATAATAAAATTTGCAGACGACACCAAACTATTTAGTGGGGTTAGGACTAAAGAGGACTGTGAAGATTTACAAAGAGACCTGAACAAACTAGGGGAGTGGGCGACGAGATGGCAGATGAAGTTCAATGTAGAGAAATGTAAAGTCTTGCATGTAGGACACAGAAACCTGAAGTACAGCTATATGATGGGAGGGCTGTTATTGGGTAAGAGTACCCAAGAAAGGGACTTGGGGGTAATGGTGGACAAGAAAATGAAGTCGTCAGCACAGTGTGCAGCAGCCGCTAAGAAGGCAAAAAGAATGCTAGGTATAATCAAGAAGGGTATTACAACCAGAATGAAAGAAGTTATCCTGCCGTTGTATCGGGCGATGGTACATCCACATCTGGAGTACTGCGTCCAATATTGGTCGCTGTACCTTAAAAAGGATATGGTGATACTCAAGAGGGTTCAGAAGAGAGTGACACATTTGATAAAAGGTATGGAAAACCTTACATACACTGAAAGACTGGAGAAACTGGAGCTCTTTTCCCTGGAGAAATGGAGACTTAGAGGGGATATGATTGAGACCAATAAGATCATGAAGGGCATAGAGAAAGTGGAGAGGGACAGATTCTTCAAACTCTCGAATACTACAAAAACGAGAGGGCATTTGGAAAAGTTGAAAGGGGACAGATTCAAAACCAATGCTAGGAAGTTCTTCTTCACCCAACGGGTGGTGGACACCTGGAATGCGCTTCCAGAGGGCGTGATAAGACAGAGTACGGTACTGGGGTTCAAGAAGGAATTGAACAATTTTCTAAAGGAAAAGGGGATAGAGGGGTATAGATAAAGGATTGCTACACAGATCCTGGACCTGTTGGGCCGCCGCGTGAGCGGACTGCTGGCCACGATGGACCCCTGGTCTGACCCAGCAGAGGCACTGCTTATGTTCTTAATTCACATCAAAGACAAACCGTACTATGATGATTGAGCCTAAAATAATTTGTTTGGACCCCTGAGGCAGGTCGTCTGGGCCAAAACAGAAATCATATCTTTTTATTTAAAGAATAAATGTTTACCTTTTGCATGCCATCTTTGCCTCCACTGTGTATTTTACGAGTTGTTTGGATTCTCCCATGGAGAAGTGGGTTTCCCTGGGTTTTTTTTTCCTCTATCAAGAGATTTGTTACTTTTGTAAAATGTTTTATTGGCCTGCACCAGCAGTGGGTATAAAGTGGGTACCTATTTTTAGAGCAGCCATGATGTCCACTTAAACCACTCTCTTTCATCAGCACTGCACTAGTATAATTGCCTAGTGTCCTCACATTATATAGAGTTGGCAGCATGAGATGAATTATGATACAAGTGCAAAATTATTATAAGTAATGGGCATCATGCCTTTTCATGTGCTCTTAATCACCCTAGACTATGACAGACTGCTGAAGAGGAGGAGAAGTGGCTCTCATGCAAATACATTTTAATGAGACTCAGTCAAAGTGGAACAAGACACTTCTCTCTAAATAACTCTACAGAGAGTTATTGCTTTGACCAGAAATCAGAACATACAAGTGGGCTAAACATAAAGGCCCCGATTCTGCAAACTGCATCTCGATTGTAGGCAGCTGTAGGCATCATCAGTCAATCGGGATGCATGTTTTTTTTTCAAAAACAAGCTCCCCAGGCAGGCCACCTATATTGAAGGCGCCTCCGGGAGCCTAGGGAGGCCCACAAGCCCTTAGGCGAACCTAGGCAGCCGTATGAACCTTAGGCAAACCTAGGCGGCCGTACACGTCTCCCTAGGCCAGCAGGAGACACGTAACAATGTAGGCCAGCAAAATGTGGGCCTACATTGTAAGTAGACGCAGCCGCTATACTTATTGTGGCAAGGGATCTCCCTGCTGTGAAAGTATAGCGGTCGCCAGTGCTCCCCCTCCTCGAATGATTGCGGTAAGAGGAAGCACAACCCCTCCTGCCCAAAGACACTCCCCCTCCACGGAGATCACAGGCAGGAGGGGTTGGGCTCCCTCCTGCCACGATAAGTATAGCAGCCGCGTCCACAATAACCCAGTTCTGTAACCAGCATCTGTTACATGGACGTCGGTTACAGAACTAGATTTATTTTAGGCGGGTGTACATAAGAACATAAGTAATGCCTCTGCTGGGTCACACCAGAGGTCCATCATGCCCAGCAGTCCACTCACGCGGCGGCCCATCAGGTCCAGGACCTGTACAGTAATCCTCTATCTATACCCTTCTATACCCTTTTCCTTCAGGAAATCATCCAATCCCTTCCTGAACCCCAAAACCGTACTCTGTCCTATCACACCCTCTGGAAGCGCATTCCAGGTGTCCACCACCCTCTGGGTGAAGAAGAACTTCCTAGCATTGGTTCTGAACCTGTCCCCTTTCTCTGAATGCCCTCTCGTACTTGTAGTTTTCAAAAGTTTGACGAATCTGTCCCTCTCCACTTTCTCCATGCCCTTCATGATCTTGTAAGTCTCTATCATATCCCCTCTAAGTCTCCGCTTCTCCAGGGAAAAGAGCCCCAGTTTCTCCAATCTTTCAGTGTATGAAAGGTTTTCCATACCTTTTATCAAGCGTGTCGCTCTCTTCTGAACCCTCTCAAGTATCGCCATATCCTTCTTTAGGAATGGCGACCAATATTGGACGCAGTACTCCAGATGTGGGCGCACCATCGCCCGATACAACGGCAGGATAACTTCTTTCGTTCTGGTTGTAATACCCTTCTTGATTATACCTAGCATTCTATTTGCTTTCTTAGCGGCCGCTGCGCACTGTGTTGACGGCTTCATTGTCTTGTCCACTATTACCCGCAAGTCCCTTTCTTGGGTACTCTCACTCAATGACAGCCCTCCCATCGTGTAGCTGTACCATGGGTTTCTGTGTCCTACGTGCAAGACTTTACATTTCTCTACATTAAACTTCATCTGCCATCTTGTTGCCCACTCCCCTAGTTTGTTCAAGTCCCTTTGTAAATCTTCGCAGTCTTCTATAGTCCTAGCCCCATTAAATAGTTTGGTGTTGTCTGCAAATTTTATTACTTCGCACTTCGTCCCTGTTTCTAGATCATTTATAAATACATTGAATAGCAGCGGTCCGAGCACCAACCCCTGCGGAACACCACTCGTGCCCCTCCTCCATTCCGAGTAGTGGCCCTTCACTCCTACCCTCTGCTTCCTACCTGCCAACTAATTCTTGATCCACCTGTGTAGGTCCGATTCTGTATAGGATGCCCATCCCGGGCGTCCTATACAGAATCCAGACCAAAATGCTGTTAATTTCTCTTACCTACTGAATAACGCATCACTGAGAGCTGTTCATTTCCATCTGTGTGTATAGAAACCAGATCTCTTGTTTCTGCATCCAGAACAAACCACCTTCAAGAAAAAAAAATAACAATATTCACACAGCATTAATAATAATAATAATAATAATAAAAGCTTGTAAAAGAATGCTGGATCTTGAAGGTCTGCTTATTTATTGTACCTTGAATTGCTTAGTATAAATCTTTATAATAAATGAAATATTTTCCTTTCTTTTACACTGTCCTCTAATATAATGTCAAACTAAGACTTTCCCATATAAAACTGATGAATATCGCTGTTGTGTTGCCTCTCTTTTGAATGTTGTTATTTATTTATTTAAGCAATCAAAATATATTTTTTTGGGGGGAGGGGACTTTAAGCGGTTTGCCGGGGCCTAACGTTACATTGAACTGGTTAGGTGACCCTTCTTTGTTTTGTGAGCGATCATTAGTCTTTTATCAGCCTGGTTTAAAAAAAAAAAAGACTAATGATCGCTCACAAAACAAAAAAGGGTCACCTAACAAGTTCAATCTAATGTTAGGCCCCTACGAGAGCTTGAAGTCCCCCCCCCCCCCGGTAGAAATATATTTTGAATACTTAAATAAATAATTAACAACATTCAATAGAGAGGAATTCATCAGCGATATTCATCAGCTTTACATGGGAAAGTCTTCCTTCCTTTTACACACATTTATATCACTGTTGCATATGATATATTTAAACACTGATGCAGTGTTGAGTACTTGTTTGTCCATGCTGCCTTCCTCTGATCTCTAGGGGACATCTGAAATGTTGAAGGGACATAAGAACACAAGAATAACCTTACTGGGTCAGGCCAATGGTCCATCTAGACCAGTATCCTATCTTCATGGAGACCAATCCAAGTCACAGTACCTGGCAAAAACCCAATGCCACCAATCCAGAACAAGCAGTGGCTTCTCCCATGTCTGTATCAGCACTTTATGGACTTTTGCCTCCAGGAACTTGTCCAAACCTTTTTTTTTAAACCAGCTACATTAACTGCTCTTACCACATCCTCTGGCAACGCATTCCAGAGATTAACTATTCTCCAATCTTAACTATTCTCCGAGTGAATATTTCCTCCTATTGGTTTTAAAATGTTAGTACACAAGACCTATCCAACTATTGTCCCATAGCAAATATACCATTTATGGCCAAACTCACCGAAAAAATCATCTTTCAACAACTTTCTGATTTTGTCGAGAAAACCAATGTACTTCATCCTAATCAAACCGGCTTTCGTCACTGCCATTCCACAGAACTTTCCCTCCTAGGACTTACCACCAAAATACTATACTACCTCGACCACCATCAATCTGTATTGCTCATTTCTTTAGATCTTTCTTCCACATTCGATACTATTGATCACTGTTTACTTTTTAACACGACTTCAGGAAATTGGTGTAACGGACCAGGTCTTGGACTGGTTCATATCCTATTTTAAAGATAGATCTTCTAAAGTTATCTTCAATGACACCTCATCCGAATTCTTTTCATGTAAACATGGTATTCCGCAAGGTTCCATACTATCTCCTCTGCTTTTTAATATTTTTCTATCACCTCTTTTGACTGTTTCCCAGTCTATCTTTTTCCACATTTGCTTATGCGGATGATGTCCAACTCCTTCATTCTATCGATTTAAATAATACGGAAGAAGTAGTTCTCATTAATCGCAAATTAGAAAAAATTAAATCTTGGTTGGATTCTAATAAACTATCACTCAACATCAACAAATCTAAACTTGTGATCTTTCCGCTAAAAGAAGGAACAACACTTCAAGCCCCTTTGAAACTCGAATCATTACCCATCAAAACTGTTCCAACTTTAAAACTATTGGGAGTTACTCTCGACAGTAAATTTTTGTATCATTCCCACATTAGTAAAGTCAGCCAGAAATGTTTCTATCGACTAAGAATGATCCGTTCTCTCTCTAAGTTACTCGAACCAGCCGCACTAAATACATTAATTCACTCTTTGGTAATTTCATGTATAGATTACTGCAGTGTTTTTCAACCGCCTGGTGTGCCGTACGGTGCAGACACTGATTAGGCCTCAGGCCGGGTCCCGCACGCGCTCCCATGAGACTCCCCCGGTCCCCGCTGCTGTTCAGTTTCGATCTTCTGCTCTGACGCAACCGGAAACAGGAAGTTGCAGCAGAGCAGAAGATTGAACACTGAGCAGCCGCGCGTGCGCGGCTCTTTGGGAAAGCGTGCATGTCGCCGAAAAACAAAACCTACAAACTAAGGTGAGGCGAAGGGAGAGAGCTGGCTAAACAGTAGGATCGATTGGGCAGGCAAGTGGTGGCTGCGGGGACCATGCGATCGCTCGTGTTCCCAGCTCAAATTGAAAGGAGGGAGTGAAAGGGAAAAGGATTCTGGGCCAAGGGGATGAAGACGGAAAGAAAAACCCACAGCAGGAAAGAAAGGGAAGGACAGGCAGGTGAGCCAGATGCTAGAAGCAGGGGGGGGGGGAAGAAATAGGGAAAAAAGCTAGATGGGGTTGAAAAGAAGAGACACACTGGTATGGAAGAGGAAGATAGGGGAAATCTGGACACAGGAAGGTAACAGAAAGAGGGGAAATTATGTGCATGGGGCATAGGGACAGAGACATAAAGGGGACATGCCATGGGGATGGTATATGGACACAGGGGGGGGGCAATGACAGATACATAGGGGAGATATTAGAAATGGAGAAAATAGGAGCACAGAAGCGAGATGGTTTGTGGGGATGGGACAGGGACCGAGCTCGCAGGCTCCAGTGGCTTGCACAAATTACATTGTAACGTGCCATGAAAATAAGAGGGAGGAAGGTAGATAGATAAGCCACGTGAGAGGAGCTGAAGGGTAGTAGAAAGGAACAGATGGTAAAGGAGGGAGGGAAGGGTGGTGGTGGAAAGGAATAGGACAGACATTGAAGGAGGGTGGAGAGGAACAGACCCCCAAGGGAAATGTGGAAGACAGAGTGGGAAGAAGACAGATGCCAGACTATGGGGGAGCGGAGGGAAGAAGATGGGTGCTAGACCAATTGGGGGGGGGGGTGAAGGGAGAGGCACAGTAACAGCAAATGGAAGACATAGAGAGAAGACACACAGTGGATGGAAGGAATTGAATGAGAAGATGTGGAAAGCAGAAACCAGACAACAAAGGTAGAAAAAAAAATTATATTTATTTATTTTTTGCTTTAGGATAAAATAGTATATTAGTTGTGTTGATAAAAATTTATAAACAAAGCCCTGCCAGCTGAACATCTCTTTCTCTAGTTCAGCAGCAGGAACTTTGATTTATAAGAAAGGAATAAGCTAAATATTACAGTACTAAGGCTTATATGGATGCAGCGGGGACGGTGACGGGGCGGTGAATGGGATGGCAGTGGCGGTGACGGAGCGGTGAAAGGGATGGCGGTGACGGTGACGGGGCGGTGAAGGGAACGGCTGTTGACGAAGAGCTACGTGTGTGTCTTTCTTTGATTCCAGCCAGAATATCAGCTTTGTGTTCAGCCAAACAGGCCCAGGTTTCGCACTGAATAAAGTATTTTATAATTTTTCACTATTCTGTTTACTTAATATTTCATAATAAAGTAATTATAAAATACTTTCTTTGTGTTTATTTGATTCCTATTCAAGAGAATTACTTTATATATAGTCAATATAGGCACAGAGTTAAATTTTTTAACATTTTCTAATGGTGGTGTGCCTCGTGATTTTTTTCATGAAACAAGTGTGCCTTTGCCCAAAAAAGGTTGAAAAACACCGGATTACTGTAATGCCCGGTATAAGGGCATTACAAAAAAGGATATTAGACAACTACAGATCATCCAAAATATGTAATGTAATGTAATGTAATTTATTTCTTATATACCGCTACATCCGTTAGGTTCTAAGCGGTTTGAAGAAAATATACATTAAGATTATAAATGAGAAGTAAGAAGGTACTTAAAAAATTCCCTTACTGTCCCGAAGGCTCACAATCTAACTAAAGTACCTGGAAATTAATAAAGAAGAGAAATAAAGATGGTTGAAAAAAGAAAAATTATATGTGAACTTATAGGATGGAAATTAAACTAACAGTGAAGAACTGTATGAAAAATACATATGGAATGCAGTTAGAGAGGGTAGGTTACAATCTATTTATGGTATTTGTTTAATTGGAAGGTGTTAAGGTGGGTAATTTGGGGGAAGTTTATCTGAAGGTAGGTGAATCTTCTGGAGGTAAAAGAGGAGGGGTTAAGATTTTTGGATGAATTTTTTGAAAAGCAGGGTTTTGATTTCTTTTCTGAATGTTTTGAAGTTGTCTGATATTGTCATAAGATTGGAGATGGAATGGTTGATTTTTGCTGCTTGTGTTGCCAGAAGGTTGTCAAACATTTTCTTGCGTTGTGTGCCTTTGAGTGGAGGGAAGGCGAAAGGGTTTGAGGTTCTTCTGTGTCTTGAGGTGGAGATTTGGTTTAAGCGGTTGTTTAGATAGGAGGGGGAAGAGCCGTGTAATGCTTTGAATATCAGGCAGTGGAATTTGAATTGGATTCGTGCTTGTATGGGTAGCTATTAAGATCATTAGCGGGGCAAAAAAATATGATCATGTTTCCCCCCTCTTGATTAACGCTCATTGGTTACCAGTCAAACACAGGATTAGCTACAAAATTTTACTTTTAACACTTACAACTAGACTGAATAATCAACCTGATTTTATTAATAGTCTTTTAATTCCATATAGCACATCAAAATCTCTCCGTTCAAGTTCCCAAAATCTTTTAGTTATACCTTCATTAAAATCAATCAATACACTGCGTTCCAATAACTTTGCCATTACTGCCCCTTCTTTGTGGAACTCATTGCCTACTCATCTATGTTACGAATTTGATATAAAACAATTTAAAACAAAATTAAAAACATTTCTATTCCAAGACGCTTTTGGTTAAAAATGCCCTTTTAAGGGCTAAATTTATAATCCAAATTCTAAACTTCTGTTATTTTTACCCACACGGTGGCCAATCCAGGTCCCTAGTACCTGGTCAAAACCCAAAGAATAGCAACATTCCAGCATCTCAAAGAATAGCAAGATTCCGGAACCCCAATGAGAGCAACATTCCAGAGCTGAGATTGTGATGTCATAATGCCTCATTCCACATTGCCTCAGAGCCAACCTCATCAGTGATGATACAATGGCATAATTGTCCTATACTTGGCTCACATAAGAATTGCCATACTGGGTCATACCAATGGTCCATCAAGCCCAGTAGCCCGTTCTCACGGTGGCCAATCCTAAGGAGAGCTAGTTCTGTTGTGGAAAGGAGAACAAAAATAAATGTAAACCAAGAAAGGGTGTCAAATAAATCAATATAAGAAAAACACACCCTTAGTGCTCAAGATTTCATATCGAATCTTCCCTAAAAGGGAGAAAAGACCTCAGTGTCTTGGGGCTCTCAAAATAGCTAGCCACATAGACAAGCTGGTTTCAAATAGAACTTGAAGCCAGCAGACACATCCTTGGTCAGAAAAACTCCCAAAAAGGATGAAGACGCGATTTCAGTGACATTCAAAAAAAAAGTCTATTTCAATAGTAATATTAGTCTTATCAATCTTAACACTCGGGTCACTTATCTGAAACACGCTGTCTTCTCAATATCTTCTCAATCGATAATATGAAAATTTGGGGCTTGAACGCAGGAAAAAACCGGTTCCAAAAGGGATCAGCTTAGAGCATAGCAGCTACTTCTACACAACTGCTAGCCCACCTCCGTGTAATCCAACAGGGCTCCCCGTTTCGCTAACAAGCTTCTTCAGGGATTTGAGCGTCGATTCACCCCCCAAACAACAATTTTCTGACCCCCCCCCCCTCAATTCTACCATAGGCTATAACAGCCACACTGTGCTGTAATGGTGCCTAAATCCGAATAAAAACCAGAAAATAATAAAACGCATAGAGCAGATTAGAAAAACATCTTCCAACTCGTGTGTAGACGAAAAAACTGAGGAGCTACAGCACAGCCCACTGAGGAAGGAGGCTGAGTTAAAAAAGGTTGATGACGTATTTTACCCAACTCACAGTTGGCGAGGAAAATAACCTAACTGGTCAAAACTCATGTTCCTTTTGCACTAGAATGAGAGAGATCAGAATAAACAGTGTTACAACAGTCAAGTCTAGTCATGAAAAGTGCAAGTAAGAGAGAATGAAAGGAATTATATCAAACAAATTATGGATCATACGTAATTGGCACAATGTGAAGAAACCTGCTTTACATAGAGCTGAAATTGGCGGAACCAAAGATAACTGATAATCAAACAAAATTCCCAAATAATAAAATGATGTTAGGGTTTGGGCGAAATAGAGATACTGTAAGTCACCAGGCTACAGTCTTTTCTGGTTTAAGAACCAATTGATTTTCTGCTAACCACTGAGCAATCCCTCTAAACAAATTCATAAAGGGCTAACATCACAGTTCGTTGGATTGGTGCGATACAGAAAGAGAATGTCGTCAGCATAAAAATAAAATAGCAAATTCTTGGATGAGCATTGCCAATGAACTCAGGAACACATTAAATAATAAAGGAGAGAAGATAAAGCCTTGTGGCACTCCACAATGCAGAGGATTTGAGGCTGATTCTGAAGATGAGGTGACAATTGTAAAAAAAAAAAAAAATGATCCTGAAGAAAAGACTGAGGCTATACATTACATCTTCAGATTTATTATGCACATTATTTTCAAAGAGAAGAAGTGCCCACAATAAAAGCAGGTGCAAATTTTCCAATGTAAAACTTGATCAGTCTTCCTTTGAGTACTTTTCAAAATATCCTCCAAAAAGCGCGTTCCATTTTTATTACAATGGGACGCTATAAAACAAATGTATAATGTGTATTTCATAGATAAAAATGCTGTGATACTTCATAAAAACGTACTAAACTCTTATCAGTTAATAGGTGTCGATAATTTGCACAAGATATGCCACATATGAACAATGAAATCTGACCAGTAGAAATTTCAAGATACAGTGGTACCTCGGTTTACGAGTGCACCAGTTTGCGAGTGTTTTGCAAGACGAGCAAAACATTCGCAAACTTGGTGCCTCGTATACCGAGCTTGCCTCGCTGTATGAGTGCCCCCTCCCCCCCGTGATCCAGCATCCCCCCCAGCGATCCGGCATCCCCCCCGCTCGCGTTGCCCCCCTCCACTGCGATCCTACTTCCCCCCCCTCAAGCAGTCAATGATACCCTTTACCCGACTTGGCACCAGTGCCCGAAGATCCTCCCTTTTCTGGCGCGGTCTGGGCTGGGCGGTGCGTCAGAGATCCTCCTTCTTCTGGTCTGGGCTGGGCTGGACTGGCTTTGAGCATTTGCGCATGCTCAAAGCCTTCTGGTCTCGCTCTCAATCTCGGAGGAGAGCGAGACCAGAAGGCTTTGAGCATGCGCAAATGCTCAAAGCCAGTCCAGCCCAGCCCAGCCCAGACCAGAAGAAGGAGGATCTCCGACGCATCGCCCAGCCGCGCTAGAAGAGGGAGGATCTTCGGGCACCGGCACTGGTGCCAAGTCGGGTAAAGGGTGTCATTGACTGCTCGGGAGGGGGGAAAGTAGGATCGCAGTGGAGGGGGGGCAACGCGAGCGGGGGGGGTTGCCGGTTCGCAGGGGGGGGAAGCTGGATCGCGGGGAGGGGTTTGGAACAGCGTCGGATTCCTCAAGGGGGGGAGAATGGAGCAGCGCCGGTAGCCTCGTGGGGGGGGGGAAGTGGAACCAATCAAAGCAGTTTCCCTTACTTCCTATGGGGAAACTTGCTTTGATATACGAGCAATTTGGTTTACGAGCATGCTTCTGGAACGAATTATGCTCGTAAACCAAGGTTCCACTGTACTTCCAAATAACTTATTCACTTTCAAACACAGATCTCTGTACATATTTCATCTTTTGGGAAAAACGGGCATTTTCTCCAATAAAAAACCCTAAAACAAGGGCATACCTTCCCGAGTGCGTTCCTATTGCTACCACTACTCCACTTGGATGGAAATCAGCACAGTGTCCTGGTTCCTAGAAATAAAGACAAATCATAATTTTACATTAGTTCACTTATAAAACATATATTTTTTGCTTCTCCTAAGAAATGCCAGTTACTGACCACTTTTATACACACTAGTCTACCGAAATGGACCAAAGACTCTCAAATAAACCTTAAGGATATGCAATTGCATTTGCACATTGCCTGAAAGCTTATGTAAATTATTTTATTAATGCAATTTACATTAACCTCATATTAATGATTTGCTTAGCATGTATTTTGCCGTAATCCAGCGCATTTAAATGTTCTTTGAATTATGCAATTTTTGCATTAACCATAAACTCTTTATCAATAAACATTACAACACTGCTTAAACATGTGTTAAGCGCTAATGTACTAAAAGTTCATAGGACCGTAAAAGAACATTTATGCCCTCACTGTGCTTGTGAATATTTAGAATACTACATACATGTAGATGTGCACATGTGCCAATATAGATGAGCAACAAACAAACCAAAACAAGGAAAGGCAAGAGAGATGTCCTACTCAACCAAAATAAAACCTTTTTTATAAGTAAAGTCCCAACTAGGATCCAAGTTTTGGCATCTATGATGCCTTTATCAGGGGATGTCTGGATGAGTGTCAATAGAGTCAAAAGGCTGAAAATAGCCTGGTTCTCAGCGAAATTGAAAGTACTTTCCTTGTTGTAACTTTACTTATAATAAAGGCTTTATTTTGGTTGAATAGAACATCTCTCTTGCCTTTCCTTGTTTTGGTCTGTTTGTCCTTCCTCTCTGTTTGTTTCAATATAGGTGAGCAACAGGAACATCTTTGCCTAGTCGCATTCTTGTAAACGATCATCTGATTACCATTAGTGAAGAGATAAAAATGCCAGGGGTAATCCTTGATGCAAAATTGGCATTTAAATCTAAAATAACTAAAGTAGTGCATTTTGCATACTTCACAATCAGAAAGTTGCTCCAATTGAAAAAGATCTCATCAGGTTGGAATTTCAGACAAGTCTTACACACATTAGTGCTCTCA